>NC_087373.1:18287429-18887429 GCF_031761385.1 Necator americanus | reverse complement strand
GTGAATCCCACATATGGTGAGTTGATCTGGAATTATTGCACTTTCATTTTAATTATTTTAAAAAGAGTTGTCATAGAATAGTTGCATTGCCACTTCACCGTCACAAGAGCATTTTGATCTGTTGGATTTGTAACCGTCAAAGAGAGGTTCTCCGTATAAGAAGTGTCCTTAGCACTCAGGTGGCTGTTCAAAAAAGAGAAGACGAATGACGTACCTAAGGGAAATAAGTGCAAAAATGTCTAAGCATCCGGAAACAAGCGAGATTCCGTAAATACTCACCCTGGGAAACTGCTGCCGCTGATACAGGAACAGCCTTGGCTGGTGCTAACCGTAATGACCGAGGAAGTTCGGATTTTGGCCCTCAAATGCCTTTATGTGAGCCCACATCGATGGTTATTTCCAACGAAGTGAATGCAAAATGTGATGAAAAAAGTTTAAAAAAAGTCGCATTTCTGGAAGTTGAAACGCATACGAAGATGTCATTAGGAAGGCTAAAAGCTTCTTGCGTCAGTGCTTTTGAAAAAACACGAAGCTATTCCCAAAACAATTGCAGATGGTGTTCAAGCTTCTTAACTTGAATTGCTTTTATAGTTTGTTAAATTGCTGAAGGTTAAAATTTAATCGAAAAAGTAACAGCAGCCATGGAGAATCGTGGGAACATTTTTTAATACGATGTTCGCTGTGCGCAATTGGAAATAAGCAGTAAAATGATTAATTAAGTCAAATGAAAGATCCATCGAAGGAGATCAGCTAAAGAGAGTATTTGACGGTCCTATTAAGCTAAAAAATGACACAAATGTTATTTAGTGTGGAAAAAATGCGCTACTATCGCAGTTTTAACCATCTTGGGCATGTTGGAGCTTTGCCTCAGTCTACAAGTCACAAACCTATTATTAGTCATCTTCTGTCTTGATCTAAAAGAAACCCTATGGTCTTATTTCTCCAAACTTGATAACCTCGGTAGATTTGGAAAATTAAAAAAAAATGACTTTTATAACTTCACACAAAAAAGATGGCTCAAATTTTTTTCACGGGTGTGTTGCAGGAACCGGAGTAAGGTGAGGGTCAGGGGCAAGGAGGTTTTGCAACGTCTGCATGGAACCAGTGTTGTCCGCATTAGAATCAGAGAAAAATTATCAATTAATATAAAAAAAGAAAAATCCGGACTAAAACAATGATTTCATACATCAGCCGTACCCCGAATCAATCTGTATAAGCCACAAGCACTTTCTCTAACCTCTACGACTCTGAACTGAAGTCGAATGCAACAATAACGATGCAAAAATATTGACGGATGCTAAACATTTTAATCGTTTTTTTTCCAAACTCCACTGTTCAACCAGTGTCCAAATCTTTTGCTGCAGTTGTGAACAAGTCAATGTCACCAGCAAATAACTTCAGAAAAAAAAAGGAATTGCTAGAAGAGTTGAACGAGGAATGCGAGGACGTTAGTTCGTCCCGTAAAAGCTGTACTTCTGTTACATTTCTGTTTGTTCTTGTCCTGAATTACTAATTCTGTTCTAAACTGTTTAGAAGACTCCAGAACAGAAGCACCAATTCCATCATTCTTCTTCGAACTTCTTCGAAAAAAGAAAAGACTGCATCCAGCGAAGGACACACCTTCAATCAGAAGACATCGAAAATCTTTTCGTAGCTATAAAACTTCACGATCAATTAGAGCTCAGTCGAGGTACACCCAGTAATACAGTGCAGCACTTTCGGAGCTCGATAGGTCGGTTTCTTGCGGTTTTGATAGTGTTCTGGTTGAGTTTGCAAACGATAAATAATCGAGGAATACCGCACTAATCGATAGATTCCAATCACTGTAAATTATAAGTGTAAAAATTGCCAAAAAGCTCGAAGCAATCTGTAACACATGTTATGAATAGCGTCAAAGAATGAAGTTTCTATCAGAGATCTTGGAGAAATGTTCACGACGAAGGCGTTTCGGCTCCGCTGTTACCTTTCTCCAACCTTTAGAATCAAGTTCCACTCCAGCGCAAACAATCGTGTGTTGCACAACATGGCAGCCAACCTACTGTAATCCCTCGAGCGCCTTCAACACTTTGATAAGCTGGTATCGAAGTAACCAGCCTAACCAGCGCCAATGTAGAACTTTTCTCTCTGCTCTATTTTCCTTGAACTGCAGGAACCAGGCTCGAATTATGTGGATTGACGCAGCGTTCCGAGTTTTGGTGACCACCTGCTCATTGTTTGTGTATTCTAACATTCGTTTGGACACACTTACCTCAGTGGAACCCTCGAAACTTAAGGTTCGACGTAACTAATGTCGCACGCTTCGAGGACAGGATTTCACGGTTGCCTGACACAATCCTCATAAATGATTTCATGTTCCTCCACAACTAGCAAGTGGCAAAGCAGGGAATTTGATTTCACCCTCTTTATGCAAACTCATCAAGTGTAGGCGATGTTTGTATTTCTGGGCGGAAAACGTGGCGCTCTAAGTATGCATGGTTTCACCGTTGGCTAGGTCATGACATTTCTGAAAGAATTCCTTAATTGATCGGTTGAGACAGAGCTTTAAAGAGAGTAGAGGTCAGGTCATGGAACAAATGCTTTCATCCCCTTTAGCTGAATTCCTTGAAGCCAAAGAAGAGAATCATTTATTACAGGTTCAGAATGAAGGCCGATCTCATACTGCCAGACCGACGACCGCTTCACAGTCAACGTTTGTCGAATTAGAAATGAACATTTGCCTTGACCTAACCTTGCCTTTGTTCTCTCCAGAATCGGTTTGCAAAGGGGAGAAGAAAGACCAGTATCTCTCGATTAGTATTTCCTTGCTTCTTCTTCATTTCTTTTTTCTTCTTTTTCAGTTTTGTTCGTCAAGCGAAGAGTGAAGACAATACACTACAACTCTGCTACTGCATAGTCTAATAACCACTTGAACTGATAAAAAATTAATCAGCGAGAACTCGTATCAGGACGAAGTTTTGGTAGAGATTGTGACTCCGTGGAAACTGGGCGTCGCCGGCACCTTCGGTTACTTCTATGGATTATGCTCCAAGAATGAGAAGAACAGAGAGTCGATGCTTTTTGTATGAACGTGTACATAGAATGTATTCGTATTCGTGGGGAGGCGAAATCACGCAGTTGCAAATCCACAGCCGAGCTTGTGACTCCTCATACAGAAACGACAAAAAGATCTCAAAGAAAGACCACATGGGAAAGAACAGCACCACATGGTGAAGTTGTGGAGCACCTGTTAATTTCGTCGAATTTTCATGGCCGTGTACGATGCCCAGCTAGCGGGGTTCAAAGGTTACCGCTCTTCGAAACTCAAATGCTGCAACGAGAAAGGATCATGGAAAGGGTGTGGCGTGGATAAATCCTATCGGAATGCGCCATGCGAAATTTGAGCTGCTACTTGGAATTAGAAAGGTATGCATCAAAATAAGCAATAACCTTATAATCAAACTGGCAGCACGAACAGCAACGTGTAGCACACGACGGAAAAGAGTGTACAGAGGATTCGGAAGTAACATTCCTTAGTCTCCCGCACTCTTTTCTGAATACAATATCTGTCAGATGCATTTGTCCCCATGACGCAGCTTGGTTAAGAAACGCGTTGTTCATGCTCCTCAAGCTCCGTAGTACAAGAAGACAAAAATATGCGATCCGCAGCTACATGCTAACTACGATGTAGCCTTATTATGGTAGGTATTTGGTACATGCGATGTGTGCGTTTTGGACCAAATCTGGTACCAATTCATCGACCCCGATAGGATGAACGACTCGGTTTACGCTAGGGCCGTTTCGAACCAGCGATCGTGCGGCGACAACGGACGTCTGACCGACTGCGCCACACCCGCCCCAGTAGCTAGGAACTTTCGTGGTTTGACTGTCCCCGGTCAGTATGACAATGATGCTTGCATCATTCCATGGCAGCACATTATTGCGCGCTGTTTGGAAAAAAGAGAGGAGAAACTCGTACTTCGAAAAATGTTTTAGTTTGTGTTGGTATCGAAGTAAAATGGGTGTAGAATCACCGTCCAATATTCTCCAAGTGTAGAACTGATGCATTTAGAAAAAAAAGTGAAGTCTTCCATCTATGCTTCAACTTCTAAGAAAATCAAGAGAAGCGCCATTGGGAACATTAAAATTTAATTTGACAGAAGATGCCACCACTACTTCCATTACTCACTCAAAACTTGCGAAACGAGCACCAGAAGAAGTCTGAAGTCCGGAGTTGGCCGCTCAGACTGATAACAATATAACGAGAAATGAAATTAATGTAACGAAGGTAAATAAAATTATACCAGTTCTTATAGTTGGCCTTCGTTCTGCAGTCACTCCAAAAATAAATAGCAGACCAAGGACGAGGTTCTTAGTAAGGATCATACCAAATAATTGACTAACTGAATACCCGATTCCAATGATGTAACAGCTCTACGTTACACGACGAAGCAAATGCGTGTCCTTATCGGAAGAACGTTTCTCCCGATAAGGGCATGCCAGCTTAACAATGCTTAAGCTCAAGCTTCACAATGCTTACATGGGGAAATACTAAAAAGTGCAGGATGTGCATGCCTCTGCCTGCTTACCTCAGTGACAATGTCATGGTTGATCACGAAGGATTGCGACAGTACTTGTTTCACACCCCATTTATTCATCTGTTCAAGCTAACCCACTGCAAAAACTGCACGTGTGAAGTAAATGACGGAGAGATCTGGGACCAAGAGGATGCCCAAAAATGAAAGCGTTCGCCATCCATTCACTTTCCAGAGAAATCCTTGGTCAAGATATCGACACATCTCGGACTTATTTGTGTCTAGGAAAGAAGATGGAGAGATTTCTCCAGGAATGTCTTCGTAATGAAAGCAAGAAAGAGTCCGTAAATGCTAAAACTAACTGCTAAACTTTTAAGGAAATATAAATATGTAAATAAGTTGAATCGCTACTAGTATCGGTGTCTTGAACGCTTGAAGCTAAGGTTTACTAATTCCATATGTTTGTTACATACTGCGATATGATGATAAAAGAATAAAGTAAAGTTACTGGCGTATCAATCCACTTGGGATGCGTTTTTACTACAGTTCGTAATCGTTGAGGTTTTGGAACGCGTGCTGGCCAATGTAATGACTTGCGGGGGCCAGCCGATGATCAAGTCAGTGTTTTTATCCTCCCAGACAAGTCTGGTACCAATTTTTCGACCCTAGAGATGTGAAAGGCTTGGTTTGGACTACGGCGATTCCGAGCTACCAACCGCGTGGCTACAACGGACCTGTAGCCGTCTGTACGGCCACAAATCAAACCCGTCAGTGACTTATCCTCTCAAGTGCCTCATTACCCTACAGAAAGCATTCAAACTTTCGTCAAACTCAAAGAACAACACATCGACTTGTGCTTACCACATTTTTTGAATCTGAAAGCGTAAGAGACAACCACGGGCCACAACTACGAGTCGCAAGAAATTCTGTGAGCGATCTAACCGCTCAGGTCAAAACCCACACAGGTCTTGAAATGGGGCTGTTTCGTTTATGATCGCAATGCACTCATCTTTTCTGTTCATTTCTGGACCTTTGTCAGCTGTCCAGAACACCTCCACTGTTCTGCGTGCTACGACCGTCATGAGCTGTCATAACACATTCTCCGGTGTGCTCAAAAAGAGATGGAAAGCTTTGATTTCGCAAATTGATCTGGATGCTCCGAATACACAGTGAGGGCCCATTTTTGTCTATGTAATGTGTGTGTGTGTGTATGTCGTCAGCACACGACCTGCACGAGATACGATAAACACTCGGAATCTTTACCAGGCCATCCACGCCTGCAGGAGGAAAGACGGGCCTGTCAAGTAACAGTCTCCAATTGCGTACACGTTTGATATTTTCACTTTATGAACCAGATCTATGCAAACATTTCTGGGGATTGTGATGTGTCGCAAAATGGCGCAGATGTCACGACCGTCGAATTTAGAGACTTTACGTATGTTAAGGTCCTGCAGTTTTCTAATCCTATTAACGTTCATCAAAAAGCACAAAAAACTGGAAACAGGCATACTTTTTTAAATCAACCAATGTGTTGTGTCATGCGCTGCAATGAATCTGTTGCACTCTGTTGCACGACTGCATTCATTCACTGGAGAGCTGTGCGCATCATTCACAATCTTCAGAGAATTTGAAACGTCTCCACTTAGATCATAAGACTCATTCGTATTCACTGATATACGGATTTCTTGTCTAACAACCATCGAAACTAAACCTTATTATGATGCGAATAGAAAGAAACGTTCTATAGGATGTGCTGCCACCTTCGTTGCACTTCCGGGAATTCGCGAAAACAAACAGAATACGTCACTGGAATATTTCAACGTTCACGATATCTTTTGAGGGTATCCCTGAATCCAGAATTCCCACAACATTGCGTCTGAATCCAAACATGGAAATTCATTTCGGAGAATCGCTAACGAATCCAAGTGATACAACTTTGTTCATTCAAATCTTCATAAAGAATAAGTTAATGCTAGCAACATCTCTATGCCAGGAACTATAGCTGCTTGTTTCAAATTGTCGATCGATTACATGCCTTAATCACGCAAGACGTAGAAAGATCCATCCAAGCAAGAATCCGCTCTAACTATCGCCAAACGAAGGCAAGCAGCAGCCCCTCATGATCACCAGTTACGATATGATGCGCTCGACTGTGTGGTGGAGTCATCCCAACCTGCAGTGAACGGGTTCGTAGTCGTCTCCTGTCGTTCTTCGTATGCTGTGGTCGACGGCAAATGACCTAGAAGAGAACGCATAAAACGGGAAATCGAAAAGTGCTCATCGCTGACCTTTAGTGAGCTGCTCAGCTGTCGGCAAAGGGGCTAATGTGATTGGGACTTCATTCTTGGTGGTACCGTATCCGGCTGGAAAAATAGAAGTACAGAAGTGCGTCAATGTATTTATAAACGGCGAAAAAGAAGTCTAAACTAGACACACCAGTGCTGCTTCTGTGATTCAACGCAGTAACGTTCCACGCCTCTTCTTCAGGCTTTGGCTCTGCCCATTCCTTAATTGATATAAACATCTAGGGTGTTCAACCTTGTGACCCAGCGAGGTACAAAAGAACATATAGTAGAACTTCCTAATTGCCGTAAAAAACGGTCCGGAAGATACGGCTTCGAGCGTTCCGGCGCACTATTTTCCACAACGAGTTCGATAGGAGCGCGCCAACCGCGTGCACACGCCGCATCTTCCGGGCCGTTTTTTTACGGCAATTAGAAAGAAATGGACGGAATCACCCTCCTCTCCGTAGTCTCCCATCTCGTATACAAATCCTCCACCTGAAATCCGTACCACCTCAGATTCGTGGGGTGATGCCTTTAAGCACGACGCCGTTGCGCGAGCGGCTGCGCGAAGCAGCGCAGTAGAGAAACAGGTTGGAATCAAGATGGGACCATCGCGAAGTGCTGATTCATCCTCCTTCGATCCTAATCGCTACGCAACCGCTTGCGCAACTGCTCCGCTCATAATGTCGTTTTGACTATACTATAAATCGCAGTACTCAAACTCTGTTTTATCGTTTACACACGATGTTTTCTCTTCGCAGGTAAGGCAAGGAGTTCCCACAAGTGCTGGGAACAGAGTACGCAGGAGATTTTGAACATTAGAAAGAGGAGCGGAAAGCAGAAAGAAGTCGGGTGTTGGAGGATGTTGCAATACTTTCCTAATGATGTAGTAATTATCAGGGGACATAAGACGCATGTGACCATTTTCCTTCTCACTACTAACAACACATGGGTAACACAGATGAACTCAATATCTGGAGATGATCTGCTGCGGTTAGCTTCATTGTGGAACTTCGAAACCCATCTAGATCTGAATTTCGTCGCGAACTCACTCTAAAAACACTGAAAAGGTCAGGCGAGGCACCACTTAGTTCCGATCCCCCAGGCTTGAATTAAATCACTCGTCACAATTACCCCTTATTTATTGAACCCCAAGCACATAGGCATAGTAACGCAATGACTAACGATACAAACAAAGCGGCTGTGGTGAGCAGACTGAACATAATCACAGTGTTTGGCTGGACCAACGATCACCGGAAACGAGACTGTGAGGCTCTTAGACATTTGAGACAGTGCGCACAATGGCGAATGTTAGGTTCTTAATGTCTTAGGCACTTAAGAGCTTGACATTCTATCCGCATACGATAGAACGGTAGAAACGATTGTTCTCAGCTGCCTTTCACTCCTACTTCCCACTTTGAAGACAAATCCGTATTTAGGAGACACCAAATATCGATTTCCAATATCCTTGATGTCGTTGCTCATACAGAACACATCTATGAATGCTTCAGTAGTTCACATTTGTTCACATTTTCATAGGTCGGAAGCCAATACCTGGAGTTCACCAGAAGCATAAACAGCATAGAAAGTGACACCAGTGAAGTGGATCAAACTAGCGAGCAGGAACACCTGAATTGTGTGACAGTGCGTTCTAGTTGTTCATTTAAACATTGCCTGGAAGCTGTGGTGCTAAAACGTAGGAAAAATTCCTAGAATAATGAGTGAGAGGACCTTTTCCCATCCGTGAGCTCCGTTGGCTGTGAACTTTTCTGTTACGATTGGACATGTGAGACCAGCGAGGGTCCCGATTCCGTTAGAGAAACCCATGAGAATGGCTGCGTAACGTGGTGCTATATCCAGATGATTGACGTTGAATCCTATAAATAATGTAGGTTGACCTCTTGTATTCAGCCCACCCTACGAATCTAAGGCATTATCATGTGAACTGCCTTTCTAGCTACGCCACTGACCAGAAATGGCAAATCCTGAGGAGCCCACAGCCAGGATGAGCGCTATCACAGCAGTCGACTCCTTGGTAGTGTAGGCGACTATCAACATGAACAAAGCTTCTCCTCCAAATCCTGAATAAATCATGCCGTGCAGTTGCATCAAAGCAATTTGTGATTTTTTTCATCAATTCGAATAGAATAAATAAAAAAGAAAAAAAATAACACTAAGGCTGTGACAGAATCATAGACCAGAAAATACTGCATTATTGCCATTTTAAAATAAAAACGGCCAGAATTTGGAGAACGGATTATTGTTTAAGCTAGGGAAAAACCTAAGAATTGTTGATATTTTAAAACAACCATGCCAACTTTTGGCGAGGAGGATGTCGAAGCATTTTGTAAAGTTGAAAAAGTTCTGTAAAAGAGACCTATAAATGATCAATAGGATGATAATGATCTTTGTTGGGAATTCTAATGTAATCAACCACCAAACTTTCGCCTGCAATCTTTGTTTGAACCGTGATGATCACTTCTGTCCTCTAGAAATTTTATGGGGAATAAAATCATTGAACTTCCTAACTTTTTGAAGATTTTCCTTATAGAAGAAAGGAACTTAAGCCGCAATCTATAAAATGTGATCACCTAAAATGGTGGCTAAGTTGGATATTTTCACTTTATTGTAAGACTTCTGGCTCAATACTGAAATGGACAGCCACATCCAGACAGGGATATCTCAGATATCTCCAAGAAAGCTTTGAGTTCTGTGAATTTTACAAGCCACACGCAGCTCCATGAGGCGATTGAGAAGGCAGATCTGTATCTGCAAATGCTTAGAAAATGGATATCATCGAGGTTGAAGGCAGAAGAACGTAGCTCTTAGGAAAAGTGAAAAAAACAAGGTTTTTAAAGAAAAGGTAAGAAGGGCTAGCCGAAGCTGCAGCGTAAACGAAATCCTCATTGGTTATCAAAAAGGCCAACTTCTGAGACTTAAATGGAAATCTCGCTCTTCTTCAGTGTTTGTCCGAGGTCCGCTATCCTGCTTAGATGGCAAACTTTCGCCCGGTCCTGTGCTCGATGAAGGTGGATGCCAACCAGCTTCAGTTCGTTCCCTACCCTAGACTATAAAAGCCTTCCTTCCGCGGAGATTGGTGAATTGGAAACCGGCGACATCCGACCGATGAAACCTTCCCCATCTCACACCTTCTAATTTGATCTTCGTAAGTACTATCGGAAGATATCGAGAATATCTCTTCCTATTCTAAAAATGTACTGGGGATATCCCATTGCACAACTCTCAAAATCCCTGGAGTTTTGCACTAGTTTTTCAACAAAACTTCTACAATACATGTCTAAGAACTGTACGAACGCTGCAGTAACTCACCCCCACAGTTGAAGAGTTTCCTGACTGCAGTAGTAGATAATATCTTGTGGGACCTCAAATAATCAGCCAGTTGTCCTCCTAATAACACTACAATACCCATGACAGCATGTGGCAACGCAGCGAGCATTCCTGACTGCAAAGAAGATCTTTCTGTCGTTACCTCCTTAAAAGACTGAATGCTCTGCTCACATCATTGATGTTCATGTCCAGCCTCTCCTTCATGTAGGTGAGTTGGTTCTGCAGAAGCAGGTAGAACGTCCAACTTCTGGCAAAATTAGCCACAATGATCGCCCAAACAGGTTTTGACGTCACGATCGCCTTCCATGGAATTGAACGGAACTAAGTAGTTTGAATTTTTAGACCGAGTGCTTATACATTTGAAAGATTCAACGACCCACAGTAGGATGTGAACTGGAGACGTGTCCAATGGCTTCTTCAATGAACTTTTTCTCTTCCTGTGAGATAGTGGGATGGAACGCGGGCTTCTCGAATGTTAAGGAAAACCAAAATATGGCCCAAATACATCCAGCAACACCTGAAATGATGAAATCTCGTCATTAACCGAAATACGGCAACATCTGAGGTTGTGATATAAATGAATATTGACGGACGCAGAACATTGCGAGGCTGCAGAAACATATCTTCATAATTTTTTTTGAAGCAGCACTCACAACATCAAAAAAAGTAACTACGATGGATTATTTTCTCTATTGTTTTGGTCAGAAAAGGAAAAGATATAGCGATAACTCTAGCACTGCCTACGGTAGTAATGAGCCTCTAAGGCATTACTGATTCTCTTTCATACAATTTTCGTCATTGAATTCCGACTTCCGCGACGGTGCAGATGCTTCAGACCATCTTACGGAAATACTGCACTATCACATTCAGCTCGGGAGATTTAAAGCATTGCTATACCTGGGGAGGTGCAAAAAAGACGGGTGAGCAGTAAAATGGGCGACAAACTTGTGGATCTGAATGGTTTGCTTGAGGCTCTATGCCTCTCAGCGGAACCGATTGCTCTACGCATGGAGTCATTTCTGAACACTCAGAGGTCTTGACATGTCGAGCTTTCATTATTAGCTAAAGGTTGTTGGGTCATCACAAAAGTAATGCAGTTCTGCACAGTTCGCTTCACCACGATAAATTAGTTCTACAAAAGATGCATGGAAAGTATACAAGAGGAATGAAGGAGTACTATAAACAGTGGAGAGATTTGCTCAGTTTGAGAAAAAAACCAATCTCGACTTCTATAAATTAAAGAAGAGTAGCAAAATTAAAAGATTTGGGGGGAGGGGGGTAATCTGATAGTTGCTTGATGTGAGCAATCATCACATAGATTCACGGATCAATACGAAAAACCAATCGAAACCAAAATAGCTCTCTTTGCTGAGATTTCACTGAGTGACCCACCGTAGAGATAAAAAGGAGCACTCCAGCTGACGTAGGAGACAAGCCACGCTGAGACTGGAAGTCCTAGCACCGCTCCGGCGTAGGAACCAGTGAATGCTGTTGTCGCCAACTTTGATCTCTCCAGAGGAGGGGCCCAGTACCGCCAGACGCCGTGCATTGACGGATAGGCGACTCCCTAATTGAGACGAAAATGAAGAAGCGATTTCCAGAGCCTTTTTTCATCTAAGAACACTGGAAGTCTCTCCGATCTGACCTGCACTAATCCCTGCATTATTTGGATGATCGCGACAAGAGTATCATCTTTTGAATTGAAGCCGTGAGGGAGAAGCACGTTCAAAAACGAGGCAACGCCGATTGCAATCCCAAATAATCTGAATTGAATCGGGTACTGTTATATTTTTCATTCTGCCAAAAAAAGCTTTAAAAAAAATTCAAACTTATTCGGCGGATATTTGGCAGCTAGAAATCCGGCAGGGATTTGCGTGACAAGGTAGCCATAGAAGAAGGAGCTTTCCATCACACTCAGCTCTGCTCGCGTCCAGTTGAATTCGTGAATCTGAATTGTCTCTTCATCTATAAAAGTGGCGATTAGCAAAGAAAGTAGCAAACGTTCTTGCCAGACCTTCAACATCCCAAGCAAGAGCCTTATTTAGCACCAACTCCACCTTCAGTTCCAAATAAAATACAGCTCAGGTGCGGTTTCAGTTCACCACGTTTAAAATAACACTCAGCCTTGAGTCCAACCGGAGTTGCAACGTTCGACAAAATTGTTTGTAATGTAAGAGGTGTGGATAAAAAAATGGACGAAGTGCTCGGCGTTGATCAATGTCGAAGAGATTGTGATCACGAAAGAGGTATGAGTACTGCGGATACTCCCTTTGCTCTTACGCGTTCGATTTCAATGCAGAATTTTTCGAGGTTCATAAACGTTTCTGTAGAATAACAATGACGTGCGGTGGTGATCCGATCTGTCAGAAAAGGCTGGTGGGATTTTAAAAACCCCAAAGGAACGAAATGCTAGGTTGGTTCCAGGTTTTGCTCTTCCAATCGTCGACTGCGCATCCGGACCTTTTACTGACTGACGTACAAGCACAAACACGGAAACACACAAGCAAATACAAAAAAACACTACATAATTCACTTTCCAAAAGGAAAAAAGCAAGAAAAAGACAGAAAAAAATCGACAGAATAAAAGGGACTGGATTGAAGAAGGGTCCTCATTATGATTTTCAGCGGTTCTCCACGGCCCAAGGCTTCTCACTTTTTTTAAAATGATGTCTCATCATGAGAATGACATTCTCTCTTTTTTTTCATCTCGTTTCCTGCTTTAGTTCTGACTTCTGCATTGTTTGTTCAACGCCTAGATGATGTCATGCACAGGTTAGCCGATGTACCAACTCAGTGTTTTTATCATCCAGTAAGGTTTGGTACCAATTTATCCACCACAGATGGATGAAAAATTTAGTTGGCTTTAGGGCGGATTCGAACTACCAATGGATCGTACAGTGAAAGAGGAACGTGCATCACACCCGTCCCTGCGTTGAAATCTCACTGAGTGGATTACATGCTCAAATTGAGCATCAGGATGTGGAAACTAATTTCCATGAGTCGAAAGTCACAAGTGGTGACAAAAAGCTTCTGATAAAATATTTTGAGAAGACTTACGTGCTGTCGACCCCAAGGATCCGTGTAGTTCTTAAACATGTGGTTCTTGGCAGCGCCAAAATTGCAACGAATCCCAAACACGATCATGAAGCCGATGTTTGCCAGAATCGCAAGCTGCCACCGTTTGCGACAGTTGCAACACTGCACGTTCTCGACTACCTGAAAAGAGCGAATCAACCCTCACTGGGATCTCTTGCATCGAAAAGGTGGTAGAAAACAGGTGCACAGCGCACGACTCTTCGCGATGTGATTTTTTGGAAGATCATGATCTAATGTTCGAAACGGGATGTGGAGTCATCTGCTGTTGCGTCTAACAGTATGAATAATTCTTGCGAAACATTGCGGAATTGAACGATTTTTGAAGGGTGCGAATGTGCACGTAAGGAGTACTTGGTCCCATGGGTCTAACAAAGCATCCATCGTGAGACAATGTTTTTCACAAGTCTTTAAAGGCATCACCACACGAATCTGAGGTGGTGCAGATTTCAGGTGGAGTATTCGTATACGGGATGGGAGACTATGGAGAGGGAGGTGATTTCTTCCATTTCTTCCTAATTGCCGTAAAAAACGGCTCGGAAGATACGGCTTCAGGCGTTTTGGCGCACTATTTTCCACAGGAAGCTCGACTGGAGCGCGCCAGCCTTGTGCGGTACCGCATCTTCCGGGCCGTTTTTTACGGCAATTAGGAAGAAATAGACGGAATTACCCCCCTCTCCGTAGTCTCCCATCCCGTATACAAATACTCCACCTGAAATCTGCACCACCTCAGATTCGTGGGGTGATGCCTTTAAGTGAGTTCTGCCAGAAGTGCAGTAGTTCCACGGTTACTCACAACTGATCAGTCTATCAGATTACCGTTCAGATTTATCGGGTGATGAAATGCTCTCGAATTTTGCGATAATTCGACCCATTTAATTTTCGGGTTCACGGCGGCATCAAGGAGATACGACGAAAATAGGAAGTGAAGAGGAGAATCGTTGATCGTAAGGGGCATACAGCAACGCGCATCACACTGAAGCAGACGTACCTGCAGTACTTTGTTTGAGTGTATTTGTAATCCGTCCGCCGTCTGGTCATACGAATACAGGTTCGTGGCCTCACTGGACGTTGCATTTTGCAGTCTGGAAAATACTTCCTGGAATCTGATTAACAAAAATAAAGAAATAAAATAAGGGAATAATAACAAAGCAGTGACTTGCTTAGCACGTCGTCATTACATACATATATTAAGCGAAAATGTAGAACGTGAAGTGCGTTGTACGCAAATTATTTTCTTTTTGAAAACGCAAGAGTCAAAATCGGTTTGGGATAATACCTAGCATAGCAAACAAACTCGTGGCCGAAAAAAGACCAGAAAATACATCATATCACCAATATGTTGCATTGAAAAAGCTCTACTGTGAAAAATGGTCACTGCAACTGCATTAAAGGCGTCACCCCACGAATCTGAGGTGGTACGGATTTCAGGTGGAGTATTCGTATACAGGATGGGAGACTATGGAGAGGGGGCGATTCCGTCAATTTCTTCCTAATTGCCCTTTAAAACGGCCCAGAAGATGCGGCGCGTGCACAAGGTTGGCGCGCTCCAATCGAACTCCTTGTAGAAAACGGCGCGCCGGAACGCCCGAAACCATATCTTCCGGGCCGTTCTTACGGCAATTACGAAGAAATGGACGGGATCACCCTCTTTCTATAGTCTGCGATTCCATGTACGAATACTCCACCTGAAATCCGCACCACCTTGGATTCGGGAGTGATGCCTTTAAGACATCACTGGCACACGGGAGTTCCGCAGAGGAGCGCATCCTCGCTGAGATGTTAGTGTTAGATGCGGATTTTAGTTGTGTTATTAAGAAAGACAATGTAAGGGAAGAAAATTATTCCGGTGAGAGAGAGACATTTTGAAATAGTCACGAGTCAGTTCCTTTCTCTTAAGAACAGCAGTCTAACTCTAGACACGAAAAACGGTGAATCTGTTGAGTTTCCATAGGTCTCTTTTGCAACTTTTGTGTATTGGTGTCGTCATGTCATTTAGTTCTGCCGTACATGTATCTCCCTTTATCATAACAAAAGATATCAGTCTAGGACCCAACTAAAAGGCAAAGATCTTCACATGAACAAACACCTCAGCGAGTACTTCGACAAACATTTACTCGAAATTTGTCAATAACAGTACGACTTATATTCCTGCGCTTGTACTCGCACCTCTAACTGCATAACTCAACTAACTCACCCAGACGGGTACCCATCTTCGTCGTCTCGCAACTGTGATCCTTTGTCTTTGCTCAGAAACCTGAAGCAAACGGAGTGTCTTTCAGAGATCTGCTTGATTTCCATGCCAGTGTCATGTCATGCACATCTGCATGAAGGTATGTCCAGAATAGCAATAGCCGCCGAACCTCTACCGTACTTTGTTATCCTCGCAATGCATTTTTACAAACATGTTGCTGTGACACAATGCCGTAGTACTCTTGTGTAAGAGGCAGCGCATCAGACGACCTCAGTGTATTCCCGCTGCCGTTGTTGGCGCACTGCATAAGAGGCAGCCGACCGTAGTCAGTGTGCGTTTTCGTGGGAGTGTCTGCCACTACTCCATTGTTATCTGGGCCAAAGGTCCTACCACTGATAAAGAATTCCACTGAACCACCTTCTACAACTAAAAGGATAACGTTTCTGTGTTAATCAATCCGCTTGGGATGCGCCCCCACGTTCACTTCAATCCAGAATCGTTTGGGGTTTACGAACGTGTAACTGGCCTATAGAATGACTAGCGGTGGCTAGCCGATGTGTCAAGCCAGTGTTTTCGTCCTCCCACACAAGTTTGGTACCAACTTATCGACCCCAGAGGGATGAATGGTTTGGTGAGCACTAGGGCGGATTCGAACATCCGATCGATCCTGCACGAAGCGGAACTTCTAGCCGCTACACTGCACCCGCCCACCTTCTGCAAATGGCACTACAAAATGGCAGCCTTGGGCGCGATTGACAGGTCCTCGTTGAGAGCCGCGTCATCGAGTGTTTTGAAGGTATTAGAATCAGTCGGTGTCGAAATTAATTTCAAGAAATTGTTAATGAGATTGATCACACTACACATAACCAATATCTAGCTGAAGAACGATATCTTTCCGGTCAAAAGCGTTATTTTTCATCAACATCTTCGTTAGCAATTTTTTTTCTGTTCAAAACGTGAACTTTGAACTTTCCTAACGAAGTTTCGAAAAACTTGCCCTCAAAGTTATTGAATGCGTGCAATCGTCTGCTTTGGTAAGGATGTGATTAGGAATTCTTGTGAAAATTTCTCGAGACACTCCAGATCTACAGTAATCTGTGACACGAATATTGAACATATTTAGACAAGCATGGATGAGTTTAGTCCCTTTCTAATTCATTAGTAAAAGCTGATTTGGATTGGAAATTAGTTTTTTATGTTGCATATTTTCTAGCTGCTAAATTTATCGTTCTTTGCTTGAGTTATATGTAGATACACTTCCCAACGCAAAACGGCTAAAAAACAGAATTTTCAAAATATTTGAAGAAATAACTAATTCAATTTTATGAATCTTTCCCTCACTATCTTAGTAGAATGAAAGCGAAAAGAAAATCGAAATGTTCCTTTTCTGTTTGTTTTTCTGCTGCTGATCTATCTACAACCGCTGTTGTCTCATACAGTACAGGGTAGTGAAAGCACACTTTTCTAAGCATCTTGTTCAGTTGGAGCTTGCGCTGCGGGGCAAACAGGCAGTGACTTTTGGATTCTACACATCTGGAAATTCACTAATCATGCGGAGTTGGTACGCTGAACAATATGGTCCCACAGTCAGAGCTAACGAGAGGTCGGAGATCTATACGGGCACATTTTCATCTTCGGCCCCGTGCCTCTGTTCCGCCTACGAAAGACATTTCCGTTCGGGTTGAAGGCCTGCAAAGAACGGGTATTCCAACAAGAACTGGACTGTCAAGAACTGACAGAATCCGTAGTAGGGTCATAATCACTCTTCACTGCACTTCGCCATGGTCCCACCGCGATTCCAACCTCTTCCTCCACCGCTCCGCCCCGAGCGCAGCCGCCTACGCAACTGCACTGTGCTTCATGCCGTTTTAACCCTACTGTGAAAATTCGTGTTGTGTCAATTTGTAACTCCGACCTTTTACTAAATATGCTCTTTACAAATACAATACCGCTACTAACTCTTGCCCTGAAAACCGTTCGCGACGGACTAAACGGAAACCATCGCAGAATCCTTGGGGATGACCAAAACTTTTTTTCCAAAATTTGATCCGCCCACTCATAAGGACTTGCTACATTTGCAACGGTTTTTGGGACACAAGCTAATAGCAGTGTCGTACGCGTACTCAAAATTTTGTCCTTTTTCTATGTTGCGGTGTCTAGCATATCGTTTCTCAATAACTGCTTTAGTGTGACAGTGTGTGAGGAGCACATACGTACTACAAAAAGTCATGTTAGTCACAATGTGAAGCACTAGCGCCCGTCCCTGTTTGCGCCATGTCATATCCCAGTTCTTCACACTACGAGTCCTCTGCAGGATCGAGAGTTCATTAGGAGAAGTACATGAGCACTACTCAAGTCAAGAGAAACAAAATTCTGGCTTAGAATTGCCCTGTCCTTGCATCTTGGCATTGAGTTTGCCAGCCGTTTGGATGTCTTCTGTAGGGGATAACGCGTTTGAAAGAATAAATCACTAACGGCTTTGATCTTTCCACGCTCTGACGAAAGCGAAAACGACGAAACGTTAGTTGTTAGTAGATACCAATACCAATCTTGGCCATAGCTTAAGCAAATCAGTAAAAAAAAAATTCTGTCTTTTTGGAAAAGAAATTTAGAAGTAGGATGAGTGGGAAGGCTCGGCTAGAGCTGTTCCATAGCACATATGAGAAACGGCTGTTTAATACTTCATTCGCGTTTCTAATCCATCGTACGTGTGTACCTGGCTCGAAGAATGAGCAGGACCAATTGCTGCCAGATTTCAGAGTTAAGCAGGGAAGACTGACGAGAACAGGAAACGTAGCGAAGAAGTTCAAAGAAAGCTCAGAGCTCTGCCACACCTCTCTGATCTCCTTTCTTTCTGCTTCATCTTGAGCTTCAGAAACTTGGACGCTTGTAAGCAGAAGAAAAATGCGATCGGCGCCGTTCAAACTCCATCGAAAGAAGTACCTAATCCACAAGTCAATGTTCGAAGTCAAAGTTCAGATATGTACTTGCGAAGAGAATGGAAATTAGGTGGTCGAGACATAGGGCATTTCAAGGACAATCGTTGGGCGGACAAGTGCAGAGAACGACTGGTTTCTACGAAATGAAAGCATGCAACATGACCTGGAAGTCAGATTTCTTCTCGTAGTTCTTTTCACGGGAAATATGTTGTCTTCGCTCGCTCATTCAGTCAACTGCCATTTGGTTGGACGCGAAATGGAGGAATGAGAAACACAATGACGTCGTCGTTCGGAGTAACAGCGTGGAGTTCAGCTGAGCACCACTGAATGATCTCGATCTCACCGACATCGCTCCCAAAATTTACGCATTTCCTGGTTTACATTTGCAAAGAGAAAGAACGGATTGAACCCACACAGAACCCTCACAGTCTCTGAAGACAACTTTGTAGATAACTATCATTGGACATTACATTTTGGCGTAATTATTAAAGTGGAAAAAACTGTGCGCTTAAGACGAAACATTTGACACTCAAATCACAAAAAAGTCTAAGAATTATTGAAAGGGATCCCAGAGGTTTGAAAAACGCTTTTCTTGACCCTTTAGCAAAAAAAAAACTGAACATAGAAAAGTAAAAAAAGTAAAAAAAAAAACTTAAAAAGTAGAAGAAAGAAAGAGGAAAACTATTCCCACGTTCAAATGTTGTCCCAGTTACTTCATTGTACGACATGGAGGTTTAATCAACCTCTCAATGAGGTTGAGAATCTTTGAATATGTGAGAAAAACCGTGATGGCCTTACAAATTATTGTTTGTACTACGACAACCTTGGATTAACCTATTATTGATTTACTGCGATGACCTGAGATTAACCTTCTTCACGAATACCAGGAAACCGAGAACCAGATGGTTGTTGGGCTAGGAGTATGCATTCAAACATTTCTAGCCCGTATTTGATTACGAAGATGCTTTATTTCCGCTTATGAGATCTAATTAGGTACTGTCCGCTACAATTAAAGTGATTCTCGTGTCAAGCGACGGCTGTGTGGAACTTTCGTCACTCGTGTGTTCACGTATGTTACGCTGAGCCGAAAACAACCGATACCTCTCGCGATGCCATCGATGCCACCTAGAGACGATTAGTGAGTTACTAATGGTCCGGAGTTTAAAGGAATAGCCATTAGATTTAGTGCTTCATTTGCGTGAACACTCGCACAGTACACGTATATCGTGTAGCATCGGGGTGATGAGACTCGTATCCGGCACTGAACCCTCCCTACCGTACGGGAAACCTTCCACGGACCTCTCTCCTTGTTTTCTTTTTGAAAATGTTTTTCATAGTTTTTTCGTTTTTTTTTCTAAATAATCTCTTCGTGTACTGTGCATGAATAGGACTAAGCAGTTCTGACAAAACCCTTTTCTGTTATTTCTGTTGCTTTTTTTTGCACCTACGTGCCTCTAACATTTGTAGTAACCGTAGTCGTGGTAAAAAGTCAACATTACTGCTTCTTCTAGAACTTTGAAGGATGTCTATCGTGTACAGTAACACGGAAAAATAAGCCAGAGAATAAATTGCTGCAAACTAAAATTTTAAGGCGTCCCAGGAGCAAATAAACGACAAAACTAATGCTAAAAGACTTCTGTAAAACTACATAATCCTACTCATGTATTATTATACAATAAAAAATGAAAAGCTACAGGCTGCGAAAGAAATTATGTACTCCAACATTCCAATGGTGGATTGAAGAAAAAAAGAAACGGTACGAGGTATAACGAAAGCTTTTTATCACCCAAATGTAGACGTACATTTCTTCCTTTAAGCTTCAAAAATAATATCGTCTAAAGAATAATGTGGTTCTGACGGATAACTCACACCTGGATCGCTCTCAATAGCATGTCGGGAGAAGTTCCTCCAATTTATTCTTAAATGGACTCCTTTGATTGGTCAAGGACAATGGTTGGAAACTTCGGCCTCGAGGTACCTCTTCAGAAAAAGGCACAAGGACCTAAACAGTGCGAGCACGGCGGCCGCGGAACTGTTTCGCCCACGGAGACCACTCGACCCGAGAACATTTCTTGTGAAATCCCGTGCGGACGACATGATTCAGACTTGCAGACTTTATTGCCTACTTTTTGAACCCACCCAGTTTTCCGCTCTGGAACACTTCCATTAGCACGAATCTTCCCCAGCCAAGAATGATTTTTGCTCTCTGAATGGAGTTCCACTGGAGTTTTGAACTGTCCACCTCAACCGCAGGCAAGACTCTTTCAGTTACTCAAAGTGTTCAATCGGGAACACGTGTGTAGGTTACCCAGAGCATTCCACCGAGTGGCGGAATTAATGATAGAAAAATTGCCATAAAGCTGCCTTTGTTCAGTGGAGAAGTTTAGTCTGAAAGGTTTTCAGCTGACTCATCCCGAGCTCTCCAGCAAGCAATTTGTAGAAGCCAAAAAATTACTTTGCGGAATCGCATAGTGCTCAAAGATCTACCCCAGGGCCGAGCTTCACTGGAACTCGAACATTCATGTACAGTATTAAGATGTATATGAAGAAGTATCGATTCCTTTGTTTCTTGCAACTTGTAATCCGGTGAGAATGTGCACCTTTTTCCAGGCAGCCAGCTAAAATAACTCATTCTGCGTGAGAAACAGCTTTGGTTGCACAGGTCCCCATCCTACGATGCAAATTGCTGCGCGATATGATTCCCTCCTCGTCCAATGTGATTCCAATGTGCGGGATCCCTCTAATATAACTCTGTAGAAGCTGCAGAAGCAACCTGTACATTCACAGACGTTCTACCACCTTAATGAGTTTCAGATTTAGGATAGGTGCAAAAAAAGCTGTTCCACGCACTTCTCTCTGAACTGTTCGGAGCATGAGTGGGAGCAGAGCGTAATCGTATTCGTTAACTGCACCTCTGCCCTCACCTCGTGGTGAGTTCACAAAATTGCCGACGTCGTCCTACCATCAAGAATGATGCATTTTGCACGAATTCTACGATTACTATTTTTGATCACCTTTAGAGGGTAACACGAGGAAAACTTAACAACGGATGGTGTTGACGAGGTCGCCGGCCTTCAGTCTTCGAAAATACCAGTGGGTTTTTCAACCACTTTTCAACATTTCAACTTTAGACCATTTTAAATTGTTGCATTGGAGATGTGAATGCAAAGAGGTTTCACACGATAGAGACAAAGGAATATAGTTCAAACAACTTGTAAATTTGATTCAGCGGGTATAATCCAACATCCGGAGAAATGCAGCAACGTCGCGTCAACAGTAAGCACTGTCCCCCAATCGTGGAGAAGAAAATGCATAAAATATAGCCTTGGGTGGGACAGAGTCGGCTAAAGGCAGCATATCACGAAATTGACGGATTTCTCCACGAATGGACCGAAAAAGCAAGTAAGGAACAACTTTGGTCGCACTGGTGCTGTCTCCGATGCAACTTGCAACGCGATAAAAAGCGTGCACTTCCATCGTCATCCGAAGTCCGGCAGTCTAATATAATGGGGTCTACAGTAACTCGAATAAGCCAAAGCTGCACGATCTGCACAGCTGCAGGCGCGTCGCAGATTGCCATCGTTTCAGTACCCGTAGTGAGTTGCGTTGTTGGGGAGACGGGTGTAACCAAGGCAGTTTCAACGCCTTTTCCTGTACTGGGTGGATAAAGGAGAAATTTTCTGGCGTTAATCAATCCGCTTGGGATGGGCGCGTTCGACTTCAGTTCAGAATCATCCGGGGTTTGCGAACGCCTGTACAGTGAGTGACTTGCCGGGTCAGCCGGTGTGTCTAGCCAGTGTTTTTGGCCTCCCCTACAAAAGTGGTACCCATTAATCGACAGCTTGGTATGAGAGGCTCGGTTGGCACTGGAGCGGAGCCACGTTCCCGCGGAATTTCTCGCCTGCTGCGAGAGCGTGCAGAGAGGTTTAAGTTCATAGAGTTGTTTTATGTTGATTACATGGAAACGCTGTTAAGGATCGAATGTATTCAACACATAGAACCGGCGTCAACTAACGGGACATTCCAGCTGAATAATCACACTCCTGAAGTTAGTTAGTAGTTTGTTGTGATTTCTTCTGAAGAAACCGCTTTTTCCATTTCAGACTTTTTTCATTCCATTGCTGCGTTAGTATGGACTATTAGGGGTACTTGGCGTAATTTGTTTTCTTCTTTCCTCCACCAACGAAGAAGAAAACACGAAATAAGACTAGTCTATCCTAGCACTTTTCGTTGTCGTGGAAAACCTCCATTTCCGTGTTGAAATCTTGGAGATTTTTCATGTTCGGTCACTCATACACGAACCAACGTCGCTTTTCTGGGGATTGGACGTGGTGGTCTGAGCGCAAGTGGCAGCAAGCACTGGGAACAGGTAGATTTGTGTGCAATAATGCAAACAAAGATGTGTGGCGTCAGACCGAAACACTTCCTCTTCGAGTCGTGCTCCGTTGCCGAGCGTCTGCTGCTTCTTCGCCGCAGAACGCTAACATAACGCCGCACTCATGCGGCGTCAGGGAAGCGTGCGTCCCGCAACGAAAGCGTCTATGAACGATAAGGATGTTGCGGGTACCGCCTCACGTAGATCGCAACCCCTTGATCCGACGTTGGATTCTCTTCCTGGTCACTATCGTCCTCGGAGGAACCATTGTCAGACCACAGAGTGAAAGAATCCGTTGTACTTTGTTGTTTTGCTACGCACATTCACGATACAATGACATCCAATTCTCATTTCAGTAGTAATAAAAGCTTTCTTTCTGAAGACTCATATATTGTTGGTTTCACAGCTACGTACAGGATACTAGCTAATTGTATGAGAATTTTGAACATTCTCCATCCGGAAAAGAGAATTGGAAAATCACGCCTTGTAACGAGTTGTCCTTACAAAAATTAGACTTATGGTTGTATTCAACCCACTTTTAACATTTTTCCCAAACGTTTCAAGTGAAGACTATCAGCTATTTGACCTATGAACTAAACAGGATTATGGAAAAAAATAGGGTTAAAAAAAGTTGATTTTTTTGGAGTTCGAGTTTCAGAAGTTGAATTGAAAAAAAATTCGAAATACAAACGTTTCTAGGAAAAATAGATCGAGAGGAAAAGAAAAATCACTGCTGAAGGGCGTTCAAATTCGTCAGGACGTACTTTAGAATGAACAATGCAGCACTTAAGAGCAGCGGGTTCTAATATATGTCGCAATCACTAGAATGCAATTCCAACGAATGGTCCTAGATCGAGGACAATTGGGACATCAAACTAAGGACCAGCCGAGGGAAATGTGGAAGTTTAGAGAGATAGGATCGAAGTCAAACATTAAACGCAGAAAATTTACTAAAAAATTACAGAAGATCTACAACACCCCTATATAACTTTGTGAACAAAATGATTTCTATAAATGATAGATAACTGCATTAAAAACTACGCTCCATATTCTTCTATACTTCAGAGAGGACCGAATAACCATAAAATACAAAGCTCAGAATAGGTAAACTTCTTGACTATATATCACTGATAAGCAAGGAGGTGCATGATCGGCATAGAGGATTTGATTGTAGCATACATTTTGAATAGATCGAAGAAATACAAATTTAGGAACAGCGTTTTGGATTCAGAACTACTGAGCAAATCGATAAAACGCAGTGATATTGGCAGCACTCCCGTCGACTTCATGAGGACTATGAGCACCTCGGCCGGTCTCAGAACCCCGAGGGCACTTGGCCCCGAATGGATCGAATGGACGATTTCCGCTTTCATTAGTGAACTTGCGCCTCTCGCATTTCGCACCGTACCTCCGTCGAATTTTTAATCGGCTGGACTAGCGGATTATTTGCCTGGCGCGTCAGTCGAGAGAAACAGAGCCGATATCAGAGCGCCGCCGATGTTAATGCCTCTCCATTCTACATACATTGACTACTATTACTTCCGTTGATTCCTGAGTTGGCATCGAGCTAGTGAGGTCGTCATCCTCTCACCAGACCAGTCGTCTGGCTGCACATTTTTGGTTTTACTTTTAGAAGCGCTGCGGAAGAACCCGAAAATAGCCCAGCAAACTGTTTTTCAGAGTGCCGTTTGTGGAGGGTGGTAATGAAGTGTACTCTCCAGTATTCCTCGTTGCTCCCACCTAGCGCTATGTCCCGAACACCCTTAGGAACTTCCAGCGCTCAATAGTGATCTCAATTAACTTATGGAATGTAGGGAATCTATAATATAGAGAATATTTGTTGTCACCTTGGAAAATTTGCAAATTTACCTTGATATGGGCTGTTTGTAGTCAGACAAGTGAGCCTTTCCACTTTCCCAAGCGTCGTTAAACGAACTCGGGATATTTTGGATCATTCACTGCAAAAATTGATTAGCTAAGAAGAGGAAAGCGAGAGTGGAATTTCTTTCGGGCTACGCATCACTCATCGTTAGCAGAGTGCAGGCGTATTACAGAAAAATCATTGGCAATGATCGTATTCGCAAGGAAAACGATAGATAGTGTTGTGCGAAGGAACGTTGGACATCGTCTCTACGGTACAACAGTGTGTGTGATTCCTTTCGAAAACATGTTACAGCACTTTGTGCATAGTGGAATAATTTGGTTGCTAAGAGATTTCTTCTAATCGGTAGTTTGTCTCGTTGCTGAATTTACGTAAAAATTTCTACGTAAAACACAGAAACTCTTGGCTGACTGTAACACTTAAAAAGCTTAAAACAGTGCAAGAAACTTACAAAATCTGAAATCTCGCTTTTTGACAAATTTTGGAATCGAAACACGTACAGAAACGTCCTAATTTCAAGATGACGAAGCAACGTTTATGTGTGAAAACTGAGTGAAAGGGATGCTACACATGGAGATACGAATGCAAAATCAGAAAAAAAAGTACTGGTGTTTCTGCTGAGCCAGCAGTGTGCCAGAAGGAGCGTTCCAGGGAGCGATGACGCATTAAGAGCTCCATATAGCCCCGTTTTCCAGAGAATTCACACAAAAACGCATCGAGGTCAGGTCCAGCCTACGGGAGGAATGAAGAAGTGTCTCTAGTGGAGTTGAAGTATGAAACGTAAAGAAATATGTGTAGCAAAAGGCATAGGCGACATGAAGAAGCAAATGGCTATAGATGCGGAATCTCATTCATAGCAAAGCACGCCTGATTTAATATGAACAGAGTCCATTTAGACACGGGACAATAATCGGCCCGAAGCCAAGGTAGCCCCGACGAGTTGGTTGTTTTTGTGTGCATTGGCTGCTTCTGACATATACGCTTGTCAGCGTGAAGTAGAAACGACACATGTCGAAGCAGTAGCGTGTTCTCTGGTTCCAAGCCGGGCTGTCGCCTCTAAGAACCATTTTAACTGCGAATTTTGACAAGCCATAGGGTACTAGCCATAGGGTGCCATACTACCTTTCATGGATTAGCGTTATGAAGTTCCTCCTCATTTGAATTTCACTTCATATTGCAAAGAACCTACCCGTGTCTTTAATTCTAGCACTGAGCAATTCTCTAGTTAAGTCTGCCTCTTTGTCAGGAATGGGTGGTCATTTTCAGCGCCGTCGAATGGTTCGAGAATGCAAAAGTTCCTAGATTGCAAGAAAGAATGGCATTTTGAAGGTGAACGAACGACTTAATAACTTTCACCGGGCTGTTCAGATAAGTTATGTGAGTGGTTTTGAGTAGAAAGTTCTTCTGGCTTCTGAGAAGACAAAGAGAAGGAAGCGAAGAAAAAAAAACGGTTGCCACGAGCGAACGCCTTCGAATGGTCGTCACCTCAACGCTAACCAGGTGCAAAATGGCGTGTTAACATCGTATTGCGCCCGCTGCCAATGACAAATAATTCTCGTAATGAAATCGCTATTCATTCCTCATTGCCCAACGAATACATGCGTTCTCCTTCCTCGAGAGTGTTTGAGTTATTTTTGGAGTTCCACATAGCGACGTCAGTACTGCCGAGCACAGTGTGACATGCTCTTCCGGATGACATTTGTTCTGTAAACGAGCATCAATTTGAAAGCGAACACAGCCGTCTCGGAGACCTTGAGCAGCACTCTTAGTTCTTGGTTATGTTACATGCGCGAGGTGAGATTTAGTATGTCGCTTTGTGGATGGGAAAAAAGAGACAGGAATCAAAGCTTGGATTCTAGATGAGAATTCAAAAGATCACAGATTTTGAGGACGCGTTAGCACGCTTTGATAAGATAGAAATGTGCGACGGGAAGAGAGTGACAAACGTTCCTGGGAAGGCTTAAATGTTCGCTAGAAAAGACCACAAAACAGCAGCTTCGTGGCTGTAGGTTTAGAATCGACGTGTCGAAAACTAGCAGCTGCACAGCGACATCCATCCACGATGTTTCAGGACATACCAATGTAAGCAAAGGACTAATTTTTATTGAGATCAAATTTCGCGCCGCATAACATCGAAATGGCTCTCTGTTTGCACATGTGGAAGCCACAAGATGCTACCGTAGTGTGTTGGAGGCGGGGCCACCGGCGAACGACGAGGTAACGAAAAGCACGCGATGACGTGCCGACACAAACACTGAGCAGGTGGAAATCGATGGCACGGTAGAAGCGAAGATGCGTGTGGTGGATTAAGGTGCGATCTAGGGGTACGACGAAGGAGCATCGTTCTAGTCGAGCACCGAGCCGATCTCTGCCTCATCCACATGACTCACTTTCGGGAAGAGGCCCTACGAAAAGACAGCTGTAACTCAGCGAAGGGAGAAGAACTTTCTCTCCGCCTTGTTTGGAAAGACGGGAGCCTTCTTTCCTAGCCGCTATTGGAGGTTCCACTGCTGCGGAATGGCTTGTGAATCCTCTTTCTCGTTAGATGACCTCCGACTGATTCTCTGTTTTAACAAATTCTTCCAGAACGAACTTGTCCACTTTTATGAAATTTATAATTCATGGCTGTCAGGCGGTCTCAAACACCCAAGACAACTCCGTAAACGGCGTGAATTGTGCCATTCTCGCGGAGCAACATGCGTGTTGATGGGCGATGCAATCCCCGGATGTCGTTTGATTAAAGAGCTGTTGGCGCAAAGCAATTTGGAGCGATTAGTGGCAGGTGACAACTCGAACAACTTGACTATCGATTCGGTGGCCACAAAGCCAGACTTTCCGGCGAACTTCTGTTGAGTGTGTTCTGCACTCGGAACAAAGATTCCATGTGTTTGGCATCCAGAAGTGCAGCTGCACTGCAACAACAAGCCACCGTTTCATCTGAAGCTGTGTTCCTGCAATGTTCGTGGACAATGCAGTAGCGCGAAAGAATATTTATACTACAATAATAAAATATGGTTCTCCCCTGTCCTTGGTACTGTATTCGAATACAGCGGCAAAGAAAAGTACTGCAAAAACTTCAAGACTCCGAACGATCGATGGAATAGGAGCTAGTCGAGAACGATTTTCGTAAACTTCTTCAGCGTTAACTACACACCCTTTCCAGCTCTGCAATATATTGGTTGGAATTATTTATGCTATGTGAATTTTATAAACAAGAAGATTTAAGCATGGTAATGTTGTTGCATTTCGAAACTCATCGCTGCGGCACCTTCATAGAAATTATTCTTTAACTTCAATGTCATTCAAAAATATTATTGTTTACAAAACTCAAATATATAAACACAAGTAACTCGTTGTATTTCGAAATGCATCTTCATCAGCGGTCGGAGGGACGGGAGTTACTGTAGCTGTTGAGGAAAAGAACCTCTAAGAACTAACAGAGCTCGCTCAAAAACTCCCATAGTCTTTCGCAAATGGGCGACTCCGAATGAAATCATTGCCATAGCTATTGGAATGTTTTAATAAGTTCAAGCCCTTTCCGAAGCCAAAAGTAGTGCTATTAAGAGCTTGTGTGCATAGAGAACGTGACACATGCAGACATCACTTCCGGCTTAACTCCTGCTCCTAATGAAAGCGCACTCTCACTACAGTTAGCTGCTTCAAAACAACAGCCCCGTAACTTTATCAAAACCGAGTTGTGGCTGAAAAAAAGACAAGACGTCGTTATTTCGCGATGTGCTACACCTCACTTCCACAAGTTGCCCCGCAGATCAAACGCTCGTCCTTTACGAACAAAGAAAGTAGAGCTAGAAACTCTTCATGTCTAAAACAAGCGACTGACGAGAGTGAACACTGTTGTCAATTCATTCGCTTAGGTGTATTTTTCATTCGTTTTTGACGCACGTGAATGATGAAGTGGGTGACAGTGAACTATCAAAGTTGTCGTAAATAATGGGAACAGGGAAGACCAAACAAGCAAATGTGTGAAATGTGTATGTGTATGTGTACCAAATAAGCAAATGTGTATGTGTGAAAAGGCTAGGCAAAAAACTTGCTCAAGTTCTAACAGTCGAAATATCGAAGAAAACGGCAAGATAATCTGTGAGAGCACTGCAAGCACTCTATGACTCGGTCAGGCTCTAGCTACCTGAACAGAGGAGCAGAATCGTCTCGAGCTGTCAATGAGATTAGCGCACAGGAAGCATCGAGGCGTCCGCATAACTCGTATATTAATGGCGCATCTCCCTCGGCTTCGTTGCTTGGTTCTGAGACATCGAGAGAGCCGTGACACAACATGTCTGAGCCCTTACGAAGAATGCCGCCAGACACAATTCGAACGAAGAGATCACGGCAACTTTCTCTTGTTTCAGCTTAGCCGGGTACAAGCACTCACCACTATTACTTGCTAAGAAATTCTTTTTTATCGGTTTTCCCCCTTTTTGTTGTTAAGAGAATTATTGTAAAGAAAAAAAATTCCGAAAATTTCTATGATTTCAAAAGAAAAACTAAGAAATACTTGGCCAGTTGCGACGCTATGTGCGTAGCGCTACGCTACGTGGGCCAGTTTTGAACTGCTTTAGTGAAATGCTTAAGCCTACTAGTGCAGTGTTATTTTAATAAAAATCAGACAGAAAAGTTGCGCATGTCTCCAGAGAGGAGAACACTACGAGTAGTCATAATTTAGCAGCACTTCAACTAAAAACACAAATACGAATTGGACGCCAGTGACGCAAAAAACAGTCGAACCGGCTCTTTTCAGTCTACTCGAGCATAGCAGGGCGAGGTGCATACGAGGCAAATAGTGCTGCCAAATTCTAAAACACGGATAGTGTCGTATAAGTCACATTTCCACTGGCTGCTATCTACAAACTAAAACGTATACATTGTTGAGTAAAAGAATTTGTATGTGCTTTGCTCGAAAAGCTGAAAATGTGAAAAGATGCTGAAAATTTGCTCGAAAAGCTCGAATAGCTTTACCAGCGTGCAGTCCTGGTCTGGAACACAGTTTCTTCGCCGTTTGCTGCCGAATTTGAGCTAAGCTGAAAGGAAGAGTTTCCGGTTAGGAAGGAATCATGTGTTACCTAGAATCCGCACGCAAGCCTAAACCTTTCTGTTCGAGTTCTCAAACCTATGCTAGAAAAGTACCTACATGGTATAACGAGGAAATACTCAAAGGCAGAACTTGAAGTAGAACGTGAAAATGGTGGAATGGTGCCTTTTTCGTTCAAAATGAAGAATTTTAGAAGGTGTCTACCACTACCAGTAATGAGACGAGCAAACCTGCAACATGCTGACTGCTTCTGCGAAACCAGTGCCGAAACTTCCACCTAGGCGAGAGCCAAGAACTGTCTACAACTACAAGAGCAAAGCGGGGAATCCAAGTTCTACGAGGATTCTGCTCGAGACGAGACAAGTTTGGAACGCCAGCAAGTCGCAGCGGTTTGGCCGCCACCGAACTTTGTTTCAGCTTTCTGGTTTTCAACCACCGCTACTTGTTAATAACTCTCCTTTCCAGCTCCCAAAAAGAACTTTTTTGGACAGGCAATTTCTGTATTTCAAAATTATTTGATTAAGATGATTTCCAGTCGTGCTTCTAGCACAATCCCACTTCTTCGAAAAATGTCACGGAAACATTAATCCGACAACTATTGTTCAGTAATTTTTAATACAAGGATCTTGCAAGAACAGGGATGTTCAGTACTGGATTACATACGGGAAGCTAAAAGTGAGTGAGGGGATTCCATGAAGTCGCAGGTAATGTTTGTACCAGGGACCTTCGCAGCAATCGTGATCGAGAGCACCACTGGGCACCATATGTGAACCATTGACTGATTGCAATGAAAACACAGCGGTAGAGTGGTGGTGTTCCGTCCGAGCGCCAGCAAATCAACGCAAGGAGCCAAATCGCTGGTGATATGCGGCAGCACTTAGGCACAGAATGGCCGTCAAATGGTGTCTCACTCATGCCTACTTGTACCCCGCTGACTGCACTTTCCGCAATTAGAGCTTGATTTATTCATTTGACCGAATGTCATACGTGTACTGCGCGCAAAAGATTAGCACATGCCTCAGCGAACTTAGGACAACGGATTGTAAGGTGGCGAAAGCAAAAGTGCCAGAGGTCTTCGAGGGATGCGACGACGGTAGATCAATGAGGCTAGCATCACAAGCCGAGGATATTCCATAAAGAAGCCATAAATTGAACAGCTAATGAAATTGCATGGGGCTGTGAAAAGCTCGCAGAGAGCTTTGCTGAGCCGCTTTGCTTCGCGGTTAGGTCATCTACAAAACAAGGAATGGGAGTGTGTAAGCTCTAAAGGAAAACCGAGAATAATTTATGGGATAATTTGATCGTAGGAGTGGCAATTAAGGATATTTACCAACATAAACGTGAACCGGGCCAAAAGCAACACATAAAAAGAGCAAAGAATACTCCATTTAGTCAAAACTTTCCAGCTAGCTCTTAATTTTGCGAATGCGTGAACAAGGAAAAGCTATGTGTGTACTGGATCTAGTAATGAATAAATTTCTTTTAATTAAAATAGTAAGAATAGTGGAGTAATAAATAAGCTTTCTTTTTTCGAAACATAAAAATGCATACAGATATGAAGAGTCTAGGCAGAAAAGAAAGCAATTGTGCTGTTCTAAGTTCTTCTTTTGACTGGCGTTTTTGAGACCATTAAGATGGAGTGTCAAAAGGATGAAGCGAAGCATTTTTCGCTCCATCCTTTTGACGGGTCAATTTTTCATTCAACTTTCTGCTTTTTGCATTTGATCACGGCGACACGGTAACTGAAGGTCTTTATAAAATTTGTGCTGTCAAAAGAAGGTAAAGGACGAATATGAGGAACTGAAAAAGGCACAAAAAGAGAAGTGAAAAAACATTAAATAAAAAATAAAAGAAGACATAAGAGAAAGCACTGGGACGTAGAAACTTATTGAACGATGGAAGGACGTCGTTGGGAACAAAGGCAAAAGCCGCGATGAAGAGTGTTTTAGTGACAAATTTGTTGCAGGCTCCGTTTTCAAACAAAAAACTGGAAAAGTATGAATTTTTCTCCGACCGTTGACAAATGGTCGACACGTGTGTGACCAGTTATAGAGACCAAATTTTTCAATTTTAATGTGTGAAAACAAATGGTTGTATTTTTTGGATTTACTCCTTTTCCACATATATATATGTTATATATAACATATATATGTTATATTTATAACATATATATATAACAATTTCGGCTCAAGCGGATTCATCATCTCCATCAAATGCAAAAAAAAAAGATTTTAAAAAACGGAAATGCTCCATTTTGTCTACGTGACAGTGACCTAAAAAACGTAAATAGACAGAAGTGAGCAAAAAACGGAATAACCATCATAGAGAGAGAGGGAGATTCTTTATCGATTTTGTATAGATGTGTACCATTTAAAACAAACTTTCTTCTTCTTCTAATTGCATCATTTACGTTGAAAAAAACCGCTTACGACTCATTCCTCAACCCAGTGGTGTAGTTTTGTTGATTTCCCTGATGTAACTTTTTAATGTGGCACATTACAACTACATACATCAACTCTTGCAGAAATAAATTGCTTCCCTTTCTGTGCTAAAAAAATTGATACAACACCTTCTTAACTTCGTACCTCCGTACGCATATTATTTCGACGTTTTGCATAGTTGTGTGAAGTCAGATTGATGATTGACTCGCGTGTGAACGCATCGCAGTTCCAAAAAGAGGCAGAGTCTACTGCTGTAGATGTTTTGACATTTTCATTCTGAAACATGTAAATGACAATGAACAGTCCTATGATATACGGTGCGTACATGTTCTTGAAGTGAAAAGGGAGTGGTTCTCAGTTGCGTTGGTTTTGGAGGAACACAAAGTACACGCTGACGACGCTAAGCTGGAGCCATAGCGGTCAATTTACTTAGCTGGTCTTCTGTGATCTGCGATGTCGATAATTCTCATATAATCGTTCCTCCAGTTTCTCTTAGTGTATTCTTCGAAATGTGCCGAGGATTGCGAACAAGATTAAGCTGTCGAATAATTGGAAATGAGTTTTGTAATAGTGTTACGCTCTTTCCCTCTCATTCCTGCTCCCAACGCACAATATGCGTTTAAGGGACGGAAATGCTGAGATAAACGTGGAAAGCAGGTTCTCTACGAACAGTCCACGCCTACCGTGCTGTTTACCTCCGTAATGCTGCTGCGAATGGTTTTCCTCTGAGAATGTTGGTGTATCCGATTTCTTTGATGGAAACAAATGCTGTTTGGTAAAGAATAACGAGAATCATAACTTTGTTCTATTGTTTTCGTTCCAGTCTTAATTGCGCAATATTCAAGTACTCTGGAAATCGCAGGGATTTGTTTCTTAACAAGCATGTCTAATTTTGTGAAAATTAAACAATTCGAAATTGACTCATAGCTTCGCTCAGCACTCATTTCCCTTAAACCTCAACGTCACCCAAAAGAAAGTGAATTATGGTGCCGGTTTATGGATAAGAAAATGGCTGACTTATCATTATCAGGGCACCTAAACCGCAAAATTAGAAAAGAAAATTAAAAGACCAGCTATTGAGCGCCACCACACATGCATGCTAAATTTTGTTTCCGGTTAACCATGCTTCACTTTCGATATTCTTCCGTGTAGCTCCTCGGAGAGTGAAAATGTCGATGATTCCAAATTCTCTGGGTCGGTGGGTCACGGATCTTCCGAGGAATTGAGTCATATGGAAGTAGAGAGTATGTATAGCTGCATATGCCGAACACGTCGAGTAATGTAAAGTACAGAGGAAGAGAATTTAATACTTTAATTTCATGGAAAGTGTTTTGAACGGTTCAGACCCGGACTATCAAAAGCACCATTGTTCAACAATGGGCAACTTTCCACCAGGTAACATAACTCCGCACCTTAAAGGATCTAAAGGTCTAAGGCTTCATTCACTTATGTTCAATATTGCGCCTCACTGCAGGGTCCCAATGAGAAAACGCTCACTGAGAAAGCAAGTCAGGCCTAAATACTGTCCACATCGAAAAGTAAGAAAAGATAAAAGACGTTATTCCACCAAGCTCAATAAAAGTACCGAAAAATAAGAAACATCTAAAAATTGTTCCTAGAGGGGTAGCTAGGCAAATTCCAGAGATATAAATTGTAGAAAATTGTGCAGCTCTGCTCTATGTTGAACACGTTCCTACACTTCGCAGCTCCAATTAACTGGGAATCCTTCCCAATCTCGACAGTGGTTCGTCGTACAGTCTCTCCCATCAAAGATTTCGTATCACAGAATGCAAGGTGAGGTTCGGAACTATGTAAGGGGGTTTAATTTTCAAAAGTGCTCCTCATCCTCAATTAGATTACCTCCTCCTCACTTGCCAAAACATTCCTAATTAGTTCCATAGACAAATATCAGGAGAGGCAAATGAAACCACAATATCCCCTATGGATGTGGCCAACAGCTGACCACCGAATACTGAAACGAAAAGACTCGCTATGAAGGTAACTGCTAAAAGGAGAACTTTCCTAAAAATTCATTGAAATTGGAAGAAGTACACGCGGAAGAGTCAAGAGACATAATCTTATCCCGTTTGCTCCGAACGCCTGTGGTCATAAGATTTGTATTTTTGCATGAAGTGTGAGTGAAGATATCAACAATTGCAAACGACTACCCCTGCTTCTGAGAGCGAAAGCAAAAATTCAAGGGAAAGATTGTTGGATTTAGTTCAACTCACAGCTTTTAATATCCCATTTTCATTATCTGGATCCTCGACTTTAAGATTTGAATAGAAATTTCCAAAAATAAAACTGAGTACCTTGAGGAATATTGGTTTGCAAACATAGCAGTCTTCTCTGTACTTATTCTACCTTTTAAAGTGCTCCATTCAATGCGAAACCACAGCAGCCCGTATGTGGCGTAAGGTACCTGCAAGGATGGCGGACCAGATGGCGGATAGATTACAATAGTCCTTCTTAGAGTGTGACGAAGCCAATAAAATGAAAACTGGATGACACAGAATTTTTGAAAACAACTTCAACCGTTGGGTTTGCCTCTGTTGAGTGGCAAAAGATTAGTTCTTTGTGGAACCCAACGAAAAGTTCACATTTTTACAGATATGTACAAAACTGACCGCAGCTGGAACATGTCATGAAAAACTAGAAACATTTCATGGTTCGGTAACAGTTTTATCAGGTGAATTGCGGACAACAAGCTCACATCATTCGTTGCCGATTAGCAAGCTCCCAAAAACCACACCAAGTAGTAAAAAAAACCCGAAGTTGTATGTCCAAAAAGTAGAATACCTTGTTGAACGAGAAAATCGAAAGACAAAATATTCGCATTTGTAAAAGTCATACATCCCTGGAGCGCAATTATCTGGTGCACATCTTTGCAAAAGTGTAGCCACAGGCAATATTTTCCAAAAAGTATTTTAATGTTGGGTTGTTATGGTTCCAATTATACTCAGCCGAGAGAGCCGCTAATACAAGGCCATTGGTGTTCAGACTTTAGTACAGAGATCGAAATGAGCTGCGCTACGAAAAAGGGCGCCCTCTGTCGAAGAATTAGCTGTCTTACTGTACTCAAGCACAAGCACAACACTTTTGGGATCTCTATCAACAAGTAATTCGGTCGTAGGGATATTTAGTAGGTTCAGGTACAGTCTGGTTATTCTGATAGCTTTGCATATGCAACTGCTTATGCACTTCACACTGTCACTGGCTACTGGATACTCACAAAACACCACTCTGGCAACTTCCTCACATCCCTGCTCGTAACGAAGAAGTTGCACGAAAAGAGCAGGGCGACGACATTCGATCAAATCTTTCGATTTCGCACGTTGTGATGGTAAGGGACAGTTCCCCAGTACTGTAAACTACGCCCACTGGACGATATCTTTCCTGCTCGGATCTACACATATATACTAGATCTTGCCACTTGTCGTGTTTCGGTGTTTCCCATTTAGGAAGCAGCGGAATTAGAAAGTCCAAAAAAATCGCACATACGAGACGATTTAGTGCAGTTCTTTCCTCGAATAATACTCATGAACCAGTCCAAGTCATACGTTTCAAGGTACGCAATTAAAATTACACTGTCCCCGCGACCTCAAGGAGGAAGGAATTTTTCTATGCTAAACACGTAAGTCTAGCGGAGGTGACTTATTGTGTGGAAGATCTTGGGAAAAAAAAACAACATATGACGGTAAGCAGCTGTACGTACCTAAGAAAACGTTGTTGTCTATGCGGTTAAATGTGAAACAGTTATTTAGCAATCACTTGTAACAAAATGCAGCGCTTACGTCATGGTTAAAGTTGGGCCTAGACGCAACGGACATGCACGCTGTCGTAAGTTTATAGTGCCTATAAACGTATAACAATGTGTACGTATACTAAAAAGTGACTTTAGAAAATTGCGACAACATTGATAGTTTTATTGTCAAGATCCGGTTGGTCAAGAACGGAAAGAGGTTTAGCATTTACAAAAAGCATTAGGCCGAGTTTTGTGATCCTAGAGAACAGCTACTATTTCTAATTGATTTTCTTGAGCTGTAAGATTGGTATTGATCTTTCTTTATTAAACAACAGCTAACATTTCGGCGTTATCGCCTTCGTCAGAGCCTGGAAAAATCAAAGCCATCAGTGATTCATCCTCTCAAGCGCCTCATCACCCTACAGAAAGCATTCAAACGGTAGGCAAACTCAAACAGCAACACATTGGCTAGTGCTTACCTCATTAGCTAGACTTGGTAACGCAACAGACCACCACGTATCACAACTACGATTCACAAGGGTTCTTGTATAGGGACCTCACGGCCCGCCCGTAGATCAAAACCCGCGTATGTCTTGATGTGGGGATAGCTCGTTTGTGATAGCAATGCACTCATCCTTTCGTTCATTTTTGGCCATTTGGCGGTGATCCAAAATGCCTCCAGTGTTCTGCGTGCTGTGATCTCGGACTCGTAGGAAGAGATCAATTACAAATCCTCAATTAAAAACTACGTTTCAACATACCAAGATTCAAAGACAGTCGAACATGGGCAATACTCAGCTACTATTTCGACTTTTTACAGAGAATAATTATAAAAGGCTAGTAACTTGGCTTATTAACTGGGCAACGAAAATTCAGGATTTTAATTTCATGAAATCTCTACAAATCTTTGAGGATCCCAATGAATTTCCTTGCTCCTACTTGTCCCTTCGTCACATGTTTGCTGTCATTCAGTCTCGTGTCGTTGTGGCCGCAAATCTTATCATCATAATTACAGGCATTGGTATTCAATTCATACATATAACTAGCAATCAGCAATTGGCATTTTTCCGAGGTTCTTAGAATTGCACACCTCAATCTGAATTTTTGAACAGGCGAAACATTGAGTTCCTTAGCCTAATGCAAAAGAAATCAGGTTGAAAATTTCTCTTTCCCACTGTAATGGAGTAAGCCACGAACCTCATGTATCAAGCGAAAGGATGCAAAGACAGGCAGGCAAGCAAATACATTTCGTAAAATCACTGTACAAAGGACTTTACCGAGTGATAAGAAAAGGTGAGAGATCCTCCGCTGAAATAAGCATAACAGTATTGTTATGCTAAATTTTAGATTCTGCAAAGAAAGAAGGGCGAATGTTCAACTGCCACACAAAAATGTCAAAAACGTCAACCTAATCCATCAATTCCACACCATAGTCTGATTAATTAATTCATTAAAAACTATAAAACATCGCCAATGAAACGTGAGAAATTTACATTTGGTAAATATGCACACGTCATGCTCTCAGCAGATGGACGCCAATCGCGTACTCACATTCCTCTCGTTCTGGACAAAAACCCGTGCAAGCACTGTCAGCCGTTCGCACAGTAATGTTTATTTCAAAGATCCGTTGTCCAAAACCTTACTTCTGATGAACGAAACCTTTGAAATCGATTGTGATCACATATGCTGGATCTTGGGATTGTACCAATCGTACTCTTGACGGTCGAGTGCTGCGCAGCCGATAAGAGGCTCCACACTGTCTGCACGCCTGATGGATGGTTCGGAACCGCCCTAGTGCCAACTAAGCATTTCATTCTTCCGGGTCGACAAATTGGTGCCAGAATTGTCTCGGAGGATAAAAATACCGACTTGATACATCGGATAGGGCATCTCAAGCGGATTACCAGACACCTTGATCCTTCGCCCTCGGTAGGGCGGTTTCAGATCCGTCAAATACAAACAAAGCACACATGTTCGTGCAGCGATTCTTGCAGCGCTGACGCACTCGCAACCGTCAATAGCACTCTACTCGTGATGAGAGTAACGAAATATTTGGTACTGGGCACTACGAGGTGCATCTACGAAGACATTTAGTCGAACAAGTTCAACTGGATGCACTTTCCGGGGACGACGGCGAAGGTTACTCACGGATATATAGCTTATTTTGAAAACAGGGGGTTTTAGTTTCAGGTTAGTGAGGTTTGCATCATCTAAGCAACTGTGGAATGTGGCTATATCGCTGAATCTACATATAATCCAAGTCGTTCTTGAAAGAATGCATTTTTAGACTGTACTGAACTTTCACAGAGTTCCTTAGGATGAATTTTTGTGCTGTAATTTGCGAATGATGGATGGACGTGCTTAACAACTTGTGAAGTATCCAACATTTACTACACAATATCTGCAGCGTTATTCGGTCGCATTTGCAATTGAGTTTGCCTTGGACCTAGCTCGAAAAAAGAAGAGAGGTGCAACTAAAAAAATGATACTACGGATTTCCATCACCGTTGTGCGCGTTTCTGTGCGTGTTTATCAAGGTGGTGGGAAGACGGTGGAGGAAGCAGAGGAGGGGGGAGCGACACCACTATCTGCATGAGTTCGCCGGATAAAAAAAATTATTTCTGACCTAATGGAGCGTAGTTTCCACACAGCGAAAAAAAAAGCAGATAGCATGAGCTCGGATGTTGTGAAGCAGTCAAAGCTTCGTAAAGATTAGCTCCGAAAAGTGTTTCACGAACCAGTGCTAGTACATGAGACCATGCGATTGAACGTTTAGGATCTTAGGATTCTTACACTGACTCCAAAAAGTGGAAGCAGTGGAATAGAAAGAGTTAAACAGCTTGTGCAACTGCACCGAACTTCATGTCGTTTTGACCCTACTGTACTTGCGCACTCGGAAGTTCTCTAAAGCAGTTTCACTCTGGTTCCTTGAATTACAAGCTAATATCTTGATGATATAACTAGCAGCAGGTTGTTTCACTGCAATGTAGAAACGATTGAACACAGGGGTTACCCGCTGGTACTTATGTGTTACTGGCCGTCATCATATCCGTAAGCACCTTTGTCTTCGTCTAATGAGTTTAACTCCTTAACCATAATTGGTTTTTTTAATTGATCCGGACACGAGGTTGCTACTATCCTTTATTCGTTGCTAACTTAGGAGACTGGGACCTGTTGAGCGGATATGGTGTTTGATCCGATAAATCACGTTCGATTTCTCTCTTTCAAACTCCGAAGAAGGCGATATTGCCGAAGCGTTAGCCGTGAGCAAAGGATAAGTAAGAACCTCGTGTCCGGCTCAGTTTAAGAAACCAATCATTGAAACATCAACACGCCGAGGTTCATTGAAAGTCTCCAGTCCTTAACCATAGTTTGTCTGCATCTTCCTCTACCCCATTCGATCTCATATCAGGCGCTGCTGAACGATAATAACGTGGCTCAGTGAATCTCGGATTTGTTCACAACAAAATAAGTGCCAGGGTGGCTGTAGCGCAGTCGCTGGCTTTGTTGTCGATAAATTGGTACTTGATTACCTCCTGGAGGATAAAAACACCGACTTGATACATCTGTTTGCCCTCACAAGTAATTGTGAAGGCCAACACACGCTCCAAATCCGTAGCAATCACAAATTACAGAAAAACACGTTGGCGCATTCCTAGCGGATTGATACGGCAGAGACTTCATCCTTTATCCTGCAGTATAAGGGCCCAGTACCAGTGTGTTAGCTGATTTCTAATGTTACAACATCAAGAATTCTCTTACCTAAAGCGTATGACTTTGTTGGTGCTTTAAGTCCTTCTTCGAAAAAAAGTATGTGACACATCTAATCACCTGCTCTAAATGATCTGCTAGGAGGGATGTAGTCGGATCAAAACGGTCTGACGTATAGTGCAGTTGCGTGAGGTGATCCGTTCCAAGCAGCGCTGTGGAGGCAGCGGTTGCGATCGAGATGGGACCCTCGCTGGACGCACTCATCGAGTACACCCACTTACGCAATTGCAACAAGCTTAAGGTCTGGGTGTTGAGGTTTATTGGAAGTAAGTTAGATGAAATTGTAAAGGATATACGTGGAAAAAAAGGGGACGGAAAAGGAAGCGAGCAGTGGAAGCAGCGGCACCCAGCGAAAAACGAAAAAAAGCACTAAAGGTAACAGACAACGAAACTGATTGTGCTAGGATCTCTACACGAAGTTATAGAGTTAAGGGTGTAGATTACGGGTATGAGCGCGAAAAGTTCAATTCGCCCAAGTGAACTGAGTTAAAATCTTCCTACGAGACACCTAAGTACGGACCAAGTATGTCGGCGCATGAGGGAGGCATAAGCGCTGTGACTGTGTGCGAGCTGGGGAAAAAAACGTCAGCACTCCATTGATTCGTTCTCATACGTTAGTCGACAAAGCCATTTCCCACATTGTTTTTAGGACAATTGGCGGGAATTAGTAACATCCGCCTCTATTATTTCATGAATCCCAACATAGTAAATTTTCTTGTACGCTGCTTCTAGGCTGCGGTCGTGTCAAAACTTGTGGTGCGACTGCGTAGGAAGTTGCGCTCACGCTGGGATCCCTGTTAGTTCCTACTGTATGCATAACTAGGCGATATTCTTCTGGCGAAATTTTAAATGCATCACCCCACGAATCTGAGGTAGTACGGATTTCAGGTGGAGTATTCGTATATACGGGATGGGAGACTATGGAGAGAAGGGTGATTTCGTCCATTTCTTTCTACTTGCCGTAGAAAGCGGCCAGGAAGATACGGCTTCGAGCGTTCCGGCGCACTATTTCCTACAAGGAGTTTGATTGGAGCACGCCAGCCTTCTACACGCGCCGGACCGTTTTTTACGGCAGTTAGCAAGAAATGGACGGAATCACCCCCTCTCCAAAATCTACTATCCTGTATACGAATACTCCACCTGAAATCCCCACCACCTCAGATTCGTGGGGTGATGCCTTTAAGTGCGGCCACTCGCACAATTACATCACAACTCAGGTGATTTTGACCGTATACGCCCCTAACACTAAAAAGAAACCGGTACTTTCCGCGAGAACGAAACGAAGGAACCCTTATTATAGAAAGCAGTAGTTGTGTGCCTTTATGCATGTCCATATGTCCAGTTTACCGTGTTTATGCATTAACATATAAATAAGTCTCTGTAGCTTGGGTAGTTTAATCAGAGTGCTCCCCTTATTGAAGCACAGGAACAAAAAAAAAACAGTTTCTTCTATCCATCGCCAGCCTAAAGTTGCTTTTTGTCCGCGTTATTGAACTTTGTTGTTTCATTAAACGGTTATGCAAGAAGCAAATCGGAACACCAGTCGAGAAGTTGTCCTGTTACAGTTTATGATAGAGTTCTGATGCTTTTCACAAATCAACAAAGAAATCCTTAAGGAGAACAATACGAGAACAAAATCATCAAATAAAATGAAAGGGAAATACAATCCTGGAGAAAAGTCAACAAAAGCGAATTAGCTCCGTTGTTTTTTTATCGTTTTTTTTTTCTTCTTCTAGTCGTTTTGTCCACGTCCTTCCTTTGACAACGGCCTTCCGTTAATATAAGCACTGGAGTTTAGCAATTCCGCGAAAATTTTCTCTCCAAAACATCCTCTCTTCTTCTAAAGGTATATGAGTGAGTTCTGCTTGGACAGTACAGCGGTCAAGTTTCCCGCTTATCGGCACCGGCTTGGGACTTTGCTTATAACGAGTAAGGAGGTCCAGTTGCGTTTGTGGCTGCACTGGAATCTGCGCGGTGAGCTGGCGGTTGTGGACGACCTACGACCATCGCGAACTGCACCGTTTTGACTACACCATCCAGAGTTACCACGAAAGCACATGCAGCACATCTGCCAACATTTATGCCAGATTCAAATCAACCGCGCAGGGAAAGTTTTTATATCTGCCTTAAAGACATCACCCACGAATCTGGGGTGGTACGGGTTTCGTGTTATGGGTTATGCCTGTACGTAATCGGGATCGTAAGTTGTGAGGAGGAGGGAGATTCCGTTCATATCCTCCTAATCGCCGTAAAAAGCGGCTCGAGGATGAGGCTTCGAGCGTTCCGGGGCGCTGCTGTCCACGAATGGTTGTGTTGGAGCGCGCCAGTCTTGTGACGCATTTTCCGGACCGTATTTTCACGGCAATTAGGAAGAGATGAACGGAATCACCCTCTCCCCCACAATCTACGGTCCTGGCATAACCCACCTGAAACCCGCATCCAGATTCGTGAGGTAATGCCCTTAAGCTTAGAACAAGCCTTGCTTTGACTAAATTCTCTCAGTCGATAGAAAAGCAGATCTAGAACCAAAACATCCTCCCAGTGCCTTTTCCTGCTTTGCTACCAGTTGTTCGGATGAAGACGGCGAGCACATAACGGCCTACGTCGCAGTTATAAATGCTGTTGACAGCCGCCGACAGCCTCCTGCCACGTGACCTACTAGATCAACTCCAGATCAATTGCGAGGTCCCGCGAAGACGCCCTCTTTCTGTAACTGACCATTCTTCTTCGACTCCTACTTTCTTCTTTCAGAAATGCTAATTATTGTTGTTTCTATTCTGTTGTTTCTATTGTTTCTTTCAGACCTCTCTCCAAACCTCCCAAACCTATCTATATACAGTCGGCGCAGAACATTTCTGCAGAGTGCGGGAGACTTCCCGGACTTCCTTTCTTTCTGCTTTTATAGATCTTTTAAAATCATTTCTTCGTATGATAGTACATGAAAAGAGTTGCATAGTTTCAGTGATGTCCTTCTCCAGTAGTTTTATCCTTTGCTTGGGCACAGGATGCCTCTAGTCCTTAGTTGTAGGGATTTGTGATAAAATGTAGTGGAGGGGCACTCAATCGCGCCGTTATTTTTGGAAGTAAATAACTAAATCAGTCGGGGCTCTAACACGTAATCATTAGTCTTAGAGAATCTATGACATATGAGTTAAAGTTACTAAGCGAGAAAAGTAAGATAGAGCGTCCAGAAATAAGGGCGCCACTGACTGCTCATTTCAACTATGTTTTACCCGGAATTTGATTTCTGTGCCATTTTCTTTGCACACGATTTTCATCCCTTGTAATCGTGATTCGGAGGAGTCCCTTTTTCGCTTGTCTTCCAGCTTCCAGAGCACCTCCTCAAACACTCCACTTTCTCGGAATTGGATTTCTGGCCCTCGTTTTGTGTAACTGTGCATACTTGACCTTCTTCTAGGGCGGATTTTGGGATTTTACCATAATTCTGATAATAAGAAACGCTAATCAGTTACAATTACACTAAACTGGGACAGAAATTGAATCCCTGCAAAGATCGTAGCGGCATCCTAGGAGCAAAACAAACTATGAAACAAATAGGAAAGGACTTTGTTAAGACTACTAAGGCCTACTCATGTACTGTCATACGAAAGAAAAATATCGCTGTGCACGGTGTTCTGTGCACGTCTTTACCGAGAACATGCTGCGTTGCCATGTTACAATATGTTTTCCACCGACTCTAAGTTAGTATGTGCATGTAAGAAGACTTGGTGCAGGAGATAATCACTCATTCTTATTCGTTTTCTCGTGTTCGTCATTCTTTCACTGTTTATTCCTAACAAAGGAAGCGTGGTCCCACGATAACACGGCTGCAGTGACGACGCAGTCCTATGAATTCTTGTAGATGAATGGATCAGTGGTCGCCCCGTTTCCAGAAAAACATGGTGACGATATCACGAAGAAGCTTGCGAGGAAGGTTAATAAGCGCATTGATTTCGTTTATTCACTCCTAGACACCAACATCTGTTCAGGTTTCCGTGGCCATCATAAGATTTTTGTCGTCTGTTGTGATCTGTTATCCAAGAAAACTTCACACCGTTTATGAAAGAGGCAAACGGTAAAAGCATAAATTTATACCACGTTACCTGCTTGTAGAATAGACGGTCCAAAATCTTGATACCTGTTGGAGCTATTATTGATTGAGCGCGTTGAAAAGCGGTAGTTTTCAATCGACATCAAGTCATTCCAACGTTTGCAAATCCACACATTACTCCGATGGTGCAAATGCACGAAACATCTTGATTTCTCGAGTCCGCTGTATTTGAGAACGGTTTTGGGGGAAAGTGTAGTTGCGGGAAGCACTCAACTGCGGTCTTATTTCTTGACGCTTTATCTTCTTTTTTTCTGTAAGTAACTTTGGCTTACATGCCATAAATCGTCTAAAATTAATGCTCAGGTCTTAGGGCCTCGACTGATCTAGTTATTTAAAGGCATCACCCCAAGAATGTGAGGTGGTACTGATTTCAGGTGGAATCAGTACCACCTCAGATTAGAGTATTCGTACACGTGATCGTATATTACAGAGAGTTGGGTGATTCCGTCCATTTCTTGCTAATTGACATAAAAACGGCCCGGAAGATGCGGCGTGTGCACACGGCTGGCGCGCTCCAATGGAACTCGTTGTTGAGAATAGCTCGCCGGAAGGCTCGAAGCCGTATCTTCCGGGCCGTTTTTTACGGCAATTAGGAAGAAATGGACGGAATCACCCCCGCTCCTCAATCTACGAACCCGCATACGGATACTCCACCTGAAATCCGTACCAGCTCAGATTCGTGGGGTGATGCCTTCAAAGGATAAAGTGTGATAAAGTGTCTGGCATTAATCAATCCGCTTGGGATGAGCCCCACGTTCACTTCAATTCAGAATCGTTTGAGGTTCATGAACGTGTAGCTGGCCTATACAATGACTTGCGGTGGCTACCTGATATGTCAAGTCAGTGTTTTTTTAGTTATTTACTTTCAGAAATAACGGGGCCACTGAGTGCCTCCACTTCCTCTCCCCAACTACATTTTACCCCAAATCACTTCAAACTAAGGAATAGGGGCATCCTTGGGTAAAAGGATAAAGCTACTGAAGAAGGATATCACTGAGACTACGGAATTTTTTTTCATGTACTAACCTTAAAACTGGACTGTGGGTACTACCTCTATCACATTCCGTACCGTTTTTACCGAGCTTCATGTAGCTTTCACTTGCAAATGAAATTCAAGTTACTGCACTCACTCTGTTCTTCGCACAGCTATGTTATTTTACAGTTTAAATGATTCATTGGTTTTCGGGAGAGGATTTTGGAGGACAATTTCCCTCGAGTCAGTTGTGATGATTGCTAAATAGCGATTAGCTTTAGATTGGATTTCCCTGTTTTTGTTTCTCCTTAGATTCCCTATGGTCAGAGGTGCAGAGGCATAGGTGAAGCGACCATAAGTGCCAACAAGTTTGTACTCAACTGAAGACTTGGGAGGTACTGAGTGCGCGCCGCTTGAGATCGTCAGGTTGAGGGAGTGTTTGGGGCAAGAGGCGATTGTGTAGACAAAAATCTTTCAAAGTCCTCATCTTTTTTCAATGAAAGATTCTTATGCTAAAATCTTTCCTAGTCCCAATTCAGCTATTTCGTTTTTTAGAGCAACCTTCATCATTTCGTCCTACGAAGTTAGAAGAGGATGCCAACATTCTTGTTCTCCAAAATAAACGAATTCTCTTTTGTTTGTCAATATACTAATCTTTTAACACTTAAATCTCTTTCTGTGACACTTCTACCACATGTGATAAGAGCTGTGTTATTTCAACAACTATAAGTGGTTGTTTTTCTCTTTACAATCGATCTTCCCTGACATTCAACATCAAAATCATTTAGGCTGGAAGAATTACCCAACGAAATCCTTCTCAAAATCCTTTCGTATTGTGATTTCACATCCAAAATGAATATGAGAGCTGTGCGTTGTGTTTGATGTAATCATTTTCATTTTGGCTTGATGTGGAGCCTTTTTGAGTTGTCTTTTCAAGGTGAACTATCGGTTGTACACTCTGGTGGAGACAGGAGCCTTCACTCTGGTCCGAAGAAATCTTATAGGCGGTGTCGAAATTATGGATGGATGTAGAAGCACCGATAATACATTTGACACCGGTACTCCTCCAGCTTCACTTTGGATACCTCCATGTTTTAACGACTATTGTCAACGGAATTTTTCAATAGTTTCTTCCCTTGGTTCACAGAAAATGAGGCACTCTGATATTGCTCGAGTTTGTAGTTTTCGATCACAACAAGTTCTGTTTGCCTTTATTAATTGACTAATGACTTTCTTGACCAGGGCTGACCTTATTTCTTGTAGGCATTCCATCTTCTTATTACTCAAGCTATCATCTCACGTTGTCTCGACCACTGAAACGTGTGCAACTTTTGGTGCCAGCAGCTCGCCTTACAAATATTATGAGGTTTTTTTTTTGTACTTTTGTTCACCGCTGCGCTCTCATTTGTACTGCAGTTTTCGACAATTTGACTTTGGTGCTAGCACTTATCTTTGAAACCAAAGTTAACCACACTCCTGTTTGAAGATTCGAATTTGTGGTATTTTGTGGTACAAGTTAGCACGAGTTGTTGCGTGCAAAGCGGCACAGTTTTGAAGGGCGGCTGGTTGCTTAGATGATGTGATTGCCACTGAGCTCGAGCATATAGCTGAGCTGCATTTGTTATCTTCTCTCATTGCGGCAGCTTGTTCCACCCTATCACTTGTTTTCTTTGCTATGACATTCTTTAGCAGCGGGGAAAGAGGCTATCTGATCTTTTGCGGGACTGACATAAAGCGTGTCGAACAGGTAATATACTCTGAGGCCACAAGAGAATAGGCCAATCAGGCCCGTGAAAACATGGTTCTTGAACAATGAAAACCTTTTTTCGTTCTTCACATTCTTCAGAGCAGTGTACTTAGAAACTTTGGTTGGATCGGATTTTGTTTATCCGTAGTTCCAAGCTGCAGCGCGATGAGTTACTAGCGTAAGCCATTCGTTTTCTGGTTGATAAAGGACGAGAAGCTGCTTCTTATAGCATTATTTTAGATTTAGTAGATGCAGTCTTTTTGTTTTGTATTTGGATGTTCGTTTCAGTCGCTTGATTTTGTTCTTAGCTGCATCCTCTTCTTTTTGGGAATAAGTCACCTCTTTGGCGACAAGCTCTAATTTTCCTTCAATCCCCTCGCAGTCTAATACATTCGACACTACATTTATCAGAGGATGGCGAAACGAACTGCATTATATTGCGTTTTGGGTTTTCGGAGAAATCGGAAATATTTGTAGTCGGGTCAAAACCACATGGAGTGCCGTGCAGTTGACTTTTCCTCTATCCGCTTGCAATCAAATACATCACTCACTATATTAAGCAAGAGATCATCGCTAGCTTCAGCGATAAATGGCGTTAATGAGGGTTCCCTTCGATCTCAATCGCTGTTCTCTACCAAGCCGCTTCAAGTCGTTTCTATTCAATTTTAGCGTAGATACCCCAAGTCCTTATTGATTTCTTGGAAATAAACACTCGGCAAGATGAGTAGTAGTTTTTTTTTTTTTTTAAGATTGGAGCATAGGCGAACATTCTTTACCTTCGTCTATCAGACCACTCATACTCGTCCTTTTACATATAGTAGTGTCAAAGCGACATGTAGCACAGTGTAGTTGCGTAATCGACTGCGTTCGAAGCGGTGCGGTGAAGATAGCGGTTGGAATCGAGGTGGGACCATTGCGAACAGCAGCAAGGAATGGTGTCAGCAGAGGTCCCCCACTAGATTCCCACCGCAACGCTCCGCCGCACCGCTTGTCGTTTTGACCCGCTGCGAATTTCTTGAATACATTTTCACCCATTTGCCATTCATGCGTATAAAACACTTCTCAACTGTGCAAGAATCGCTCCTTGAATGTTGTGAATGCGAGCAGATCAATTTCTAGAAGCAGATTTGCACACGAATTCACTCTCCTATCGAATCTATCATTGCAAAATTGTAAAATGGAAGTTGACATATCACTATCGAGCATTCGAAGATGATGCGTTTAAATGGCAAAGCATAATGAACTTAGGTGAAAATAGATTGTAGAGTTAATTCTAATTTGTGAGGAGTTTTACGCGGACTGTCCCAGTGGTAACGGATGGTTACAACGCGGCGTTTCCTTAGTGAAGGCGTGCATACAGATCCCTTGCAATATGTGGAAACCTTCCCAAACCTCTTTTCTTTCTACAGTTTCTCATTACCTTTTTCGTATAATAAAGTCTGGATTGGCTTACGCAGTCTTAACAAAATTCTCTTCCATTAGTTTTATCGTCTCTTTTGCTCATAATACGGCTCTGAGATCTTAGATAACAAGGATTAAGTTTTTGTCTCATTCTTTGAAATGTAATTTTGCATGATTGGCCTTTGCTATAGTCGGAATAGTAAAACCCCAAAAACCGACCTAGAAGAAGAAAAAGAATCTAGCCAGAAAAGATTTCTTTGGTATTAGACCTTTGTAAGGTGGAAATCGCCTACAACCACATCTAGAAAATGGAATAACAGTCAAATTTCTACAAATTAAAATCTCAGGGACATCGTAGGAGTAAAACTATAAAAGTAATGGAAATGACTTTGATGAGACTACGTAGGCCTACTTATGCGCTATTAAACGAAATAGGTATTAAGAAGCTCCGAAAAAAAGAAAGTGATTCGAAATTTCTGCATATCGTACAGGAAGGGCAGTGCACGCTTTCGCCAAGGATGCGTCGCCTTGTTATGTAACCGTCCGTTTCTTTTTGAAATGTTTTATGAATATTTTACGCGTGCGTCTTTGTTCGGTAGTCGACAGATATCGGAAGCTACTGCAAGTAAATGCCAGTAATCTGTATCGCAGTATGCTCGCATGTGTTTTGCTCGTGAAATAACGATCCTTCTCGCAAAAGAGTACGTCCTGTAGCAGATGGCATAAGAGCAACTTTTTGTGCACTGAAGACGCCTGAATGATCTACTGATGACTACTGGTAAATTTGCTGGACTCGATGAACAAGTCGAATCAATTGACAAACCTAATTTCTTGTGTTCCATAGTCGACATGAGATTAAACATCGGCAGCACTTTTCAAGATCATACCAGCGATAAGTTGTGAAGGGGAGTAACGAGCCGAATTTAATTTTTTTAGAATAAAAGAGCGAGTTATAATCCGTCCAAAAACCATCTTTTTTTCGCTGATTGCGCAGAATTTCCGTGAAGGTTTACACCGCGGAAACTGAGGGTCCTACGGTTATCTCGCTAGAGAGCAATCTGAAAAACAGTGAAGGACTACAACCTCTAAACGAGATGCTAGATTTAAATGTTGACACCATAGGAAAATGTACATTTACCAAATCTTGCACGCTCATTAAAGAATGTTTGACTTAGAACCTGCGGAAAACCGTTGCTAACAATTGAGCAGCGGGCAAGCAATTTGCACCGGTGCTGGCAAGTTGTTTTATGAGGAGACTCGGGGAACTTTTGCTGACGTTCGACACCAATTGCGCGAGGAGCGGTGAAGAGGGTCCTGGCGGATTCTCCGCGAATGCCTCCGAGACACAACGTGCCTAGTGGATATGCCAGCGGATACGCGAACATACCTAGACGTGTCACGCTCCAGTCATTCATGAAGACGCAGACAACCGTGTTAGACATTCTTCTAGCCACAAAGAAGCAAAGAACTGCGCAGTTACAAGGAAATATGCAAAGAAGAGTGGTGTGAGTTGTCGAAATTACCGAAGTCAAAGAATAATAGAGTTAGATAAAAGTACATGAGATTTGTATGGTGTTCTAATAAAGAAGGGGAGTGACTTTGTCTTTATATTACCTTCAGAAAGTCTAGAAATCTTATCAAATTTTAACTCTTTTTCTTCCTGCGAGTTCCAAGAAGTCAAAGATACAGAAGGTCCCTCTGTCCCGAAATAAATTAGGCTACAAAAAGTTGGGGAGTTACAGGATAACGATAATTCTCATTACCGTTACTTCTGAAAGCTGGAATGTTCCGCCTTAACGAAAATTTTTGTCCGCGTAATTTGAAGCTATTAGATACATCCTTATCTCATAATTGACGTGAGGATTTTCGTTGCTTCTGGTACGATTACAAGTTCATCTCACATCACGAAATTGCAGTGGGTGTGTCTGATTCTCCAAAACAATTTAGTAGATAGTAAATTATATCCTAGCCTGTGATAACGATAATTCTTATTACCGTATGAATAGCGGTAGGTAAGCAGAGTCAGCTACTTCGGTGCCAACGAAAGTGAATCTCTTTAGGATACGCACCATCGGTAGTTGCTCTAAAGAGGCATGACCCGAACATGCTCAAAATTCCGCCGGGACCCTCTTTACACGTACCGCAAACGCGTATTGCAGATGGATCAATGACCTCTGCACCACAACATTAACATAGTCCAAAATAGGCGAGTATTTTCGAAACTCAACATACAAGTGAAGGTCTTTAATAGCGTTGCTAGACTAAAGTGGTATCGCAGAAAAGCTTGCAAAAACAGGTTCGCATAAACAGATAGCCAACTCTGCACATTCGCGCAATGATTTGCCATGTGCTCGCGACCGCAAGTGAAATATGCACTGACAGCTAGGAATAGCTAGTGGATTAGCCTCTAGCAAATAGCTCCAGTGCGAACACCAAAGCTCACTTTGACGAGAACAGGCCATACGACAAATACTGTATCTTTGAAAGATGTGTCACATGTCCTTGAGGAAGAGTGGGTGATTGTATAAGTGTGGTTGACAATGAAATCGAGTGCTGATGGTTTGCTTTGTTTCGGGACACTGGAAAGAGTACAGGCTCATTCGTTGAGCAATGAAGCGGAAAATTCGCAGGATTTCGGAAACTGCTTGGAAAACCTAGATATGAGGAACACAAACCATTATCAAACATACTTTTCACCCGTTTCTCAGCTCACCGCAAAATGTGCAACACTAAGGAGCTCGTTTTAGACAATTCTTCTAAGTTCGAAAATGGACAGAAAGGATGATGAGTACGTAGCATAACGAACGTGGTCCCTAGAAAGACCTCTGCAGGTTTTGATTAGGGGCATGTTACTAGGGTCTCTTATGAAAACCTTTGTGGTTAGAGTTGTAGTACGAAGTAGTCTGATAGTTTCAGCGAATGAAGTAAAGAGCAGCCGATGGGTTGCTGATTGAGTATGTCAAAGGCAGCATACCACAAATCTGAGGTGGTGCGGATTTCAGATGGAGTAACTGTATACGGGGTCGTAGATTATTGAGACGGGGGTAGTTCCGCTCATCTCTCCCTGCATCACTGCAAACAGCCGCTTCCAGAACGCTGTTTCGTATGACGCCAACTATTGCAACGCTCCATCCCTTGCGCCGCCTCCGCCCTGCGATTCGTCGGAAATCAATTCGGACTGCCCCGATCGGCGGCAAGGGACGCTACGCGTGCAAGGGTTGGCGCGCTGCAATAGAAGGCATCGTGCAAAATAGCAGTCAGGGGCCGGCTGCTTGCAGTGATTCAGGGAGAGATGAGCGGAACCACCCCCATCTTTATAATCTACGACCCCGTATACGGACACGCTCCATCCCTTGCGCCGCCTCCGCCCTGCGATTCGTCGGAAATCAATTCGGACTGCCCCGATCGGCGGCAAGGGAAATCCGTACCACCCCAGATTCGTGGCATGCTGCCTTTGTTTGTGAACTTTCTGTTGCCTGACAAGGCGCTTGAGAGGATAAATCACCTATACCTTTGATATACCAAGACAGAGGAAACGCCATGCGCCTCCCTGGACAATAAACGTCAATAATCCAACCACCACCCCAGTTTCGGCATGCTCGTAACTTACAAAAAAAAAACACGCAGTACTCATTTGCTCCTACACTTGAAGACACCAAATGGTTGCTGCCGTCGCACATTCGCTGGGAAATTACTGAGACTAATTATTGTATGTTGATGTACTCAACATTAGTCAATACAGTATAATTATTATTTACATGGCGTATGTTTTCAACACCTGTAAAGTCTTCAGAAATACTTACTCAAGGTGGTGTGGCGCTTGACAAGGTCAGCGTAAAAGGTTGCAAAGATAAGTGCAGTCTGATTCAACCTTCGTCTAGCCTTCCCAAGGCGGCGAATGAGCTGAAACTTCGGCCATGTGACAAGATTCCGCCGAAACGCCGATTCTGCCAAAAAGGAGTGGTAATATGGGTTGACAGGAGTAGGTGTAGGCGCTATGTAGGGAGCAGAGATAATGTCCATTGTTGCGTAAAAACCTTGCTTTTATTATATTGAGATTTGTTGCTTTATTCATAGGGAGTGCCAACAGATACATTTCTTTCTTTTCAATAGAATTTGTTAGCATGACATCTTCACTTTTTGGCAAGTTGGTCACTCAGAGCGATATTGTTTGTATGATTTTCGGTGGGTTCATTACAAGGTTTTTGTTGCGGTGCTTTCCAATTTCGCTGGCTTTCCGTTTTCGGCGAATTCTTGCTGGTTCACAATATTCATCTGTTGACATAGCCGTGGTTGTGACGCAGCAAAACAAAAACTCCTCGAAAATAATATTCTCTCTTTACAGTTTGTACTAGTTCTGCCTCAACTAGTCGTTCTTCAGACATGTATCTGTATGCCACTCGCTGAAGTTGTGTGGCGTTTCACTGGATGAACCGTTGGCCACGAACATACTTGAAGCTTCATTCAGAACTATAAACGATGTGACAATCGACCGTGTTCATACTGTCACTGCTGAAACTCTTGGCAAGCTTGTCCGTAAAGTGAGATGTCAGTTTTGATTGAGTTATAGGGAAATATCTTAGAGACCCGCCCGTCTTCAGGTGTAGTTTTGCGTTTTATTTCTGGGAAAATTTAGTAGTCTCCAGTTGAAAACTTCCAATTGCTGCTTCTGTCTCCTCATTCCGAATTAACCGTTCTCAGGCACATCCCTCTAAAAGCCTCGTCTTCTGCAACCACTCCACTTTACAAGCATCTGAGGCGATTGTCCCTGACTTACTTCTTTCTTGTACCGCGAGCAACATTGCCATTGAGCCGAGTGTCTCTTTGGTTCGTTTTCTTTCTTTTGAATTGCTGATGATCGATTCTTGTTGTTCGGATACTGTTACATACGGAAATTGCATAATTTCCATAAAACGGATGGTAACATAACGTGTCTCTCTCGTTCCATTAATTTTATCGTTTGTTTTGTTTCTAGGATACGCCTGGGATCTTAGCTTTCAGGGATTCAACTTATGTCCTACCTTTCAAATGTAATTATGCACTATTAGCGTTTGTTTTGATCGGAATCAGAGTAAAGCAGCAAAATACGCCTCAGAAAAAGGTCAACTATAATATGATCAAAACGACATGAAACACGGTGAAGTGCGTAAGGAGCTGCATTCGAAGCGACGCGGTGGAGATGGCAGTTAGGATGGAAGTGGAACCATCACGAACTGCAGCGAGCTTAATGCCTGTTTGATCCGACTATACGCAGTATTACACAAAAAGTGGTGCAAAAATCCAGTTTCTGAGTTTTTGAGCAGACACCTGAATCAGCGGAACCTACTGAAATAGAAAAAGAAAGAAAAAAAAGAAATAGATAGAGAAAGGATTTCCTTACGAATACGAATGATGGAAATCGTGCGGTATTACATTTTGACAAATAGGGACAAAAATTAACCTAGGAGCACAACAGACAATAAAACTAATGGAAAATGATTTTCTTAAGAATGCCTAAGCCCATTCACTATTGCACAAAATAAGTAGTGAGAAACTATAAACAGTCAGTATAAATAGTCGTCATGTTACTATCCGTTTTACGCCAAATGTATGCATACACATACACAGTTATTATTAGCGCTTTTGTGAAGACTGCGCGACACGAGTAGCGAACAATCTATGCTTCGAAAAACTTGTCGCACTCTGACCTGAAACATAGAAGCATAATGAACTCATAATTTTTGAAATTCTTCTTCAAACAACAGTACGGTAATTGTAGTCAGATTATGCAAAGGCTTATCAGAGACGGAATGACAAACAATTTCTAACCATTTCATATTCATATTTACTGTCACGTAGAAGCATCGACTTTTAGTCCAAAAAACAACTCAGTTTTAAAGGCATCACCCCACGAATCTGAGGTAGTACGGATTTCAGGTGGAGTATTCATTTGCGGGACCGTAGATTATGGAAAGGCGGGTGATTCCGTCCATTTCTTGCTAATTGGCGTAAAAAAACGGCCCTAAAGATGCGGCGTGTGCGCGCGGCTGGTGCGCTCCAATCGAACCCATTGTAGAAAATAGCGCGCCAGCACGCTTGAAGCCGTATCTTCCGGGCCGTTTTTTACGGCAATTAGGGAGCAATGGACGGAATCACTCCTTTTCCTTAATCTACGATCCCGTATACGAATACTCCACCTGAAATCCGTACCAGCTCAGATTCGTGGGGTGATGCCCTTAAGTTCATTTCTGTTGGCTGCCTCCAGATATCGACTTCCTATGTTGGTAGGTGTAAACTGAGCATTGACTCATTTTAAAAAATTGAAGAGTAATGAAACATAGAAGCGTAAAAGTTCTACTTTCATTAATCTTGGCATAGAGTTTGCAACTTGTCGATTGTCAAATGGAAGCAAGAGCCAAGATTGCTAACAAGCTTTATTACGGCTAACGTTTCGGCGCCGTCGCCCTCGTCAGAGCCTGGAAAGCCAGACCATTTGTAACATATCCTCCCAAATGCCTCATCCAGAACAAGTGATTCCATAAGGTGCTACATACTAAATTGAAACCCAAAGAGCCGAAATCATTGTGCTAACCTAAGTAGTCGCGTTGCCGTGATATTAGCGGAACTCCCCGTGATATAATGGCTCCGCTAGTACTAATTAGGATGCTACCAGCATATTACCCCGTAGATCAAAAACCCCCAAGGATCTTGATGCAGAGCCAGTTCATTGGTCACGGCTATGCACTCTTCCTTTCCATTCATTTCTGGACTTTTAGCGTTTATCCAAAACGCTTACAAAGTTCTGTGTGCCAAAATTCCGTACGATAGGATTGCGGCAGCTATGCAGAAAGGAGCATTATCATGACATTTTCTGCCATGAGTTCCGAGAGGGGTTGCTGCGTTTAAATGTTTCACCCGGTCTAGATGTTCTTTAATACGAACACAAGGAGGTCGTCATAGTCTACACCATAGACCATAGAAGTAGTCTACACCACAGACCATGCAAACGCCTGTCTTACCGAATGGGCATATTACACAGTTCGGAGTCAGGCGAATGCGGTCGTACATTCTGTTTCTGGTTTACTGCTTCTTGAGAGTACTTGTGCGAGGTACTTCCACAACTCTCACTTGCTCATCGAGACCACACCTAACCAGACTGGCCCTTATAGCCTTACTCAGGTCGTCTGTAATGAAAGGTAAGCAGAAATTCATCTTCTTCGAGTCATCCACTGTTGCATAATCTCAGAAATAAGACCTCGCCTCCGCCGTACATTAGCAATGTAACCATCAAATATTGCGATCCGCTGCGCGAGGTTAACCGCATCGATCCGCTCCCGGGTATCAGATGTCATCCATTGCGGCTGTCTTCAACATGTTGGCAATGGCTCACTTCTTAGTTTTTCAAGGTTGACCGGAAAGACAATGGACTAAAATGCTTCTTCGGAAGCATTCACCATTCGTGTTTTCTATTCACTGTTGGACCAGTGTATTTCCAAGGTTTGGATAAACGTAAAAGGACCAAAAATGAATAGAAAGGAAGAGTGCATAGCCGTGACCAACGAGCCGGCTCTGTATCAAAACGTTTGCGGGTTTTGATCTATGAGGTCACATATGTGTATGTGTCATCCTAATTGGCATTAGCGGAACGATTTCATCACGTGGAGAGGTCCGCTAATATCGCGGCAACGTGACTACTTAGGTTAACACAGTGATTTTGGCTCTTCTGGCTTCAGTTTAGGATATAGCATCTTATGGAATGATTACTTGTTCTGGATGAGGCGATTGAGAGGATATATTACAAATGATCAGAGTTATCTGGCGTAATAAACTCTGTTAACAATCTTGACACTTGCTTCTTTTTGGCAAATAAAACATAGGACAAAGAAAGTTAGGAAGCACAAATAAAACTAGGACCCTTAAGTGCTGGATATGTAAGTAGCCCTTTATTTCTTCAGCGCCGATAACTTCCTTATGGGCATGTTAGAATGACATTGACTCGATACAGCGATTGGACCCAGCAGGTTTCTGTACGCTGTTCATGCGTTCGTCTCTACGTTTCTGGACTAGAGTTGAACGCAGTGGCCGTTCTGAAGAAGTTAATCACAACTCATTTTTGTCCCATATTAACTCCAGCTGGTGCCGGATGTTTACACAGGCGCTTGGGGGTTTGCTTCACATGCCTTATATGGTCAGTGAAAATGCGATGTATGGAGCAAGCTCTCGTAAATTCTTGCCGCAGAAACAAAACTTGATGTTACCAACAACATATCTCTTCTTTAGAAATGTTCTCATAGTTCAAGACTTTCTCGGTATTCTTGGTAGAAATGTCTGTATTGCAGTTCCTAGCCCATTGACGACAGCGCACGTTTTTGCACGTGGGACAGGCACGTTTTAGCACGCCGTGCAACCGCGGCTCAACGTTGAGCTGCGCTGTCCCACAATTACCTTTTTTCCTTTAGACAAATTTTCGCATTTTTACATGATTTAACTTTCTTTTCTTGCTAAGTGCGTGATTATATGACTTTTTCTACTCTCATTCATTCAGATTGTATACAACAATTGAGTTTTATGAGCCAAAGATGGACGAACTTGAGTTAGGCGATTTGGAGAGCAGTTTTGAAAGATTACTGATTGAATCTGATGATGATATAATGGAAGCTGCAGAAAGTGATTCTGTCTTCGATGATGCGTTAATGGTGTCCGCGGATAAGGATTCTGATACAGAAAGTGATGAGACATTGTCGGTGTCAGATAGCGAGAGTCAAGACGAATGGTCAAGCGACGCCGAAGCTCACGATGACTGGGAATTTTTTCAGCAGTTTGGTCCACATGATCAGTTATCCACTTGTCACGAACCAACTGACTTCTACCAGTTATATTTGAACAGTGAAATATTCTCACCAATTGTCGAAGAAAGGAATAAACAGGGCAAGGCGAAGGATCCTGAATTTCTTGACACGAATGTCGCAGAAATCAAAAAATTCATTGGATTATGTATACAAATGGGAGTAGTGCACATGCCTAGGATAAGAGATTACTGGAGTTCCAGACCTGCAATTGGCGGGAATTCCATTGCTGGGAAAGTAATGCAAAGGAATCGTTTTGAGCAGCTACTGAGTTATTTTTACTGTGCCGATAATACTCACTTTGATGGTGAGAGGCTTTATAAGATAAAGCCTTTCTTAAAACTGTTCAATGCAACTTGTAAGAAAGTCTACAGACCTGAAAAAGAAATTTGCATTGCAGGCAGAATCGTATTTAGACAGTGCATCCCTTCTAAGAGGCACAAATATGGCAACATAGCTTTTCAAGCTATGTTGTAAAGGCGGTTACACGTGGAGAACTAAGATCTGCGCCGGAAGACAACCTTCAAGGAAGGATCCTGTAGCACCATATGTGGTTATGGAACTAACGGAAGATCTCTTGGATCAACGAAGACATCTCTGTACCGATAATTGGTATTTGAGCATTACGCTGACCAACAACTTATTAGAACGCAGAACTCAATTGTTAGGAACTTTAAGAAAAAAAACCGGAAAGAAATACCAAAAAAAGTCAAGGATAAAAAATTAAAAAGAGGGCTTTATTACCAGCAAAGTCATAACGGAATATTGGTTCTAAAGTGGAAGGAAAATGGCAAACCACAAGTCGTCGAAGACTACAACAAAATCATGGGAATTGTGGACCAGAGTGGACCACTCCTTTCCTGAGGAAAACTACGAAATGGTATCTCAGATTTTTTTCATCTGATGACACAAATAGCAGTGGTAAATGCCTGGAAGTTACACAGTGATGTTGTTGAGAAAACAAGACTGAATGACTTCAAAATGAGTATTGTAAAATCGCTAGTGGAAAGTGAACGAGTCTGCACACCAAAAAGGAGCCATAGTTTAGAAGAACTAGTTCGAAGAAGGCGTACTGGCTGTTATAAACAGCTATCTCGAGACCACGGACGTGCTTATGCTTCGTGCAATACAAGACGTGTCAGTACAATGTGAAGCAAATGTAAACACCATTTTTGCATTGAATGTTTCCAAAGAATTCATAGAAAGTTATTTGCAATGCAATATTTGAATTTTTTCAGCTGTTTTCAGCAAATAGAAACGTTTTTCCTGACCCATGTTGTATATAATATAATTTGAAGATAATAGACCAATCAAACACAAGAAACTTTCTAAAACATTGCGAAATCATGAAAAATAACCGTTGGAATGGGTGCGGCTCAACGTTGAATGTCCCACGTGACCAAAAAAGCGCGGCTCACTGTTGAGCCGCGCTGTCGTCAAAGGGTTAAAAATACCCAGAGTTAGTTTTATAGCCGAGTGCGAGAGGCTCCATGCATTTTTGTGTATTTTTGAGGTGTAGGAAGTCGAATATGTGGAGTGCGTCGACAACAGCATATTGGTTGTCAATTTATCGTTCCTTTTGTTTCTCTACTTACTGGATAATTTTTCATTACGGTTCCATTTTTTCTACACTTCCAGATTGGATGTTTTAGAGGTTCTCAAAAATTCTCTAGAACTGCAAAAAAAGTATAGACAAAATCGTTTGTTAACTCATCCAGGTGAAGATAAAAATAACCTAACCTTCACACTATTATTAAAGCTTGTATTTCATATTTGTTCCGTATCGATTTTAGTTCCACCGCTTTTTCGATGATGCAGCTCTCGTTCGCCTAGTTATCTCAGACCAGGCAATTCGTCGTACTATTCGCCTGCCTCTGTGCGCTGTCACTCACAACGGTATAAGTAAAGCCGCTCAGGTAAGAGTTACGAGGTCTGTGTTGTCAAACTCTAACTGCTCTCCTTTCGTATGTCGACATCTGGTGCTACATCTGTGTGGTAAAGTTTCAAGGAGATGACATTATCATTATGATTAGCAAGGAAACCAAAAGCAGAGAAACATTATCATTAGCAGAGGAAAGGTTTTGTAGAGTTTCTGTAGGTTGGGTACGAGGGGTTGTTGGTTCTGTAGTACACCCATATGTGATCCATCTCGTCATTCTTCACGAAATCCGAATTGGACGCGTTTTTTGAGGAGCTGGAGAAAGTGATTCGAAACGAGAGGACCCTCTACAAATTCGTTGTCGGAGACTTCAACGCAAAGTTAGGAAAGATCACAGAACAGGAATACAGGATCAGAAGATTTGAACTAAGGGACTGAAACGAAAACGGCAGTCGTCTCGCCGGCCTACTGTCTGCCACTCGCTTGTTTTATGTGAATTCTCTGTTCGTGAAGAACGATCATCGTTGGTGGACATGGGAATCGCCCAATGGCATGGTTTGTGCGGAGATCGACTACATAATCACCAACCAGAAGTGCTGTCTACTTGATGTCTCACTGGTAGTAGTAGTAGCTAAAATCACGGCAACGCGGCTACTTGGCTTAGCAAAACGATTTGGGCTCTTTTGGTTTCGGTTTTGGATGTAGCATATTATGGAATGATTACTTGTTCTGGGTGAGGCATTTGAAAGTGGTCCTGGTCATCGTCTCCTTGTGCAAAAATATGATCTAGCCACACGATGGAAAAAAAACATTATCGGCAACGAAAGAAGAAGTATACGACGATTGCATATTCGAGGACTTCTTTTCCCAAAGTGACTGGCACGTCGAGAAGGATACAAACATGGACCACGTCTTGTTGCTCAGAAGACTGCGATTATGTGCTGAAGGTGCTCACACACGACAAGCTTGGATCGATTTTCGAAGACCATCAAAGAAAGAAGGACTGTGAGGTTTGATCCGAATGCATCGCACATTGAGCGGTTAGTAGCAAACACTAGCTGCAGAAAGGCTTTGCAAATGAATCTTTCGAGATACATGCAGAAGAAAATTCTGGAAGCAGCACAAAGAAAAAGGTCTTAAGAAGTGTAAAGGATATCCGCCAATATAATATTTCGCTAACAGTCTTGCTGAGAGAAGAAGAGGTTTGCACCTCCTCTCATCGTGAGATGGAAGTCATCACGAAATGTTCTACTCGAATCTTTTCCGTTTGTCAACTCCTGTGCCAAAACCGATCATCACCCACTGGTGAAATGCCACCACGGATTCTCCTTTCTCAGATGTACGAGTCGTTGTAGACCAACAGCGTGTAACCTTGGACAGTCCCTGGACCTGATTTTACTTCAAGACTAGTGGAAGACCTCGCCAACCATTCTTATCCGTGAAAAAGATGACCGACCGAGGAAAGAAGGACGTGACCGAGAGGGTCTTCAAAACTACCTTCCAATATGCTTGCTGAGTGTGTATGTGGGACGCTAGATGAACCTCAACCTCAAGAAAAAACTAGATTTCGTCAGTTCAGCTACATGAACCACATCTTCACCCTGTCGAGAGTCATAGAGATTCGCCCAGGACACCGCTTACCTCTTGCCTTAATCTTTGACACCTATGAGGGAACTTCAACAGTGTAGAAACAGATGCATTACTCTCAACGCTGCTCGATCAAGGAGGGAGGTGTCCTACGTGAGGACGTTAGTCAATTGCTACGATCGATGCACTACCACGATGCAGCATTTCTACCGCCCGCTCACTATCCGCGTTAGAAAGGAGATGCGACAAGACGATACTATATCGGCTAAGCTGTTAACGGCGGCATTATAATGCATGATGAAATCACTTGCTTGAGAAGAAAGGGACATGCGTGTTGGAAGATTCCTGTTGAGCCTTCGTTTTGCGTACGACATCATCCTTTTTTCGAGAAGTACCAATGAAGCACAAACGATGCTCAAGGAATTGAATGGAGCAGGCAAGAGAATAAGATTGCGAATAATGTTAACGTTTAGACACAGTTCATGAGGAATATCTACTGCGAAGACAGAGGAGCACAACTTGGCACCCAAATTAAGGAAACTTCGTCATACGTACATATCTATCTTTCTATGAATATGGAGAACGATTTGAAAAAAGAACTGACCAGAAGGATAAGAGCAGCGTGGGCAGCATTTGCACCCATCAAGGAAGCTATGGACTAACTGACGGACAAAGATCTCAGTGCCCATCTTTTTGACTCGAAAGTTCTTCCAGCGCTCTGTTACGCAGCGGAGACGTGGGCAGACACCGCTGCGACGTCTATTAAACAAATCACCACCCACCGACCCCTTCTGTGAATATGGAAAACGACTAGGAGAAAGAGCCGAATAGAAGGAGAATAATAGATAGAACCATTCTGAAGTTTAACAGTCGCACGCAATACAACAACACAGAATATATATCGAAAGCAAAGCATAGATGGGCCGATCGCACTGTGAGAAGAATCGACGACAGAAGGACCAAAAGGACATTAGAATGGATCCCGAGAGATGCTAAACGCCGTCGAGGGAGGCCGCCAACGAAATAGTGTTATGTGTTATGACACGGATGGACCAGCTGAGAGCTCAACTAGACATGGTTCAAGGACTTTGTCGAGAGCACTCACGAAACTTGTGGATATCTTGGATGACAATGGCGAGTGAAGGAAATGACAGAAAAAATTTTAATTTTATTCATTTTTAAAAATCTCTTATTGCAACGACGAGTGTAGCGCAGTCAGTAAGAGGTTCGATTGCAGCTGCACAATCTGTAGTTCAAAACCGCCGTAGTACCAACCAAGCTTGGGAGCTGTCGATAAATTGGTACCAGCGTGACTTACTTGACTTAATCCGACTGGTATTTTTGCCTGACGCGATTGCCGGCATCTTCGCCGAGATATGTCGTTCTTGAGCATATCTTTGTCCAATCTTCTCGACGTTGAGCAACAGCCTGCACAGAATTCGCTGCTACTCCATATTCTGTGGAATCTAACGATTCACCTGAACCGCCCATCGATGCCGCTTTAACCAGCTTCTTTTTAACCACCTCAGTCCATAACTTTCTTCTTCGACTAGGTGGGTTTTTCCAACTTGAACCTTGAAGCTTGAACTGATTCTCAGGAACTTTGAATAAGGCGTTCTGCTGCATTCCTCAGATTGTGACCAAGGAAGCGAAAATGATTTTCTGTAGCCACCTTTTGGTTCGGTGCAAGATGTTGATACCTTTCACGTGTCATCCGCCTGTACACCATATCGAAGATATGCGTGAAGATCCTCCGCGTGAAGATCTACATTGTGGCATATCGGAGCAAAAGTAGCTAAGCAGTCGACTAAGCAGCTTCCTTTTCGTGCAGTCAAGCTTTTACATGACCGTGGAAGGTACTGCTCAAGTTTCCTACCCACACATCGTGATGGCGCGAATGGTAGATAAATAGGCTTCAGCTTGATTTCGTAGGCGATAGGAATTGACCACAAGCATTTCGTCAAAGGCTTGAATGTGGAATAGGCATTAGTGCGTCTCTGCTGTATATCATACTTATAGCTGTCGTTGTTCTTCAAGGTAGCAAAACTCATCGACGAGTTCGATCGTTTCCTCACCGACCCATATTTCCTTTGGATCTACATCTGGTTGCACTCAACGAGGTGCAGAGGTGGTTCACAGGCTGCAGCTAGCATCGGCACATGGCCGATAACATGCTGAAGCTTCGTAGTGCTTTCTGCGAATGTAACAACATCGTTGGCATGCTCGAGATCGGTTAAGAGGCACCCTGATGGTACTAAGACGATGTAAGCGGGACACTGACATACTATACTGTTCTTCGCGTGATGTCGTCGATGGCGAAATTAGAAAAGAAGGGACTTCAAACTGCTCCTTGTCTCCCAGTTCAAATGATGATGTACATCCTGCTGGTATTCGAGCTGCAGCAGTTGTTCGTTGGTTTATGTTATCAAGAAGGCGAACGAGCTTTCCTAGTACTCCACTGGCGCGAAGCTCATTGAGAAGGCGGCCCCGATGAGGAGAGTCGAAAACTTCTTGTGGAGAGGAATTATGATAGCGCGTTTTCACGAGTCAGGTATCCTTTCATCGATCCATATTAAATGGATGATCTTCGTCATCTCCCTAATCCCGCACGGAGAAATATAGTCAAGCATTTCTGTGCTAATTCCATTAACTCTACCAGATATTCCATTTTCCATCTTTTGGGTTACTGACCAGAACCTCTGACTCCGTCTACGTCGATGGTTTCCCGTTTATCGCATACATAGGTTTGTGATGTGCTTGAGTTCAGGAAATAATGGTGCTTACCGGCTTAGCAAGATCTTGAAGTGGTCACTACAAATTTTTAGGATTGCTTCGCCGCCATTCATTCCATTGGTAGTGTTGAGAACTTGAGAACATCTTCTCATCTTTCCGCTATACTCTTCAAGCGAAGCATAGGCGCTCTGCGAGTTTTTCTTCCATTCCATTCCAAATTCCCTCGCTCTTGACGTCCATTTGTTTTCACGCTCTTTTTGCAGTTGGCGGCGCAGTTTCCTTCTCAAACGTTTTTCCTGTCTAAAATCGCCAGTGCTGCGGGCGCAACATGCAGAGTTATATGTGGATTTGGTTTCCACAAATGCAAAGGTGAACTTCTTCCGCAACATTAGAACAAGAAGCGTTTTCCTTACAGCATTCTGGATGCACTTTATGAAAGAATCTGCATCGCAAAGCTTCTTCCTGATTCACACTCCAAATTGAACAGACACATGTTGGCGGGATTTCGCTCACCATTCTTCGTCTTTCAGACCTGCCATGTTGATTTTCGGTTGGAGAGGAATTATGCAATTCCTCTTGTGGAACCGCATCTTGAAGCTGAGATGAGCTGGACGGTGGTAAAGTCTAATGCCTGCGTTCCAGCCTCCGCTCTAGATTTTTGGACATCTGATTGAGGAATCCTCTTTGTCAGAACGTAATCGAGCTGAAGTTTTAGAGTTTTCGTCTTCCACCTGCACTGCTCTTACGGGATCAAAAGCGCTGACCTTGGTCACGTTAGCTTATGGCGTTGATGATTCCTCTTAAAGGCATCACCCCACGAATCTGAGGTGCTACGGATTTCAGGTGGAGTATTCTTATAAGGGATAGTAGATTATGGAGAGGGGTGTGATTCCGTCCACTTCTTCCTAATTGCCGTAAAAAAACGGCCCGGAAGATACGGCTTCAGGCCTTCTGGCGCACTATTTTCTACAGGAGTTTGACATGGGCGCGCCAGCCTTGTGCATGCGCCGCATCCGCATCCAGATTAGTGGATTGATGCCTTTAAACATGAAAGCGATGATGTGGCTAGCCTGTTCACGTAAGTCGACCAGACGGTTACCGTTATTCGACGTGTGCTCCTTTGGATAGCACCATTTTTCTAGCATGTAGGATTGTTGTTAAAGTTCCATCTTCGCATTTACGTCGATTCCGACCATGACCACTTGCTGGGTCGTTATTGTAGACATCAACACATTGAGTTCTTCATAGAAGGAGTTACTGTTGTCGTCCTCAACGGTTTCCGTAGGTGCGTGGGCACTTACAGAGTTGTTGTTTACGTCCTCTGCGATCCCGCAGTCGTACAAAGGCACATCTAGACGATGTTGAATCAAATTCCTACACGAGGTAGTTGTAGTCGTTCTTCACAGCTGTCACGCAGCCTCCTATCTTCTCTTCCTCAGCATCGCCGCAGTAAATAGCGTAGCCTCCCGTTCTGATGACGAGTCGATCTCTGATGCGTGTTTCTTCTAGTGCAGTTAATAGCACGCAGAGATATCGTGGAACTTTAGAAAGATCGGTTTGTTGGAATCAACACGGCAGTGTTCGGCCGTTCAGCATAACGAAACGAATGGAAACTGCCAAAGATTCCACGCTCGTTTGCGGCAGTTGACCTTGCAGGTTATGGGCTTTGGCGAAGTGCTAGACAACATCACTTTTTTGCAATGCGTGGGAATCATCTCATATACCTGTACAGGTTATATAGCTCGAACGTTCCCTGTGCGTACACTCGTGCGCCTGATTACGTTTACTGAAAGGACAAAAAGTGATAAAGATATGTTCTCGCGAATAGATCTCCTATTATTATTCTAAAGGGCGGGTGTAGTGTAGCGGTTAGAGGTTCCGCTTCCTGCATCGATCGGAGGTTCGAATACACCCTAGTGCTGACCAAGACTTTCATCCCTCCGGGGTCGATAAATTGGTACCAGACTTGTCTGGGAGGATAAAAACACTGACTTGACACATCGGCTAGCCACCGTAAGTCATTGTATAGGCCAGTTACACGTTCGCAAACCTCAAACGATTCTGAAAGGCGCATCCCAAGCGGATTGACTGACGACAGAAACTTTATCCTTTTATCCTTTATTATTCTAAAGCGAGTGTGTTGTCAAAATAATTCTAAAATTTTGATTTGCTTCTAATTCTGATTCTATTGATTAAATTGATTAGTAATTCTGATTGCTCTCTGCTATCTACTTTAGGACATTTATTTCCTATTTAATCCTGGGCCGACATTGCGTTAGGTGGCATGAGGATCTGTATCCGTGCCCAAACATTACTATAATATTTTTATGCAGCGCTGAAGTCGATGATTATGCTGAGGCAGACCAAACTTGAAAGGATGTTTGTGTTTGATGGTACATGCATAAGTTTGTGGCAAATGTCGCGTTCTATGGTTTTATTTAGAAGGACAGTAGTCATGAGAAGATGTGAACAACGAACCTGAAAGCCGAAGTCTTAGGAGTCACTAGTACCTGTTGCATCAATTCTGAGAAATTAGAGAATGCTCCAACGCGATGTTCTCTACTGATCAATCAAGACAGTAGCAATTTTGAACCAGAAATCAATAACATCTCTCAAAAAAGAGTTGTTTGTCTGTTTCATTTTTATTAACATAATGTTTGCTACTTTTTGTGCTGCTCATATTTCTTATACTCGTAGAACCACGTCTTCAAATTTTATATGGCTTTTAAATAATCTAGTACTGAGCATTTCGATGTAACAAGCATTTTTGTTTCCACTGGCTGCAGCATTTGGATAAATCTAAGAAGTGAGGACGGATGCGTTGGCTCGTTCGCAGAGTTTTACTGGGATCTCTCGATTATTTTGACCAGATCTAAAATACTTATCCCGTAGCTGTTGACTTACATTACTCAGTCTCCTCATCTAGGCGTTCTATAAACGATGTTGCGATGTAATGGCTGAGGTCACCGCCGAAATGCGCGCGCCGCAGTGGGAAGTAAGTGCAATAATTGTGTCTTTATTTTGAACAATTCCCAATGTCTAACATGAAAGAAATTCTGGTTCTGGAGCCCGTTAGTCTATGACTACAATTTTCACTCTTGGTTATTGCAGTGAAGTATAAGGATGAAAGAAATTTCAGAAGGAGGCTGTCCTATCTATTTAGTTGCTGGAGAGCTCTTATTCCTAATCGAAAGGAATTTGAAAAACCTTCAACAATATATAAACTCTTTACTTTTCCCTATCCTTCATGAACGAAACCATTGAATGGTTGTACAAAATATTTAACTGAGAAATGAATTGTAAGCTTTTTTTTCTCAAAATTGAAAAAGATTTTTAAAAAAATTTTGGCAAGAAGGTGATATATACGTATATAATTCGATAGAGAATTTTTCGCTCATTTTTCCCCTGTTTCATCGTCTCTTGTTTTTTCTAGATCATGAAAACGGAATGTTGAATTACGAAATGGATATTTCCTATACCTTTTTTCATACAGTCGACGTGTTCAGCAATGGATGTATTATGAAAAATTTAAAAGAAAGATGAAAGCAATATGAGGTACGTGAGACCTGCTGAGGAGTGGATGAACGATAGAAGAAATAAAAATGTAAGAAGAAAAGAAAAAAAATAAACTACTATTTTGCAGTAGTATTTTATTTTAAAGAATTGGAAAAAAAGTTCCCGCAACCAACGACGGTGTATGATGGTCTATTTTTTAAGGCATTGTTCCTTCTTCACATTAGACATCTATCCAAGCTTCAGGAGCGTTGCGATCTCGATTATATTCTAAAATCTAATGGTGCCGAAAAACCTCCGTTTGTAAACCTAACACTTACTTTTAATGATCTACGAAACAAGAGTAAAGTTTGAAAACATTTTCTTCTAAAGCGAGAAATTCCCTACCAAATGATAGATAACATTTCGTATTTCTTTGTGCATGTGATTGATGTTAAGACATATCGATCAATTATTGCTCATTTATAAACTTTTCACCCAAGATCGATCAACTCACGAGATTCAACTGCATAGTTGGACTACCCGCAAGCAAACAAACCGATGAACGTAGTCTCTTTAGGGTCCGATCTCATTGGCGTATTTTTTTTTTGTGATTAACAAATTTACAAAAATCGAATTTCTTGAGCAGCCGAAAGGTTCCGGACCAGTTTTTGTTTATTGAGATGTTAGCTTTATAATAGTGCTTCATCATACCATCAAAATTGTAGTAAATTCTTGTCATAACAGATCTTGTATGTTTCATGTGTCGCTGAAGGGCTTTTGCAGAGAGAACACATGCCCTACATTAATTTCCAAGATAGATTTTCTTGCATACGCAAGTGTGGTTTGAAAAGTGACGTATAAAACAATTGTTGCGCTGTTGTATTCTTATTTCATATTCCTACTCTGCTTTCACAGATTTTCGTTTCTTTTCCGTCGTCGATGCTAATAAAGCGGGATATGATCGAAGTTCCGGCTGAAATGCGAGGGCAATGCACAGTGTGGGGCTATCTTCCGTATTACGAAGACAGTTTTGTCGTCGAGGTTTGTCCTACATACTATACTTTATCTAAACAAAAAAAGAAGAAGAGAAAGAAACGGTCCCTGGTTTTTGTTATTGTCTCAGGTGTGTTTGCAGTTTGAAACTGAATGGTGTATTGCTGTTTCTTTTCTTCCTCTTCACAGCTTTGGAACAGGAGGTACCGGCGAAAATCTGTGGACAGCCGTTGGGCTGCCTGTAGCGCCGCGACATCAACTGAAGCGCGACCGCTTCGAACGATTTGCTGTGTCCTTTCCTAACGCAGGTAATGCGTGTAAAGCGTTGGGAACTGCAAATCGCGAAGGAAACGAAAAGAACGAATTGACGCAGTAAATCGTGATGTGCGAAAGTTGCTAATTGAGCATGTATTATCGGTTAGAGGAAAAGTGGGTGTTCAGCTGTGTCAGTCGGATACTTCTCAACCGTCCGCTACCATTGTGGCACTTGCTTTGAGTAAAGATAAGCATTCATCGAGTGTAAGAGAAGAGAGGAAAGCATGTGGCAGTCATCCAACCTGTTAGAGGAAAACTTCTACTTTTTTCTGGAAGTCTGGCTGTTAAGTGCGTTTGTTGCCTTAAAAAAAACGTTTCCGTTTTGACATTTGACGGTCCGTAGTTGGGTTATGAACGTTACATTCTATTACTTTTTTCAACATTAACTCCAGCGAATAACTATATTCAGCAAACATATTACAATAAAATTATATTCATATCTATCATTTCTCATTTGATCACAAAATTACTATATCGATTTAGGTACGCGTAGGTGGAATGAATCTTCGAATCGTTGTGGAATCCCCTTGAACATTTATTTTCTATACAATCAGATAAGCGGAAGAGAAAATTAGGCGTATTCCAGGCCTCTTGTTTTGTCATATTTTTAGAGCAGATTTCTATGTGTTCAAAGTTACTTGGATTCGGTTGCACTAAGTGATTATCATTTATGATGTTGTTATCTGTGATGTTTTTACGAGGTACACGTGGGGGAGTTGTAACTATCTTTTCTAATAAATTTTACCGGAATAACTTACTGCTGTGATGTCTGAGATAATTCTAGGTAAACATTTTTTAAAAAATGATCTGGTACTTAGTAAATTTCTCATGGAAGAGTTCCGTGATTGTAGTGTCGAGCCTTTTACTCTGGGAATGATGCATTTACAAAACATTACTACCAGTATTTCATATCCACTACTTTACCTAACGCCTAGAATTACACAGCTGTATTATAGGAAAAAATGGAGGCCGGTCTGCTCTCTCTATCCACTATTTCCGGTATGCGTTCATTCTTCTCATCGTTGTTGGACGCGGGCAAAAACGATGCTGCCTGTAGCAAAAATTTCTAGGATAGGAAAGTGTTTTCTTTTGAGTATTTAGATGTCTGAATACCTGCTGTCTCTTCAGCGCTTCGTGCGACTGAGTTCCTGGTGGTGCGACTGCTCCACCTTGGATTGACAGCCGCAGCTGAGAAGAGAGGGCGGACCTCAGATTCTTCTGAAAGTCTATTTTTGAAGAAGGAAGAGCGAAAATAAGAATACAGTCGACTTATTTTTGGTACTCATGGGATTAATTCTTTAGAATTCTGCACGAAGCAACTGCACGAATTCAAAGAATTAATTCCATGAGCATCAAAATCCCACTCACCGCGAAGCTCCCAACGAGTGAATTCGAGTTTGCCTTCCTCGCCTCAATCCTAGATCTATAGAGGAACTCTCCAAGGGCAGCTATCATGGAAGCGATCATGCCTCCCATCAGAATATAGAAAATCCCGGCAACCTTCGACAAATTGAGAGAAGCGGAGGAACCATCCTTAAAACATACACAAATGAAATATTACATAAGAGGTAGTTTCTGTGCTACGGCCCACCAAACCTTTCATATATCAAATATTTCCGAGCAATGGACTACGCCAGCTATTCGCTGTGTGGGGGCCACAACTAGGACTGACTAGACTTGTTGCAGCACCACATTGAAAAGCTACGTACACAGGTATTGTGCAACTGTCAACAAAGTCGACTCCTTTGAAAATCTGACAAGTGCTAGTGGCGTAAACCTTAGACAATTGAAAGCAGATCAAAGTTGAAATAAGTTCATCATTTGAGACCAGTGGAAAATACGGATCAAAATGTGCTCCCCTCTGTTTCATTGCCTCATTTGTATCATACTTTATATGAGAAGAACTTTTGGTTGCTACTGAACAATTAAAAGAAGGTGTTTCACGCTATAAGTATGAAGCGCCTTTTGTGAAGTGGTACAGATATATCACTACCGTGAACATGTTGTAGGGAGATATTCTTTCTAAATGTGGAAGCTAAGGCTAGTAACGATATGCACATGAAATTGAAGCGACACAAAGTAAAACAAACAACTCCGGTGCTGGACAGCTGAGAATGGACTTGTAGTTGAAGGCAAAAGAAACTTTTCAGTACATCGAAGGTTGTACTTCGGTCAAAGAAACAGTACCAAAGTAATAAGAATGAGTTCCTACCCTTTTGCAAATAAAAAAACAGAAAAACCCGATGTTCTGCTCTACAGCGAAGATCAAAGCCACAATGCTGCTGTTTCTATTAAAGAAGGCAAAATTAGATGGTGATGCTAGTTAATAGCAACCAAGCCAAAGTCGCTGGCTTCTAGGATGCAAGACAAGAAAACCGATAATCTGTTTGTTAGGTTTCTCATGGAGCTCGTACATGCTTCGACGCTGGGATTCCTCACAAGGTGCAAGCAGTGGAGTTGGACGGTGCATCATCAATTCAGTGGGAAACCATTTCAGTGTTCCGTTTTATCAGCGCGGAATTTCACACTCAAAGTCACCTTCCGGTTCTTCCATTCATGGGGTGGACAGTGTAAAGACAATTGTGTTCGATTTCAACCTCGATCCAATCTTTTCTGTTCTTTAGGTGACATTTGAGGAGACTCATACGTTTAGCTCGATAATAATTCGAGGTCTTTTGTGAAGGCCTTATATTCAGCACTAAAAACAAACCACAGTTATGCCTTGATCGCACTGGCCGCGGTCGTACCACCATTTGTTTTCAAGTTTTTTTAATTCTCCTCTTTCTTGCAATGCAAGAATCGCAAGGTTGATGTGATCCTTCCAGTCTGAGCCGAACGGGGTGGCCACGCCGTAACCAATGCTGTTTAGGTTCGCTCCTACGGTATTTCATATTACAACACTAGACATCTTGTGAAGAACAGACTACTCACCAACTTTCATCGTATCACAAGGTTTGCGCGTATTCTCGTATTCATTCGCTGTGGCTTCGAGAAGAAATGCATATCTTCCTTTATGGCTTCGAACTCTCTCAATGCCCTCTGCGTAACTTGCTACAAACACCGACGGTACTTGGGACTCCATATAACGCCACATTCGCTGGTAAATCTGCACCGATGAGTACTGGAACAAGGAATTTGACTGGTTGAGACTTCCGCTTTGGTAGGTTTTGTCACACAGCGTTTCTTGTTTGAATATCCGAAATTAGGATATTTTTATATGCACTGAGGTAGAACTAATTTTCAAGAAAGGTCTATGGTGGAACTGTAGCTTCACTGTTGTTATTACATTGTAAGTAGTGGAAAATGATAAATAAATAGTGCACTATTTAATTATTGTTTTCCCTTTTACCTACGATGTAATAACAACAATGGAATGGGTGTAGCGCTGTCGGAAGGAGGTTCGAATTCTGTATACACGATCGGTGGGAGGTTCGAATCTGCTCTAGTGCTCACCAAGCCATTCATATCCCCGAGTCGATTGGCACTATGCTTGTCTGGGAGGACAAAAGCACTGGCCTGACACGGCTATCCCCGCAAGTAATTTCATAGGCCATTTACACGATCGTAAACGATTCTGAATTGAAGTGAACGTGGTGGTGCATCCCAAGTGGATTGATTAACGGCAGACCCTTTACGCTTTATCCTTTAAGTAGTACACTAAAAGGAAGCTCAAAAAAATATATCAGAGAGAGGTTCTCAGTGTCAGAGTCGTGCAATCGCAAACGATATGTCGCACAAAACAGCTACCACAAAACTGTTCTACCTTTTGGTCTGAGGCGATCAGGCAAGGAGTACGTTCTCTGATTCATTCGTTACTGCTTTTTTTCAATGAAAAGATATAAACTTTAGGAAAAAAAGCTCCAATAACTCATGAACTGACTAAGGAACGAGTTATGGTTAGATAGTTACTTATGCACGCTTTGGTTAAATTTTAAAATGTCTTTAACAAATGTTTCGTTCGGTTTTAGGATGTAGTACCTTGTTCTTTTTTGTTCTTTGCCGAGCCGTTGCTGGAGAGATTGCTGGGAGATTTGATCACCACGGAATGCTTCTTGAGTTTCTCAAAGCTAATTACTTAGGGGAAAACTGGCCTCGCTTAAGGCAAGCTCATCTGTGGAATAAATTGTTCAGTCTATGTGTTTCAAATGTTCGTCTAACGGAATAAGTCGTCTTCAGGAATTGAACCAGCGCATATGGTAAACTGAGAGCTGTTCGATAGGAGTACGACAAATTCAGAATCGCTAATGTTTTCAACACACACTTGACCTACTCATTCCCTTACCGTATAGAAATTCACCCTAGTTTTGTGTTTGCTTACATGCCAATCTCTCAAAGTTAGAAGGAGAGACATGAATATTCGCCTGTTTGAAATTATTCATAGAGTTCACCTTAAAGAAAGATGCAGTGGATCCTCCACCTTGAATTCCGTACTTGATTTTCGTCTGCTTCGCAAGGTCTTCTACGCTTTCAATCGGCGCCTGCATCTTTTCCAATGTAAGAAACGCAGCCAGGTTGGCAGTATACGAAGAAACAATAATCATGGTGAAAAACCACCACGCAGAAGAAGCTATTCGACCAGATATGGACCTCAATTTGTTAAAATCAATAAGTACTGACTAGGTACAGGACATGCATGACTGATTACCTTGGCAGAATATCAGTCCCTTGTTGCATGAAGGCAGCCAGCGTGAACCAGAGGCAGTTGTAAACAGAAAAATCGTTAGAAATCGTGAACCCTCCGCGCGCGGTCTCCTCGACTCTCCACTCGTACGGAGAAAATCGGGAAACCAAAAATATGACGACAGATACCTACATATTATTCCTTAGGAACCAGACCAGATGATGCATGAAGCAAAAAAAAAGATTCATTTCTTACCCCAATGTATGCAAATATGATGTACATCCAGATTTCTGTGCTTAATGGCTGCATAAATGAAAAAACGGAGAACTCCTGCTTATCCGGCTTCTTGATCATAATTGAGATGCCGGTTGTCATGAACGGTTTAGAAAAGTCGACCACACGCTCACGCTCCTTAAATATTCATGTCTACTTGATTTGAAATAAACAACAAACTATTAAATTGAACTATCAAGGCAATACAAATATATGATACAAATACAATACACTGACTTGATTGATGGTGAGTGAAGCTACAGCGACGTCTGCCTTCCCGTTAAGCAGATCCCCCATCATACCGTCCCAGCTTCCGTCTGGCAGTTTGGATCCTGTCTTTTCGCCGAGGTACACCTCGAAGTTAAACCCTTCGATGCGATCGGCCAACAGCTTCAGCAGGTCTATGCAATATCCCTCATATTTGTTGTTGCCCTCACATTCGCTGCGATTGTTTGGTGTCATGCATTCGCGCTTCGTCATTACGAACGGAGCTACCTAAACTTGTTCAGGAAACGTTGTTGCGCGGACTCAAACACTTTGAATTCTCTGCAGTACATCGAGAAACTTCGAAAAAGACTTATGTCTACACCTAAACCGCAATGCAGCACTATTCTATGTAACTCACCGTCACTCCTAAAGTATAAAATTTTGAATACATTGAAAACAAACACTTTGAACACACGTTTTCAACCAGAATTCTAGTCAGAATTCCTCTATGGTTTTTGTTTTTGTTTCTTTCTGTTGTTTCCACTATTCTGGTGTACCTTCGTTAGAGTTATTCAGGTATGTCCAGAAGAAAATTCGTCTGCAGTTTTTGCTTCTTTTTTAACTTAACAATGTTTAATCCCATTTACCACGGATATCTCTCATTAGAAGGATCACAACCGGTTAGTCGCGAAGCTCAGGTGCATGATAGGAGGCCAAAAGCGGACCAACAACAACCTGCGCCGAGACGCAGGTTGATTAAGGGGACTCTTTCTACTGTGCCAGAACTGATTCATAGCCTTCCTAAATTTCATACGTCGCTCTGACCAAAGGCTTGTAACAAAATGGCTGTTAGGTGATTTAGAGTAACCTTCAACAGTTAGCTCCCCCTATCCACTCAGGGAGGACGCAAGATATTCTCACAAAACCTATGCCATTCTATGCCAATCTGTCCATTGCTTTTAACTTTAACGATAGGCCATAATAGAAACATCTCCTGATCCCGGAGGAGCCCTGGTACAGCAGAGCCAGAAAGGTACGAGGTTACATGAATTATATAAGAGAAATGGAAGAGGACTGGGATGAAATGATGTAAATATAACGCTAGCTTCGGAAGCAGCAGTGCTACATCCGATGATGTGATGCCAATTGCGTCTAATCTGAACTGTATTAATAACACGGAAAAGAAGCGACGATTTGGCTTGCGATGCGTGTACGTAAGAGGCATGTTTACGCGGCCAGGCCGTGACACTTGCAGAGATATTCCTAAGAAGTAAATTTTTAGAAACAAGGAAGTGTAGTGTAGTGGTTAGAGGTTTCGCTGCCTGCACGATCGGTCAGGTTCGAGTCCGCCCTAGTGCCCACCAAGCCTTTCATCCCTCCAGGGTCGATAAATTGGTACCAGACTAGTCTGGAAGGATAAAAACACCGACCTGACACATCGGCGCCCTCCCATCCCCCAAAGGCATTGTGTACGCCAGTTACACCTTCACTTCAATTCAAACGATTCTGAATTGAAGCGAACTTGGTGGAGCATCCTAAGCGGATTGATTGAAGCCAGACACACACACTTTAGATTTTAAGGAAACGATAGACAAATCAGAGATGGTGCCAAGAGAGAAGTGTTATCTCTAAAAAGAGGGAGGGTGAATTCAACCCGAAGTTAGTTCAAGTAGCTAAGAACGAATAATCAGAAACTTTGAGCCATTTACAATTTTTTTTATCAGTCAAGAACATTTGGATAAATTCTTGTCCATTTGTCAAGGAGATAAAAGCTTGTGGACTTTCTTACCCATCATTTCTGTATACAACAAAGTAAATCTAGCAAAGATGAGTGGAACCCCGCCAAGAATTATCCGAGTTTTTCGCAACATTTTAGTAGATAACGATGGGGAATTTTCACTACAGTGGAGAAACACTAGTTCAGCAATGGTTCATAACAACATTTCAATGTGACGTTTTTTTTATTGAAATTCAGACGTGCTGAACATACCCAAACAGTAACAACTCGTACAACGTTCTTGCTTCGATTATCCATGACTTTGCGAGTGTGTTGTGCTATAGTTTTATCAGCAATGAAACCAGTTCCTTGTCTCCACGCAAGTACCTAAACTGAATTCAACTGTAGCGATCTGTGTACTGAGCGATTCTTACCACTAATTGCAAAGTCTTTTCTAAATTTGCATCTATGTTCTACTGCTAATAGAGGAATAACTTGGCATTTAAGACCCAATGTTACGGTCATGTTAGAATTTATAGATAAAAACCACAATGATGAGGCCTATGGAAGTTCTTGTATCTGGACCAGTTTGCGGCATATACCAGTGTAATACTATGTTGCAGAAAACTCTCAGTCCATGTTGTTTTTTTTCCTGAGAACCTCAAGTCAGATTCATTTTGAAAAAAAAGATTTCTTTCCCTTTCTTTAGAACGTCCCCAATTTGGGTGCTCATGTGTTGATGAATATGTAAAAATAGTTAAAAGAGTGATGTTGCAGGCTCGGCTCGTCCCTGGAAACTCAGACACGAAGGATTCCACTTGGATATTTATTTGATGGTCCTATCATTACTTCTGAGATTTATACATCCGGCTTTTCTAATGCGAAAAAAAAAACTAATCCACCACAGTTCGAATCGAGAATCTAAGGAGGTGATATTAGTGCGAACATCCGTCTAAGCATATCGTCCAAGCATCTATAGCTATGTCTAACACCTAAGCCAGTAACTTCACGTTTGTAAGTGAATTTTCCGCTAAACCCGATTCCAGGGAAAAAGAACTACCCACCCATAGCGGTAACAATTGGACCGGAACTGTGGGTTATAAAGAACACTATGACCAAATGAATATCAGCATTCTGTTCTCATTGTGTACTACTGCACTTGGATGACACTCCGTTAAATATGTTTCTAGCTGTAAACGATCACATCTCTGTACCATTTTTGTAACTGAAGGAATATTTTTTATTTTTTGCTTTCTTCCGGCAGCAAATGTTAGAAGGAACGATGCCGAAAATCATAACCGGGCCTAAAACTACGAATAGCATGCAGATTACATTGCAGATCTCTGAAACACTCAACAATCGCTGAAACAAAATATTAAGACATTATACTATAAATACTTTAAGGTTTGGTTCTCCAAGTTATAATTAATATAAGTGTGTGTTGATGCTGCTGCTTATGGAGCCGTTAGACCTTGATTATTAGCACTACTAGCAATGAGAAGGAAATCAGATGGTTCTTCTTCTCATCACTGTGTTTTTATTTTAAAAAAAAAGAAAAATAAGTCCCAAAAAGCACATGTGAAAATATACTTTACCTATTGCTAGCTCTACCATAGACGCACCTCTTTGCTATTGAAAGTCGCTTTTGTGTTCGACACTAGGTCGATTACAGCCACATCATAATTTCTTCGTTGCCCGAAACGGTCAAATTCAATATTGCCCGTGAGAGTCCCGTCTTTTGTATCGATCCTTAGCTGTAATTCATGGTTCTAGGAACTGCATAAAAGGCCACGAATAAAAACCTCACTCCGCGCAAAGCTTTTGCTACTGTCCTTCCATGTTCGAACGACGCGAATGGTCTTGCAGGATGCACACGATCTGCCAGTGGGTCGCAGTAGATACCTAGATAATCATGCTCTGTGCACAATGAAGTTGTTATTCTACAGTCCACCTATACCCCAAAATGTTCTCGTAATTATTATTGAGATCGCCAATGGGATTACTGACTCGATTTCTAAGGATAGGCAAAGTCAGATCAAAACGGCATGAGGCTCGGCGCGGTTGCGTTCGAAAAGTTTAAAGGGTGGAGGGGGACGTTGTGCCAATCATCACTGCAATTCGCTAACCACCACCTCTACAACTAAAATTTGTAGTTGACATATAAAGGCACTTTTTAATGTAATGAGTTCAAGAGCCCATATGGAATCATCTTAAAAGCCGTCTCCCAAATGCAATAAAGACATTTTATCCACTGATTCTGTAACCATGGATCCAAAGACATGTGGGATTACTAACTCGACATGTAGCCCAAGAGCGTGCAATCAATTGACTTCCACAAAACCTGGGAATAGAGGCCTGGGATCTGCACAGCTTTCAAAATTAAACGCAAGATACAGCATGGGAAAGAATCTCCTGATTCCGGAGGAATGTCGCGTACGGCAGTGCCAGGAAGGAGGTGCACGAGTCATCTAGCCTTCCCAAACGGAAAAGGACCAGACACCAGGCAATGAACGCCGATAATAACACAGGTGAAGAAACTTTGCAGTAGTAGAGAGATTGGTAGAGTCGGTGTCCTCGTCAGCATGAGCGTACCAATGAACATCGACTCTTTTCGAACAACTGGCGACCTAAATCGAAAAGATGTGGACATCACAGGCTTTAACTCTCTTCGTCGCTGACGCTCTGATACGATGATGACGAACTCGAAGCCTTCTATACGTACCTAGAAAAGTTCCACGGAGAATATTATACCTTTTACAGGGTCACTCTTGGTGATTTCAAGGTAGGCTTTCCGAGTTCACCATGACGACTAAGATCATTTTCATAAAACCTCGCCATTCCAGAAACATTTCCCTATACGAGGTGATCCCCTAGTGAAGGGTACCCCAATGAAGTAGACTATATCATTGTCAGTAAAAGGTTTTGCCTGGCCGATGCTGCTGTTGTGCTGAAGCTATGTACGGGATCGAACCATCGCCTCTTCGACAAAGATTTTTCTTCGCAGACTGAGACCGCTTCTTCATTTGGCTTATAGGAATTGACAACGTCAACCAGGGACATGCTCGTACAACCTATTCATGACTGTAAGACGTGAACAGAGTGTTTAAAAGCTAACAAGACACAGACGTCTCTTTTTAGCTTCCAAGTTTGAGAGTTTAAAAGCTAACAAAACACAGACGTCTCTTGTTAGCTTTTAAACTCTGGAAATTCTGAAAACTCTAGAGCTGCAGGAGCTGCAGGCAAGCACAAACTCACGTCTGACCTCACAAGACTTTGCAGAGAAGCGGTAAAAGAACACCTCAAAGAGGGAAGTAGCAGCTGGAGTAGCTGAAGCAGCAGAGGAGGGCAAGAGATTCGCTACTATCGCGGTACTCCACAATAGTAAGACAAAAATGACTGCTTTCCAGAACCCAGATAGAACAACTACAGCGTCGAGAAAGCGAGTGGAGAGGATCATTCACGATTTTTACTCCGATCTCTTTGACAGCCACGTCCATTTGCCTCGCCACCTTCTGAGGGAAGATGGACTATATTCTAGAGATCCTCCCTTCCGAAGTGCAAAATGCCATCTCGAGCATCTACTTCAGTCCTTTCCAACGGAATTAAATCTCAACACCTAAAGAACCTACCGGTACTCCTTATCAATATACTAACGAAGATATCCATAGCTGTGGAAATGCAAGGTTTTTAAGCAATGAAAAAGCAGCAAGATCGTGCTGTTGTATAAGAAAGAAAATCCTCATGAAATCGGCCCAATCTGCCTATTGTCTGACACCTAAAAGCTCTTCATAAAAGTAATCCTAAACAGGACTGAATGAATTTTAGATGAAGGACAGCCATGCGAGCAAGCAAGATTTTGGAAAGGGTTCAGCACGATTGACTACTAGTATTAGGTACTAGGTCGGCAGATGCACCATTTTCGTTTAGCTGATGACATCATTATGATAACATCAAGCATCAATTAAGCAGAACGAATGTCGGTAGAAGTTAATAAAGCGTGTAAAAAGATTGGTCTCCAGTTGAACCTGCGCTAACCTTCATGAACAACGCGTGGGTCTCTGATTCTCCATTCACGTTTAAGGGAAGGAATATATCCAAGTGTTATGCATGTCAGGCTTGGAAATTTAACGTGATGAATTCTGAAAGGATGATGTTTGGAGTATCCTGCTTCAGGCTAGTGAAAGAGAGGATTCAAAGTTCTACGTAAACGATCAACGATTAGAGTCGCCATCGCACATGCCATGCAAAGTAGAATCAGATGTGCCGAACAGGTGATGAGTTTCAACGACAATCGCTGAACCAGATCCGAAGCGACTGGATATAGCGCTATATCAGACGTATTGCAGGAAGATACCCGACGCGATGGTCGACCTCTTCGTGAAGTCTTTCAAATGAAGGTATGATTCTCTTCGAGTCCCTCGAGAGAAATGAAGTTATTAGTTAACTTTTCTGCGCGTCGGGAAAGTAGAAGTATTACTGGTCGAGCAAATCTAAATATAAACAGCGAGAGCACAGATGAAAAAGATGACTGCGGAAGAATCTGGCTCATATATCTAATATTCCGAAATTACTGTGAAGCATGTAATCTTCAGTGGAGGCTGCTGCTGGCCGAAAGGGTGAACACCGGAGTGCTAACAAGCGAGGAGTTCTCTTAGACTACAACAATGAAGCATTCTAGTTGCAATTTCACTAAAAAAAGATTTAAAAATCTCTTTTAAAAAAGCAGAGAAAAGACCTAAAAAGAGTTTACTTTATTATTTCTCCTATCAACTATAGCTATAGTCGGGTACAAACGACATGAATCACAAGTGTAGTTGCGGTGCATTTGCGTACGAGCTCGAAACCGCGCTGTGGAGGCGGCAGTTGCAACCGAAGTGGACCGTCGCAAACTGCAGCGATGGATGGCGCCAGCAAGGGTTTCACCACGCTGCTTTTCCTAGCTTTTCCTAGTTGCTACGCTCCACTGAAGCCCTCCGTCTCGAGAGAAACTGCGTACGCAATTTCGTATGTGCATCATGTCGTTTTGACCCGACTATATACAATACTATGCATGAACATTGAAAAACCGACAGTGAGTGACGGTGAGACACCGTCGGAAACCGTCGCCTGCTCGTAACTTGTCATAAAATAGAAATTTAAGAGCGATTTATATGTCTTTAGATCCTCTCTTTGAGATCTATACAAAAACCGACATATAGTTGAGAAAAAAGCAAAATGCCTAGACGCCTAGCCTAGCGCTATAGTTAAAAAAGTGTTCAGAGACTCAAACTTTCACATTTGGTCAGAATATCAAGAAATTGTCAGAGCAAAGCAAACGAAATTGCTGGTTTGTTATTTTTTGAACTCATGCGATTTTGTTCGTTGTGTAAAATTGTAAAATTTTTTGAACCTTTGTAGCAAGGAGGGAATTTATCAAAGTAGCCAAAAAGTTTCCTTTCATGTCTTCTCTAATTTGCATCTCCATTAATCTCAAGGAAAGACTTCCTGTTAAGAGAATCCAACCAGAACTCTTAAAACACATAATGTGCTTTAGTTTATAAAACTTGTTTTTCTCTGAACAAATTTTCTCGCTTCCTTATAACACTTTCTTTTCATAACATTCCATAGTAGGGACGATTATGAAGTTTTCGGTCAGATTTTATGCAAATATTTCAACACTATGCTCCTTAAATCACAAAAAATGGAGTTCGCACCAGTATTTCGAGTTGAATGATATTGTTCTCAAAGCTATTCGAGATCTTTTTTTTCCATCAGACTACGCGGCCTTGCTATTTTCGCACCTCAGTCAGGGCTTGCCTATTATACCGTTGGCAGTCACTGCTGCAGCGCAGGAAGAAAATATTATGGGGATGTCAAATCCACATTTTGTTTCCAGAAATTCAAATACGTGTATAGAATAGAAAACAAATTGAACACTTCACTATCAGTATGATTATATCAATTCAATTCGCTACCAATATATCAATATTCATCCTCCAATGTTAGATTTATTACTGGCAGCTGAGCAGCTCGTTTTTACGTGAAGTATTCGTAGTTAAAGTCAATTTTTAAACAACAACAACAATGAACAATGAAAAAACAGGAGTGGTGATCATTGTTGGAATTGCATATACAATACAAAAGACAAGACGGTTCAAATCTCATCGCATTACCTGACAGCTGAACTGGAGCGGTCAGATCAAATAATAACGTTCACCAATTCATCTTCGCTAAAATTCGATTAATCTCAACCTTTGATTTGCTCATGTAATAATTGCAGGAGATCAGTTCAGAAGTTCTTCTGGACAAAAATATGCGAGGCCGCGTAAATCATATCTTCACAACGCTGTAGTTGCCGATGATGCAGAGGCCGACAGGCCCAAACCTGGCTCAGATGCGGAAATAGCCAGGCCGCGGCGTCGTGATGAAAAGAAATAATCTCGAATAGCTTTGAGAACGATATCATTCAACTCGAAATACCGGTGCGAATTCAATTTTTTGTGAATTAAGGAGCATAGTGTTGAAATATTTGCATAAAATCTGACCGAAAACTTCATAATCGTCCCTACTATGGAATGTTATGAAAAGAAAGTGTTATAAGGAAGCGAGAAAACTTGTTCAGAGAAAAACAAGTTTTATAAACTAAAGCACATTATGTGTTTTAAGAGTTCTGGTTGGATTCTCTTAACAAGAACTCTGTTCTTGAGATTAATGGAGATGCAAAGTAGAGAAGACATGAAAGGAAAAGAACGGAAAGTGGGATTTTTAAATGAAGCGCTGTTCTAGTGTACGAACGAAGTTTGTTTGTACAAATACAATAAAAATCTCACAAAATTCAGACAAACTTGGACTCTTAGTGACAACTTTTTGCTACTTTGATAAATTCTCTCCTTGCCATAAAGGTTCAAAGTAAGGACGAACCGCAATTTCACTCAACAAAAAAAATCGCATGAGTTCAAAAAATAACAAGCCAACAATTTCGTTTGTTTTGCTCTGACAATTTCTTGATATTCTGACCAAGTGTGAAAGTTTGAGTCTCTGAACACTTTTTTAACTATAGCGCTAGGCTAGGCGTCTAGGCATTTTGCTTTTTTCTCAACTATATGTCGGTTTTTGTATAGATCTCAAAGAGAGGATCTAAAGACATATAAATCGCTCTTAAATTTCTATTTTATGACAAGTTACGAGCAGGCGACGGTTTCCGACGGTGTCTCACCGTCACTCACTGTCGGTTTTTCAATGTTCATGCATAGTATTGTATATAGTCGGGTCAAAACGACATGATGCACATACGAAATTGCGTACGCAGTTTCTCTCGAGACGGAGGGCTTCAGTGGAGCGTAGCAACTAGGAAAAGCTAGGAAAAGCAGCGTGGTGAAACCCTTGCTGGCGCCATCCATCGCTGCAGTTTGCGACGGTCCACTTCGGTTGCAACTGCCGCCTCCACAGCGCGGTTTCGAGCTCGTACGCAAATGCACCGCAACTACACTTGTGATTCATGTCGTTTGTACCCGACTATAGCTATAGTTGATAGGAGAAATAATAAAGTAAACTCTTTTTAGGTCTTTTCTCTGCTTTTTTAAAAGAGATTTTTAAATCTTTTTTAGTGAAATTGCAACTAGAATGCTTCATTGTTGTAGTCTAAGAGAACTCCTCGCTTGTTAGCACCCTGGTGTTCACCCTTTCGGCCACTTGGACTCTTAGTGGCAACTTTTTGCTACTTTGATAAATTCTCTCCTTGCCACAAAGGTTCAAAGTAAGGACGAACCGCAATTTTACTCAACAAAAAAAATCGCATGAGTTCAAAAAATAACAAGCCAACAATTTCGTTTGTTTTGCTCTGACAAATTCTTGATATTCTGACCAAGTGTGAAAGTTTGAGTCTCTGAACACTTTTTCAACTATAGCCTTAGGCTATGTTAAGTTCAATTATTGCTTTTTGGCGCATATCTGGCGCAATTTTGCTCCTTTATCAATGATATGGGAGTTTTGGATAGATCTCAGAGAGAGGAATCCAATAGTATATCATTGTTCTTAATTCCTATCTTATGACAAGTTACGAGCAGGCGACTGTGACCGACGGTGCCGCACTGTCACTCAGTTTTTTTCGTTTTTCAATGGTTTCAATTTCGCTTCGTCGGTTTTTCAATGCTCATGCATAGTCGTTGGGGCATGCACTGGTACGCCTCCACAAGTATTGTATCTACTTGTGGAGGCGTACCAGTGCAGGCCCCAACAAATCGATGTGACGATAGCCACTTGCGCACAATACGTTCGACGATAGTCGTATATCGTTCTGATATGACGTAAACTACTAAAAAGAAGAAGACTTTCTCTCACACTTCAATTGACACTTTCGAATTGTCCCATCAGAAATAAAATCAATTCGAAGTGATTTTCTCAGAATTGTTGTGATGAATTCCCATTCGAGGAAACATGAAACTCTTCTGAGAAGATAGAAGCTATGTTAGCATAAATCGTTGTTTACCGCACAGCAGCTTTCGGATTTTTTGTCGCTGATTTCGAGAAATCAGAGACAGAAAAATCCAGAAGGTGTTTACATCGCCTTAAAATCTCAAATGTTAACTATTGAGAGAGTTGTGACTGTAAAAGGAATTCTGGAAATCCGCTGAAGTTTCAGATCAGTCCTTTGTTTTCCTTTGAGACTGCGACTTTCGTCACAAAGGAGGACAACTTTGCACAGTATCTGCGACTACTTTTTAAGGTGCTTAATGGTCTAAAGGAACTGAATTGAATATAAAAATAACTTCTGAATATAGCTATTGCTAAACTATGACTGCTGTCTGCTGGTTTCAAATTCCTATAGAGATATTTTTGTGATATGCAGTCAGACTTCTTTTCACTTTGTTCATATGAACGGGGAAAAAATTACTGACCTGGATAACCTCGGTTGAAGAATCGCCCGTGTCGGAAAGTGCCATGGAACAACGAGTCATTGGCGGCAAGACACTTCGCGAATCCCGTCCACGCAACCAGCATGGCGTCATGAGAGAGCGCTGTTTGGCTCTAATTGACACTGTTTGTAAATAATTAAAATATCTTCACATAAAAAGATTCACATCGACGTCGCTGTACGTGTTGACGAAGGTATCGTCCAACTTTTTAAGGCGCTTTTTGAGGTTCCAATAGGCTCGGCTTTCCTTGTGGATCAGTTGGAAGCCGCTAACGTTGATATTTCCATTTTGGAACATTTCCACATCGTAGGGTAAGAAATCCTAGGTAGAGCTCGAAAATGGTCATCGTTGCATTTCTAAGTGAACGTGGATACTTACAAAGTTGGCAATGACATAGTGGTAGTTTGCCTGGGTGAATTGGGCGGTCCTAATAGCTGCGAGGAACTTCTCCTGTCGAAATGACGAAGTGGTGTCGATGAGGATCCTTGAAAATTCCTCATGCTGTCTTTCAATGTGGAGTTGTGAACAACACAAAGCTCAATAAATACATCAATTTCCGAGATCTACGGATGCTTGGAGTACAGAACATGAAAAGAGCTGCAAAAGGAGGCGAAAATGAAGCCAGACTTCCGTGTTCATCAATGTGTATGGGCGGTTGTTATATCTAAAAATTACACAAACATTTCCCATACCTGTTCGTGCAGTTGGAGTGTCCAAGGTTAAACTGCCTTAAAAACTCGCGGAACTTTGCAGGATCCCTCGGCAACTCGAGTAGTTGCGCATTTATGGATCGGTTGGATTTTTTATGCAAATGGTGCCAGAGCCAAGGAAGAGAGACACCAGCTAGAAACATGTCAGAAGCCACAAGTTAAGAGCAGCTTAAACCTCCAGACCTACAGTCTTCTCCATCCGTTAGCAGTGTCAACTCTCTCCATTGCTTGTGAATGATGAAGTCAGCGAGAATTTCTGCGGAGGAAGGGCGTACTGACACTTCGAAGCTGTAATCATTAGCAAAGAAGCAACTTGCTGTATTTCCTTTTGCTGATAACCGTTGTGCAGATTTTACAAGTTTGGAGGATCCTGAGGATATTGTGGCGACGTGAGCGATATTAGTGGCATCTCCAGAGTATCCGCTAGGCCTCGTATCGCCTCGCTGCCTCGTCCTCCATCGATGCTGATCACTGTCATTCCTCCTTCCTTCAACTCCTGGCAAACTAAACCATAGTTATTAGCTTTTCTAGGTAGCGTGTGGTATGCATAGTATAATTCTTCAAAATACATTTCGTTTTTTTAAGAAGTGAGGAGAAGAGGCAGGAAGGCTAATGATTTCGTGCGACCGTAAGACTACGAAGTTGTATTTCTCCAGTGTTCCATTTTCTAGTTATTCATCATGTTTCTCTGATAATTTTTATTGATTTGCTAGCGAGAAAAATCTATGAAGATTCTTCACAAACGAAAAAATTTCCAGGTTTTCCATTAGATAAGAGAAGGGATGTAAACATCGATGTGCCTGCCTTCGTTGCAGGTCGCGTCAGGAACCTCTTCTTCTGTTGCCAAAGGATTGATTCCTGGCTTCTACGTGGGCCTAGAGATCTTTACACATAGAGTTCACAGAGAAACTGGGAATCATCCCTTCGCTTTAGCCATATGATACACACAGTTATATGGCTGTATGAGCTATTTATGTAGAAGTTGCTCAGTTATTGCAAAAAGGTGCTGTCGCCCAGCGCATTGGCAAAGCCCTACCCATATAGGTCAAATACCTAAATGGAGCGTGTAATTTTAGGTAACATCTCTTCGTTTCCTTATGTTGAACTGCTGAACCTGTCGAAGCACTCAGGTCAGTCATCAATAGGGAGTTCGCTCGAGACGCCAATTCCCGCAGGATATGGAACAGTGACGAGTGCTTGGATTCTGTGCGACTTCTTGTAGTAGATCAAGAAGGTTGTACAGAGCTGTGTTCAAGTACAACATGCCTCGGTGAAGATATGGGTATCCGCGTCAGCAACCATACCATCGTCATCCGACGCATCCTCAACACCTGTAAATCGTAGGAACATTGTGGAATAGGACTTACTCAAAGTGTGGGATGGTGGCGCGATTTACAGGTGCTTTTGTAGAGTGTTTCACGAAACAATGACAAAGCAGAAACGGACTATGACAATCCACATAGACACATAGCGAGTGTACACTTGAAGTCGAAGAAGATGGTAACACAAGGCAAGATGTTCACACACAACTTTGTTTGACCAAGACGAGACGGGATTGCCCACTGACAATGGGAAAAATTGTTCCAGTAATATGCAACAGCACAAGAGTACATAAATGATTAGCAAAGAAATTAGTGGTGCTAATGTTCGTGTCAGTACAAGTGTGGCAGGAAATATCGGTTTTTCCGCCCAACTTCTACTGCCGCAAAGCCTCTCAAATAAAACTAAGAGGAGGAAGATGTCACTGCAACCCAAGGTCTGCTATGGAGAGCGTACACGAGGAGAGATGCTTATGATAACGACGGAAACCCAATTCTCAAACTCGAAATCTCTTCTCTACACATCAGGAGTAAAAGTCAACCACTGGAGATTAAGATGATGAAAGTGACTACACTATACAGGTTTCTGTCCACCAATATCGTTGGGAGAAAGGTTTCGAATCTGCAATACAAGGGAAGAGTTCAAGGTGCACAGTAGCAGTAGTGGCAAGTAGCATAGGCAGGAAAGAGTGCCTGTTGTCCCTGCTGTGTGATTAGAACTCCGCAATTACAGGATGAGCATAACCGACTTGAAAACTATCCCAGAAATTTTGGCATCGAGAATACGGAAGATGGGTCATCTATGGTCTCTACTTTGATCTCTTCGATGGCCGCGTTTATCTACTTTCACACCATCTAAGAGAAAATGGGCATGTTATTAGATATATCCCCGTTTCCAAAGTCGGACATGTCATCATAACATGAAGAATCGTGCGCTTCTGACAGCATCAAGTCCGACGCGTCATCTGTCGGAATGGAAGGTTCCAAACCAGTTGAGTATCGGTAGCTATCGTTTGATCTGCTTACTGTCTCTCGTTTAGTTGCCATTCACAAATATACAAAAGTGGTGCCAAACAGAAGTGAAATAACATTGAAATAACAAGTTAGAGGTGAATAAAGTTTATAACTGTCTTCCGTGTGTTGCATGCAGAAACCCAGACTCATTCTACATTAAATTTGGACTCAATAATCACAATATATAAGTTAAATTTAACGTTTCTGGTGCTAATCAATCCGCTTGCGGTGAGCCCCCACGTTCATTTCAATTTAGGGCGGCTGTAGTGTAGCGGTTAGGTTCCGCGTCTGCACGATTGCTCGGAGGTTCGAATACGCCCTAGTGCTCACCAAGCCCTTCATACCTCCGGGGTCGATAAATTGGTGCCAGACTTGTCTGGGAGGATAAAAACACTGGCTTGGCACATCGGCTAGCCACCGCAAGTCATTGTATAGGGCAGTTACACGCACGTAAACCTCAAAATTGAAATGGCAATATATATTCACAGAGAATCTTCTCGGAAATATTCAGGCCGCCCTCGAGTCTCCTCCCTCTCTAATTTTTAGACTTGATTCATTTTGTTTTGATCTACACCACAGAAAACGGGGCGTTTCGTAAACAAAAAGAAAATGTTTTCTGCGTCATCGAAATGCTGATGCGAAGACCATCCTATTGCAATGGTAATGACAGACTCGGTTCGTTGAGGTAAGTAACACACGTAATGCCACCATTCATCTCGTGATCAGATTTCGTTGAGAGTTTATCAGAAATCAAAGAACTTCTTCATAATTTTGTAACGAGAAGAAAAACCAGCGCGCAGCTGTCGCAGCTTATCGTGACAAGTGAAAATCGCACTGGCACACGAGCAAATCGAAGATTAAAAGGTGAAGTGTTTTCTGTTACTGTCGGATCGAGAAGAAGGATAATTATGTCGAAGCTTATGTTGAACAAATGTTAAGCGTGAATAATAGGTGCCCAAATGGGGTTTGAACAAGGAAAAACGCTAGAACGCTAGGAGTGGGAATGACGACATAACCCGTGATTACTCGCGCTCGCAATTAAAGAAAGTAAGGTATCAGTGGTGGCTGTTTTTTTCTAACATTAACATAACTGTTTTTTTTGCTGCGCCCCTGTTATCGTCACTTTGTTGCATTTTTTCCTCGGACGTGTTCTCTGAGTGTTAAAACTCAACATCCGGACAATGACGATGTACAGTATTTCGCTACTTGTTGAAATGTGGTACAATTAACAATGTCAACAGATTGTGAGACTCTATTACACCTCCTGCCTGTTTTTCGATTCGAAGCCATCGATGTAATCAAGGAGAATGACAGACACCACAACGTAGCAACTGGATATCCAGGAGCTAAACAAGGAAGGAAGGGGAGAAGCAGATCTACGGGTGGAGACGATACAAAATGGGATGAATGGGTATTAGAGGAGAATGAAATGGGCCAAATGCAAAAAAGGATTGTCTGCTTCTCTAAAAGTTCCGAATGGAAATCGGAGGTACGATAAATTATTTCCATACTTTACATAGCAGAACTGCAACAACTCCGTAAATTTGACTTATGTGCAATAAGCAGTTTTAATTTCTAGATTTTGGGGATCCCGCAGCATACGCGATGATTTTTGTCTCTTTCTTTTCGTTTATGGGTAACTCTGGAGAGTGCGAAGAGAGGAATAACAGAGTTTTCACTGCGTAATCTGTCAATGCCCTCATTTGTGACAATAGTCATGTGTAGCAAAATGCTGTACGTCGCCCTGGTCCCAATGTTATGTCATAGGTCATAACACTCGGGAAAACCCATTCAAGCTAATCCAAGAAAGCGATGTCACTGAGGTTAGAAAAAAAAACAGTTGTACGTCACCAAACCTCACCTCCAGCCCCACTACTAATGACGGACTTGTTTTAATTGCAAGCTGGATTCACCAGGCTACGTCGCTACGCTCGCTCCTGTTGCTCTTCTCCAGTGCCCAAATCTCATTTGTGTAGCTGACACCCATACTCAGCATCGACGAATATTCGAACATAAGCCATGACACGGTTGTGGTCTTATCTCTCGATTCGGCGCAGACCGGGAGTTTTACCGATTGACCATTTGGAATATTTCTGCTGATTATTACACAGTTTTTGTACAGCAGCAGCCCTTTCTGCAACACTCACCCATTGAATATCTTTTATGGCTTCTCTCAAGTTCAAGATACGGGTTTGTTTCTGCGGGTATAAAAAAAGGTAACTACGGTCTACGAGAAACTCTCCGGTCAGCGTCGAATCCAGAGATAAGACCATAACCGTTTCAGAGCTTATTTCGATGGTGCTGGGCGTGAGCGCCAGCCGGACGAAAGAAATCAGTCTTGTTCGCTTATATTTTGCAATCTGCTGGCTGTCGAGAGAAAAATTCAAGCAGCAGATTAACAAAATTAGCAATACAGCGACTCAGGAGCGGTTGCAGGAGGTAGCGATCAATAGGGAAGTGTGAGTAGAAGCGTTTCCTGAACTCAGGTCAGAATGCCTATCAAATGTACATGAAATAACATACTTGGTGTTTTCTCTTCGATTCCAAAAGCAATTTAATGATGCTCACATGTTTTCCTTCAGGAAACTGAATAATCGGCAACCGGTCAAAATGCTAAGACGAAAACGAGTAGTCATGCAGCGCCGTTTCGGATCCAACTCCAAAGCAGCGACTACGAATGTATCAGTTGAATATGAAGATTACTGTTCTAACAGTGGGGCACCCTGTGAGAATGTATGTTGCTCCATGAGATATTTATGAGATGGTTCCAGTGATGCTAGTGGTGCTCATGAATAGGTAACAGTGGGAACTTCGCCAATCATAAGAAGAAGAACGACAGTAACCTTAAAATTTGCATAAAAAGCCACACCCCACGAATCTGAGGTGGTGCAGATTTCAGGTGGAGTATTCGTATACGAGATTTGAGACTAGGGAGAGGGGGGTGATTCCGTCCATTTCTTTCTAATTGCCGTAAAAAACGGCCCGGAAGATGCGGCGCCGCACAAGGCTGGCGCGCTCCAGTAAAACTCCTTGTAGAAAATACTGCGCCAGAATGCCTGAAGCCGTATCTTCCGGGCCATTTTTTACGGCAATTAGGAAGAAATGGACGGAATCATCCCTCTCTCCATAGTCTCTCATCCCGTGTACGAATACTCCACCTGAAATCTGTACCACCTCAGATTCGTGGATTGATGCCTTTAATCTACCGGCTTTAAACACATTTTCGATTTTAATTCGCTCTACCAAGTAGCATCTTTCACTGCTGAAATATTGTACGAACACATACCATACTATGTAGTTGTCTCACATTACTTTCAGAAATAAACGAGGGAAAGTTTTGCTGAAGAAATACTGAGCGAGTTCAACTGACAAGAATATCCACACAATTTCCCAATATTTATAAGATAGTTACAAAGGAAAAGTGCGCTGGATGAGCCTCAGTTTCTCCAACCTCAACTCATACGTTGGTATTTACAATTTCCGAGTCCCTATAAATCTCAGAAATTCAATAAAAAGGTGTACTGCCTGAAGAACCCTCTCAGCTATACTTTTTAAAAAATTCAACTAACATCTAGCAATTGAGCAAGCAATGATGGTAAGAATTAGATGGTGAGACGGTAATGGAACTAGCCTTTGTTGACCATACTCCATCCTTCTGAAGAGCCGGCCTCTACGTAGTAATGATCGTACGAGAGTCTGAAACTCCGGTTGTAGATGAAATCATTTGCATGAAAAAGCACTGCATGAGTACTGAAAGGCAGCTTATCACGATTTTGACGTGGTGCGGAATCCACAGCGAAAGCGTAACGTTCGGACAGCGGATTGCAGAACCTAGCGTGGTACCACTCATCTTTCTCTAATTGTCGTTTAAAAAAAAAGTCGTAAAAAACGCTTTAGTTCCTACGAAGTGCGTTAGAACACGCATTCTTGTGCTCGCTCCGATCCCCTCAGCATACTATTCATAGGCTTCACTTGAATAGGTTGGTGAGAAGAGACCATTCCTTTTCGACTGCTTACACTTGGATGCGGCGCGTGCACAACGGTGGCGCGTTGCAACTGCATTGCAACGGAGTCTTCCACGCCGTTTTTTTTTTCTCTTACGACGATTAGGGAAACATGAGCGGAACCACGATAGGTATCCGCAATTTACAATCCGAACTCTACGCTTTCGCTGTGGAATCCGCAGCACGTCAAAATCGTGTGCGCTGCCTTTGAAATCGCGAGAAATTAGCTGCCTTCCACATTAGGAGTGTCGTCAGAATAAAGCAAACGTTAACAGGACACAGGTGGCACAGGACCTGAACGGTGCCTCCGCTCCAGCGTTGATTTCGTCGACAGCGAACTGCAAAGCCTGCACTGCTACATTGGATGCCTCAGAGGACGTTGTAAACGACTCTGGAAGAGGATGTCCCAGAATGTGGAGGAAAAAACACAAATAGCTGCTCTAAGCGATAGCAAATTGAGACTTTGTATAGAATAACCTACTAATTATGACCTTTGACGGGTACTGGTTTGACAGCTGCAGTGAGAATGCGCTCAGTAATAGCGAAAAAGCAATGTGCTGGCAGTGAGCGTCATAGTACATGGCGAAGATGGGCGACTAAGATGCCTCCACCTTAGCTACGAGTCATTGGGCAGCTGGCGGGGCCTGCAAATTGAGTTTTGCGCAATCAGTCAAGAGGCCATTGGTGGCCGGCGCGCCGTGAGGACACTTTTGCGACCTGCTTCCTACGCAGCACTGTGATCAAATGCAGAGTTGCGGAAATTTGAAGGTTTGTTGAGGTAGTTCGGTTTATAAATACCACAATGGCAAGATGAAAAATGGCAAAAAGACAAAGAGAGAAAGAAGAAGAGAAAGGAAGCAAATTTGCTAAAAATTTGTTATTGAAATATTGGTGATGGAATATTTTCGTTTCTATTCTATTCTATTTTTATTCTGAAATCTGTGAAATATCTTTAAATACTGATTGAAGGACATGGTACGACGGAAAAAAGAGTCAGGTTGCAGGTGCATAGGTGGAATTACAGAGAAACAACAAGAGAAAAAACACGAAAAAAACCAACATTTTGTTCCTACAATACGACCCAGGTTCGATACAGCACTGAGGCAAATTTTTGCAAAAGATACACAAACTTGGAACTTCTTCTAAACGATGAAAATTAATTTTTAATTTTTAATTTTAAGTAGTGATTAGAACGGATTTAATGGAATTTAATGGTCAAAAAATATGAGATTTTATTTACATTGTGAGGTCTGTAAGATTGCGAATAACGGAATTGTACAACATCCTCAGCGGAGGTGTTTCCTCTTTTTAACCCCCTCCCCCCTTTTCTCCACACCCCAAACACACTCAACACAAAAACCCAACAAAAAAAAAAACAGAAAAAAAAAAGTTCAGAGAGGGGCTCCCCTAAAAGGAACAAGTGTGAGATGTGAACTCTACAAACCTATTATCAGAACTGCACATTGGCTATGATTACCCCAGAGATACCGGATATCGCTTCTACCTAAGTTCTGGATGTCTTTTTTAGAGGATATACGAAGTATTTGACGAAGGCAAAAGATCTCATGAGTTCTTTTTCTGCCGTCGGTGCGACGAATAGATAAAGCTTCTAATGTTGATAAGAAGATTGAGCACACTGCAACTCCACAGCTACGTTCTCTTCCTTCAACCCCGTGCAACTAACCAATTTGAGCATCGCACTGAGCGTATTAGTAGCACCACCCTACCCAGCTTAGATTCCCATTTCACCCTATTAGGAACATCACCGTCTTATGGAACAAAGAAGGTGGAGTAGTTCTTCAGTGTGCACCACTAAGACATGCAGAGAACCTCCAGTGCACTGAGCAGGACATTTGTGAGTGCTCAGCTGCCGAATCTCAAGTGTCATGCTTCGAGGAGCGAGACACATCGCAAGCGTTGAACGACTTTGGGAAAATCCTCCCACTGATACGACCTCTTATAAGATTTACGACACACTCACATACAGTGATGCTACACCATAGCTGAGAGCAACAAATCCAAGGAAAGGATCCAGTCTAAGGGAGCTCTTGCTGAAGTACGGAACACATCAGCAAGTATAGCAGTAACGGTAGAAGTCGAACATGAAACAGAAAGCTTCGCGGTACGCTGCTCACCTTCTCGGGGAAAATACCAACTTCGTTTCCTACCATCAACCGTTCAAACTCGAATGAATTGTTGACGAAGTGCGGATCCCAATGAACATCCTGCGAGATAACTGGGATCCTCAAGTATATTCGCAATATGCAAGGTAGTATCTGGCAAGGTCTTCAACAAAAGTATAACCATACTTTTGGATTTCCAGTGGCCCGACATTACTCATATTTTCAATTTTTATATCCAGTGGTACAAAACCATTATGATCGTGTTGATCGCTGTTGGAAGTGCACTCGTCCTCAGCTACCTGTATGTTGCAACGGCATGTAAAAGCTTCTTGTGCATTTGTGTCAGAGTTGTTATTAAAGTGGCAGCATTGGCTCTCGACTGAGTCTTCTTCGGGTTCTACTTGTTAGAGGGCTTTCTGTTGCACTCCATCTCTGCTGATCCTCGAGCCCTGGGCTTTGGTTGTTTGAGATTTCTTTCTTGCTGCCTCCGTCATTTTCTGGGATATTCTGAATTCTCAGATATCCCTTTCCATGGATTGGACCATACTGAAGTTGGTATTTTCCCCGAGAAGGTGAGCAGCGTACCGCGAAGCTTTCTGTTTCATGTTCGACTTCTACCGTTACTGCTTTACTTGCTGATGTGTTCCGTACTTCAGCAAGAGCTCCCTTAGACTGGATCCTTTCCTTGGATTTGTTGCTCTCAGCTATGGTATATCATCACTGTATGTGAGTGTGTCGTAAATCTTATAAGAGGTCGTATCAGTGGGAGGATTTTCCCAAAGTCGTTCAACGCTTGCGATGTGTCTCGCTCCTCGAAGCATGACACTTGAGATTCGGCAGCTGAGCACTCACAAATGTCCTGCACAGTGCACTGGAGGTTCTCTGCATGTCTTAGTGGTGCACATTGAAGAACTACTCCACCTTCTTTGTTCCATAAGACGGTGATGTTCCTAGTAGGGTGAAATGGGAATCTAAGCTGGGTAGGGTGGTGCTACTAATACGCTCAGTGCGATGCTCAAATTGGTTAGTTGCACGGGGTTGAAGGAAGAGAACGTAGCTGTGGAGTTGCAGTGTGCTCAATCTTCTTATCAACATTAGAAGCTTTATCTATTCGCCGCACCGACGGCAGAAGAAGAACTCATGAGGATCTTTTGCCTTCGTCAAATACTTCGTATATCCTCTAAAAAAGACATCCAGAACTTAGGTAGAAGCGATATCCGGTATCTCTGGGGTAATTATTGCCAATGTGCAGTTCTGGTAATAGGCTTGTAGAGTTCACATCTGCACACTTGTTCCCTTTACAGGAGCCTACCTGTCAGCACTTTTTACTGTCTGCTATCTTTTGCACTGCGTTTCTGGTATGAGTCTGTCTGGAGTCTGGATGAATGGAGTGATGCCGTTCCAATGCCGCATACACCTTCCGCTGAGGATGTTGTACAATTCCGAATATGATGGCAACTCACATTTGTCGGGCATGCAAAGCTTCCAGAAAGAATTGTGAAGACTTCTCAGATCCTTCTTGCATGTCTCCTCCGAGTCCTGTATGCGGATTATGTACAAAACTCCACTCAGTTCTTCGAATAGAAGTCGAAATGGAAGTACTTTGGTGGCCGGTACGTGACGGTACAGTACAAGCATGACGTGAAGGAGATGGCAACTGCGAGATATAATATGATATGACATAATATGATAGAGACTGCGCCAATCTCAATTACCGCTGCCACTAGTCAACATTCTTAGCTTAATATGTTTGCTGAGAACAACAACATGCAGTCGATTGTGAACGCTTGCGCTAGGCATGTTTTTTTTTCTACATTTGCGTACGCATCGGCATATCTAGATTACATCGTGCTCCGAAGTCGAAGAGAAGTTCCTGAGGAGATATCTTTAGCGCTTTGTGCACAACGACCTCAGGACGGAGATCGAAGACCTCTGATCCAGCTGCAACTACCAAAGCAAACGCCACTTGTGCGTGCCTCGCAAAAGAAGAGCCTTCTTTTTGTCAGAAGAGTTCATGAGCTGTTAAAACTAGTCAACCCCAACCGTCTCTTGCTGACTCAACGGTACATACCATGGTTATCGAACCACATTTGGTTACGGGCGCTCCGCATTCGTCTTTAACAACGGTCAAGCACCTAACTGCACGGAAATACTGCCCTATCGCTAATAGGTGACCCAACACGAGTTATTTCCTGTACTAAGTGAAATCTCCATCACGTGCATGAGCAGAGCTTCCAAAAAGTCTGGGAACTACTAAACATTAGAAATGGATGGTGAGACAGGAATGTTGCAAGTTGACCTTATTAAGAGTAGCGTGCGACAGACATGGTGAATTACTCGATTGTTGGGTTCAACGCAACAGATACGGTCGTACCTTTCATCAGGTTATGTAGCTACCAAATCATTGGTATAAATAGGTAACTAGGTGCCGACGTGCTTGGACTTGTGATGTTTAACTCAACGAGCACTCTTCTAGAGATGTGCGACGGGGCTGCGTGCAAATGGCATGCGGAAGGTGGGCGGGGGCGGCGGTGACTGGTCTGCGGGGTTGTCGTGGCGGCGACGATGGACAGTGAAAGTGCTGCAAAATCGGCGGCTCTGCGAATTGCACAGCGAGCCATCGAATTCGACCAAGCTCAGCGTTATGAAGAGGCCATCTATTGCTATGGAGAAGCCGCGGATCGCATCATACACCTATTACAATCTAAAAAGGTAGGTTTTTCTGTTCCTTAGTTGTTGTTTTATTGATAGTTCCAATGGTTAGAAAATTTGCAGTGGTACCGTTGTAACAGGTCTTAGTGCATTTCTATGTTTTCCTTTATCTATTTAAATTGTAACCAACTGAGAAGAATGAAGTGCTTAGTATCAGGCAGAACTTACGCCTTATACCAGAACTTGGACTTCGGCTTAACTAAAACAAAGCATATGAAGTCGCTACTGTTAGAACATTTTTCAACAATTTCCTTCAGCTTCTGGAAGACTTGAAACACACCATCTTGTAGTAACCTCAGCAAAATGGATTATGTGTGTGAATAAATCCTACGGCTATTTCTAATAATGAATGTCATTCAATTCGTCTTCCAATGGTGCACTCATGTTTGTTTTCTAGATATCCACTTCTTTCCGCAAAAATGCTATTGAGTATGTTGAACGTGCTGAGTTTCTAAAAAGCGATCTACCACGACTACTTCAGCTTTCACAGGTATGCTTTCAAATCAGTGCTTAGCCTTAACTGTCTTTTTTACCCATCCGAGAATATCCCAGTCTTTCGGTAGTTCGGTGCAACCGTAGACCTAGCAAACCAGTGCGCATCTTGAATGACGGCACCGACCGACCTATATGTCGTTTCATAGTGTCGCCAAAAGGAAATGGATCGTTGGCGAATGAGGAGATGAATAAAGGTGACAGGATTATAAATGCAACACTATCTGACCGTGACTGCACCGTTTGGCAGGGGAACCTGGCTGTTGTCAATTACTCCTACTTGACATTTAGAAACGTTCATAGTACTGCACACGATCAAATCAGTAGTTTTTTTTTTTTGGTGGTTTGTGTATGATTGATCAGGTGTCATGTTCTCCTCGAGAACAGGATGCTGGAACTCATTTTTATCATCTGCTGAGCGCATCATCTGGCACAACTCATCGTTGCAGTCGAATTGAAGCCAGCGGTGGTCGCATCTCGATTCTAACTGCTAGCTGCACCGTTTGAAGCGCTTACGTAACTGCATCCAGCTTCGGATAGTTTTGACTTGACTATAGAATAAGCTGTTGGTGTTGCTAAAAGTGGAACTTTTAGTATGCTCAAATGTGATGTGTAAATGTAGGTGATGGGGTTCTTTTTTTCGACGAGGGCAAGGCAATTATAAGGATCTGTCTTGCTTTCATACCACCAGAAGAAGTCACCGGTTCTAACGTATGCCATTCTCTACATTTAAAAGTGTCACGTACGATTAAGTTGTAATTGCTCAGTCTTCTCTTCATCATGATTTATTTACAATCGAACGGCTTTGCTTTGCTTCGCTTCCATGCTCCCTTTAGTTTTATCTTCCTCGTCATTCCACTTGTGATACTCAGAGATAGAACACCAAAGAGAAAAGGGCGCTTTCATTGGGGGTGTAAAGCGGTTGTATCATTCTAGGTACTGCAGTGAAGTACACTCAGGTCAAAACGACCTGACGCTTGGTGCAGTTGCGCAAACAGTTGCTCTCGCCATGGGAGACTCGCTAGATCCATTCGGCTTCGGAGTTTGTCCCGCATCACTTCGAGCGCAACCTCTTACGCAACTTCACCAGGCTTCAGGTCATTTTGATAGGATTCTACTGAGAGTTTGCCAACGAGACGTAGTGAGTGAATGGCACGTATAAACACTAAGCTTTAGTTGTACTTATTAAATATTAAATTCTTGGCTGTAACTAAGTCATAATTGCAGTGATTATTTCTAGGCAAGAAAACCTCCTAGCCTGTTACTACTGGAAAAAGTGGAATTTGTGCTGCTGAAAGCTCAACTTTCGGAAGAGACCCAGCACTATCCGCTAGCAATTGAGTTGTATTCTGAAGCCACTCAGTTATGCATCCAAGCGGTTTGTTATCGATTTGATTTTCTTCAATAGACCTCGCTTATTGAACTTTTCGTTTGCAGGGTAGCAACTGCGAAGATGAACAGCTCCAGGTAAAGCTACGCACGTTTGGAAATATTGCCTTGGAACGCCTTGAAAACCTCAAACGCTTGGAACAGCAAATAAAAATTCAGTTGCTCACAGAAAACCTTCCTAACGTGCCTGTTGACGGTTGGTATTTTGATCAAAATTTCAGTTATGAATGTTACAATACAAGATATAACATAATATTGTGCCGTCACACTACACTACATGATTAGTACGATTTACAGTCACGGATACTTCCGATCTCACACTAGCCGTCATTTTTCGGCGTTATTTTGTATATTTAATTTAGTTTTCTTCCTATAGTGTTACGTCACTTTTTGGGGCACTTGATCTAACCACATTTTAAAGGGGAGCTTCGATCCCAAGTGGTAAACTTCAGAAAGAATTATCTCTATTGCAACTACCTGAGGTGATACGGGCTATCGATTCATTAAATCAAATAGGTTTTTGGATATTTCACACATAGAGCACATTCTATAATTTTCCCACTTTATCCTTTTAGAGTTATCTAAGCTAAATGTGAGCAGCAGTTCATCACCAGACCGTCCTAGTCCTACGTCTGAGTCTCCGGTTCTACCACACAAGGTTTTGAATCGAATCATTTAAACTAATTTATTAATCTTTACTGACATTTCACGTCGTGTTTTTCATCCAGCATAAAAAGATCGATTTGTTTAGTCGTCTGGTTTAACGAAAGAAGAACTCGCAGTACTAGCCGTAACGTCCAACATTAATGGACGCAAATATGTTCCATTTCTTTCTGTTGATCTTAAGGAAAAATTCAACTATACAATACCGTTTAGGTATGCCGATAAACATCAACTCCAAGTGTGTCATAGAACTGTTATGTGCTTCACTTCAGTGACAAAGATGGCAAACTTTCACTTACGGAAAAACAAAAGAAAAGGATAAAGGCGTGGCTACGACCACATGAGATTTTTCCTGAACCGAAGGTCATTGGAAATATCGATAGTGGCACTATCAAACAGGTAATTCTTCCAGCTCAGTTTGATACTTCATTACACGTATAACACATAAGCTTGTACTTGTTAAACATCCATTGAAGAAATCGTTGAGTTTTTTGAGAAAGGTATCAAACTTCGTTTACGAAGAAACACGGAAAAGAATAGCATTAAGCGTGCTGAATATAGCTGGCGAAGCTTTCAGCTACTATTCTGATGCGATAGAATTACAAATTGTGTTGAGCGTAACTGATTCTCCAACAGTATCGAGAAGACTTGAAAGAACAAGTGGATGCTCGTATTAATAGGCAACTGAGCAGTAGCATTTTTTTCCGCACACTATAAAATCTGCGCTAAAGTGAAGCTAAAAGTTAGCTAGTCTGACTCTACCCTCATGCGGTAATGAAAACAGGATTTCTGATCTTCTTTACTTCTGGGGGTTGCCGTTTTTACCTGCCCTCCGCTGAGAACTTGGAATGCCAAACTGGGCATGAAAATTGGAGTGTTATTTAATGCACAGTTTTAAATAATTAAAACAATATAATTGATTGGAAAACCCACTTGAAACGTTCCATATATCTGTACCAACCTTTGTTCTAGTTGGGAAAAAACCGAAAACCCATCTAGAATTACAATAACTGGTTCCATAATCTTCTTATCATTTTACAAAGGTACAACAATACCAAATGATACTTGTATGTCCAGCAGCACATCAGGACACGGTTTACACCTCATTCCATCAGTTCTAATAGTAACCATCACCAGCACCATAGGAGAATCCAGAACCACGCGAGTAAAATATTTCTGAACTCCACTATTTCACTGAAGAAGTAAACTTTATTTGTTTTTTAAGTTCCTAGTTCAAGTAATGAGATCTGGAAACACGTTCACGCCTCCCAACCGAAGTCGAAAATTAAGCTGAGTTTTTACTAGGTTGAGTCAAAAGTTCTCGGACAAATTGGCAATATTTTTATTTATTTTACAATTTTTAAACGATCACTGCAACGATAAATCATTTGAAGTAGCCCCATTGGCATCGATGGTCTTCTGCCAACGTTTAGGCAGATCGTAGATGCCCTTGCTCCAGAACGCTGGGGACTGTTCTTTGAAGAACTGCTCGAGTGCCTTTTTGATGTCGTCGCGGGTTTGGAAGTCTTGACCATCCAGATGACGTTGGAGATAGGAGAAAAGGTGGTAATCTGAGGGAGCCAGGTCTGGGGAAAACGTTGGGTGTGGTAAAATGGTCCAACCATTTTAGTGGCTTTGGTCGTTCTTGCAATGTTCGACCGAGCGTTGTCATGCTGGAAGTAGATTTCGCGCTGCTGCGGGCGTGCATTTTCGAGCTTTGTCTTCAAATTCCTCAGTTGCTCAACGTAGACGTCTGCGGTCACTGTGCATTCCTCAGCGAGCAGCTCCTAGTATTCGACGCCGTGTACTCACGCTCCACCAGATGCAGGGCATACCATTTTTGGCGTGTACGTTGAGTTTAGGGACGTCTTCTGCATCCGTACCTTTGTCATTGGGCACGCCGGTGAATGTTAGAATAGGAAATCCACTTCTCATCCACGGTGGCTATGTGCTCAAGCCAAGAGTTGGTGCGCTTGAGCGTGAGTAGATAAAGTGCCGTATCAGCATCTAGCATATCGGCAGTCCATGTCATACTTCGTCAGAGCATGTGGTATTCACCTACCTAGTTTTCGCACCTTGCCGATTGACCCAATCCGCGAACAACTGTGGTTTGACTCACCCCAAGAGCGACTGTCAGTTCGCGAGAGGTTTGATACGGATCGGCTTCCACCTGTCTCCGCAGCAAGTCCAAACCCATCTCCATCGGGCGTCCCGAACGGTCTTCATCTTCGATGGAATAGTCTCCCGACGAGGGCCACTTGTAGACTGTATTTCTAGCGGGAGTGTGCTCCTTGTGAACTTCCTTCGGACGTCTATCGATATCCGCGGGTTCTTGGCCAGATAGATGGAGAAAAAGTATGACGTTGCGGAGATGAAGTGACGACGGCTTGAAATTGCGCGGCATGGTGGCAGGAAAGGAACTGGCTCAGTGTAATTGTTAACTTACACTTTGAAGAGCCTTTTATACTCTATCAAACGGTAGCTAACACATCCATTTTTGTCGGCTCTTTGCTGAGTGATGATCTCTAGGAATCATCACTACCACTTTGTCCGAGAACTTTCGACTCAACCTAATAACAGGTGGTCAGGAGCAAGAACTAGAATAACTCTAGTACGACTGCTGAATGAGCTCGCTTGCCTGTTGCATTTTGCACTGCAGTGTTTGATCCTCTATGAGCTGATATTGTATAAAGTATCCAAAGCTGCTGAAGCATTCATGTGAAGGTTCTGCGGAGCTTGATTCAACGTCTCTCCCACAGTGGGATTACTTGTGTGAATTATTTTGGATCTGAAAGAGTCATAGTGCAACCTGTATATGTAACTCGCACAGAATTGTTGCAGTTTGTTGAGTTATTTGTAGTTTATTATTGGCAGGGGTTAATATAGTGGTCTTTAGAAATTAATTGCTGTGCACCCTTCATACCAATTATCCTTTGTTATCTGTTGGGATCCACGAAGTTCTTCAAAACTAATAATGACGGGTGGGAACGAACGTATGAGCTTCATGATGACGTGTATTTCTTATCAGACTGTAATCTCCGACTGTTCATTTGTGGCATCTCTTTCCATCACTGCACGTTACGAGAAACGTTTTGGAAAACAGATTGTTACTAGGTGCTTTTTTTGTAGAACATATTTTTCAAATTCTTGGTCTATATTTGGCACTTTCTTTAGTATCATATACCCGCAAAATCGACTGGGGCAACCAGTTTACAACCCTTCTGGCAAATACATGGTGAAGTTTCACATAAATGGCGTGTGGCGTAAGGTTGGTTTTCCTACAATTTCCACAGCGATCTCATTCACCGTTTCTAAGGCATCCAATTTTTTTCATCTTCGAGACCTACTTTCTCTTTATTTTTGTTTTGATTAGGTCGTAATTGACGACTTCCTTCCAACTGGAGAAAATCTTGAGCTCTTGTGTTCGCACAGCCAAGAGAAAGGAGAGTTGTGGGTTTCACTTCTGGAGAAAGCCTATCTCAAAGTTATGGGTGGTTACGACTTTCCTGGATCGAATTCAGTAAGAGTTTCTGCTACTCTTGTTCGCCTGCCAAAGAGGTTTTAAGTTCATTTTTTTCCGCAGAATATCGACTTACATGCTCTTACTGGTTGGATCCCCGATCGGATAGCCATCAAAACGGAGAATCCGAGCTTTGACAGAAATCAGGTAGGTGTTATCTCAATTTACTCAGCTACATTAATCTTACCTCTCAACAAATGTTCGGTCATTTATCCATACTTTTTCTTCATTTGTTTGTCCACAATAGAAATTTTAACTGTGTCTCCTAAACACCTCACTTACAATCGATATGCGGAGTGTTCCGTTAGTGGTAGTATTAGGTAGTCGGTGTACTGCAGCAAAGAGTGCATAGCTTTGCCCAATGGACGCTTTCAGTACACGGAAAAGATGTTGTTCATAAAAAGAAATGGACGAACTCCTGATGTCTCATTTACATCTAATGGAACGAACGTACCTGAATGCATTGTGTGCATGGATTTGGAGATGTATATTATGAGCGACTTAACATCTGAAGTAGGCTATGAAGAAATGAACTGCTCGGAGAGCGGAGAGCAGAAGGAAGAAAATTAAGAACACCCGACTCCGCAACCTTATCTTCAAAACTACAGCCCTTAATGTTTCAGAAATCCTTGCACTTCGCAAACACGAGAATATGTTTTCGTTGCCATTGAAACTCCACAACACACAAAGAGTGATTAACAGTATCCAGTTCCACACAAGTGATAGAGATAGTGTGGATACAAAGTTTTTTTTTCCTAATCAGTCATCGAAGATTATGGGCGCTGTGACGTCCAAGGAAAGCAAAATTAGCATGGACTGGAGTAAAATTGCGTGCGCTTTAATGGCCAACCTTGTGCGAGGATAGTTACTGATTTGCTTAGACGAGGTGAAAACGCACAAAGATCCGGTTGTCGTATTTTTTGCCACGGTTCTTTAAAAGAAAGTATGATCCGGAAGGCTGAAATAACCAAATCATTATTCTTTGCTGATCATTCTTAGTATGTTCTACTAAAAATGTTTAGGTGTTCGAGAAGCTGCTTTCTCGTTTTCATCGAGGGGATTGTCTGATTACACTGGCAACTGGTAAATTATCCGAACAAATATGCGAAAGAGCAGGTCTTGTCGAGTGTCACGCGTACGCTGTCCTAGATCTCCGAAGAATTGATGTTCGTTCCATTTTATATTCCCGCAACTGTACCGTGGATTACAAGTATCATTAGTTGTTTCATTAGTGCATCCACTATACAGGGTAAACGTCTCCTTATGGTAAAGAATCCTTGGACTCATCTTCGATGGAAGGGAAGGTATTCTGAAAATGATTCAATTAATTGGACACCATCTTTGCGCAAAGCCCTTGATTATGATCCTAACCAAGCCAAAGTCAAAGATGATGGTGCGTCTTATATCAACATCATCTTTATTTTCCTCAGTCTCTTTTTTGACGTTAGCAAACGTTTTCAGGTGTTTTCTGGATCGATTTTGAATCCGTATGCAATTTCTTCGACGTATTTTACGTTAATTGGAATCCTACTTTGTTTCCATTCACTTATGGGATTCACTCGTTAGTTTCCAAATGTTGTCCTTCTTCACTGGTTGTGTGCTCTTCCTTTTTCAAAAATTTCTTGTGACTTCTAAAAATTCTTACCTTTACTCGAACTTCTTACATCCCTTCATAGAACAAGTGCAGTGTTTTCAAATAGACTTCGGTAGGGTCTGGATACTTCAGAACTTGGGATTCTTGTTCTGGGCCAGTGAAGGATTTGTACACCGTTGCTGACAATCCACAATACTCTCTTGAAGTTCACAATCAACGTACAAGTGCGGTGTGGATCTTACTCACGAGACATATTACTGATATTGTAGGTTATTCAGAAGTCTTATGTGTACAGTGTGCGAACTAAGATATAGTTTAGTCAGACTTCGCAGACAACAAAGAATATATTACCGTTATGGTTTACAAATCAGGGAAGAAAGTCTACATACCAAGTACGACAGGATTTTTTTCATGCTACTTTCTTGTATTCAAATCTCGAACGTTCAGCCGATCCGAAGCCTCTCTACGAAGGCACACGTATTAACAGTCCACATTACCTTTGCCAGATGGTTATTGATGATCCAGGTCCCCAAAAGTATACGTTGGTTGTCGCTCAGGTTCGTTCTTCCTACTTATTGATTTTCTTGCTACTACATTTAATACTAGTACTTGATTATATATATATATATATATATATATATATATATATATTACAGTTACAATATTATAGTATGAAAAGATGAAGACGATCTACTACACTCTTCGTGTTTACTCGTCATGTAATTTCACTTTGAGCCCAATCAAATGTCCTTACATTACCAAGAAGACCGTAAGCAATGGTTGTAACTGTCTGGACGTAGCCAAGTGTGCAATCTGCTGATGTTTAGGAAACAGGGAAATGGGAGGGACGTACAGCTGGAGGATGCGGTAATGGCTCCAGCAGAGAAACTTGGAAGTATGCTTCTTAAGAATTTCTGTGCAGTTACTAATTCTTGTAAATATTGTTTGTAAATGAGGTGTTTTTTTTTAAGAAACAACCCTCTTTTCCACGTCAGTTTGGAAGAGTGCAGCGATGAAAACCATATCCTTGTTGATCTTAAAGGTCCGAAGCAATATAGTGTGGGATTCGAAATCTTGCAAGTTTCGTCACCAAGAAACAAACCATTTGAAAGAAAGGAATCAGGCGTTTATAGGTATGTCATAGATATCAATTGAACCTCTTTGGTCTCACTCACAAGTTTGAAATTAAAATCACTTCAGGCCCGGATACACAGTGCTTGTATTGGAAAAGGTCCCTGCTGGTGTATATAGCATTCGACCCATGACGTTTCTGGTTGGCCCTTCTAATTGTTTTTTGTTTCTTCTGCATCGCATGTCTTATATTTCACAGGCAGGACAAGAGGGGCCGTTCATTCTCAAAGTTGAGGCTTCCTGCAGTTTTTCAATGAAGAGCGTTCAATAATCTACGTCTTTAAATGGTACCTGTGCCTCTAGTCATGCTTTGTAAATATTAAATACGTTACGTGTATATTCATGCTCCTACTGCAGTTTCATTTCTCACTATGTTAATATACAGGGATGTTTTGGAATGGTAAGATTTCCAAGTAGCGCAAAATCATAATTCCACAAAATTGTTTTAATGTACCTTCGACTGACTGCTTTTACCAACTAGACTGTACACTGTTGTCGTATCACAAGGAAGTATGGATATCAATTTGAAAGATGAGTTCTAATTCCAAAACCAGATTTAGCCCTTTCTGAAATTAAAGGCAGTGTACCACGAAACTGACCACGGTGAGATCTTTGTGAGCTAATATAGAGTTCGGAGTGTAAATTACGAATATGAGCATGGCCTTGGCCAAGTCTCCTTACTTGTCCTTAAAAACGGCGTGGGAACCGCCCCAGTTCCTACCAGGTACGTTAAAACCCGTCACGATTGTGTATGCGCCGTATCACAAGCGAGCGGTCGAAAATCATTTACTTCTCCTCACCATCCTATTCAAGTAAGCCGAGTGAATGACTGTTGAGGGAACAGGGACGTGTGCAAGGGTGCGCACTCTGACGTATCTCGTAGGAACAAACGCCGTTTCCCACGTTCTGTCAATGAGGATCAACGGGAATTGCACGGGGCCGTGCTCACACCCTAATCTACAACCCCGAACTCCGTATTTACCCACGGAGACCCCAACGTCGTCAGTTTCGTGATGCATGCTGACTGTATCGAAAAACTGGAGCGTCAAACTTCGTATTCAGGATGTGACACCATCCGTGGATGCTTCAGTGACATCGCTAAGACGAGTGTACTATCCACTAAAGACTAATTTATTTACCACCACTGAGTGTCCATTTGTGCGACAACCAATAAATTCGTTTGAAGCAGAATACTGCGAACCCGACGTGGTGAGGAAACCCGCGGGAAAAGCTGGAGATGCGGTTATTGACTGAGGGATCTGGGGTAGTTCCACTCATCTCTCCTTAATCGTCGCAAAAACGGCATGGAAGACTCCGTTTTTCACGATTTCAGTTGCAACGCACGGCATCTAGCTGCGCAGCGGTCGAAAGGCAGTGAGTTCTAGACTACTTATTCAAGTGAAGCCAATAAATAGGTTGCTGGGGGACCAGAACGTATACATAAAGGAGCGTTCTAATTTACTTCGTAGGAACTAAAGCGGCTCCCACTCTGTTTTTTTAGGACAATTAGGGAGAGGTGGGCGGGACCGCCCAGGATCCAATCTGGGGATCCTGGGCGAAGGTAATCTACAACTCCAACTCTACCTTTCTCTTAAATGCTTTCGCTACGTCAGATTCGTGGTCCCTTAAATGTCTAAATTGGATCAATGTATAGCCGGTGCAAACTACCTTAAGTCTGGTACGATTGCGTATGCACTCGAAACGGCGCGGTGGAGGCAGCAGTTGGAACCGAGGTGACCGTTGCAAACTGCAGCGATGGGTGCTGCCAGCAAGGGGATCACCGCGCTCCACAGAAGCAGAAGCCGCATACGCAATGGCGTATGTGCTTCGTGTCGTTTTACCCTACACCCTACTATAGGTAGATTTGAACAGCATTTGTACAGTATGGTCAGTTCGTTTTCTTCCCTTTCATGTCTTTGTTTTCATTTTTTTAGTTTCCATAGAGCACGTTGTTTGTATCCATTCACGAGAAATTGTTCTATTTTGCTCATTCGTTTTCCCTAGTTCCTGGGAGTCTGTCAGTTTTCATAAATGGTTCTAAAGTTGCTGATAGTTCTGGTACAGGTTACTGAGTTTGTTTTCTTGCCATTTTTGGTTTTCTTTCAACAGTTAGACATTAACATGGAGAAAGGGAAAAGTGCGTCTGTATTGAAATATTTTGTAGTCACTGTATATGTGGCTGTTTATTCTCTTCATCGCTCTTCGAAGAATCAGCGGCGACTCTTATACAGAAGAGTTAAAAATACGACGATTAGCTCCCGGGAACATTTTCACCGAATTCCAGCTGGATATCAGTTCTGGCGACGTGCAGTTGGGTAAGCTGTTTTTCAGAATTATCTGCCGTTCCATGTAAGGACTCATCACATAAGATTGAGGTTCTAATAACAGCCGGTACTTTGAAACTTTTCGATGACTAGCTTTATCTTCACACCACTTATTAGCTTTCATTTTTCTCACTTTCCTTACTTGTTTAGCAGTGTAGAAATCATATTTCGATCACAGCTCATGTAAAGATCTACAGAGTCCTTAATTTACATCTTGCAACCAGTGAATGGTCAAAACGTGCGGTTGGTAGACATGGTAGTCTTGTTTTGTCTGAACAGCCGGAGTGTTCACAATCTGGCAAGAGAATTAGTTCAACCGAAAATTGGCGAACGGGGCTTTGGACATTGTTGATCACGAAAATTTTAATTATTTGGTTTGGGGTTTTATCAGTTAAGGATAAAGGATAAAGTGTCCAACGTTAATTAATCTACCTGGGATGCACCACCACGTTCACTTCAATTCAGAATCTTTCAAGTCATTTCTATTCCCCGAGACAGTTCATCGAACCCGAAGGAGTGAAAAGTTGGTCGGCACTAGGGCGGATTCGAACCTCCGGTCGGTTGTGCATACAGCGGAACTTCTTACCGACTGCGCTACAGCCGCCCTTTTATAAGCTCATCTTGTTATACTATTATCTTTGCACTTTCTGCTTCTTTTTTTCCTAAGTGATCCCTTTCAAACTTTCTCCTGAAAATAGCGATCTCTTCCAAAATTTGTTGGGGATATGTTATTCAAGGCGCCATGTAAAGATCATAAAACCCTTTTTGATGCATAATGTCGTATCTGCAGTTCCACAATGCCCCATGAAATTATAGTTCCCGTTGAATATGTGGTCTGCTGACTACATTCGTTATGTCCTTGGATATACAGCAAAGGATGTCTTTGTGATCCTACTGATGTAGATTTTTTTTACAAAAAAAAAAGTGAAAAAAAACTGTCGAAAGAAGCAAGGAAAAGAGAGCTCCGTAGGTGCCGACATCATTTTCGTTTCGATCAATCGTCCGGACGCGCACCACGTCGGCACAGAAGGTTCCATGCCGACTCTGCGTGAGAATTTTACACCAAACCATTACTAGATTGCAGTACACGCAAACCATCAGACCGCATCTACCCAACTGAATAAATATTAGATATACACCCAGAAATTATTTGGAAAGAAACCGATCATGTTGGTAGTTTTATGTGATTTTGTGATCAGTATCTTCAAGCCACTTACGCAGTTGCGCTGGGCTTCAGGTTGTTTTGACTTGACTACGGCACTTTTGAGCGATGATTTGAATATTGCTCCATAGTTTGAGCACAATGTTCCTGGGCTTGCTGCATCTATATGAACAACGCACAGGGTAGATGAGAACCTGCCTTTGATGTTGTTCGTATAGTCGAAGGAAATTCACTTCAATGTCTAGAAACGATCCTCGTATCCCAATAATATGACACCTAATGGATTAGTAACCGTCCCGAAGATGCCCTGTTATTCATCAAACTCGCAAAAAGCTTCCTGTAGGAGAGCGAATAAATTCACTGCCACTTAGAATCGACTGTACATATGTGCATGTTGTGCATGTTTTGGAACTGCTCACAACTCGTTCAAATTTTAGGTTCAGAGTACACGTTGTTTCCTCGGATATTGGCTGAAATTATTTCCTCTCACTCTGTGGTTGAGTTGTCGTTTCATCTTACCCAAGGTCGCTGGTACAGCTCTACATGGGGCTTACCACCTCAGCCCAGTGGCCCTACTGGAGGTGTGGTGCATGCTTGGATTCTGGGGAATGCAACTACGTGAGTTTTTTTCTTCAGATTTCTTTGATGTGATTGTCCCTAGCTGTCACTCCTTTTAAGTTGCATGTCGAAGTGTTTGTCAGTGCTCCTAATAACTATAGCCATCATTAACTTATCATCTTGCTCAACTAATTTTTCAGGGAAAAGTTTATTGTATGTCGTAAGGGTAACTAAAATGAGTATCAAAAGAATAGTCTTATCTCACAAAAAAAAAAACCCGCCAGATTTTTCTTCAAAGGTCTAGGTCGTGCTACAAGAAATTCGTCGTCCTTAGAATCTTAGGACATTGTCTGCAAATTATTTCGGTTTTACAACGTGAAAAGCTTTACCAAAAATATAGCCTCGCCGCAAATTTCATTTTTTAGTATGTGACAAGAATTTCTCCTTCTTAACTCTCATAATTCCTAATGTCTTTTGAGCAACTGAGCAATAAGCGACGATTTGGTAACTATGAAATAACACGAGAAGTTTTCTTGGGAACTTTGATTTGTACTGTTGGACCGAATAGCCATGAGATTTTAAGAAAAAGTTGTAGTGAAATCCGATGGGTTATCTTGCGTAAATCTTATGTCGGGATGACACTTTCTGAAGGATGACAAATAATGGTCATTTGACACTTCTTGCTAGATGACATAGTTGATCGTTATGTTAAAGGAAGGAATCTTCCTGTACGATGATATGTCGCTTCAAACTATCAGATATTCGCAGCCAAAATTCATTGTTGAAAATATCTTATCAGTCAGTTTTAGTACGATTTTTTCATCACTATGAAACTGTTTTAAACGATAGGTAGACAATATCTTGTTTTCGTTTTAAGCTCAGCGAATTTTACAGCATGGGCTTTATTTTAGCGTTAGCGGAATTTGGGTGCTCCTTATGTGATTATTATCTGTTAGTGGCATCGGGTAGCGACAGATCTTTTAACTTAAGATCCACCTCATGTCTCATTTCTCTTATCGGGCGCGAAATTGTTTGGTGGCCCTTGCATTTATATTCATCTTTTCATCAATCTCACTCTTTTTTTTGGTCGAGTTTCTTTGAAAGCTGTCGACTTGCTTTTTCCAATATACAGTAGGTCTCCTTTTTTGCCCTTTTCTGAGGTGCGAGAACGATTCGAGAAAAGTTGAGAAGGCAAACACAAAGCCAAGAAATAAAGAGAGAAAATATATTTGACGAAAGCTGTAATTCTAAAGTTTTCTTGGAAGGAAGAATTTAGTGATGTACACGAAATAGGCTCTTTCAAAAAAAAAAAAAAAAAAACAAACAAACAAAATCCTGCTTTTCCAATTTTCAGTGGTGAGACTATATTTTTGGTACGTGTTGTTTTACTCCATCCTTACCTTCCCATATTTGTTACAACGGTTAACTCTCTTTAGTGTCGATGCGAAATGGCGAGCTCTCATAAACTCCTTGAATGGAGTGTTCTGCACCGCATTGACGAGCGTAGTCCCTGAACTTACTTCTTCACCAAAGTTCGGGTTCAAAAGACTCGATACTGGTACTAGTTATCAGATGGAACTGCGCCACAGTGCACTTGGAAGAGAAACTGTTTGTGCAGAAAATCTCACTCCGTGGAAGAAGCTTCTTCCATGCAAACAAGTATGTTACGCGTCTTTAAATTCGCTGTCGGAAGCAGTCGCTTTAAATTCAGAGTGGTCTCGTCACCTTATTCAACCCGATCAAATTGTACAAAAGTGTCTACCATTCTATGGGTTTCGAGCTTCATCGAGCTTGCGAGGTAAAACTTCACCACGTGTATCATGAAAGTCGAGTCGTTTCGAACGCAATCGTTTCCGACAAATGAACTGGCGGTACAAGACAAGTGATCTTGAACAGAATCGATCCTGCATGTCTACACTAACGGATCGACAAGACAATGACGCCAATAAGCTCATAGGGACTTTTTTCCTTCTTTTTACAGAGTTTCATTCTTGGTTGTGTGATTGTGTATGAGTGAATTTTTTCGTAGTCTACTCCTATCAGAACCCTTTGTTTTAGAGTTAGAACTTCTCCCTTCGCGTACAACTGCACGGAAAGAAACGAAAAGCTTCAAAAAAAACTCAAGAGCTTATTGCTGCCTAGTATCCGATCGGCGCGTATAAAGAGGCAAGATACTTGCGTTTGCCTCTTCCAAAAAATTAACGTGTCAGGCTGATAGAAAATGCGCGGTAACTACTTTACCAAAGAATGATATACCCGGATCAAAACGACATGAAGCTCGATCCAGTTTCGTAAGCGGATGCGCTCAATGCGGTACAGAGAAAGGTAGCGGTTAGGATCGAGGGTGACTCTTGCTAGCACTACTTATCGTTGCAGTTCGCGATGGTCTCATCTCGATCCCAAGTGGTAGCTGCACTGCGCCGCTTTGGGGCAATCCGCAACTGCTGTTTTCACCGTACGACTACACAGTTTAATAAAACGAATCATAATGTGAATCCTTCATGTTATTTTAGGGTGAAGAATGTAAATGGCAGCTCCATCTTGTAATGAGCAATGTTGTCGACATTCCCATAAAAAGTAGGAGATTGGGTAAGTGCAATGGTGTTATTCGTTCTTAAAGGCAGCGTATCACGATATTTTTATGTTTGGATCTCTTGTGAACAATACAAAGTTCGGAGTTGTAGAGGTGCTCTAGAATTGCAATGCCTTTGTTCTCGATGTGGATTGCGAGCATGAGAGTGGCCGCACTCAGTTTCTCCTAATCGTTCTAAAAAAAACGCGTGGTTGTATAGTAGGATCAAAACGGCATGAAACACGTACACAATTGCGTACGCGGCTTCTTTCGAGGCGCTTCGGTGGAACGTAGTGGCTAGGAGCGTGGTGAAATCCTTGCTGGCACCACCCATCGCTGCAGTTGGCGAAGGGCCCACCTCGGTTCCAACTGCTGCCTCCACTGCCGTTTCGAGCGCGTACGCAAATGCACATCAACTACACTCGTGTTTCATGTCGTATTGATCCGACTATACTTAGTTACGCAGACACAGACGACAAGTTACGTGAAAAGTGAGACTGCGCCACTACGCCTGTACGCTCCGGTTACCTCAGCAGTCTATTCATTGGCTTCAGAAGAATAGGCTGCTGGGGAGATCTTACTGATTTTCGACCGCTCGTTCTTGACCGAGGTGCATGAACAAGGGTGACGCGTTCCAACATACCTCGCAGGAGCGAAGGCCGTTTTTCACGCCGTTTTAAGGATCATCAAGGGAAACGGAGCGTGCCCATACTCATAATCTAAATCCCTAAGTCTCCTGTCCACGAGAGATCCAAACATCGACAATTTCATGATACGCTGTCTTCAAATACAGTATCTGCGCTAAGCATTCCGTTGTGACTGCAGTATGATCGATCTGAGGTTCGAATCCGCTTTGGTGCCAACCAAGCTTTTCACCTTTTCATGAATACAATAATAAATGAATATAATAAAGATTTTAATTTTAGAGAATGTTTTTTAAAGTTAATGATATATTGTTGTTGTTACAAAGCACACTTGTCATGTTCAATTGTGAGGCCAAATATCGGGGATTGCTTAGAGAAATGAAAAACCTTTATTCTCGGCAGCGACATGCGGCCTTTTCCGTGACTTGTGAGTGTTAGCCGGTGCATCAAGTCAAAATCATTATTTTCACAGATGAATCTAGTGCCATTTTATCGATCTCAAATTTATAGGAAGAAAGGTTTTTATTGACCAGAATCGAAAAACTTTTGAAGATTAAAAACGGAAAAAACCCTACTTTATCGTGATTTTTTTATTATAAATGTATAATAATAACAAATAAGCATTATAATAAATAGTGGTTCTCTTTACACCAAATATGATGAAAGTTTTGTTAAGGATAACTACAACAAAAGTAGGCCTTTCAATAACTCAAAGCTGTGTCCGACGTTCGATCAATATAACAATATCTGAGGGCCTCTCTTCATGTTGTAAATTTCGTCAGTCTTAGTATTTTGTTTTCAACCAAACACACGTCCACACGCACTGCATGCAAGAAATTGATGTTGGCGTTAAGAACGGGATTGATTCAAATGACGCTTTAACTATTTACTATGAGGCAAATGAGTGAATAAAGAAAAATCACACACATGTCATTCTTCGACGTATTCCGCATGAAGGTTACAAAGCCACCACTTACTAACGTTTCTAGAAATCATAATTACTAGTTAGCTACAACTCAGAAATTAGTGCATTATTCCATGTGATATCGGGACCATTTTCCATGGTATTTCAGACTTCAGTACTTTCGAACTGTTTGGTCGGAGGACAACAGGGGTTTGCAAAGCAGCTGCAAGCAGTAAAATGCTGGTTCAAATGGACGACGAGGTTTGTAGCATTCCCAAATAGTACATAAAACCGCAACTATAGAACAATAAGCTTCATATTCTTGAGTTTTTGCATATTTGATGTTGTAAGACATTGTTAAGCATCAACATTGGTTTCTTCCATGACTCTTTTCTTTCAAGAACATGCGTCTCGAACCTGCTCCATCGGAAATCATAACCAAGTTGGAAGACCGCTTTGCCGTTTATGATCTCCAAAACAACAAAACGGAATATCCTTTCTCAGTGTCTGCCTTTTATGGATCACCGTTCAGTCCCAAATCCGCCCAGATGCATGCTCTGGTTAGGTACGCTGTTTATTACCAACCTTTTAAATAACGAAGCCACGAAGAAAAGGATAAATGTCGGGTGAGATGAAATGATAACCAGAATATCCATTCAAGATTGCTGCGGCACATACAACAGAACACCTGACGCATTCAGAGACTTAAAAAAATTGTGTTGAACGAACTTCTCTGTAAATCTTCAGATTTGAAACATCTCAACTTACATTACATGCTGCATGAACAGATACGCTGTTTGTTTCTTACTTAGCATTCCTCTTGCACTTCGAGTTTTTCTGAACTTTTTTCTGAACGACGCAAAAAAAAAAACAGTTGAAAAGTTCGACTTTCAATGAGTCTCGGCTTACTTGGATGTCGTATCGATTTTAATAAGCTGTACGTGAGGTTAAGTAATTTTATTGGCTAACGTTTCGGCAATATCGCCTTCTTCAGAGCCTGAAATGGGCGATTCAATCTACAATTCAAACGAGCAACCTCTCCACAACTAAACTGATAAACTCCATGCCTACTTTTTCATTCACCAACTTAACGACTACACTGAATGCCCACCTTAGATCGGAGACGCGTAGCATGGAACGCTGACTGATCTATCACGAGGACGAATAGTTCGATATTCTTATTCGGATCGGAAGAACCATTCGAGATTTTCGAGCCAACGTTTTAGATTCGTGCGCTAAGATTCGGACCCTAATTTCAAAATTATTTAACAACCTCGTGTACATCTTATCAAAATCGATACGACGCAAAAAACAGTTCTGAAATCGAATAAGGTTGATAATCGAGAGCGTAACTTCTCATTCGGCATTATTTTTGTAGTCTCGAATTTTCTAGTATTTTCTATAAGCATCAGCGCTAATCCATTTCACTTCTAATCCATTCGCCCTCCATGGAATACAGCAAAAACCTTTCTGCGACGTCTTCGAGGGTGCTTGTTACGAAAATCGGTAGTTCATGGGCAATGCTATTCATCGATATTATTGATGTTCACCTACTTTTTCTACAACCTGCCAGCTGATTTTTTACGCACTACAATTCTACGTATACCATTTCTACCTCGTTCAAAACTTCTAGATGTGCCGAAAAAACTTTCAAACTTTCTAAACTTTAAAAATGATCTATAGGATTTTCCGTAATGTTCAATGGTTGTTAAGTATGTTGCAAACGCATTGTTTCCTCACATTAGTATTTGTGCTATTAAAAAGGTGTTACCAGCACGAGAAGACGGCGAAGCCGGCTGCTTGAGCTGGTGTAGCTGTTTTACATTCAAATATCGCAATTAGAACTGTACCGCTTTCACTTTCCAGTTTCCTTTCCTTCAATAATCTGAAAAGCGTACATGAATAACCTCTGCGCAGAAGTCCAGACTCCCTTGCTTCAGTTTATTACCTGATTTTTGCAGAGGTTGTGTCTGTACTAGAGTAACTACTTCGAAGATTTGTGTAGAATATTTCGAACCATAACATGCCCTTCGAGAAGTATGCACACAGGTGGCTGCTGAGTGCTATTGTAATTGCTACCGAGTATGAGAACTGTGAGGCGGGTGTAGTGCAGTCGGTTACAGGTTCCGCTGTCTGCACGATGGATAGGAGGTTCGAATCCGCCCTAGTGCTCACTAAACCTTTCGGGGTAGATAAATTGGTACCAGGTTTGTCTGGGGGAACAAAAACACTGACTTGACACATCGGCTAGCCCCCGCAAGTAATTGCATAGGCCAGTTGCACGTTCGTAAACCTCAAGCGATTCTGAATCTAAGGTGGAGCATCACAAGCGGATTGGTTAACTTTATGGCACTTTATGAGAACCGTATGATCACCCAAATGTCATGTTGTTGGTAAGAGGTTCGGCTGTGATTGCACTTCGATTGTTCGGAAACACCCAGAGCCGAGCCTTTCACACCTTTAGGGTCAGTGTATTTATAACCTCGAACTTGTCCAGCTCCAGGAAATCACGGTGCGCATCTGCTTAGGGATTGCTCAACGTCGCATACTTTGTTCGTTATTCTTCAAGGTTGACGAAATGGATCGTGCAAGCCATTACTCTAAATGTAACGTAGTTCGAAATGTGTCGAGGTGACAGATGAAATTGGTGCTTGTTGTGGGTTGAATTCTTGAAGAGATGATTGCCGTTTTTTGGTAGTGACTTCTTAACTGGAAAAATTGCGGGAGACATGGTTTGACGGCTGACGTCATGCTTTATTTTATGCAGGTTGGAATCTTTTATGACCGACGTGTATCGCTATCCACTTATACCTTTTTTCTCAGATCCTGAGAACGGAAATGATTTTCATCTGCATAAAATGAGAACACTCATTACTGGTTGATATCCTTCGACTTTTGCAAAAGTCTTGTTCACCTAGTTCGTTTCTGTTAGCGCCAACAACTGCAGACCTCAAATTGTTCGGATCTCAAAATATTTTGTTCATGGATGGTTCAGTTTACCCTTCAAGCTAGGTTTATTTCCAGCGTATCCTCTTTCGTCGGAGGCAGTGACCAAGTTGCTGGAGTTTTGGCATCAGTGCTCACAAACGCAGGCGAGACTCAACGCGTCATTTACTCTCATCAACTACCTTGGTTCTTGCTGATTTATTATCACACAATCACTTTAACTTGCAAAGATTTGCTGAGTGGTCAGAAACAGGTGCTTTCTTCCATAATAATTCATAATTCTTGGCCATAATTACCCTTATGTTTTTAGGTACCTATTATTTATGACCGCTATTTCGCTCCTTCTATTACACGGGAAAAACCAGCCCTCCTTGAATGGGATCTCGACATTCCTCGGAAATCAGAATGCCGCCTGCAAATCAGTTTTGACAAGGCATTTATGAGGTTTGGTTCTTGTGGATTTTATGCTCACCTCTCAGCCAGAACTCCTTATTGTCTTGACACAATTATTATTAAATTCTGTTCAACCCTACAGCTGCAAACCACATTTTCCATTACTTCAGCTGGCGTCTCACTAGTGCAGCCACGCGTATTATTTGTGTCATTTGAGTTCTAAATGTTCGTTTGTAATAACTGGTCAGCGGTAGGCAATTATACCATTAATGTTTAAGTGTTCTTTAAACTCGCTCGTTTTGTGCCTGAAGAGACTTGTAATGGCAAATCGGGGGCACACTTGTTTACTACAACGTATCGATTGCAAATGAGAAGCGAAAATGGAGCTGTGGCTGTCGTGAAACAATCACTACACCACAGCTTTCTTAATCAATGTGATTGCAAATATTTACTGTGGTAGCTGTGGTGTACTGCTCCAGCGTTAAGTTATGCTTCCGGTCCTTTGTAGTAGATATGTCATTTGATTCAGTCACTTAATTACTGAAGACTCAATCATTCTTTAGAATCCGAGAATATCCTCCCGACGCCAACCATGGTATGTATGTCCCCGCTGCGACTCTTACACTAGTTCGCAATAGTTCTCTAGTACAGGAGAACGGGAATACTACAAGGTTGGTGATTTTTGAATGACTGGCATTGTACTAGAGTTTACAAAATACGGATATTAAAAAAGCCAAAAAGTTTGAAATATGCCAAATATTTGTATACACCAGAAGATTTCAATTCTATTTTAGTGTTTGCTGTGATCAATGAAAAATCTTAAATAGGCCTTCCAGAGAATACCTCGAGACTGATTATTTTTCGCTAGTAACATATCGCTCGTTTCAAGAACATGTTGCATTACAATCAAAGAAGTAATTATATTCTGTTCACTTATGTTATGCAATATTATACTAATCCTGCAAATCATTACTACTTCATGGGACTTCGCTTACAGTTCAAATCTGGTGCCCAGTATTTCTCCAGCTTTCCTCGTCAGAGGTTCGATTTGTTTTCTATCTTATCATTTCTGAGCAGCTGAGAAAAAGGATATTGAGGAGAGTGTGTTTTCTTTTTTCAAGCACATCCAAGCGTACGCTAACAATGAACCTGCACCTTTACAATCTAAAAAATTCTTTCGTTCTTTTTTCTTGAGGGCTCTTTATACTTTTTGTTTACATCAATGAGGTGAAGAGAATGTGTAAAGGAAGGTGGTCTTGTGCGTCTTCTCCAAGACTTTCCTTCTTAGTTATCATTAGATTGACTACGTCTTCGCCTTTGTTGATTTTCAGCTAAGTCCTATAGCTGGAAAATGTTGCAACGGTTGATTAATAAGTATTCTTCAACAACCATTTTATTTAACTTTTCTCCAATCAAAAACCTCTGAGAAAGCAAGGCCTTAGAGGGTTGTTAAAAGGGTAATTCACGCCTGTTTCTTATCTGGGTGGTTTTACAGGACTATACACCTAAATGCATAGTACATAAACTACCATAGCAGTGTATTATTTGCATCCAAACAGAACGGTCAACAATCATCACCCAGATAAGAAACAGGCGTGAATTACCCTTTTAACAACCCCCTAAGGCCTTGCTTTCTCAGAGGTTTTTGATTGGAGAAAAGTTAAATAAAATGGTTGTTGAAGAATACTTATTAATCAACCGTTGCAACATTTTCCAGCTATAGGACTTTTTTTGCCGTTTTATCGTGTTAATTACTTTCTGATAGGCTACTGAAGAACGATGAGGAATACTTACATATTATAATCCACTTTTCAGAGAAGGGCCCATTACTCTGTACGGAAATACGCTCCTCATCGTACTTCCCGTGCCGGATTTCAGCATGCCTTTCAATGTCATTTGTTTTGTCATGACGACAGTTTCTCTTTGCTTTGGACCCATTCATAGTTTTTCAACAAAAATGTGAGATTCTGTCATCTTGAAATGTTTAGTTTCAAACCACAACACTATGTTGTTTTCAGGCTGATTCCTGTAAACTCAGCTCTGCCCAGCTCATCTCTTGCAAGAAAAGCCTTCCGCCTCTTTTTACTGACTATGCTAGTCCTAGCTTCCTATGCTCAGTACAAGGAAATGAGTCTTCACGAAATACGAAGAAGCATAGAACATTTCTTCGATAAGATGAACAGTGTATAAGAGTAACTGGAAGGAATAGCGTTCACGAGAAGTGTTTTGATTGGTAGCACTTCTTTTCAGTTTACGAGAAAACGGGTTCTAATTGCTCTTTACTATAGCCGAGTCAAAACGATATAAGGCTCGGTGCAGTTGCGTAAGCCCAAGAGGTGCGGTTAGGATCGAGGTGGACCCTTGCTAGCGCCATCACCGTCATGGTCCCACCACGATCACAACCGCTACCGCCACTGCGTGGCTTCGAGCGCAGCCGCTTGCGCAGCTGCACAGAGCTTTATGTCGTCCTGATTCGACTATAGTCACTCTTTTGAACTTGTAACTTTTAAACTGCTGTGTTTTTGTGCAAATATTGAGCTAAATGAAATATTTTGTATCTATTCTAAATAGTTGGACAAATATCTAATATAAAAGGATAAAGGATGAAGTTTCTGGTGTTAATCAATCCGCTTGGGATGCGCCCCCACTTTCACTTCAATTCAGGATCGTTTGAATTGAAGTGAACTTGTCACTGGCCCATACAATGACCTGCTGTGGCTAGCCGATGTGTGAATTCAGTGTTTTTAACCTCCCAAACAAGTCTGGCACCAATTTATCCACCTGGGAGGGATGAAAGGCTTGGTGAGCACTAGGGCGGATTCGAACCTCCTATCGATCGTGCGGGAAGCGGGACCTCTAACCGCTACACTACATCCGACTTTATATAATATATTTACGCTAAGAAATACACTGGGTTTATTGCAGGACTCTGCATTTTAGCTGTATTACGATGAACGATAAAATTGGGCGATGGTCCCCACGGAGGTTTGGACCATCACAATGATACTAAATGCTGCGGATAACGCTTGTAACTAAACCCGAACTCATACAGAATTCTGAATAGCATTGTACTTTTTTCTATCATACCGCTGTAGTGTATGGTTACAGTACCTGGAATATAGGCATTGCATACCTACCAGATTGTCAACGATTGGTCTATTTCGTCCACAAGCTGTGCTATCAGCTTCCTAATATCGTTTTTTTTTTCGATCGACTTCGATTTTTGTGATTTGATTCACCTTCATTGAAAGGTTTCTTTGTTTATTTTCTGCGAAGAGTCTCATAGTTGCGAACGATCGTTTTGCTTCAGATTAACATGGCAAACTTCTCTTGCGCAGAATTGAGACGACTCTGTTATGTCTCTCCTGCACTCGTGCTTTAGCTGCAAAGTAGTATTTTTGAGGGTAAACTGGTGCGGGCGTGTGCCACGACGGCACCTTTTTCAGAAACTTCGGCTAAGTTTTTTATTTTCGCTAAATTCCCTAAGCAGTATCAACTGTATGTGGACAAAGCAGTACAATTCTCCTCGCCGAATTTAGTGGGAGTCCTTGATGCCGTTATTTCATCCCACATCATTTCCTCCTTTTTCTACCTTATTTTTCATGAAACGTGGCAGCAGTGAAGAAATGTAGGCTACTCTTCGAAATCGCCCTGCCTTATTTATCTTCGGATCCTCGATGCACTGCGCCTTATTTCATTTCGAGGAAGCCATTTGCGCATCTGAATGAGTCCTTCGTTCGAAGTAACTATTATCTCCCCACGCCGTCTCTTCTTTGCTAACAATTGCAACGTGGAGTTCGGCCCTAATCGTCCGCTCTTTTCTAGTATACTACATCGTTTCGTTTGTTTTTTTCGCACATATTTTGTTATCACTTAGCTGAGGTGGCGCCGACGCTTAACTATCACTTCGAACCACCAGATTGATATCGCGCGATCGTACCACTTCTGAGCAAAGCTTGATGCAGCGAACAATTTCCAGCCGCAGAACAATTTGTCTGCAGCTGATAGCAGGAACAAATCATAAAAAGCTTGTACTGACTATATTTGTAGAGTGAGTACATAACACGCCTCTAATCTCACAAAGCGCTTGTAACACGCAACTCAAAGGCGACGCTACGTGTTGAAGTTTGCCCAGAATTCAGCTTAAGATGAGTGGCAACGATGGTTGTTGTACAGAATCTGTCCAGCAACTCAGTAGCATGTCCTTCCATTAACGGAGCCATGTGCCAAGAGCCAACGGAACCTGTAACGAAAATAGATTATGTCCATTGACAAATACTAATCGTTTCCGGTATCAGTCACACTTTAAGTTCATATATTTTCATCATAATAAGCAAACCAAGATCTGGATTTCCAAGGAGTCTCAGAATTCATTCCACCAGATTGAAATCACGGATTTGCGCAGCAAAGAGTGGTTGCCTGATACGGTGCCTTAGAAATCCATTCAGGTCAGAGTGCATCACTGAGCAAGAAAAGAGCGATTCCGCTGTAATACAAGAATGTGCTGAATTTAGTGATGGGTTTGGAGTTCTATTGATATTTTTGTCTTGTGAACCTCGACTCCTGCTGTTCTTAGGTGTCGAGCGAGCGCTAGTATTTTTGTCCCATGCGAGAGTCGTCTAACGATCCCTCCTTCCGCGTGGGACATGAAACATTTTCTTTGAAAGACTATCCGGCCGGGGACCATCCTGCATTGCGTTTAATATTCCATGGTACTCAGTTGCTCACAACTCTGGTCCAACGACTGTCGCTGAAACGCATCACACATCGAATCCGCCCCTCCCTAATTTACTTTTCTTGACAAGTTCTGCGGCGTCTATAATCTTCTACTGCTATGACAAAGCTTCAAACCCCTTCCCTGAATTCTATGAAGTAAGATGCACCTTGCATCTCTCTTTCGATTGAGCGTTCAGCCACCCTGATGTCACTTTCTTCCTGCTTGTGAAGTATCCATATTTCCGAAGCACAGCTCAAAAGAGAAAACGGAACTGGGCGCCCCAGGTGTTCTTCACTGCATCCTAAGTGCTCTTCCATCTCGCTACATCTTCCGTTCGACTCCGGAAGCATTCGTTCCGCATGGGTGACGCTTGAATCAGAACGATACCATCAACGAAACGAAAACTGTGTAGATTGTGCAGCTGCCGGACATCAACTTTCGTTCCTACTTTATCCGAAATCATTTTCTGTATTGCGTTCTCGAGAGCGGCACTCGATATTTGGGGCGAAATTGTACCACCCTGTCGAATCTCTATCTTCACATCGATTTTTCATTGTTCTTGTAGAACCTTTTTACATTGAGTGGTTGTTAGTTGACCTTCGTCGTCCAAAACTTCCATGACTTCTGTCTCAACCGATTCAAATTCCTCCAAGTTGATGAAAGTGAAACCAAACGACATCTTGCACTCTTGATAATTCGATAAGATTCGGATCCGCCTATATGTGGTTCATGCTGAATCCTTCCCTCTGGTACCTCGCATGGCCTTCCTCCATCTAACGTTTTTTTCCAATCATGTTGAGGATCGCTCTTGTAAATAGTTTGTAGGTGGGCTAGCTGGGCGATATTCCTGTTTAGGAAAGTGTTTTTATCAGGTAACGAGTGAAAAGGGTTGCTAGGGTCTCGATGAGAACTGGCGTTAGGTTACGTGGATACTCACATTCATTCCCGTTGGAACCGAACTGCGGTTTTTCACCGAGATGATGGTATGTCGAGACGATGGCCTAATCCCGTGCTGATATAACAGCGACATCCGACTGGCAAAACCTTTTATTGACTTGACGATGTGGTCTATTACACTATACACTACGATACCGGACGATTCCCGTATCCAACGAATAGAGAAAGGATTTTGAAATTACGAGTTTCCATGGGTGGTCTCAGTGATAAACTCGAACAGTCTCTAACCCTGCTCGTTCCACTGTAGACCGTGAGTTCCGTGTAGTTCTTCAGGCTTTCTTTCAGGGTCAATATTAGTATTGAAGTCACCAATAATTATTTCATAGAAGAGTGTGGGCTTCTCAGTAGGACTTCTCTAAGTCCAGAAGTTTCGAATTCTTCTTCGTAGTTCGATGTTGGCGCGCAAGCGGCAAGAATAGTCAAAGTTTGTGTTCAACAACACCCTCTTGTCCGTAAACGTTCGATTCAGGTTGTGAGCTGTTCGGAAGAACCGATGTTCATTGCCACCTCTTCAACTGTCGCATGTAAATACCGTGTAAAATACGTGACACTGGAGAAGAACTGTACTAAGAACAGCCCTTCTTCGATGTCATATACTGCATTTAGTGTGTTGTCGTGTCGCCTCCGTCAGTCCGATGACTTCACACTTAAAGGCATCACCCCACGAATCTGAGGTGGTGCAGATTTCAGGTGGAGTATTCGTATACAGGATGGGAGACTACGGAGAGGGGGGTGATTCCGTCCATTTCTTCCTAATTGCCGTAAAAAACGGCCTGGAAGATACGGCTTCATTCGTTTTGGCGCACCATTTTGTACAAGAGGTTCGATTGGAGCGCGCCAGTCTTGTGCGGCGCCGCATCTTCCGGGCCGTTTTTTACGGCAATTAGGAAGAAATGGACGGAATCACCCCCCTCTCCGTAGTCTCCCATCCCGTATACGAATACTCCACCTGAAATCTGCACCACCTCAGATTCGTGGGGTGATGCCTTTAATCGCCCTCCCTTACATCATCAAATTTTCAACTGGCGCTTCCGATGTTAGCGTACATGTGTTGTATGTACAGATCATCATCTTAATCCTTTCAGTTTCGAAAGCCTGTATGATTCCTGCAGGCCTGTCCTAACGTTCCCGGGTTTCTATTACTGTATCTAGCGGTCAAGTTGAAAGCTAGGCTGCTCACCTCTAGTCCTATGTGTATTGTTGGAAGAAGTTGCGTTCTCCCCGCGAAGACATGGAGCTTATGGTGCCAGCGATGATTCCATCTCGATCTCAACCTGTTTGCCATAGATCAATTTGAGTGAGTCGAGTAAATCGAGGCTTCCGATTCGTGGATTTATAGAGGGTGCTCCGCGCTTAAACTGGCAGTTACGTGAACTACACTCCAGAAGCCACGTAGTGGATAGATTGGTCCAACACGGCAAATCCTCGCTGAAACTTGCTCTAACCCACCGCTTTTCCTTCGGACAACTCTCTTCTTGGTTGCAACTTAACCCAATTTGGTTAATTTGTATGGATGGCTCACTTCTATGATTATTAATACGATCTGACACAATCTTGTCCAATGCTGACAAAACTGGTCAGTGCTTCGCTACCATGTTTGTTTTTGGATCAAGAACTTGAGTGTAAATTGCAAGTTGCAGTGGCGCAGCACACAGCGAGGTTGTTTATGGTACTGCATCGGCGAAGGAAAGTAATGAAGCTGGTGTGAACATTTCGCAAAGGTTGGTGTTTCCCAACGAAGAAGTGAAGTCAGACGTCGTGAAAGTGTTGGCTATTCTCGCAGTCCATGCTAGGGAGGGAAATAATATAGATGTTGTTTTGATTTTATTTATTTGTTCTGCAAGAGCCAGCTCTCCCAGCGTCATTCCAATGCTGCGTCAAGAAATAGAGAAATTTGGCGCTTTGGAATTGATTATCGCGTGCAGAAACGGGTATACAGAACTGCTATAGGTTCCGAGGCCCCGTCGCAGTCTCAGTCGTCTTCGCACCTTTTTTATTTCTATGCAATATTATATTATTTGCAGCAGAAAGAAAATATATTATCGAAAAAATTTCACTAGTCTCTCCTACCATTTTATAAGGATAGAAGTATATCAAACTAGTAAAAAAAAAGAAGAAAATTAGTTTTAAAAAGAACTTTCTTATATTGTAGAGAGCACTACAAAATTCTTGGATGTTTCGGAACCCACTTTTTTAAACTTAACACTTGAGGCAGAAAATTTCCATCTGTGTTCTATCTAAACATTGGAAAGACTTTTGAGGCCTGGAACTGTGGAATTTGTAGCTTGAGAGAGGATATCCTTGCCTAGAAAACAGTGAGACTCGAAGTGCTTGCATTTAGTATGACGCGAGTTATTAGACATTATTTGAGAACGTTTACCGCTCAAGCGGAAATCTGAACTTCAGCAGGTTTTCCCTATAAAAAAACGGCAATACATTTTGGAAACTAATTTTCATATTTGGATAGTGTTTGCAAGAAAATCCCTATAAACAAAGTTTCTCAATTTCAAGCGATCTGGTTCCCTTGAAATCTGAACAAGAAAAATTCAATAAAAACTTTAAACTTTGAAAGTCTCGTGTTTACTTATGTAAACTTATGTACTTATGTTTTGAAACATCACCAGGAGCTGCAGCAGCTTTAAAAAAGCCAGGAGGAGAAAACTGCCGTAGCTCTCAGCATTAGGGTGGTCAAAGTGACAGGCAGGATCAAGCGTGGTGATGGGACACGACCCGACCCACCCTCCCCCATCTAATCTAAATTCCAAAAAGACAAGGGTGTGGGAAAAGACACCGATATGGCTGTTTTGTCGTGCAAACTTTCTTCTCTGAAAAACTACCTGAAGTATTTCTCTTCGTCCTTTTTCCATGAAGTTATTCGCGATCTTCCAGACCTAACAATGTGCACAGAATCTGAGGTTTTTTTGGTCATTTAATTACATTAAATCCAATTCACCCTGCTGAGAACTACGTGTATTTAAATTCGTCATCTTTTAGAAGAAGCTTCAAGTCTCTATCACTTTTGTAAAAATTTGCCTCCGTGTGGTGTTGAACCTGCGTGCTCTCATTGTTACATTTTCAACACGTTTTCAAAACAAAATGTTAGGGCTTCCACACTGTCCTACGGCTGAATCTAAATATAATATTTTGTAATTCATGTAACCATTTAATGTCACTTATTGTAATATTTTATATTGTACGTAATTATCAAATACTACGTAGTATTTTGTCCAATCACACGCACGACCGTCGCGACAGGAGTAGAGTGGAACTCCGCTGGAGGAGTCCTGTAATGTTCGAATTCCGGATATGGATAGAGAGGAATGTTTTCATAGTAACAAACTTTCAGTCATCGTCTTTTACGTAAATAATTGACAAAAATAACGAAGCGCTCGGCTTTCATTTCAGAGTCACGTTTCCGAAATCTGAAATGGTAAGAACATGCAACAATGGCAAGAAAGGTTGAGCTAACTGGGTAAAGTGTCGTTGGGGAGGGGAGGGGAAGCAGGAAGCACTCCTTGGCGCCCTTATTCCTCGAAGTAAATAATCAAACCATTCGGGACCCTAAGGCCTAAGCATTAGTCTTAGAGGATTTATGACATGTAAACTTAAGTTACTAAGAGGAAAAGGTAAGTTAGAGCTTCGGGGAATAAGGGCGCCACTGAGTGACCCTCCCCTCCCCCATTTTACCCAGCTAACTTTTATTGAGAAAGCATAATGTTGGCCTTTTCTGTGGTATAACCCGAATTTAGAAGAAACTCCGTGTCTAGGACATCTCAGAACTCACTTCCATGAAGACACCTCCTTCTTGCGCAGTGTTCGAGACCTTCCCATGGGATCAAATCAACTCTCAATCTCTGACAAGGGCCTTTCGTAGATTCTGGGGAATAGATCTCTGGTCTTGAAACTCATGCGACCTGAAGCCACTAGACATCTCAGTCTGGAAAACCATGGAAGTGAATTCGTCCATTCCACTTCATATCGAGCTGTGGCGGCTTCGACGAGATCACACGCGAACAGCAATATGTCGGAGCACAAAGTACAAAATCCCACGGCAACAGAGGTCGATTAGTTGAGTTAGTCAAACCCTCGACAAAGAAAAGCATACTGCCGACTTTCCACAACATCGACTCATGGGGAAGAACACACTCAGAGGAGAAGCGTATATAAAACTGAAGACAAACAACTCTTCAGACGGCGATGTAGTCCATCTAGTTCTAGTACATTACTTGTATTGTAGCTACGTCTTCTTGCCTAAATTGTAGTCACAGGTTATGTTAGCTTTTCGTTGTCATACTTAGGTAGTTACTTCCCCGTGCAATAACCGCTTAAATATTCGTGAAATCTCTATCACACATTCTTAACATTCTTATTATCTTATGTCTACGGTTCAATCACTCAGCCTTAAAGCATCACCCCACGATTCTGGACTGGTACGGATTTCCGGTGGAATATTCGTAACGGGGTCGTAGATTATGGGGAGGAGGGTGATTCCGTTCATTTCTTCCTTGTTGCCGTAAAAAAACGGCCTGGAAGATGCGGCGCGTGTTCTGATCAGCTACTGTGGGTTCCTATGCTTTTGGAAAATAGAGCCAAGGCTTGAAGCTTGTGTTCGACTTAAACGGGGAACATCAAACAATTCTTACCTGATTCTCAGTATAGTATATGAAGTATAGTGAAATCTCTGCTTATGTATGCGAATTTCAAATGTCTTTTAAAATAATTTCTGACCTTTCTGCCTAATTAAGTGCCTAATTGACTAATTAAACTAGGAAAGGGAACTACGCCGCAGGACGCTCAGCGATTGACGCTCGATTCGTACTCATTGAGTCAGCAATTGTTTACTTGTTTACGGTTTCTAGCAGTTATTTACGCGTACTACCTGTGAGCGTAAACAGGTGCGGAATCACTGAATCATTCCAAATCTAAATTAATTGGAGCAACTTGAAACTCATGCCGATGCAAGTGTTAATGAATAAAGGCAGCGTGTCACAAAATTATCGATGTTGGGATGTCTCCACAATGGGTTGCAGGTGTATTTCACGAACATGAGTATGATCACATTCAATTCCAAAAAAAATGTTCCAAAAAAAAAATTCTGGAACAACCTCGGTTGCACACGCTACCCAACGATGCAACTTCTCACACGTAGTAGAACGATGGCAATCCGCAAGGCATCTACGACTGCGCTGGTTGGGAAACTTCTACGCTTTACTTGTGTTTTATTATTTGGACACCGATCATTTGACAACGACGAAATTTGCCACGTTTCACCTCGTGACTATCTACATCGCATGAGGTAGCAAACGCGGCCGTTTCTCGTTTTTCTGTTTACTGGTGAGAGTGATCATTCTCATGATCGGGGGCTACTTATGAAGAAGAGCCGTTGATCACTCGGAGAGAAGCTAGACGTTTAACCTCGATTTATAATAGTGAATAAGCGTTTATACGGCGCATACAATGACCAGCAGCCGTAGCTGTCAGAATAGTATCTACTCTTCAGTTCGTCTTTACGTTTTACCGCGACAAGCAGCTCATCAGTTGTTGCCGGATCGGACAACAAACAGCAGAACACTTCCAAGATCTAATGTTTATCCACGTTTTATTCAGAATGTAGCTACCTGAATGCAATGTGGGACAAACTATACCCCTAAGGGATGTAGATGCTCACCTAGTTGATTTTTCATTGAGGGTATCAAGTAAGGTTAGCACTACAATACAAAAAAGGACGACCTGGTCACACGAGTACAATCACAGCTAAAAACATTGTGAGCTAAACTATATATTTACAGACTGTAAAAAAATTAAAAAGCTATTATAAATAAGAAATAGTTTCATGCAGTTTTTTCCTCGAGAGAGGTTAATAGCGGAATGTTGCAGATTATGAAATGAGCTATAAAAGCTTGGCTTTAGTAGTACTGGTTATTGAGATGAGATTAACTAAACTGTATAATCAGAGATTCTCAGCCGTGGACGCGTCCAGCAATGAGATGTTTGATTACTTCTTCATCGACTAGAGTTGTAGTGTCGCCCATTCCTGACTCGCAGCCCTCGGCAATCTTACGAAGAATGCGGCGAGTCACCTTTCCAGAACGAGTTTTTGGCAGACCAGGGGCTGACTGGATCACTTCGGGCACCGCAATGGCTCCAATTTTCTTACGCACCATGTTCTTCAGCTCCAGAGCCAGCGAAGGACTCATTTTCTCACCGTTGTTCAGAGTCACAAACGCGTACGGGAACGAGCCTTTGATGTCATGGGGAGCAGCGACAACCGCTGCTTCGGCAACCTGAAAACAGATATTAAACACCGAATACAGCAGGAGAAGTTCTCAGCAATGAATTAGGATACAACAGTTCAGAAGATTTCTTCAAATGCACTAAACCTAAACACTGGAACGCGCTGTTGTTTCTAAAGGAGGGATTTCTGAACCACAATTTGTGCATTTCAACATATCGATGAACTAAAAAGGATAAAGAAGTTGCATCTGTGAAACAAATTTACTTTCTTATTCATCTCACGTGTAACAGCTGGGGATTCTCTACGTTCTTTATCCAATTGAAGCAGTCAATGTTTGCGGATCTTTTGTTTTTTTTTTCACCACAAGTACCTATTAGTTCAATAACGCAATTTACTATAAAAGAAAGGGAAAATTACCTTATCATGTGCCACCAACGCGCTTTCGATTTCGGCAGTGGACAGTAGATGACCAGAAACATTCATTAAATCATCAACGCGACCTGTTATCCACAAGTATCCATCTTCATCACGACGTGCGCCATCACCAGTAAAATAATACCCATTGAATGGTGCGAAGTACGTCTTGATGAACCTGACATAACTATCGTGAAAAGAGCTGGATGTTCAAAAGCAATGAAGGAGAACGAGCCTGTCATGATCGCCAAACACAGTGCGGAGCATTCCTGGCCATGCTCTATCGAAACAGAGATTTCCTTCACCAGGTCCTTCGATGACACGTCCTTCAGAGTCGAGAATGACTGGATTGACTCCAAAGAAAGGAAATGTTGCAGATCCAGGCTTCATTGGAGTAGCACCAGGCAATGGTGTTATCATGTGCCCTCCCTTCAACACGCTCGCTCTGCGATGCTTTTTATACCAACAACTATCTAGCTTACTGTTTCGGTCTGCCAGAATGTGTCCACGATGGCGCATTTCTCATTGCCTACCACATTGTAAAGCCATTTCCAAGCCGCAGGATTAATAGGCTCACCCACTGTTCCCAAAAGTTCCAAAGAAGCACGTGAATGCCTAAAATAGCATATTTGTGCGGCCACATTTAAAAATAAATGAGATTCAATGAATAAAACATTGAAGCTTTGAGCTCAGTATCCAGTAGGAAAAAACTTCAAAAGAAATCAACAACGTAAAAAAGCACTTTTTAACATGCTCGTCTCCCATTGCCATCAAGGCGCGTATGGCCGTGGGCGAAGTGTAGAGTTTGTTCACCTGAATCATTAGAGCTAATAAAGAAAACAGAGGACAAAACAAGAACCCAAAAAGAAAGAAGTTCCAAAAGACCACACTTAAAAAAGAAGAAAAAAACTCGTACCTGGTACTTGTCGGTAACCGCCCACATCCTATCGGGGGCAGGATGGGTCGGCACACCTTCAAACCATACGCTAGTTAAGCCATTCATCAATGGACCATACAACAAATACCTTGAAAAACAGGTTATGAAGGAAACTAAAGGAATATCTATATAAATATAAATATGAATATAAATAAATAAATATAAATTATATATATATATATATATATATATATATATATATATATATATATATATATATATATATATATATATATATATATATATATATATATATATATATATATATATATATATAGAAGAGGGAAGAAGTTACTCACGTGTGCCCAGTTATCCAACCACAGTCGGCTGTACACCAGTAGACGTCTTCGTCTGGATGTGCATCAAAGCTGCACTTTGTCGTGAAATAAGCATACACCATGTAACCAGCGGTCGAATGTTGAATTCCCTTTGGTTTTCCTGTTGAACCGCTGCAAAACATGTATTAGGCCCATATCCAAGATATCAAGTAACTCTCAAAGATAGCCACGAATTCCCTTCTTTAATATGATAGCAAAAGTCGCACCAAGAGTTTGAAGCATAGGATCTCTTTTCGAAAAAAAAAGCGTGACTTCTCACACGAACTCAAAAGTGAATCTTTCAATAATAATACGTTTATTTGAGTAAATTTTGTCTTTTTGCCTTATTTTGATGAAACCTTTCACCAATTCCATTTTAATGTGAGGAAAATGCAACATAAAACCTAATTGAGTGCTTGGCACGATTACAATACGATTAAAAATTGATTAATTTAAATTATTAATTAGTTACTAATTTAAATTGATCAATCTTTAATCGTATTGTAATCGATTAATTTATTTAAAATTAATGATTCATTTATGTCCAACAAAATTTGAATACAAATGCAGTAATAATACAAATATTTTTCATTACTAACTAAAATTAACTATAACTAATACTTAACTTTTTAATTTTTTAGAATGAGGTATTACACCCACTTGCAAAACGAGTTGTTTCGAAGACCCTCGAAGGACTTGAACTTCTGTTAATTGTTAACAAGAAATCATGCGCGGTTTTGAAACCACTTTTGAATGGTTTCGTTGGTGAAAAGGAACTATAATTTTCGTATTAAGGATTCTGCGCATTTTCTTAAAGGCATCACCCCACGAATCTGAGGTGGTACGGATTTCAGGTGGAGTATTCGTATACGGGATGGGAGACTATAGAGAGGAGGGTGATTCCGTCCTTTTCTTCCTAATTACCGTAAAAAACAGCCCGGAAGATACGGCTTCAGTCGTTCTGGCGCACTTTTTTCTACAGGAAGTTCGACTGGAGCGCGCCAGCCTTGTGTGGCTTCCGGGCCGTTTTTAAGGGCAATTAGGAAGAAATTGACGGAATCACCCCCCCTCTCCATAGTCTCCCATCCTGTATACGAATACTCCAGCTGAAATCTGCACCACCTCAGATTCGTGGGGTGATGCCTTTAATGCAATGCCAAAAATCGAATGCGCATAATCCAAATACACCATTATTCAAATCAGTGAATGCTGTTTGGGAAAATGGATTCCATCTTTAACGTGAAAAAACAAAAGACAAATTCTGTCCACGTTAGGAGATTCAAATTGGAATTGCAGATAACAACAAGCTGCAACATGCAAATCCATAAGCCGCACGAGGGTAAAAAAAAACATGGAAAGAAAACTTACGACGTATACAACAAAAAAAGAGGGCTTTCTGCATCCATCCACTCCACAGGCGAATTAACGTCTTTATATTTGGCCATTTCTACAGTATAGTTAAAATCATTGGGTCCCATCGCTATTTCCTAAAGTTCAGGGTTAAAAGTGCTATGTTTGACCACAACATCCATATCGAGACCTTGGGAGAGTCGCAACCTTCCGGAACAGTTACACGTTTTTGATGAGAGACGATGATGACAGATTTCATGTTCACACCACCTTCCGATGCTATTCTTACAGCTTCACTAGCAATTCCCTTCAGATTTATATATTTCTTGCCTCGGAAGAATCCATCAGCAGTTACGAGGACACAGCAACTGCAAAAACCAGTGATGAATAACTTCTTTTCAGAAACATAAAAATAAATTCTTAAAACAAACGAACTTGGCATCAATAATTCTTGCACCTAAGGAAGAGGCGGAAAAGCCAGCAAAAACCACCGAATGCATGGCCCCTGAAAAGATGTATCCGCAGTAGTGTAATCTGCAGATAACATGAACAAAACGAATTGAACTTGCCAATTCGGGCACATGCAAGCATTGCCACAGCTAACTCAGTGATCATTGGGAGGTAAAGGGCTACAACATCTCCTTTCCGTACACCATGACCTCGTAAAACAGCGGAAAAATTGACAACCTGTTCATTTCATAAGTAAAATAATAAGTAGCACTGGAACAAAGACAAATCGCCATGTACCTGGGAGTGGAGTTCGCTGTAGGTGATTTTGAATCCGTCAGAGGGTTCGTTTCCTTCCCAAATGTAGGCAACCTAAGTTCGCGTTTGTCAGAGAAAAACACACTTATAACAGCGTAGTCCAATTTAGGATAAAGTTCCTACTATCAAGTTAACAAATCTAGTCAGTTGAATGATAAAAACTATGCGACGAAAAAAACAGAAGTACTGTACTGTGAGAAGCTTGTTTTAGATGGGAAACTGTCGGAAGAATTAGTCGTTCTAAACGAATGACGCTATCGTTCGAAGGGAACTTGAAATTGCACTACAAAAGAAGAAGTTTTGTGGAAGATGGTAGAGTTCAATTCCTACTGTTCATGAAAACATGATTTTTCCCTAAACATTTGATTTTTTCTAATTATAAAGTTATTGGGTTAATGTGAATAAACATGAAGCATTATCGCGAACACCTCACCTTATTGCCATAACCACGCTTTATGTTACGTTCTAGACAGTTGTAAGAAATATTTGTCTTTGCTCCATCCATGAAGCGGCAAAACACATCACCTCTCTTCGCATCAAAATTCCACTCCAATCCCTAAATGGACTGCAAACTCTAGGAATTGACGCTAACACTCCTAGCTCAATCATAGCACCACAGATAATTCAAAAGGTGAAAAAACAGCAGTTTTGCAGGATCATTAAACTCAACCTTGGAAGTTCCTTGCGAGAAATGAAGTTCCTCTGCCACACTTTTCCAGAAGGCATCAGAATTGTTGATGGAGGATCGATACTTCTCACGGTAGGATTGAAGTCCAGCGACATGTGCTCCAGCAAGAAGAGGTGCAGGGGGTAGGAATACCTGAAATACAGCAGAAATCAGAGCGGTTCTGTCTTCTGCACTAGAAAGGGTCTGCTGTGCAATTTCATCAGTAGCTGCATAAAATACGCAAAATGTGCTACCGACTCCAGAGCGGCCGAACCAACCTCCTCTTCAGGAGAGGGAGTAGAGGGAAGGTCGAACTTCACACCGACGTCGGACATAGCTTCGGCTGCTTTTAAGTCTAGCAACGCCTGAAATGCAAGTGAGGAGCTGGGAATGTGAAAACAATCCTTACACACTGCGAGCGCAAGTCACAGCAACAGCAATCGATCACTGCACACACAGGAGAAGGCGAAGAACATTTCAAAAGTTCGGCGCAAATTCGCACATCCCAAAGGACAGTCGGAGGGCGGGGCGGGAGCGGCGCACGGACGGCCGTCTGGACCTCGACGGGGACAGTGCATTGCACCAGCAATGCAGCATACGCACCATCCGACTGGCGGACGCAGTGGTGACTGATCCGGAGGCGCAGAGGCGGGGCGGGGCCGAGGGCGGACCCCGCCCCTCACACGATAAGGATTCGTGGTGAACCGGGCCGGGTGTGCAGCTGCATCGCGCGCGAGCGCCGAGGGGTAGGAGGAGCGGGCGCGCGAAGACGCGTTCGCCGAAAACTGACCCTCGGGGGAGCAGCTGCGCATTCGGCGCCGACGGTACGCTGGCAGAGCAGCGAAAGTGGACTTTGCCTGGGCGGTGCGATCTACGGGATTCAGTCACAATGGGGTGAAGCATCCAGCTTCGGTATGTGGAGCATCCAGCCATCGTGGCTGGATGCTCCACATACCGCAGCTCCGCCACAGCGTGCGCAAACTGCACGAAACAATCGGTTAAAGTTAGAGGGCTCAAAGGAATCCAGCCTCTGCAGCCAAAGGAGTAGTGTTGACCGGCGTTTGACCTACCTTCCACTCGAATCTCGCAAAATATCCCGCGCGATATCGGAGCTGGCAACGCGCAGACGTGTGGATCGGGTGGTTTCTGCGACGATCGCGTGTAAAAATCCAAGGCGGACAGTCGACTGGTCGAAAGAACTTCGGTAGTAGGTCTTTGTCTAAGCCAAAAAGACCGCAATCGTTAATCTCCACCAGCACTGACAAACGTAGAAGTTTCTCATGAACACTCGAAGAGTCACTGAGCTCCATTCTCTTTGAGATCTTCAAGTGAACGCTCATCGTTAGTGCCTGTTTTGTTGTAAATAGATGTGTACGTGAAGTTTCTTAATATTGAGCGAATTACGTATTGAATCCTGCCGAAGTGCAGGACCTAAGTTGGTGCATCGAAAAAAGGAAGAGAAGGGTGTGATCCTGAAGTTTTCTGGACTTTCCTCCAATAATTCTTCTCATTGCCAAAACGTCAAGTTTGGTTGGAAAAGGTTCAATTTAGCAAAAGGCAGCATTTCTCCTACTTGCTATGTAATGTTTACGCCTTTTTCTTCAGGAAAAGAAAAACGCCTTCTCGAATAAAAGTGGCGTCTGTCGATAACATTTGATAGAAGCTTAGTCCTAAATCCTAAAATGCGAAGATTCACGCCGAATTTATCCGGAAAGCAAGGAATTTTTTTCCTCAACAAAAGACTAGGGTGTTTTCACTAAGTCTGTCCTCGTCTTAAAAAGTTTTGTGGTAGCTTGAAACTGACCTTTACTTCCTTCTCTTTTTCAAAGATCGCGGAACAACGCACAGGCACCTTAGCTGTTGTAGTGGTCAGGAAAATTGTCGAGGTTTTACTGCAGGTACTCATTCCGTTACTTCGCCTGCATTTCCTCGGTAAGGCACGTCACTTTCCAGACAATTCAAACAATACCCGTTTCGTCTTCTCTGAGCAACTAATTTGTGAAGGAGGGTTAGAATTTCGCTGAGCGCTGGTTTGACCGTGGTGTACATTAAGCTGGAAGTAGTCGCCTTGCAACATGTACTCTTGAAGTGTTTGAAGGACTTCAAAAACTCCTGTATACCTACGATGATGCCGTGCATTGTGTTCATCTTGCCAGTTCGCTCTTATGTATCATATACGGAAGAAGATTGTAAGCCTATGCAGCCTCGCAACAAATTAATACGTGAAACTTTCCGACATTCACTTTACATTTCGTCATTTACTCATATTCATTTCGCGAATCCTACAAAAATAAAAAGTTCCACCGTCGCGACAACTGAGGTCCCATCCGCAGTTCTTGTATTTACCGGAAGTGTTTCTCATTTTTGCCGCCATTCCTGGAAGAACTACGCCTGCTAACGAAGGAAACCCAAAATCGGGAATTTCCACAACGCTGCCTCTGGATTTCAAAATTCTACAAGTGGCGCTGTAGCATGCACTGGACCTCGAGGAAGAAGCCGAAAAAACGAGGGAGAAACCGTGAAGAAGAAGAATAGATTGAATGGGGAAAGAATAATGCATTGGAAGTCACTAGTTTGAATTATGCATGCACCCTATGTCGTATCGATAGCCTAACCTCATTATGTCCATAAGAAATTCACAACTATCTCTTATCCACAGCTCTTCTGCTTTTGCACATGGGCATTCTACAGTCAAGAGGCTGTTCAGGAGACTGTTTTTTAGTATGTTACGATCTTCGTATTTCCTTGCGAGATATTGCGAGTATTTCTCTCAGTGATCTGCCAGTGGTTTTTCTTCGGCTGATCATTCGCAAATTTGAGTTTGTGGTTCCTGTGGCAGCTCAATTTTCGAATTTCTTCAATAGATGGTATACGTGAAAACGCACGTCGTATTCCGGCAACTCTCTGAATGATCTTGGTTTCTAAAGAAGTTCTCGGCTGAACGTTGCTGCAGTCACGTAACCACTTGGGAGAAGTTTTGGGAGGTTATGACGAATCTTTACGACCACAGTGGTCTTACATCACAGCCCTACTCAAGAACTGTCACCAGGTCGTCATTCCAATTATTTCCTGAAATCGCTGCCAGCGAAAGACTGGAACCTTGTAATGTCTTGTCATCTAAACATTGCATTTGCACGTTCGGAACATTCACACGGTACACCTCCTAAAGTGCGATCAACTTCCCTTGTTACCGATGGAGATGAAATTAGGATGCAATATTTGACACTTTGGTTAAAAAATTGGCGAATTTTAGATATGAAATTTTGCGAAGTGGTCACAGAAAATACAAATGGAAGAACTACCAGAACATATCTCGAAAAAAAAATTTGGGAACTAGGAAAAATATAGTGAATCATATCGACTTGTACGACTCACTACCTGTGCACTCAGTGCTCAAAAGAAGGTCTGTTCAAGAATATTTGAGCCCAACTTCTTCCGCGTACACAAATGTAGGCATAGTAAGCATAGTAGGCGTCCTTCGGTGGAAATTTATCGCCAACACCCAAGCGGAAGCGCGAATTTTCTCCCGCCCTCAGAAAGACCCAAGATTAGGTAAGTGTAGTTGTCGCCGACTGTCAGTTGTTTCGAAATGATGAGATCGTTTATGATAGGAAAAAACTGATGACATGACATCAGCTTTTTCCAGCACAGCCTCGGAAGCGCCCATCCTCAACCAAACACATGAAAAACCCGACCATTATTCGAAACTTGGTAACTTTTTCTCGATCGTACGCCCATACTTCGCCTCCAATCCACACCTTCTTGGCCAAACACAACATTTCAGAGGTGATTCGCGTTCTCTACTCGCCAAACGTGACTCCGTATGATTTTCGGTTATTTCCGAAGTTTAGGATGCGGTGATGGTTCGTTCAAAAGTGTTCCTAATAATGTTGTGAGACAACTGTATGTACATAAATATGTACATCATACACGAATGTGTTTGTCATACGATATTTTTGAACAGGCCTCGTGCGTAGTTTAGGTGAAGACGACACTTCATTTGGTTCTATTGGTTGTTTGCAATGAGACGGTGGAGTCAAAACTGCGCAGTTTATTTTCTGAACCAGTCTGAAAGTCCGGCTAAAGCCGGACTTCAGACTTTTTCTAGTGTTCACTTCGCTCGCCTTCACCGGTCAGTAGGAAATAACAGTAGCGACTTTCTTTTGCAAAATTACTACTGTTTTTTTAGCAACCCTTTCTTCAATTTTTTCTTCAAAAATTTAGGCATAGATGGGAGATTTCATGATTTTCTTCCTAAACACTATATTTGGAGAACAATCAAACTTGATTTTACATCTATGTTTCTCTGAAATCTCCAGAAATTGGAAACATTAATCGAAGTATGAGTTTCCTCCGCTCTCAAAAATTAGAACAGAATGATGTGATAACATGAAATGAGGTGAATATCATCATCATAGTGATGAAAATAAAACTCTACGTTAGACCACGTGAACGTGTGTTGGCTTGTATTGTATCTAAGCAGCCGTTTGAAAGTGTGTTTCCACTTTGGGAAAAAAGGATGTTAGCAGCATCAAGCAAGTAGGCCTGGCAATAGATACGCGAATGAGTCATAGAAACCCATTCTGCCGTTGGGGCTCCCGCGCACCAATCCGAGGCAGTGGAGCCGTCTCACCCCACCCCATGGTTTTCTGGGTCAGGGGCACGAATTCGACGTCGTAGGACCCGTGCCACCCAATTTTACCTCGCCGGGGCTCCACCTCACCAAACCGACGCCATGATAATCCTCTCCCTCTCTTTTTGGAATTTCGTGACTGAGACACACACGCATACACAGACGCACACTCGTGACAGAATAAGTCAGTTATTACATAGCATGATCGTTTGCAAATTTAGAAGTGTACATTCACATAAAAGTTTTTTTACCCTCACTAACGTATGACGGAAACTAACTTGGTCTATCAAACCCAACAAACATGAAAATACACCTCTGGACAATGGTGGAAAGGTAGAGTTCTCCCCTATCAGATGTGCGGCCATGGTTCGGCACCCCACCGGGGCAGAGCATTGCATCATTATGGAGTATTTTCGTGACACACAGACAAACACACACACGGACTAAGCGCGTTATTATATAGCATGATAGAACGGCGATAAGCGCACTTTCTTGCTAAAAGGGACAAAAAGTTGCAGACAAAGGTTGGTAGAGGCTCCAGCCACACTTCCACAGTGGTAGCGGCAAACTAACGAGCAGATTCCGCAACCTGTTAGCTTCTTTATCGGATTCTGAGAAAATTTGCTCTCAGGCGGCTAATCAGACACTCCGTTATCCTGAATGCGAACTAGAATTGAAGAGATTTGAAAGAGTGCGCACATCTGAACCAGAGAAAGGAATAGAACTGACTCCTCTCTCTTCTATTTTTATTTATTTGCTACCACTTCCCAAATTTCTAAAATTCAGCAATTTTCTGACTGAGATTCGAAATATTACATCTAACTTTCATCTCCATCTGTAAGGAGCGTGGCTGATAGCCGTTTGAGAGACATTGCAACTGAGAGCTTCTTGAATTCCATCATATGACAGTATTCAAATTAAGCCCAGGTGCAGGTGTTTAGATAACAAAGCACTACTAGGTTCCAGTTCTTCACTGACAGCAAATTGGGAGTGATTGGATTGACTTCCTGGTGACACTTCTTGAGGAGTGGAGATTTGTGATCGGCGAGCACAACTGCGAGAGACCCGAGGACTTTGAGCCAGACTCGATTATTCAGAATTTTGCCGGAGTAGGCGGACATTTCAAAATACATATTTCATTTATTGAACAAAGTAAGTTACATAAGAGCTCTGGATATATGTATATGTATGTGCATAGCAGTGAATATGAGTGAAAATGTGGATATCAAAATAATCAAGATCAAAATATCAAGATAATTTATTGTCTATCTTCTTCAAACGAGGAGAAAACAAAAGAAAAAAGAAAGTAGCGAGTGACACCGTCAATAATGAAGGTCATATTCAAAGCATATTTAGAATTTTTCAGCTACAAAATGTCACCCTCGGTACTTCTAGAAATTGGTGTGAAATTACAAATAGGTTGCGACAGATTAGGTGGAAGGTAAAATATTTTTGCCGATTTTTAGCACAATGGAGAGAAGTTTTCGTATACTGAAGGAGCTTTGCGTGGAAAATTGTTGATACACGAAGTGATGGGAAATAGCAGAACAAAAATAGTATGTAAGAACATGCAGAAAGCTGTTGAATGAAGTAATTCCAACGTTTTCTAAGAGTTAGGGGTTGAAATGCAAGAGACCCCGATGTTTTGAACAGGTTTCTGTTTTTGCGGCAAATAAAACCAGTGAATGTGCAGAACTGCAACTAACGCAGTGTTTTCCTCGTAACTGAGGCGCATTATGTGCCTGATTTCTGAGTTTTCGCCGTGGTCGCTCGACACCGCAAGTGGCTGATGGTCGCATCATTACTGCATAAACCACAGCTAACCTCAGAAAATGGGCGAAAGTTGTGAATTCGCAACGGGTTTTTTACACGCTCCCGTGTTTTTCACTAACATACTGCACCGTGTTTCGGATTATGTGCATACGGTGTAAATAATGCCATATGTGTATGACGATTTTCCGTAGAGAAGTTTCAATCAGGGTTTAGTGAAATAATGCGGTTGTTTACAGCGAAAACATCCATTGAGAAGGATTAATAATTTAATGGAAGAGAATACGAACAAATTAGTGCATCCTGGTCACTGGTGGTCTTGCTCCACTGTTATATTTCTTGACGAAAATATGTGATGATGATTAAGATGATGAAGAGGTATTTTAAGATGATCTTGAATCTTATGAATGCGCAGAGAAAAAGATGAAAAAAAGGATGGTCTCTTACATACCTCAGGTACCAATGTGGTTCTAGACCTGATCTGTGTTGTTTTGCTTTTTTTTCGGATGTTTTCTTATGCAAGTGGACGAAGAGCATTGCAGCAAATTCAAATAGCATTCTATTTGTACGATGACAGTTGGGTTTTGCTGACAACAGTTTGTTCACCTTCGTTTTCATCACTTGCAATACTGCTGTAATCCTAATGATAACAAAACGAGCGTGTTTCGATACATAACTTTTGAAAGATTATTATGCTGGATTCATATAGCTAAGATTCTCCAAATTTTGTTCATGTTGGTTTGAATGACTCCAAACCGTCTTCTGATGCCCGTATTAACTTGACGCGTCAGCGTCTTTCGAATAATCATAGGGTTCCGCAGAAATATGAAGGAGAGCCACCCAAAATTGCATGTTTTATAATGATAATACAAAATAAATGCTCTTCACAGTAGAACATTCGATAGATGTTCCGAGGTGAAGGCCCGTCCATTCAACCTCTAATTTATGTGCAAGTGAGGTTTCAGAAGAAGGAGCTCTGTCTCTGCTCCTACTTTTGATTTCTAAAGCTGATTTGCCTTCCAGACTGAAATTTCATTCAACAATAAAAAAAATCAGTTGTATGCTGAGGATATCTAAATTTATGCGAGTTATGAGTATGCAATCTTTTTGTTCATATTGTGTTACGGGGTTGGTGTGGCGCAGTCGGTCAGAGGTCCGTTGTAGCCACACAGTCGAGGGTTCGAAACCACCCTAGTACAAACCAAGCCTTCATTCTTCCGGGGTCGATAAATTGGTAGCAGGTTTTCCTGGGGGATAAAAACACAGACTTTGTCATCGGCTGGCCCCCGTATGTCACTGTATAGGCCAACAGAACCTCAACTATTACGAATTGCAGTAAAAACGCGTTCGCGTATCCCAAATGGATTGAAACGCCAATGAATTTATCTTTTATTGCCTTATCTGAAGTCATAACAGCTATCACTAGCTATCAAGGGTCAATTCACTAATCAAAAATTGCATGTGAATAGAATCTCTGCTTTTTACGTAGGAAGACATCCTTACTACGGTGATCAGAGGAATACTGCCACTAAAAATGAAATGGAAGATCTTGGGCTTATTAAAGGATAAAGGATAAAGTCACTGGCGTATCAATCCACTTGGGATGCGCCAACGCGTTTTACTGGAATTCGTTAATCGTTGAGGTTTTGGAACGCGTGTTGGCCTATACAATGACTCGCGGGGGCCAGCCGATGATCAAGTCAGTGTTTTTATCCTCCCAGACATGTCTGGTACCAATTTATCGACCCTGGAGGGATGGAAGGCTTGGTTTGCGCTAGGGCGGTTTCGAACCCTCGACCGTGTGGCTGCAACGGACCTCTACCCGACTGCGCCACACCCGCTACCCTGGCCTCATTATTAATGCAAAACTTCCTCTTCTTAGTAGACTGAATTCCTACGTCCTAGAGAGAGCGTACGAAACTTCACTCCAGATTTTTGGAAATGCAATAATGCGAAAATTTCATTGTAAGGTTGAAACAGTGGTAATTAAGAGCGAAAATTGTAGTATAAAATAAAAAATGCCAAGGGCTTGGGGGCTATAATGCAACTTTTTGGAAAGACACGCCCTTAATCTTGATTAGCCTCCATTGTTTGAAATATTAAAAATAGGTCTTCAAGAAAATACCCGTTGAAACAATAACGAACGAAGAACAGAGAGTAATTTCAAAAACGTACTTTCTGATGGACTATTCCGGGTGGCCAGAAAAAACTATTCGGACTTATTCAAGAAGATATTCGGTAAGAAGGGATTATTGCTTCAGGCGTCAAGAGAGAGAATTACGTGATGCTGCACGCGTTCAACGGTTCGAGTTCAAAGGAGAGAGGAGTGCGATCGAAGAGAGCATGCAACGGGGCTTACATCGTGGAAGTCCTCGTAATTTTTGGATCGCTGTCAGATTAGCAGCAACAACGATGGGGACTATCTATGTCATCTGCAAATTTTCACTGCTCTTGCTCTTTTCATTAGAAAATAATAAACAAAATCCGCTATGTCTTGTAATAGTGTGCCTGCGAGGTTCTAGATGGAACCTTTATTTGCCTGACGTTTCGGCTTTTTCGCCGTCTTCAGAGGCCTAAATAGAGGATGACTGGAGCAATGCTACGTTTATCCCGTCAAGTGCCACACTACCCTTGTTTCGATAATCGTTCAGGGTAGTGAAAACAGAAATCCATCTACATTGAAAATGGTCTTACGTGTTCTTCCGCCGGATGTGGCGCGGCTGGTTGCACGCACTTGTCATCGAAACGCTGACCAGAATAGCGTGGCACTTGACGGGATAAACGTAGCATTGCTCCAATCATCCTCTATTTAGGCCTCTGAAGGGAGAAAAAGCCGAATCGTCAGGCAAATAAAGGTTCCATCTAGAACCTCGCAGACACACTATCGCAAAACATAGACAGAATGTGCCGAGGTTTCAGACAAGAGAACATTTGAACAAAATACGCTCTTAAATACCATAGGTCCAGCCGTGCACATCTGTTCAGTTCCTATGCGCCCCATCTTCCTAAATTCTGCCTCCAGATTTTGTCTTTTTTCCAGAAAAAGACGCTCTGAAGAAAGTGTTCACAAGAGCCTCGGCATAAAGCATGTGTATTGCATCGCTTAATTTAATTTTACTGCGAAGTAAGAGTTGAACATCTTCACCTACTTGGTTTATTTTATAGGAGATCATTTCATGATTCTGTACGTTCAAAGTACTATAGCTTTTAATATGCTGCATTCAGGTGTACGGAACACATCTAGCAGCTACTGTGTCCACAGACCCACTCACGGAAGAAGAAGCTACTTTTTAAAATGCTCCTATTGTCGTTGACGTCTTTTTAATGCAAAACTTCAAGATCATTCTGCAAGAAAAAGTTCACTGGCTACGGTTTCTTTCCCCTGAGGTTATGCACCCTCAACATCTACTCAGATCTTCATTCGGAAAGTTACAGACTAAATTTTTCTCGGACTTTTTTAATTATCATTATCTCCATTTATTTTACTTAGCTTATTTCTTCACTATTCTTATTTTTCTGTTTTTACTTCTGAATGAATCTATGTACATACGAAACCATGCTGTTTTATTTCCCAAAAACTAACTTTTTATAACAGAATGTCGCGTAGTTCATTTTCATCTCAGCTGATCCACTTCAACCTACGAATCTGGGGTGGTGTGGATTTCCGATGGCTAAAGATAGAGATATAGGAGTCGTAGATTGCAGAAACGGGTGGGATAATGCACTTTTCTTCCTAACTCGTAAAAACGGGCGGAAAATGCGAAGGGTGCACAAGGGTGGGGCGCTCCAACAGAACTTGTCGTAGAAAACAGCGTCCCGGAACGCTCGACGTTCTATTGAAGCGCGCCACCTTTGTGCACTCGCCGTATCTTCCGTACTGTTTTTTTACGGCAATTAGGAAGAAATGAGCGAGCTTTAATGCGAGCTACGACCCCGTATAGTCATTAGCCATCGGAAATCCATACCACTCCAGATTCGTGGGGTGATGCCTTTAAGATGTTGTTGTCCAGCACACCGTCAAGGTCTAATCCAAGTAGGTCAAATATCTAGAGAAAAGGTGAAATGTTCAGTAACAACTCTTCATTACGCTATGGCGAACTGCCGGACATTGTTGAGCTGAGCTACATAAGTCACTTAGTGATAGGCAATTCAAGCGAAACGCCAAGTCTCACAGGATATCGAGCAATGACGAATGCGCGGATTCTGTTCTTGTCTGATGTAGATCAGAAAGGTTAGGCAGAGCTGTGTTCAAAGACGCAAAGACGTGCGGGCACTCGAGTCAGGCAATAATATCAGCCCGCCAATTATGTCAAAAAATCAAAAAATGTATAAGCTAAGGTGCATTCTTCTGCTATTTCGTTTTGTTTTGAGAGTCTTCACTCAAGTTGCAGCTGGTTATATCTGGTCGAAAGTTGGGGATCACCTCTAGTGCGCGAATATAGTAGGGTCAAAATGACATGAAGCACGTACGCGGGTTCTCTTCAGGCGCTTCGGTGAAGCGTAGCGGTTGTGAGCGTGGTGGAACCCTTGCTGGCACCACCCATCGCTGCAGCTTGCAACGGCTCTAACTCAGTTCCAATTGCTGCCTCCACCGTACGCAAATGCACCGCAACTGCACTCGTGATTCATGTCGTTTTGACCGGACTACATGCGGACAAATATCACCCAAACTGTTTAAAAGGTAGTCAGCAGCTAATCTGATGTGATGTAAGGAGCATATCTGGATGAACATGGTTGCGGTGTTCACGTCATTCTGGTTCGACACGGTGAACAGATGGCATGCTTACGTAAACGCCGCTTACAGACACAGCTCTCGCAATTCTACGCGATCCTATGGAGTTCATCAAGTTGTGCCGGCGTGACGCATTCTCGCATTCTCTTTTCGCTTTCCCCCTTGTTGATGGGACGTACGTGGTCCAGACTGATCGTCTCATCTAAAGAATCAACAAAATGGAGGACATGACGCGTCACGCCGTAAAAAAAAACCGATGCCGTCTACATATGCTGCAGAAAACAAATTAGTACATACCATGCCGATAAACAGCGTCTTCGAAGCTTTGCCCTCTTCTGCCCACCACCCACCAACCAGTTCCGACTAGAAATGAACCGTGTTTGTTCACACGATCTACATTTAAAAAAGGATAAACTTTCTGGCGTGTCAATCCATTTGGGATGGGCTAACGCGTTCTTACCGCAATTCGCAATCGTTTTGAGGTTTTTGAACACAATTACTTGCGGGGGCCAGCCGAACGTCAAGTCATGGTCCTTATCCTCCAAGACAAGTCTGGTACCATTTTATCGACCCCGGAGTAATGAAAGTCTTGGCTTGCACTAGGGCGGTTTCGAAGGGTTTTCCATCGGCCATCCGGCCACAGCAGACCCATTACCGACTGCGCTACACTTCTACATTAGGAGACAAAATAAAACCTGAGATTCTACCGCACCAAAAGTCGGATACTCTGGTGCACAGAATTTTCTATTCTGCTATTCTGTCGAAAACAGTATAGCTATAGTAGGGTCAGAAATGAAGCGCGCTACAGCTGCGTAAGCGACTGCGCTCGAAGCGGTGCGGTGATAGCCGTTATGATCGGGGAGGTCCTTGCCAGCACCGTTCATCCCCGCAGCTCCCGATGCTCCCAATTCGATTGCAACCGCTTTCTCCACCGCGCCGCTTCGAGCGTACACAACTACCCGTGCCTCATGTCGTTTTGAACAGACTGTACAAGCAGTACAGTAATAAGTGTAGTCGAAGTACTTGTCAGTAATCACAAAACGTAAGTCTTGGGAATGAGTCACACCAAAGGTGAGGATATTTTTTGTGTCCAGTTCATTCGCATGTCTATTACTTATTTTATTTAGCGTACATTAGTATAAGCGTACCAAGATATGAAGACGATCAAGATGTGAGGTGGAAGTAGTCCTTTTAGAATTTGAAGGATTGACGATACGAAGGTCAAAAATGTTTCCAACGCTCCACCGCTTCAAAGCTCATAATTTCGTAATTAATTTATGCGCTGGAGAAAATTCATACCAAGGAATGTCAGTAGCAGCATTTCGAAATTCAGAGGAGTCATTCTATGAAACAGTGCTCAGCTCTGAATGAAGCCAGTGATGGTTCCAACTCGATTCCAGCCACTACGGTCTACTGTCAGTTGTTTGGGGAAAATTGACTCTACTTTGAGATTTTTGGCTATTGCTTGGACATATTTACTCCGAGCCAAAGTAGGAACCTACACACTTACTTGCTAGCACAGCTTTAGACCCGCACTTGATGGTACACCTATCCTGCGAATTTCCGGGCCTGATCCTCCTCCTTTTCCTTCAGGATCCAGGTTCATATTCCCAGACCAGATCGAAGTAAGCCAAAGATCTTCATCTCCTTAAGCCTTAGATGCCTCTTCACTACTGATCCATCTCCTAAAGACTACATATATACATAAATTCCCAGTCTTGACGTCACTAACTCGTGTTCTCGCAACGATGGCGCTAGCGTTCTCGGTTTCGGCGCTCCATTGTTGATTTTCCTAGGCGCGAAATAACACAACTTAAAGTTCTACAGTTCCTCCTCATCTGCACACCTACTCGAATTGGAGTTTTTTCTACTAGAAGTTGGATGTCTATCTACCATAGATCGTACGAACTCTCTCTGAATATCAGTAGTGCTTTGACGAGGATTCAGTCGGAGCTGAGATGTGGAGTTTGGTAAGTCGTACGCAAGCTACATATTTTAGAGGGTTTGGGAACGTTTAGCAGATTGTTGTGAAGCATTCGCAGCATTATGACCGCTCGTATTCACATGTATTTGACTGTGAACACTAGGATCCTTCACATTTGTTTTTTCAGTCGATCCACATTCCGCAATCCAGTGACGGCTCCTTGTTCTCACTCCTTTTGCAAAGAATGCTTAAATCAAGTTTTTAAACATGGAAAGTCGATAGAATGTCCTCTTTGTCGCAAATCGATAACGAAGAGGTGAAGAGCATAGCGTTTTGTGCCACATTTTCTTCGTTTATCTGGATTTGCCAACTTCAGGAGTTGCACTTCATCAGAACAACATGAGTCGCTTGTAAAAGGATACCTGCAGCTTGGGCGCATCTTTTCGATGGAGCTGCGGAACAGAAAGTGTTCAATACCTAAAGAATTGATGTACATGGAAAGCCAAGTACATTTCCTTTTTTCAGAATTCAACACGCCCACTGTTTCCACATATTTATGAGATGTCTATTTGTTAATCCTTGCTTAAAATCCAGATTCCAACCGCACTCGGACCATGTGATAGCCCCATACGAGACTTCCGGCCAGAACCGCAATTCGTTTTACCAAAGCCGGTCATATTTGCTGCTATCCATGTTTGCTAACGTTCCATTAATCATTTATTCTAGCGTATAAGGAAGAAACAACCTCTCAATACGCATTCGAAAGTTCCAAAGATGGATCAGATTTGTGAGGAGAGCGAATGCAAGGAAAATCTTCAAATGTCAACATCCAGAGACTGCAAAAGTAATGAGGCTTGTCCTATTAAAGTCAAGGTTAGTTCTTCCTTTTTTAGTTCTGTTTCGCTCATAGATTCAATTATTTTACCGACATTGTAAGATACTTAGCGAATTTCCTTCCTTCACTAGAAAAATTGTTTCCTTGAATTAAGTTTGTTCGTGGTGACACTATAGAAGCCTTTTTTCTAGCACCCAAAATTCTCCATAGATTACTTTTGTCGAGAACTTTACTGAAATTCCGAAGAAACAAACTTGCAGTTAGCCGGTAAAGTCAGAACGACCTGGCTTATGGTGTAGTTGCGGACTCGGTTGTGCTCACAGTGGACCCTCCTCGGTTCCTCAGTTGCGAAGCTGAGTGGAGATTCCGCTGTGCTACTTTGAGCGCTGCCGCTCATGCAACACAGGAATTAGATTATGAAATTATAAAGAGGCGTAATAGTAAAATATCGGTCATTACCATTTGCACCATTAGTCATACCTCTTTGCGGGTAAAATGTAGTTGATGAGGGGGGGAGGGGGAACACTCAGTGGCGCCCTTATTTCTCGAGTAAATAATTGGATCAATCCGTTCTCCTAAGCATTCGTCTTGGAGGATCTATCACATGCAAGTTTAAGTTACTAAGAGAAAAAAGTAAGTTAGAGCGTCGAAAAATAAGGCGCCACTGAGTGAACCCCCAACTACATTTGTTCTCTTTGCTTCGTGTTTACAGCATAGTATATTCATTTACAGTATTATTGGAACCATCGTTTTTAGTTACAGTGAATCAAATATTGGCCTTCCTGTAGCTTCACTCACTCTTTTCTATTCCTTTCACTGGCAGGGCTTACACTGAATCTTTTTTTTCCGGAATTTTTGGCTACAATAATCAGACCGGTATTTATTACATCCACTACCAATATAGCTGTTTGCAGGTCACCTTATTCCTTATACGGTTCGCATTCATCATCAGTTTTTTCTATAACCTCTGCGTTAGTAGTGTAGCTCTGCCATAAAAATCCTGTCTTTCATTTGCAGTCGAACATATTGGCGCGAAGATCGGAAAGTGATCTCATCCGTTACTCAACGTCGAGATCTGTCCCAGTACAGTGTGAACTTCCTGCTCTGAACTGTATATGTCATGATCTCCGTGGTTCTTTGGAATATTTCAAAAGTTAGTTCTCTTAGTCATATCAGCTTTTCGCCGTTAAATATTTTTCATTGCTACTGTTTTTTTCTGTACATAAAATAGCTAGTAATTTGAGAGGCTCGTTTACGTAGGCCGCAGTTGTGTCATTCGTGACTCGTTGGTGATTTGCCTTCGGGGTAACGATCACATTGCTTTCTTTTTGGCTTAAGGCATCCTCTGTCTGTTGAATAACAAGTTATTTTAGTCAGATTTTTCTGTCGTGTTTGACAAATATTAATCTCTAATGAAAGTGTATATTTTAGGATACGGTAAGATCTATTACTTCTCTTCCATATATTACACCTATCCAGAATTTTCGCGAAATTGATGAAATCTCTTATAGTAGGCCTCGCACTCTCTTTTCTACTCAATCCTTCTAGATCTACAGTTGGGTCAAAAGTCGACATGAAGCTCAGCGCAGTTGCATAGGCGGGCAAGCGGCGCGGTGAAGTGAGCGGTTGGAATTGAGGTGGGACCATCGCGAACTGCAGCAATGAACAATGGTACCAATGGTCCTCACTCGATCCTAATCACTGCGCTGCCTTACACCAGCACAACTGCACCGTGATTCATGTCGTTTTGACTCTACTATGTACCCATCTTCACATATACCACTAAGTAGGGGGCAGTTATTTCCTTTAATTGATGGATGTGGCAAAATCGAACTTTTTCAATCATCATATTCAGTAATCTGCCTTTTCTATCCTTTTTCGTTCACTTCTTTCAGAAACGTGTAATTTGGATTGTTCTTCTGACTTGCAAGCGTTGTTTACAATGGCTCCCGAATACAAGAAGATTTTAGAGGAGGTACTGTTTATTTCTTGTTCAGGAGGGTTAATTTTACTTGGAGCGAGGAAACTGTAGAGGCTGGACTACAAAGCGAACTCCTGCGAAAAACATAATTTTCATGTACCCGACGTGAAATACACCGTACTCTACATGTTATAATGAAGTCGGGTAAAAGTTGTTGTTAAATGGCGTATAATGGAAAATAAAAGTCAAAAACTTTCGTTTTGCATTGTCGGAATGCTGATGTTTAGAAGTAACGAATCTACTAACAACATGTTACGGGAGAACAAGTGTCAGATCCTTATTCGCTGCACCTGCTTCTGTACTTAATGCATTCGTATACCACAAACAAAAGATTTCAGAACATCAGCATGCTGCACAAGTTTTTACCGCTGCCTTCTCGTTCAGTTGACAGCGAACTTTCTATGAAAACAAATATGATCAATGGTGAGGTCAAACAAATCTATACTGGTATATTAGTATAAATAATCCTACGTGCTGTCATCGACTTCAGAGGAATATTCTGGAGTCCTGCCAGAAACTCAGCCTTGCTCGTATGTGAGTGACGAGACGCCCTTGACTGTCGAGAAATCAGAGGTTAGGCTTCCAACAATTTGTACCTTTGGGTCACAAACACTCATACCGATCCAGAAAGGAAGTGAGTCTTCTCATTCTTCGGGTGGGTCATTCAGCGACGTTGTACCACAGTCTCCACAAGCTAACACTGATGACATGGACATCACTCTTCGGGCAAATTTTGAGTCGTTCCCACAAGGTTTACTTTGGACTGGTACGAATTGCAATCGATTGAATAAAAAGTTTACTTTCAGAATTGGGGAATGAGGTTAAAGCAGCACCAACTGTTTTGCCTTCAATGGTCATAAGTGTATCGCGGTTAAGCTCCACAGAGGATGAAGTGAGTTAGTTAGCGCGTGCTAACTGCGCCCTAGGTATCATTTTGATGTGAAGTAGTTTATGTTCCATGCAGCTTTTTCGCCCGTAGTGAAATCTTTCAGTGTGTAGTTTTTCGAAAACATAAGCAGTTATGAAAAACAATCGCTCACGAAGCAACAGTCTTTTTTTCGTTTGCAGGGCTTAGTGCGCGAATTTTTTTCGTTGTTTCCAAATGTCGCCTTCCATCAAGAGATTGCTTCTACGTCAACCCATTTGGTCATGATGAATTGTGGTGAGTTTGTTTACCTTTTATTATAAGTTTCTTCTCTGTCACTAACCTTCAGTTGACTTCAAAACAACGCAACACAGCGTAAGTAGTCGGTGATATTGTAAGACTAGCGACGCCACCTTTTTTACATACGCTCACTGCACAATATTCTTCGACATTACTTCACTTACCCTTTATTTCCTACTGTTTTGTTAACATCTTTCTTTTTGCTATATGCAGCTTTTCTCTCAGGTTGTTTCACCAGCACTTCTGCTCAGGAGTTTCTTTACAAAACGAAAACAATAAGACCTCCTAAGGGGAACCATCAAACGGTTTGAATATTGTTTATAGTGTTTAACTCATAATCAGTAAACACAAAATATATCTGCTAATTTTGGACATAGTACTATGTCGGTGTGGTAAACTCCGATGATCTATTCCTTTCAAGCTCTTTGATTTAAAATGTACTAGAGATCAACAACAGTTTTTGTTGAACTCTTTTCCAGCACCTCTATTAGACAGTATGTTGTGTGCACAACTTATTATACATGCATATACAAAATCTGTTTTATTTCTTAGTATCGTTGAAGGGGAACAGACTTGCGTGCGAAAGTCACTACTATACGTTTTCGCTGTTGCGCATAAATGCGAGATTCTCAGTCGACGTTGGTTGGAAGAATGCGTCCAATCGAAACTCCTACTACCCACGGTTAGAATTTCATTTTACAGGACTTACACTTTCGTTAGTAGGAACATCTAGAAGTTTTATATATACTTGTATTTTTCTTTTCGTAATTCAAAGTGATTTCAGACTCCATACACTTTGACGATTGACGCTTCGACATCTGAAACTCCAGGCTGGTTACGTTCGAAATCAACGAAAATACCACTGTTCGACCAAATGAAATTCTTCTTACCTCGTTCGTTTTCCGATTCGGAACTATTGCCACTACAAGTGTGTTGTTTAAATCACTAAGTGGATTCTGCATTTCAGTCCTTGTGCTTGATTTCAGAAATTGAAAGATCTAATAATAATTTGTGGAGGAAGTTGCTACGATAAACCGTGGCAGCTGACTGGAGCTGAGAAGGCTTACACGATTTTCATGCCGAGGTCTTCTAATTGGGATGCAGCACAACGATACGAAGCCAGCATGGATGGTATACCCGTGAGTCACGAATTGTACATGAAATACGAATACACAGAAAGGTGGAGAAAAAGGCGTAGATGAACACGGAAACATTGCGGCTGCATCTGAGATGCGATTACATGAGGATATTTCATGAACTTAATCATGAACTTGATCAGTATATAGCATCACTTATTCCACGTTTCCTTTCCTTTTTACGAAGACGAGAAAGGGGAAAAAAGCCTTCGGAAATCTTCCTGTATATCAGTTTACGCCCCTTTCTATTCGTTTTTTTTCTTTTTTTTTTGGATTATACTCCTCGAGGAAGGTTTCTGTGATCATCATTAAAGACAGCATACCACGAATGTTTGGCACGGATTTCAGGTGGAGTATCCGTACACGGGGTCGTAGATTATGGACACCGGGGTGGTTTCGCTCTCTCCCTGAACCTCTGCAAGCAGCCGGCTCCTGAATGTTGTTTTGTACGATGCCTTCTATTGGAGAGCGCCACCCTTGCATGCGTAGCTCCCTTACTGCCTATCACGGGAAGTCCGAATAGGTTTTTGACGAATCGCAGGGCGGGGGCGGCGCAAGTGGTGGAGCGCCGCAATAGATAGCGTCGTACAAAACAGCATTCTGGGAGTGGCTGTTTGCAGTGATGCAGGGAGAGATGAGCGGAATTACCCCCGTCTCCATAATCTACGACCCGTATACGGATACTCCACCTGAAATCCGCACCACCTCAGATTCGTGATATGCTGCCTTTAAATGAGTTCAGGTGCAGCTAAATGGGAACAAATCTTGCTAAAATGACAAACAAAATGAAATGAATGGAGGCAAACGGGACTTAGCCTGTACAATCCAGTGGCATTTAGAATGATGCCTTCGTCTTCAAATTGCTCGTAGCTCGTGCTTTGTTGCTCACATTTTCCTCATTTTCCTTCAACTCCCCTGAAGGACGGATTCTCATGTCCGTTGCTTATTGTATAGTAGAACCTTCTTTAACACTTGCCACTACGATGTCCAAAGGTGGGAGTTAAAAAAAAAAAAAAAACTCTTCTGTTTACCAAATAATCCCCTTTGTGACAATATGGAAATGATTGTTAGTGTTGGCTTCTCTTGTACCCTTCTGTGACTAACACTTCATAATTAGTACAGCCTTTATTGGTTATGATTCACCGCGGTAAATACAGCGGAATAAGTGAAGTAATATAATGCTATAGGCTGCAGGGAGCCAGCAACAATGGGTGGACGAATATGTGTGTAAGATTGTTGTTTCTTTGTGTTTGCAACGACCACTGTTTTCTTCTTGGCCAGCGCGCGCAAAACCGAAGACATCAGTGTTTTTCTTAATCTCATCTCATCTTTCTAGAGAGATGGGTTTCGGCCACCCGGTTTACCAAAAGACAACAGTATCGAAACTAATAAATTAGTGCTCTACCCAGTTAACAATGTATTAGTAGCCAGCCGACCACCTAGTGGATGATCATTCCACGAAAATCCTTATAAGTTCCCTAATGACCGATTTTCTTATGCCAAACCTCCCATAGCATTCAAACTCTCACTTATCGGTTGCGAATCCCACTGAAACCCCAAAATTCCGCAAGTAGGATGTTTGAACTTCTTGTTGAATTTCTCGGTGTTCCGTTATGCTCTATCTATTGATTTTCCATTCGAAAAAAAAAAACGCCCACTTGGCTATATGCCAGTACGAAGATCAGCGGCGGTGTATGTAGAACTACTCGAAAATATTCTTGTTTTTAGGTTATTGTTGCCGATTGGGTGCTCGATTCAATTGCTGAGTTCCGTCTGATGCCCATCGACTCTTACAGAATTAGGAAAAAATGAAACATAAAAGGGTTGAATTTTGGGAACTACCGGATACATTCTTTTTTTGCGTCCGATTCAATTCTTGATGCACTTTTTCCTTGATCTCGGGGAAAAATAATGGAAGAGTTCTTAAAGTTTCTCAGGTGTGTTATTCTATGATACTGATCTCAAATACTTCTGCTACTATGTGATCGCTTTATGAGATTTCTGTTGTTAACGCTTAGGGGTTAAATAAAATGCTTATTCATACAGGTAGTATTTGTCGTTTTCGAAGAAGGAGAAACTTAATGAATTTGTCTATCTCACAATATGCAGTATACACAAGTGTTCGATTTTTTTTTTTGAAAATTTAGTTAACACTGAGGATAAGGCTGGTGTAGTGTAGCGGTTAGAGGTTCCTGAAGAAGTGGATGTCACATTACACACCGCGTGCATTGCAACTTTTTTTCAACATCAAACTACAGGCAATAAAACGAGACATTTTACTGGCAGGGTCCTACCTCACGTCCTTGATTTTGTCTAACCCTTTTCATACTATTTATAAAATCCCCACCAGTTAATGAGAGAAGTGAATGTTCTATGACATGAATGAGAGAGTGGGACCTTTGTTTTTAATCCTTGTCAACAGTTTTTTATATTATGTAAAAAAAAAAAATTCTTATTCCTCTTCGAGACAGAGATTACAAGGTGATTGTAACCGCTTCCAAATAGAAACAGCATGACAAAAAAAACAACAACAACAACAAACAGAAGTCTGAGTACGACGACATAGAATTCGAAGAGTGCGCATGGAGAATGTGACAAGATTTATCGTAGAAGAGTTTCCTTTCTACTTTCACTACGTGCTGGTCTGAATTCCTTTTTGCTCAATTATTTCTCTTCTATTTTGGCGGTTCACGTCATTTTAGGTAAGAAGCAGTTTTTTTTTTCTTTTGGTCAAGCGCAGAACCGAACGATAGAAAAATAAAAAGAAATAGAAATATAGATAGAGAAATAAACATTCTGTAGCAATTAACGCTCTCACGTTTCATATACATTCACATGGTGGCCGTGAAATGATCTCTTCAACATCCAGAGGCTCACACATCCTCCTCATCTAATCTAATGTGTCGTTGTTTTGTTTGATTCAGAAATCTAAGCGATAATACTCGATATTGACTCCTCATGTCCTTGTATCGTCTGACAGGTGTACCACTGACTCGTTCTCTTTTTGAGGAGTTAGCTGGAAGATAAAAGAAAAAAGTGCATAGAAAGTACGGGATAGCTCCGTTCTTGATTTCTGGATTTTACATGGCACGCCCTCTATCTTCTGTCATCTATCGTCCACTTATACCAGCAATGATTATCCAGCTTTGTAGAGGGGAACTTGCCCATCTATCTGTTCGCCTTTTTCCGCGAGTGACCTGTTGACGTTGATGGAGATATGCACCTCTTAATACATATTTATTCATCTTTGTTATGCTTGAGTGCTGCTCTGAACAACAACGAAAACAACAGCTTGCAGCTGGGCGCGTGACAAGAAACAAGAATTGCGTCATTATGTGAAGTAGGACTGCAAAGGTGGTTGAGATGCAAATAACCTGAGTGAAAAGGTAGGTGAGAAGCCTGCTGGCTGACATGAACACAGAGCAAGGAGAGGCTGAGGATTTCGTTTCCACGTGGAAAGTGCTGACCGTATTCCCGTGAGGTTGTGATGCGCAACGGATACTAACCGATATATCGAAAGCATACAATCAAGTCGACATAATTGCTTAAAAACTACACAATACTTTCAGAATATCCTAAGAATGAGGTAGGCCGGTATCACAAGTGCAGGAAGTGCAGCAAACGACGATGTCATACCCTCAGAGTAGATACGCACGCCTGCAACCAAGTCACTTATTTTGAGTGGTGAAACTCCAACTCCGGTGATAGGAAGGAAGGAAGTAGGAGCTGACGGGTCGTTCACCGCACTGCATTGTTTCCTGCGGTGGAAGCCATTTGAGAGCGTAATTTAGGTCGCAGCAAATTTGTGGCCTTGCTGATTGAAATGGCCCTGCGGCGACTCAACTCGATTAGGAGAAGAGATAGACCATGACTTCAGGCCATTTAAGCAGTCACCACTGTGGCCAATAAGCTCGTGTATCTACGGACTCCTGCACACACACTGTTTTCGATCACTTGGAAACTTACCAGGTTGTTGTCGTTTGATTCTGTACCGGAACAGAGGTCCTGTAACAGAATTCTCGGAGTAGGGGTCACTGCGGAGCTCCAGCAGTAGCCAGTTCTCTTTAGATCGTAGCTCTGTCACGTTGAGAGAACCGTCGCATGGCAGCCTGCAAACCATATGATGACGTTTGATTTTTCTTTGGGATATCAACCTATTCGGAAGTGTTATGAACTTCACTGAAAACCATTAGAGGATTTCCACAGAAGTTCATAACACTTCCAGATAGATCTAATTTTCTACAGTTTCCCACCCACAATTTCTTAGAAATCTTTAGTGCAATAATTAAAGCCGTCAGCATTACGACGGCTTTCGATGGAAGTAGTTTTGTTTTGAAATTGCAATGGAAAGGACACCTGGTACTGAGGATCGAGGATCAAGGTCTCGTGCTCATAAACTTAGAATTTCGTTCCAACAAACCATAGAATGGTGCGGACGCTTTAGTTCTGAACATCGTCCCGTTGCTATTTACGTATTGTGCTTTAGAGATGTCGAAATCTTCAAAAGTATCAAATTGACGAGGAGACTTGTAAATCACGAACAGATGGAAAGTACAGGCTACGAAAGCGTTGATCAGCCTGTTCATCACATTAATATTTCTGGATTTGATCTATTGCTCAAGAACACTGGAACTGAGGTTTTAGAACAAAATGGCTGTAATTAATTAGTAATTAATTGGGTCATCTTGGTTAAATATCGGTTCGGTCGATTTATACGCCTTTTCGCAGACTTCTCCTCCTACATCCAACGATACCCAGTCAACTATGTATGTAGCGCATGTTAATTACAAGTAGGACAATAATATAATACAATACAATAAACAAACAAAAATTAGAATAACAACAACAAAAATATCGATTTTATGAATTTATTTCCTTCATGCACTCTCCTTCTATTCTTAATTCCGGCTAGGATTTTCCACATATGTGCGTAGATTGTAAGTGTAGATGACGTAAAAAGTTTTGCTAAGTGATGAGAGTGGTAATGAATAAAATCAATAAATATCAATAAAATCGATACAATCAGAAGGTGTGTGAATACACCATAAGAAAGGTAACCCATCATTTAATTTGTTAGGTTTAAAGCCTTTCTTAGGGCCCCAGAAGTCTTTCAAATAGTAAATCTATGAGGAATGTTTATTTGTTTGTCTATGCGTCTAGTTCACTTCGTATTTTGCTTCCTTTCATGGCTAGGGATCTAGAAGCTTCCAATCTTAATCTAGATTTCAGGACTGAGAAATGTGGCGATTGAAAAGGTAATACTCGTTTTTCACAAAGTTTTTAAACATTTAAAAATGTAGTACATCTGAAAAAGGAAAAAATATAAAAGGTCGACTTTTCAGGAAATGTTGCTGAAGTGGGCTGAAGACTTTTAACTGGGGAATGAAGAACCACAAACTACGAAATGGTTGGTTTTTTTCTCAAACTCACATAAAAACTCGACGTCCTAGTCTGGAGAAGATTCGAATCTTTGCAAAACTTGTCAGATCAACCTGGATATTTCTGCTTAGAATTTAGAGAGTGATAAAACCAAGCAACCAAAAAGAAATCAGTTTTTTTTTTCAAACTATCATTTAGATTCAAAATTAAAAATTAAATCCAGCTTATTTGATACATTAGATTTCGCAAGTATATTTATTCAAAATGAAAAAGCTCTTGATCCCGAACCAAATGATAGGCAGGCAAAAAGCCAGTTTCAAGTTTGCAGCGATTATTTCAATTTGTATTGCTCCAACCCTCCTGAGGTTATGAAAAAAAGCAGTGTTCGCATTTCTAAATATTTGCAGTCAAAAGAAAGTCTGCTTCCGGGTCTCCTCTTCATTTCAAAGGCGCTTCAAACCGTTCTTCCAAACACCAAATATCCCAGCGCTTTTTACGGGAATTTAGATTGCCTTAAAGTTTTTGGATCAATTGATGAAAAAATAGGAACTTCTCTACAAAGAGGGAAATCGAAAAGATGGCACTGAAGTGCCTGAGGTACGTGGTGGATCTCAAGTGCAATCATTGAATTCGTTGGTATGATACAAACTCTTGCTCTGTGACACCTTTATATCCCATTAAACAGGGTTGAGGTTGTCTCAGTGATCTAACATACATGGATAGCAAGCTAGAAGTGCTCCTCGAGTCGATCGAAACGTCGATCGAGGGTCCCAATATAACCTTATTTTTCATTTCCATTCGTCTGTGTTAGAAACTTCGATGGAGGTAAATAGCTGTCTAACTTTTCTCTTTCGAATTGTTGTGGTGGAATCGGCGTTTTAAAGATGTTACTGGAAGGACCGATGCCGATTTCCTGTTATTGTTGGCGAGCGTGGATGTGTATTCATAGATTGCCTAATTGCACGTCTAATTATCCAGGACAAGTACAGAGTAAACGCGGTTCGTTAAGCGACGAAAGGACGCACTACGACCGTTTGAAAAGGCGCAATAAAGAAGCGGAAACGGCTCGACTCACGGTCCAACTTGCTCCTGCTCGCCGAATGCCGTAAAAAAGTCGTTGCAGCGCGCTCCTGGTCTCACATCTTCGCCGTCTAGTCCAAGTCGTTCAATGCTGACTTCGATCATGGCCCATGGGTCCGACGACTGAAACAGATTACTTAGATTTCTCAGATTTTGCACATCAATGGTCCATTCAATTTCTACGTATCGGTCGTGAAGAGATCAGCAGTTCGAACTCTTCCTTGAGATAAGTTTTCATCTATTCTGTTCCATTTGTCAAAAGAACTTCATCTGGATCTGGATTATTTGAATTAAAAACAGAACCTGTGCTGTTCGGGAAGAGGAAAAACTGCGAAGTCAACGTCGACATCTATCTTTTCATTTAAAAAAAAAATCTTTGAAATTGGTCAGTAAATATCAATGGGGACTTATGGGAGTGCAAGTCGTACTTCAAGGAGCCACTGGCAGAACGTCGTTCTTTCGCGAGGTTCTGGGAACGTGGACAGGCTAAGAACGCCATCGTCGTGAACGTTGATCACTCCGCAGGAAGAGTCAGTGAACGATGCTTGCTTGGCCAACATCTCACATCTGTAAATACTCGCATCTCTCAAGTGGATTATAATCTACGCATCTGTTTTTTGAAAAAAAAAACCAACTGTTTTCCGGAGAATCCATAGCCACATTTGCAAGTGCAGTCATCCTGCACTGTCCCTCCATGCTGGCAGTCGATCGTACATTTCTCTGCAAGAACACCGCTAATTCACAGCGACGGTCAGCTCCGAAAATCCATTATCACGACTCGCGTTCCCACACATCACTTGAGTTCGGGCCGCAGATCGAAATGGATAACTGCCAGATAGCAATCGCTTACTGCCAGACCCGAGCAGGCACTCGACTAGGATGGAGACAACTGCCTTTCACGAAGCACCCCCGCTTCTCACCACCTCGTAATTGCGCTGGCTATGGGTACCCGTGCCGGTAAAGCGCATGTGGGACGGCAATCTATCCACCCCATCAATCTTCTAGCAAAGACAACCGCGACCCCGGACATTGATGTAGTAGTGACATCAAGGATCCACATTAGCCACACCTGTTCATTCATAGTCGCAGCAAGGAAACTTCTAGAAATAGGCGCACATGTGCGATGAAACCTGAGAAGTAATTCTCGGATTACTTTCATCGTCGCTAATTTTTCTCTCTTGTGGTCGAATGGGTTCAATAGTACAACTACGCAAAGATCTTCCACCACTGCTAGAACACTACACCACACGATAACAAAATTCTGGATCACTACCAATTATCTTCTAAAAAATGATGCCACATTGTTGCTTAAATTTTGTAGCGAATTACTCTAGCACCACTGCAGAAAATAAATCACAAGACTCTCCAAACATTCCAGAAATTTCATTGTGACCAAGAAACACCACTAGGACGACACCCGTGTGATTTGCTCGAAGGATCGAAGTAATGCCGTAGCGACATGCGTAATTTACAGAACAGCAGACAAATGGACAAAGTGATAATTTTGAAATAGAAGACTGTGACGTACATGTTCAATGGCAGTGATTTCAATGCAATTTTTGGATTCTTTGGATTTTTGATTTTGGAGCTTGAGCGCAACAACTGGAATAGATTTGACCACGTTGAACGGTGCAGTGCCTGCTGATGCTCATCTTCAAGAACACGCGAGTAAACCCAAGTTCGACCTTCTTCAGATCTTGGCATTGTTCAGTTGAATCACTCACTAGTTCTCTTCAGCAAAGCAAGGGTAGTTATTTATTTTTACTCCGGCCAATGTTTCGGTGTCGTCGCCTTTTTCAGAGCCGGCAGTGTCAGAGATGCGGACCAGAGTGATCAACGTTATGAACACGCATGTAAACAGCATCAAAGATCACCTGCTTTCTGTGTCCTATAATAAAGGATGATAAAAGGGCGCGTTTCTTACCCATACGAGTCTTTAACGTCCCGTGAGCACTTTTTCGCTCTTTGCTCCGGTATCTAACAAAATGGCTGCTAAAACCTCTCTGCACCTGACTGAGAGGACAGAGCGTTAGGATGATGGAGGATGCTTGTGATCCCCATTATTCCTGTGATGTATCCCTGTCGATGTCACTGCGCCGTTCCCATCAAGATGCTCGATATGGTGAGTTAAAAGGCGTTGCTCAAACAAACCTGACCTCTGTAGGATTATGGCACGGTGGAGCTGAACACCTTCAGACTACCGCTTCCTAATAAAACCTGTTTCTTTAGGTTCTTGCTCGTTTCTGTAACCCAGACTCTTTCTCTAACTGAGGGGACAAAGGGAGCGTCACATGGACGTCTTCTTGCATGACGAGGCCGTTATGACGTGCCACTGGTGGCTCGCTGGTCATCCACTCGAGCACACTTGACCCTTGTGGAAGTGGCGGCTTCCTGTGGTGACTCAGGTGCGTTCTCGAAAAAAGAGCAGCGGAGAGTTGAACAAAAAGGTTGCTTGCTGGGCAGATAATCTTTATCATTTAGGGGTTTAGTAGCTTTGATGTGTGAAAGTTTTAAGCATCAGCCCGAAAATTCAATAGAAAAATAATTAGCAGGTGAGGAAGAAAATCCGGTCAAAAGTGTAGATGGAAGCATTTTTCAAAGGAAAAAAATCAGAGAAATAATCTGCGAAATTCATCGTCCACCTGTCATTTTTGCCATATAAATCCTGTAATTTTTAAGCTTTATGCGCACTTGATACCTCCAATGAATTTGTTTGGTGGGGAGGATAGAATGCGTTGTCCAAATAGGAAAAGAAGGAAGAGTCAGCCGAGGGCGTTGTTACTAAGCAGAACAATAATTCGAATCACACTCAGAGTTGGATGATGATCAACGTGGGGATGCGCGCGCTATGAAATAAGAAAAAAACAATGAAAAGTTACAGAAATTCCTAAATGCGGCTTGCATTCTGTTTGAGGATGTAAGCAGTGGATTCTACAAATCTTTCCGGACGTATAATCATGAAGACTTACCGGTACAGTTATAGTGGAGGTTAAGATGACGAGCGATGAGGCTTTTGGGCTTGTCTATGGAGAGTATTCGTCCGATCATTTCGTAGCAGAAGTCATCCTGAACGTTGAAGTAGGTTGATTACCCTTCATTTTACATTTATTCCCCACTCCCGCTCGGAAGATTCGCTCCCAATCACACTCCCTTCTTTTCTTACTCTTCCCCTGCTTTGACCTCTGAAAGATAATCCACTCATTCGAGGTTAATCGCTTGCAACAACTCGCAATTAGTCCTCGCTACTCCTTATAACATGTATAGGGCCGGTACTACTCTGTAGGAAAAGTAACGGAACTTACGGATATGCAGGAGGGATTGAGATGAACTGTTCTGTTCGACTTCTGCCATGAACAATGTCTGTAAAGAATGATTTAAGCGTTTTTAATATCTGCTTCCCAATGTACACCGGTTCCTGACGATGAGATCTCCTACAGATTCATGACATGTGTACGTTTAAAACTGAAAATTGAGTTCAAAAGTGTTAGATGAATTCTCGACTGGTTCAAACAAATAATTTGTACAAGTACTCGCTTTAAAATCCACTACTGTTGAAAGAGAAGCCGCCAACGCTTTCAACCGTAGAGTCTCGCGGGCGAAAACCAAGGGACTTCTCTTGCACGTACTTATGTTTATTTCTGAATGGACACTCCTACTATTTTCAAACAGTTGCATGTCAAGTGTGAACGTCTTGACAGGTGTCCCTTTTCGGTCCCACCCCCAGAGTTGGATTTAAAGCAGGATTACATCACGTACAAGAAACAGGGTCCCACAAAACATTTGCTTCCTCCACACTCATTTCAGATTGCCGATTGGTTGGACAATGCATGGGTTCCCCTGCTAAAGGATGAGTGTCTGCGTGCGCTGAGTTTTGGCTGGAATACACTAATTAGGGTGTTGTTAAGTTGCACGGACTAGGAGGTATTGCTGCTAATTTTTGGGACGTTGAAGCACAAGATCGCTCGGAAGTACTCGCACACGTTCTACGCGCCAGCTGCATAGAACAATTGAAAGTTCCCTACTAAAAGAAGGAACTTTCGGCCACTTCCAAATGATTACATAATGATAAAAGCAGTCCCTATGTCTCTGACTTCTGTTCCAAATGGAGATTACGCAGCAAGTAGCTCATCAGTTACTGGTAATCTCAGATTAGTGATCGTAATTTTAAGCACACTTTCATAGACCAGAAAGGAAACGCCGGTGATCATCCATTTTCGGTTGCAGGGAAGACAATTTTGATTGAGTTGGGACTGTGGGTAGTTTAGAGCCTACCAAGGAATCCATGCATCAAGGAGTGGTGTTCAAATTCTATCCATTTTTTGATCATTTGGGTAGCAAGAGGAAAAATGGACATGTGAAAAAAAAAACACTTACTCTGATTGGATGAATGTGACTGAGGTGTCTTGACCAGAGGTTTGACGAAAGAACAAACAGGTCTCATCCATTAATGTCTCCATCGATCGTTCAATACATTCGTTTATCTCATTGTCTGAAATGAAGCGTCTCAACTTCATACGGGTTAGGAGTTGACGGCCCCGAATACTGAGGACGCTTCTGATTGGATTTCGACAACGCACGCAAACGAGATCCTGGCCCTCCGAAAACTCATTTTTCGCCGCATTTATAGCATTCCAAAAGACAATTTCCATCTTCGTGGTAGTTTAGATCTCTGGATTCGTAGGGAAAAACGAGGGGACATCGCACCTCACTTCAAGGTGCGATGTCGTGCTGGTGGTTGCATTAGGCGAACTCGCAGATTGCTTGGTGGAGGTCAATAGAAAAAACAATGGCTACCCTCAACACGAAGTCGACATGGCATGAAGGCTAAACCTAACAATTTGGCAGCGTAATCTGGCGGTATGGATATGAAATGGCTATTTTGAAGAGAATCCATTGGATTTGTTTTGTGTACATAAGTGGGTAATTACTTAAGGTTGTCGCGAAGGATAACAACTAAACGAATGAAGAAAAAACATTTCCATATGCCAGGTACAAAAAAAAAAACTGAGAAGAAGTAAGAAGTCACAGATGAACAGCAAAAAGGCAACCAAAAAACAGTTGCTTGCAAAAAAAAAAACGACAGAATAAGAAGGGAAGCCAGAATGAGATTTTCATATTCAACTCTCCTTCGATTTCTTACCATTCAAGTGAAACTTTAAACACATCTCCGCTAATTTGAACGACGTCATTAACCTTGAGTCAAATAAAAGAAGCGAAAATTGCAACGCGTTACATGGAAAGGTCATACTCACCATTGTCAGTGTGGAATTGGTAATTAATGACGTTAGAGAGTCCGTGTTGTACCTTGAACGCACGCAATAAAGTGGGGAAATAGCACGACTGAACTGTACAAAAAGGCGAGAACTCACAAGAAGAAGCACTAGCAATGGGCGCATGATGGGATTGGCTCGGGTCAATGCAGATGACCAAAGTCGGCACTCAACGACGGAGGCGGGACTTCCTGAAAAGGGCGGGGTCGAGAGAGTAGAGAACCGTCTTGAAATAACCCAGAAGAATTGGCTTAAACGAGCTGGCCGAACTAAATTCTTTGCGGACGAATTGCTTGTCAGTGGGAGAAGACAGAGGAGTTAGAGGAACTTTCCAGAGCGCATATTTAAAGTTCTCTTTGCGAGGGACGAAGAAAGAGGTGTTAAAATTCTGGGCGTAACGAAAACGCCGAACAATTTGAAATGTGAGAGGATGGATGGACATGCAGCTAAGCAAATGTTTGATTGACCTCGTGAGGAAATCACAAAAGGCTACCATTGGCTACCAATATGCATCGGCAAACACAGTGCATCCGGGAGGAGAAGCCTCGATGAGTGCGGAATCAGGTTACCACGATCACTCGCATCTGACCGTTGAACACGCAGCTGCTCATCCTTTCTAGAGCTGACGATGATTTGATTTGCGACGATAACCTTTCATAAAAAGCATTCAAGTTTATCTCATTCAGAACTAGTACTTACGGGAACCAGTAGGCGTTTACTCGAAGTTGCCAACAGCCTTCTTATTCTAAATAGCTTTCATCGATTTGAAGGCTCTGTTTCCCAAAAACTCTGGACGAGAAAATACTGCTCTATCAGGTATCATTAGCCTCGTGCAGTGCTGCAGCCCATATTCTACAGGATGAATTGTTGTCTTCCGCTTACGTAGTTTTGGAATTCAATCCAGTTGGCAGAAATAGAAATTTTCTTCCTATTTTAGAGCAAACCCGCTGCTTTACTTCATTTCACCTAGATACCTCAACGTTTCTGGATGGCAGCAATCGCAGCATCATTCTGAAGATGAATCCATGATTTGTCGTCATCGAAGTATATTATCATCGTGAAAATGGAATCCAGCGGAACTGAGGCTAAAGAATTTGGGAATACAAGTTCTTGGTGTAGTTGCCATAGTTGAATTTATGCTACAGAATCTCAACACACATAGTTGCAAAGTGTTAACTCCTTCGCCATTCTAGATGTTATTCTCAATTACCGTACTTTTTCTCCACAAAAAAAAAAGCATTTTCCAGAAAACATTTATGATATACGCTGACACTAAATATGGAGACAACAAACGTTTGTGAACAAAAACTTTCCTGATAATTTATAGAAATAAATATGGTGAAATGAGGTAAAGCACCGGATTTGTTCAAAAATTGGAAGGAAATTTCTATTTCTGCCAAGTTTCTTACAGCAAGTAATGCGAACAAGCAGAAAAGAAAACATTCTTACATAGAAAAGTAAGTTGGAGGAATAAGAGGTCTCAGTTTGCGAATTCAGTGACGAATGTGTCAGGAGCAGCACAGGAGTTCTATTTATTCCCAGCACACATTCGAGAAAGCCAGAGTGTTAGTTGTGTTATGCTTGGTGTGTTAACATGGTGTTTCAGTGCATATCACAAATGTCGATAGCTAAAAAAAAGCAGTATTGTACGTTGAATTCGACGAGTTCTACACTTCATCTGCAAACAGACGCAGAAATTCTGGTTGTTGCACGGAAAGAACTGCAAGCACTCTTTCGAATTCTCAGAAGAATGCGTTCTGGTCCGTCAGTGCAGTACTTCTTCATGCTTACAGACTACACAGTTTCAGGGGTAATGACATTTTCTTTTGGAAGCGCCGTTTAATTGATTTTGAAAACTTGATAGAAGCAGATCAATTAGAACTAGAGATAATTCGGAGCGATTTGACTGTATGTGTATGACTTCCATGAGGGTATTTTTTAAATGAATTCCTCTTAGTGAGAAGTGACGCGCTGCAGCACTAAATGGTGTGACTGTAGATCAGACTCCGATAGATGGTCATACCGGAATATGACCACATTAAAGAGTAGTGGATCAAAGGATCAAAACCCCCAGCTCGTTCCTTTTCATTTTAAGTCTACTCATTTGAGATAAATTTTAGCAGCATACGAGACTTCAGGACCACTCTCGAACCACCTGTCAGTTCTTGTTTATTATTATTTATTTGTGTCATATTAATGCTTGCTTCTAAGGCGAGTTGCTAAGAGGCAATGATTGCACGTCGGTGGTTCGAAACCGCCCCAGTCGACGAAGCCTTTCATCAATCCAGGGTCGATGCACTGCCACTGGATATGTATGTAAGTACGACAACACCGACGTGATGAATAGACTGACTCTTGCAACTTATTGTATAAGCAACATATGTGTTTTTAAACATCATACGATGCTTGGCTGAAGATGAGCGCGCTGCCGCATCCCACAAAGGTCGATTAACTCCAAGCATTTGATCGACTTTATTCTGTGGTTATTCTTACTTAGGTTGTCACAATGTCCTCAAGTTATCCTTTACAATGGCATGGGTTCGTATCCAGTGTAATTTGAAGCGAACATCTCTAAAGGAGTCGAGGCGAAGTAGGCGAGGTTCTGGCTAGTAGCTGATATCTAAGATTTTCTTTCTGTTCTAAATCTAAGATTTCTAGATTTGGTGTTCATCACCGTGTAGTCAGAATCTTACAAAACTGCAAAGACTACGTTTCAGTCAAACACAAAAAGCTACAAAGACTTTCATGTGATGGCTGTGAAACGAAATATCCCTTTTCAATTGGAATGGAAGATATGGCTGCTTCCAACAGAGTTCATGTCAAAGCTCCGCTGAATGCGTTGATGGCGCTGCTTTGACCGCACAAGCTCAATCGTCTGTCCTGGTTTCCGATACCATTAATTATTCATCCATATGTCGACGGAATGGAGTGCTACCAAAGACTGCCGAAGCTAGCATTGTGATCCATGGGAACCCGGCCATTTCTGCTGGGTTCCCATGGACCACAATGCCCAAGGCCAGAGGAACCTCACAACTCATTTCGCTGTCCAAAAAGTTTGCTTTAAGGCATGAAAGTGGCATATTTTAGATTGCAGTAGAGCTACAGCTCCAGGACTCTGTCTTGTTTTTTCGATCTGTGAAAAAATGCTACTTCTTTGTTTTCAGCCTTAAGAATAATCTTTCTTATGACAAAATGGTGATTTCATAGAAGTTATTCATAGCGCCAATCCAAGTTTTAAAGTTCTTCTTTTTCTTCCGCTGCTTTTTTGTGTTCTGTTTGGCTAATTAGAATCGTTGACAAAAGTGCCCAAGATAAGCACCTTGTCATAAACTTTCTAGTGATGTTAACGTATACGTAACACTTTACGTAACAGCCGCTAGCCCACCAAAACATGACGCTGTTAAAGAGCCTTTGTGGGTAATGTTGCCTAATCAGACAGTCTCAAGCAGATCTCTTCGGACTTTTTTCAGCATGAGTCCTTCGACCACTTGCAAGAGCAAGAGTAATTAATTACAGTCAGATCGCAACCTGAGAGTATGCGGGTCTCATTCGATCGCACTGCCCTCTGCAGAAAATGCATATGTGCACGGTTGTGCAAGTGCTGGCGTAGTGTTTCCCGCAATTAGCGTATCCTACAGTCCAAAATGATCAGGCTTAGGCATGTACCCCCTAATATGTAAATGTTCGGAGGCTAATGGATAGCAAACCAGCGTGTAATTGAGCGACCCAGATGGTGCGTCTTGACGTCGATGTCAAAATAACACAGCAGATGTGGAGACGAAGATTTTTACACGATCGTAAGACAGAGACAGCAGTGTGGACAGACCGTCGCTGATTTTCCTCAACGAGGTCAAAAAGCTGTCACGAGTAAGGAGAGGAGCAATTGGTGCTTAGTTTTTAGAGTGTCGGATGCCTCGTATAACGAAAATTTCTGCAATCGGCAGCTATTGCCTGATTGCGTGATTGATCGCTAATCACTACATTGCGGTCCTCCACTGTTTGCATAACCTGGATTCGCGTAGGTGTGCGCAGCAGCGGTCCTCACACATGGAACAACCCTCAAAATCATCCTGTGAATAGTTGTGGAGAGATTTGATCGCTTAGATTGTGGATTGAACCGCCCATTTCAAGCTCCGGGATAGTAAGTGGAAGACCAAATTTCGATATTCAATAGCAATTTTGGAATAATCTGGAAGATCTCATGTAATTTTGGAGGGTGAGTTTATTTGAGAGCATTTGCATATCGTAACCATATGGTGCGTATAATTACAGTGCACTAAGGTAACCACAATAATACATCGCCAAGAAACGAAAAAAACTTTTTTTCTTTTTTTTCAATAACTTGAAGCATTTCGCTGCGTGTACCTAGAAGTGGACATTAATCGATTTGCGATGGTAATATCCAGCATATTTTGGACAGTGAAGACTTATTTTCAAAATTACCAGCAGCTACAAACCAGGGCACCAGGCTCAGTGATTATTGTGCCGCGAGGTGTATATAACATTTAGTGCAAACAAAATATGAGAAAAATGAATTTGTAATTAAATGCACGCAAAGCAGACGCTATCATTAACATTTTGGTGCACCACTCATAAGTAGATTTGGTAGTTTTAGGATTTTCAGAACTTGGTGGATGTGGCACGTTTCAGATTGATTGAAAGACCTATTCTTGTAGCCAAAAAATAGTTGGTACATGATTGATTGATTGGTATTGATCTGAGAACCATCTATTTTCGACAACATTCCGATTTCTAAGGTTTTTTTCCAACAAAAAACACGGTATTTTCGAGAGTATATGTTAAATTTTGCTTTTTTTCACTATTTACTCGAAGTAACTACCGACGATTTATGCTGAGGTTAAATGTTTAAGTCTAGAAACTTGGCATTTTTTAGGGCTCTTCAATTTAAGATGCGATATAGGTGTCAGGAAACCTCGAAAATTGAAGGTGAATTTCAAGAGGTCAAAGTTGCGGGAGAAAATCCTACGCTTTTCCTTACAAAAACCCGATTTCCGTGGTAGTTATAGGCGAACCGGCCACTGTTTTCGCCAAAATGAAGTGTTTTAAAAGCTGAAGAAGAATGGAATGCGAAAAAAAGGAGTTATTTACTTACCAGCCTGAACGTCCGGCTAAAGCCGGACCTCAGGCTTTTTTTGCTGTTCGCTTCGCTCGGCTTCACCGATCAAAAAGAAATAACATTGGTGACACTTTTGTAAAATTAGAATTGCTTCTTTCTATCAACGCTTCCTTCAATTTTTTTTACCCAAAAATTTAAGCACAGATGAAAGATTTTCTCTAAACGCTAAGTTCTGTATTTGGAGAACAATCGATCTTGATTTTACATCTATGTTTCTCTCAAACCTCCACAATTTGGAAACATCATTCGAAGTCTGAGTTTCCTCCGTTCTCAACTATTAGCAAAGAATGATGTGCTAAAATCAGATGAAGCGAATATCACTATCGTAGTGATAAAAATAACGTTCTACGTCAGATCGCTTAAACTGTTGGCTATTCTGTATTGCATTTAATCAGCCGTTCGTACGTGCGTTTCCTTTTTTTTTTTTTTTTTGAAGAAAGAATGTTAGCAGCATCAGGAAGAAATGCTGAGAAATAGATATGAGAAGGAACCACAGAAACCAATTCTACTTGGGGCTCCCGCGCACCAATCCGATATTATGTGACTCCCGGCCACGAATTCGACGGCGTAGGACCCGTCTGACTCCATTTTACCGCGTTGGGGCTCCAGCGCACCAAACCGACGCCATGGTATCTGTCTCCCTCTCTTTTTGGGATATCTTTGAGATGTCAAGGACTAAGACATGCACACACACAGGCGCACACACGTGACAGAACACCCCCGTTATTATACAGCAAGATAGTTTGAAAATTAGGAAGTATGCATTCGCATAAAAGTTTATTTACCCTCACTAACATATGAGAGAAACTAACTTGTCTTATCAAAGCCAAGATGCATCTCCAGATATGCTTGGACAATTGTGAAGAGGTAAAGTGCTCGCCTATCAAGTGCATGTCGATGGTTCAACACCTTACGGGTGCAGAGTTTTGCATCATTATGGAGTATTTTCGTGACACACACACACACACACACACACACACACACACACACACACACACACACACACACACACACACACACACACACACACACACACACACACACACACACACACACACACACACACACACACACACACACACACACACACACACACACACACACACACACACACACACACACACACACACACACACACACACACACACACACACACACACACACACACACACACACACACACACACACACACACACACACACACACACACAAAAAAACACACACACACACAACACACACACACACACACACACACACACACACACACACACACACACACACACACACACACACACACACACACACACACACACACACACACACACACACACACACACACACACACACACACACACACACACACACACACACACACACACACACACACACACACACACACACACACACACACACACACACACACACACACACACACACACACACACACACACACACACACACACACACACACACACACACACACACACACACACACACACACACACACACACACACACACACACACACACACACACACACACACACACACACACACACACACACACACACACACACACACACACACACACACACACACACACACACACACACACACACACACACACACACACACACACACACACACACACACACACACACACACACACACACACACACACACACACACACACACACACACACACACACACACACACACACACACACACACACACACACACACACACACACACACACACACACACACACACACACACACACACACACACACACACACACACACACACACACACACACACACACACACACACACACACACACACACACACACACACACACACACACACACACACACACACACACACACACACACACACACACACACACACACACACACACACACACACACACACACACACACACACACACACACACACACACACACACACACACGGACTAAGCGCGTTATTATATAGCATGATGTTGAATTCATACTTCTACTATATTTATGTTTACAGGGAATGAATTGAGAAGAGTTGCCGTCGTCAGTTAACGAATGTACGAACTATATAATGATAGAATTGTAGAATTGGAAACGAACGGCGGCCTCAACATTCCAAACTGACAAAATTGGAGGTATTTCTGGAGAGAAGGATCAAAAATTACTTCTTCCGCAGATTAGTTGTTTGTGATTTTTTTTTTCGCATTTCTTTTCTCTGAAACTTTTACAAGCACTTCTGCTCTTGTGAATAACTGCTCTTTGTTGTTACCCTATATTCGTTTTCAAATATGGGACAGCAAATTAGTGGAAGCATCACCCAACGATGGGGTGAGTTATGTACACACATAGCGGCCTCATCTGGGACCTCTCATCTATACGGAATAATTTCCACACTACCTGAAAATGTTGCAATTCAGGCACTGCTTGATGAGCGTCATTGTGCGAGCTTTACCAGAGTCATATGTTTCCATGCTGCTGCCATGTAAATTTAGCGCCGCAGATAAAGTTTGTAGCGTCTCATTGTTCTTCGCATCATTCAAGAAAATGGTGCGCGTTTGAAAAATGAGACGGTATTTCAGGCAAAATCTGAGCCACAATTCTGTCAAGGAAAAACAAGGCTTGATCGGTTTGCTCTCCCACGTAATTTATTAATGACCGATTTTTGAATGTTGCTGTTGTTGTTGAGTTCGCCTCATTGGTTTATGCGTTCTGATGAAAATGGATAGAACGTTCTGAACAGAACACAGGACAGCTTGGTTTGTCATGCTTGGGACAACTCACAAATCGTTCACTAAGACCAGCTGATCCATACATAGTTGACGTATATGCACTGCTTAAGGAATTCTTTCTCTGTTCCAGGGTTATAGACCGTGTTATCTTGCAAGATTTGATATTTCGCGATAAAGACCCTGTGACATGATTACGAGTTTTCCCACTCTGAACGCTTACTGAAAGGAGCATTCCCCCTCTTGTGGTGATTTCGTGGATCTCTATAAAACTCTACCATTCATTACCCGCATGTGAGATTGCTGAGAGTAACCTATGACGATTATATGCGAGCAAAACCTCAAAAAGTAGAATTCTGAATTTTCGTTGTTTTGTGGGCTGGTTCGCCTTCTTTATGAAAGTTACGCGGAAATTGTATTAAAAGCTCTTCTGCTCGAATGTGGTTTACTGACGACTGCTTTCATCTTCTCTGATTCAAAGCTGTTCTCGGAGCTTAAGGAGGTGTGCCATGACTTTACGAAATGTTGACCAATCGATTTTAAGTGAAACTAAGAGAGGTGGCCCGAAGCTAGAAAGCCAACAGTACTATAGGACAAATAAATGTCGGTGAGTACCTTTCTTAACTTTCTACACTAATTACAAACCACATTTTGAGCTGTTGTGTTTGGTAGAATGTGCGTGAACAATTTCTACTGCTATGTCCCTTCCGCGCACCAAAAGTATGTCGTCCTTTACACGCAGGATCGACCTGCCGCTAAACCGAATAGATTCGCAGATCGTTCCGGACCCACCTTCAATCCTCCCACCATACTTGTTTTGGGAGAAGACGACGACTCTTCCAAAACACATTTCAACATTAACGAGTACAAAACGTGCTGTTTTTTTTTCCCTTAAAGGCATCACCCCACGAATCTGAGGTGGTGCAGATTTCAGGTGGAGTATTCGTATACGGGATGGGAGACTACGGAGAGGGAGGTGATTCCGTCCATTTCTTGCTAATTGCCGTAAAAACGGCCCGGAAGATGCGGCGCCGCGCAAGACTGGCGTGCTCCAATCGAACCTCTTGTACAAAATGGTGCGCCAAAACGAATGAAGCCATATCTTCCGGGCCGTTTTTTACGGCAATTAGGAGGAAATGGACGGAATCACCCCCCTCTCCGTAGTCTCCCATTCTGTATACGAATACTCCACCTGAAATCTGCACCAGCTCAGATTCGTGGGGTGATGCCTTTAATTATAATGAACAGATCGATAAGTGCTGCTAATCTTAGTACGGTCTCAAAGATAATCGCACATAGTACCTTTTCCTCATTCGAAATGAACATAGGTATCGCTCCGCCTTTCTTGCATCGATGGAGGAAAATCACTTACTGACGGCGGTCGCCATCCTTTGAGGAAGCGGAGGATATAGTCGGCGGTACTTCACGTAGCAGTTCAGACATTCTTGTGTGTTGGAACCTCGGTGTACTTCTGTACGTGTTTTCTATACTGTCTAATATCTATGTAATATATAGATGATGATTCTAAATAATAATATACCTACATAATATTAGGTCTACTGGAAGATTCTGTCCGCTTCTGTTACAAGTCTCGACACTTAAGCACACCTAAAGAAGCGGGTGTGACGCTTCTTTAGGTATCTGGCGCCGTCTGACTTTAGCCGGACATTCAGACTGGTGTATATATATACCAACACGCTGACTCAAGGTAGCGCGACAATTGATGGAATAAACGTGAGATTGTTGCAATCAACCTCTATTTTATTTTGGGCTCTCTCTCTCACTCTCATGAAGCACGGTACAGTTGCGTGAACGGTAGCGCTCGAAGCCGTGCGATGGAGCGTAGCGGTTAGGATCGAGTGATTTCTTCTAGCACCATTCATTACTGCAGTTCGCGATAGCCCAACTCGATTCCAACCGCCATCTCCACTGCGCTTCGAGCTGCCTACGCAATTGCACCGTGCTGCATGTCGTTTTGACCAGACAAAACACATTTCGTTATTCTTGGAAGTTTTATGATACAACATAGCTATTCACTTTCGGTGTACCTGTTTGGAGAGTTCGGTAAAGTTAAAGCATAGTAGTTCCACCTCTGCCTTCCTTCTTGTATGGTCTGGCCTACATGCATTTATCCCGGAAGACTAATCCTAGGTTTTAAAACATCGACTGCCTTAGCAATTCATTTCTAACCTGCTGATTGATGAACCATTGCCTTTTCAAATGAGAAAGTCAGTTGACAATTAAAAACGGTTTTGCGCTCTGAGAACGATTTTAGTGCTCTAAAGTACAGTTTGATTAGAGCAGTGTTAAGTGCCCTTCAATCACCAGAACACAGATTTTTCCACTAAAAAAACATCATCACCATAAAAAAGATTAAAAAGAGGTCTCACAAAAAGAAGAACAATGTGGAAAACTTTATCTGCACGAAGAAGTGGCCGACATGGCAAAAAGCTCAATCAGTTCAATGTATGCAATATCCTTAACATGAACAAGCAGTAAATAACGAAAAAAAAAGAAGTGTATTTTGGAGTATGACAAACATAAATTCTAAAAGGACCGTTTTACCCTTGGCACGAGACAGATATGGTAACTAGTACGTTGTGAGTCAAAGAAAGAACATTTGAGTTTGACTTAGCAACAAAGTAATAATAACGAATATATTGAAGAATCATAGTGAGTAACCAACAATAAAGACTTGAAGAGTGAATTAAGGAGCAGTCGAGTGACATCTAATGATGTGCTGCAAAAGAAAAAAACCCACTAGGAATCATAACTACTTTTGAAGGCTACTCTAATACGTAGGAACTCAGCTTCGTAAAAATCCTTGTTCTTCCACACAAGGGTTGTTGTTGTCTCTCAAAAAAGTGGATCTAATCCACACGGAATACGGCAACCTAATAAAAAAAGAAAATTTCAGTGCGCTTCCTTTTCAACTTCAGCTTCTTTGAGGGGTAGTTCCTCCGGAGCGTCACCTCCCTTATGTTTAGCCCAATCTTGGACACTTCCGCTTGCAAAAAGTGCGAAAATTAGAGACCCGGCAGCTAATATAGCAGCAGTCAGCCATAAAACGTTATGCCATTCTTCTTGAGTCCCCTGAAGAAACAAGCATAAAGCAATCACCAAGAGATGAGCTGAGTCATTTGTCTCACTTACATTTGGGGTGAGCGCAGACGTCACCATGGGCGACACAATTCCAGCCAAGCAAGATATCGTGTTTCCCATACCCATGATGGTACCGGAGAAGGGAGGTGCAATGTCAAGATAATTCACCACAAATCCTGAGTACTGCAGACCTGAGATAGCCATCCCTGCTGTGATGAATACGATGACCAAAGCCTACAATTATCGGTAACTAATGGGTCAAATGCCTCTCAATCGCTATAATCGACTATAGAACTTACCTCCTGCCCGCATCCACAGTAGCCAGAAAGTACGAGGAAAACGGCTTGTCCGAGCAAAGCTACAAAAGTGAGTAACTTGTGTAACAAGAAATAAGCATCGCTCATACGTCTACTTCCTTCTACAAACACAACTGAGCTTAACATGCTAAAGTTGCGCCAAGAGTTCGTGAGCTAGATTGATACAACTCTAGATGTCGCTAATGCTGTTCTGACATTTTATACAGAAAGCGCCGGTGGAAATGATTTTCAAACTATCGATTTTACACCAAAAAGTTAAATAATGCATAGGACAAACAGCAATATGATGGGTCTCAGAAGTTAAAATAAACTATTACTAGAACGGGATGGAGTGGGTTAATTCTCACTGCCGGAGCAAAATTCACAACGCCGTACGGTGGGTACTGGATTAAATCTCAATACACACCAGTAAAAACTTGAACTGATATGTATGGTCGAGACCGTTGATTCAACAAAGACAAAAAAGTGGATGAGGGTATTGCATTCCTGGTTTGCTGCTCAGCCGCTAAAGTTTTTCTGAGCACTTCAGGAAGTCGTATGTCCTACTACCACTGAACCTCGTCATGAACTGGTTGGCATGGTTTTTTGTCTATAGCCAACACAGTGGTGAAACAGTCCTTATTGGGCTGGCTTTGCAAAGGGTCAGCTTTCTTCAGAGCCTGAAAGGTTGAAATCAGCTATAATTTGTCCAGGCGAACGTCTTTAAGACCTTAGCGGCAGGATTACGGTCGCAGTGTCAAAATATGTTTAATGCTTGTTTTGAACACGGTTACCACCGTGTGGTACGTAAACGATCAATCGGTTTTTGGCACTAGGAACCCTACGCGAGTACATGTAGTCTTTCTCTTCCATTATCCACCCCATTCCTTGCATGACATCTGGTGTATTATGCTGGATCCCTGTTTTCCCTTTGCCCCCCTTTAAACAACAATGTTTGTAATGGGTTTGTTTGACAAGAAGTTTGTGCAACGAAGGATCAAGGACACTGAGGAGCAGGAAAACAAATTAATAAACGGAATAGTAAGGCATTAGGCAAAGGTATTCTACCGTTACTGATGAACTTTAAATAAGAGCTGGTGTTTAACTGCACACCAACTGATCTTTATTTTATACTCAGAGAGCAACATTGAAGGTGGAAGTTTCAGTGTTAGTGTCATCAGACTCTGAGAAGTAGCGAATGCTAAGCAGTGAACACGGTAAATTTAATGCCAAACTTCCCGGATTAGAGGATATTCTCATGATAAAGATCGGTGATCTACTAGTGTTACTCAATTAATATTCTTCGAAGAAATGCTTTATAGGTCTCTTCGTGTACTGTGGACGAAGTGCGAACGGCCGGCACCATCGGCGTCGAAATTGATGAGTTTGCTCATTATACAATCTACAGACTTTTCAGTTTTTTTTAATATAAAAATGGCTGTTTTTTTTTTTACAATGGAATTGAATGATTGTTCTTTCTCTTTTCTGTTCTAACGAAATGGATTGTTCGAGGATGAAGATGTGGGGACCCTTCCATCAGACAGAGGCCACTCAATGTCACAAATAGTTCATTTGATAGCATTTGCTGAGTCCTGTAATACAAAAAGTACATAAATAAAACCACATACAAATGGTGCGTGATACAAAATGAAAGGACGTAAATTTTAACGTAACATAAAAGACGAGAGCGAGCTCAGAGAGGAAAGGACAGAGTTCGCACGAAACCATAAAAGCCACTGGCGAATGAGTACAAGGTGTTCCGTCCCACCTCGCTAGTATATACGCATATTCAGCAGTGTGAGCATACTATTCTAATCAAAGTGATTTCAAGGAAACACAGAGGCAAGGTGTATTACACTTGAACACCCCAGATATTAAAGAGGATACGTCATCAGTTAGGCGCAGTTGTCATAGCTCGCATATTGTACATAAGACGTAGCCTTTTTACCGATGTCCATCAACGATCGCGTTCAACTTCCTTACGCAGCTATTAAGTTGAAAAATGTGCATAACGCCCAATGACTGCGCCAAATATCAACTGGCTTTCGGGATTGATCATCGTTCGATAGAAAGTACACAATAATGTACGAACATCGGAAGATTAACAGGTAAATAATGCGGAATTAAACCTTCCCAAAGTTTGGATCTCGACTAAGTTCGGCATCGGGTATCTGTGGAATCCCTATGAAGCAACAGGATCCAAGTATGTAATTTCGTTTGATGCAGTACAAAAACAACACACATGCCGTTTGTGTTGGTAAGATCCAGTAAATAACTTTATTTAAGTTGTTGAGAATCCGAGAGCAGCCGATATATATTGCAAGTAATAAATTACGCATTATGACGTAATTGCATTACAAGCACGAAGTTTTCAAAAATATTCCGTCTTACCTACGAGCATAGCTGCGCGCCTAGTGTTGAGTGTACCGAGAATCTTCCTGCTGCGTATAAAATCGGCAAGAACTCCACCAATATTGATCACAACAAAATAGGCAATATAAGGGATTGCTGATAGAATTCCAAGCTGAAAAAGGAATAGATTATGTGAAAAAAGAAAGTATCTGAAAACGTTTGCATCACGGTTGTGTGAACATGTGTAGGGAAAACATTGCAGGACACCTACCGCCGCAGAGAAGTTGATGAGCACATTTGAGAAAGAGAGGTACAAAAGCAACTGTGTATACGCAATGCAACGCTCAATGGTTTCAATTTCAAGACATGAAAGACTAAATTAATGCCAAAAACAAACATCCTAAAGAGAGTAAGAAAATACGACGCTATAATCAGTAAGTTGGCTAACTCCAACTGTTGCTAATAGTGTGCAACATTAAAGACATCACCATACAAATCTGAGGTGGTAAAGATTTCAGGTGTAGTATTCGTATATGGGATAGCAGATTATGGAGAATGGGGTGATTCCGTCCATTTCTTCCTAATTGCCGTAAAAAACGACCCGGAAGATGCGGCGCGTGCACAAGGCTGGCGCGCCCCAATCGAACTCCTCATAGAAAATATTGCGCCGGGACGCTCGAAGCGTTTTTTTACGGCAATTAGGAAGAAGTGGACGGAATCACCCTTCTCTCAATAATCTACGATCCCGTATACGAATGCTCCCCCGGAAATCCGTACCACACCAGATTCGTGGTGTGATGCCTTTAACGAGAGAAAAGCTTTGACAAAACAATGAGCCCACCGATGACAAATCCAATCCCAACACATCCTTTAAAAAAGATGGAAGCGACACTAACATAGTGTAAGCTCCCCAATCTCCAGCAAAATGGCCAAACCAGCAAGCCCACACAGCTCTTGACGTCAAAATGCTACCCCATGGCGTGGCAGGAGGCTGAACGCTTTGATATATACGGAAGGGATGCTCGACAAGTACTCACTTTTCCGGTATGTTTCCCCATGTTCTCCTCAACAGCTTTGGTAATGTATTGTTTTTCAGCTTCAGAAATTCGCGGATGGTTGCTGGGCCTATCAGATACCATATATATCCATATGATGCACCAAAGAAGTCCGATAATACCTAAACAGACAGTAAAGATTCTAGAGAGAAAACGCTAACAATCGCATAAGACAAAGAAAAGATACTTTAAGGAAACGAAAAAATCGGTGTTTGAAGTTGGTGGCGTGTGGCAAGTACAATACTGGGCTGCAGTAGGAGAAAATGTCTTGCAAACGTCTCACCAAGGATATAAAAAATACTAGGCCATCCACCGTCAAAACCGTATTGACAAAGGAACCCAGAAAGCGGAAGCACGAAAACGTTTCCAATTTGCGCTCCTAAAAAAGCTGATGAAGAAAACCACTGTGATAAATCGCTACCAGAGCCATAAAGCTATTTCTACCTGAACCCATTAAGACTGATCTACAAACCTGCATATGTGACACCTGTTAAAACAGACAGTTCAAGCGGAGGACCCCACACCGACCACATGGTATGCATTGCAGGAAAGGTAGCACCCTATAAAACGACATCTCGCCATTCTCATGAACACCCTAGAAGAATGACATACGAAGTAAAAAAAAAGAACAAGAAAGACCTGCAGGAAACCTATGGCAACACGAAGGCCGGCCAGGAAGTAGGCATTAGTGCGAGCGGCTACTGGACTTGCTAGAGTAAGAATTGAAGACCCGAGTATGCATGTAAGGATCACACGTTTTCCACCAAACCGAGAAGCCAAATAGCCGCCAAGTACCTAAACATCGAAATGAGTTCAAAGTGAATAATATAGGAACGGAAAATGGAAATGTGTAGAAAATCGTGTTGACTTCACCTGGCTTCCAAGATATCCCCAAAAGAACGCCCCGAGAATCTGTCCTTGGATCGATTTGCTCCATTCAAACTCACCAGTCACAATCTACAAAACTTTCTGGTGTTTAGACCTATCCATTGTTATTGAATCGCACTACAGACGCTCCAGATATCTACGCAGACTTTCAGTATAAAAAGCACAGGCGCATTGAAATGTCGAGAACAGAAAAGCACGAATTGCTGAGCTGAGCACCACAACACGCTCATAACAATAGCGAAACGATGTGAGGTAGTTATAGTAAATTATTGTTTTAAGAAATGATTCGCGGCCGTTTTTCTAAAACTGGAAAACGCAGAAAAATGAAGAGTGTTAACCAAATGTCATAATATTTTGATGAAGAATTCCTCGATGTACAGGGTACTAAAATTTCGATTCTTTTTTATCCTTTCCTTTTTATTTAGCCCAAGCAAGAAGTTCGGCTGCACAGCCGATGGTTCGAAACCATTCCACAATCATGTCATAATATTTTGGTAAAGAATAAAGAATCAGAGTCAACAAAGCACTTCATATCCATGGAGGTGACTAACTGGTGCCGTACTTTTTTGGAAGGATGAAAACGCCGGCTAAATACATCGCACGGCTCATTGTATATCCTGAACATGCCCTAATAGACCTAAAACGATACCGAATTGAAGTCGAATGTGTAGGTGCATCTTGAAAGGGCTGATCAATGCAGTGCGTATTCCTTTGTCCTTTATGGGAGGTATCCAATGGGCTTTGAAAAATTCAAAAAGGAAAATAAGGAATGAGAAAAAGAATGATAAACAAACACCATCAGACACTGGAAAATATTGATTGGTAGATGTCAGAGACGATGAGAGAATGAACAGCTTAGAGGATATTGATTAAATTGCAGCATTTTTTCTTTCAAAAACTGAAAAGAAAGGGTATTTTTTCAACCCACTACCGCACGACATAGTCAACCAATTGTCAATTTCTGATCCGTCTTTGAGGCCAAAATTCCTATTTTTGAAGCGCGAATTTTCAATTTTTCTACATCTACATGCACAGCACCAATGTCAACTTCAGGTCTTGTAGTTTCCATTGAATGTAGAGAACAAATGGATTCAAAAATACTGTTTTGCACATTTTACGCACAACATTAATGATTTAAGTTAAGAAGAGTCGAGCAAATTGAAACACGAACACATTCAAGCAGAAAATTGTCAATCGGAAGATATGTAACATTTTGTCAACACTTTTCATTTCGTGCACTTCTACGTTTGAAGAAAAAACAGTCACGAATTATTCCTCAACCCAATATGTTAGAAATATTATTATTATTAGAAATATTATTCAACCATTGTCATAAGTACAGATAACTATAGACGTGTCAAAAACAACATTAAGCACTGTGCAACTGCGTAATCGGTTGCGCTCGAAGCGATGCAATGAAGCGCAACAATCGGAAGGATCGAGTGAGGACGTGTCCTACCACCGTTCGTTGCTGTAGTTCGCGTTGGTCCCACCTCGAAGCTATCGCCACCGCGCCGCTTCCAGCACAATCGTCGACGGAACTGCACCGTGCTCCATGTCGTTTTGACTCTACTATACATTTTGAACATGAAATTACGTGCATGAAACACATGTCTTCCTATACAAATGCTGTCATTTTGTAATGCAGAGATTGCTTCCAACAAGTATTATTGAAGTTCTAGTTTACTAGAACTTTCACTCAGTTTTGTTTCACTAGTTTCATAGTTTGTTCTGCTGTTAGAACGTCTTTAAGTATTTACTTTGTAGAAATTCAAATTTCCGTTCCTTTTGTGAAATTGTACCTGATTAACATTTGCAGTGATCGGAGTCATACTAAAAACCCAGAATTTGTCTTGGAAAATGTTAGCCATACACAGTTATATAAAAATGGACAGAAATCAAATCCCACAAATCAAGTTCTTAGAGGCGCCCTAACACCAAAACAAACGACAAAATAAATGTAAAAGGGCACTACTAAGTCTATGCAACCCTGTTCTTACAATATACACAAAAAACAATAAAAAAGGAACAACAAAAAAGGTCTGGGAGTTTTCCAAAAACTGTAGAGAGAGCTCAGTGCACACCTTCACCAATTATTCGTCGCATCAACGCGTTAGAATACGTTTTACGCTCACTGTGTACAAAATTAAATTTTTTTTTCTAACTGAGAAGTGCTAGGAAGAGGGAGCCAAACGATTAGAAGATTGAAGCATTAAAATCCCCTTGAGATACTCGCTTTCTGAACTTGTTTGCGCACTTTACCTAACGGAACGCACTCATGAATTCAGTAGGGATCTTGTATGCTATACCATTTATCTGTTCTTTGGACTTTTATTTGTTATGCAGTTTTCATGGTGGTAATCTCGAACAAAGTTAAAAGCAGTAGTTCCGCATGAAAACAATAATTCTTCGACTCTATAAGTTTCCACTGAGAGAAAAAATGGGCGATTTCCTCTATATCAAAACTTCTGATGTTCAGTAAGATTATTTCTGATTATTTTTAGCACCAATTCCTCGATTGGAGTAGTTTTAATGTGACCTCTACGAATGATACATACAAACAGGTTAAAAACAGCAAATTTCGAGGGCCTCTGCACATGATATTATTTTTTGGAACTCGAGAAAATTTAAATCAAAACTGGTTTCGAGATTGCTTGTACAAATAACTCCTCAACCGCATGATGACACCTGTCCTTGGGAGGATTCAAACACTCGCAGGAATGAGCTACAGACACATAGCACACAACATGTAGGTGTTAATGTAAATCCCAGCAGAGAAAAAAGAGCAAGCAACTCACTTCATTTGCATCTGAAACAACAATTTCTTTCCCACATTTGTTCACGGCGCCGGGCTCCAGTTCTGTTGTCTTATTCTCGATGACCATACATACAATGGCAAAGCTCATATTGGTGCGAAGCGAATAGGTGACGAAGCATCCAAAGAAGCATATCAATGCCAGGGCAAACCGTGTGGAGGGCACCAATGCTGAAACAAGTGCTCTTGGTAAATAGAAAACATCGCACATATACAGAATAGTCCACATGAAGTGTGACGCAAAAAAAAATAGGCACAACTTTGAACCAATAAATCCAAATAAGAATTTTTTCGATATGGTTATGGTTTCGGGCCATCGAATGTGCACTCGTACGAAGAAACTAATTGAAAAGGATTTTGCAAAGAATACCTATCCTATTCATATATTATTGTACGAAAAATAATGAGAAAAGTTTTAAAAAAAGCAGGATTAAAAGAGATTCGAAGAGTTCTTCGCATACTGTATAGCGAGTTTAGTGCATCCTTCACCGAAAAAGCGTCGCGTCAATCCGTCGCAGCACAGCTATACTTTTAATACATTTTACGCATCGATGAATATGGACTGTTGCCCAATAGGAAAAAACAGATGGGCGTTCTCTAAGAGTGTATTGTTAGACGACGACAAGGAAGTTCCGGTCAAAAAATGAGTGGAGTAGACGAATTTAGGAGAAATCACGGGAAATGAAAGTCAAAAGCTTACATCTCATAGAAAACTTTACAAATGACTTGACGCTTTCTTTTACGAATGTGTTAATGCTACTGCAACAAAGACAGTTTGAACGGACATACCAAGTACGAAAGCGTGCAGTTCTACCACAGCTAGAACTTCCAACTGCATAGACGCTTAGAAGTGATAATCACACCAGAATTATACTATACTGCCCCTTATCTCTTACTTTTATTTTGTTTGTTTCGTATTCACAATAAAAAAGCTCAAGTAAAAACTAGTCAAAGACATAAAATAATGTAAGCCAGTAACTAGAATACAAGTTGTTTCAATAATACGCGAAGTCATAATAACATTGGCCAACTCGGCTCCGAACTTGTTTCACAGGATGAGGGCTGACCGCTGACCCAGCACTCGCTCTTTGCCTGCTTGAACGACGCGTCGGTTTCACGCGATCAAACACATTCGTCACTGACTACTATAATACCATATCATTGTATTGGACTGAGGAATAAGTCGTGAAAGTTTTTTCTTCAAAACGAGAAATACATAAACAAGTAAGAAGCATTTCCAAAATGCTGTATATGACATGAAGAAGAATTCCTTAATCTACGACACAATCCTGGTTTTTTAATTTCGTTGATTTTTTTTTGAACATTGAAGAGTCAAGTGAACAAAATGGGGGATACCTCTCGCCGTTTGTTACCGTACTTGAAAAATGGAACTTTTGATCTCGAAAACTGACCATACATCGATCATCCAGCTATCGCGGGTTATTCTTGCTTTTTTTCGGAAACGGAATGAGCAGTTTTTCCACGCTTCTTATTGTTTTTAAAATGTTTCTTCTTTTTCTCGTGTTTTTCCAGATTTCACTCGTACTTCTTAAATTTTCATTTTTTCCTGAGTCGATGATGGGAAAATGTAGTTGAGGGTCATTCAGTGCTGCTCTTATTTCCCGACGTTCTAACTTACTTTTTTCTCTCGGTAACTTTAGTTTACATGTCACAGGCCCTCTAAGACTAATGTTTGGCTATTAGGGCTTCGATTGATTCAAGTATTTGCTTCGAGAAATAAGGACGCCACAAGGTCCCCCTCTCAAACTACATCAACTACTCTAAAAAAATCTGAACAGGACTCGTTTGTGGAATGAGAAATTCTCTATTGAATGATGTACATATCACCTTAATAATAGTTCTTGTTTCTATGTGTATTTTTCGCTTTGAAAAAAAAAAAGATCCCGACTTACTCCTCAAGCCAACACATACGAATGAAACGTTTCAATTCAAGCCACATGATCTGAATTTCCACCCTCAAAGATGATTCAGAGAATCTGACCGTAACCAATATTGCAAATCCCAAGTGGCAGGGACACGTTGCTACCGCTACTGGGACAACTAGAATCTGCGTCAGATTGCGCCACAAGTGGGAAACTCGATCTCCCTTCTGCAAAATGCAAGCGAGTCGTGCATAGCATACCAAGCTATTTATGACTGCAATGACTCATTAAAGCATCCGAAGGTTTTTGGAACACATCTGCGATCACAAATTAAACTAACACAGCTGAAACAACAGAAACAACTAAAAGTAAGAATTAAAGGCATCACCTCACGAATCTGAGGTGGTGCAGATTTCAGGTGGAGTATTCTTATACGGGATGGGAGACGAAGAGGAGGGTGATTCCGTCCATTTCTTCCTAATTGCCGTAAAAAACAGCCAGGAAGATACGGGTTCAGGCGTTTTGGCGCAATATTTTCTACAAGGGGTTCGATTGGAGCGCGCCAGCCCTGTGCGGCGCCGCATCTTCCGGGCCGTTTTTTTACGGCAATTGGGAAGAAATGGACGGAATCACCCTCCTCTCCGTAGTCTCCCATCCCGTATACGAATACTCCACCTGAAATCCGCACCACCTCAGATTCGTGGAGTGATGCCTTTAAGTGGAAAATACACATCTGCTCATCTCCCACGCATTCAAACTAAAAATGAGAAGCGCCTAAAATCACTGGCAAACAAAACCAGACTAAATCAGCAATAAACTCACGTGTTTTAGCAGTGAGCTCCATGGCTCCTCGGACACCCTGAAATGCTGAGACATAATCTTAGTCAATGTCGTAAGAGTACGAATTCTGAAGCACAATAAAGAAAGAATAGCAGCTAATGTGGAATCAAGGTACGTACAATGTTAACAAACAGTTAGAGAAAGGCAGGGGATCTCATCACGAAATACTGGCAGAATCTGTTTAGCGTTGTTTTCTCATTTTGAAAAATCATATGAAATTTCGAAAAACGCTAACCAATTAGTATTATTCAAATTCAAATTAAGTGACGCTTTTACCTACTCTCAGAACACATTTAAAATTTGAGAATTGTCAAAACGGCGGCACGACAGGTACGAATAAATAAGATGACTTGAAAAAGCGAAATTCAATGACAACTGACATATACTTAGCAGAGCATCCATATAAGTGTGAAGCGCTTGCGAGCTCAGCACGTTGATGTGTGGAAGAGGAAGCGAACGAATCTATTATATTATTGATTGTCCATGCTCATCCACTCTGTCTCCTTGATAAAAAACCACGATCATAAGTTTTTTTTTTCTGTTCGGGAGCTAGCAACTGGAACTTTCTCCATCGCAGTGATAACACACCTAGTATTAACAAAATAACACATAAACTTCGTCAGGGAGATAGTCTGGATTGCCACAGAAAACCAATACCACTGAACTACCGCGTAAGATAACATAACAAAGATTTTTGAAGGGACATTTGGACTACACACTCTAGATATTTGTAAGTTCACAGCCGAATTGTTCAATAAACGTTAGTTCATTTGTATTGAGCTAAAATACAAGGTTATTCCCATAAATATAGGATTAACAAATTACCCTATATCAGAATTCAGAGCTTTTCGAAAACGACGATATTACCCAGCAAATCATCTAAATTTTGTATCACCATCAGAGAGTCAACATCTGCGAGTTCATCGCTGATAAATCCCTCGTTATTGGATTCTAAGCGTATAAACGCTAAAAATCGGAAGCTATCAAAAGTATAGATAGGAGTCCAAGGGCAAGAGAGAAAGCATAGTCCAAGCACGATGTCGATGACATTATATCTTTTCACGTAGCAGTGTTTCAATGATTTTGATTTCTCTTTCGTTGACAGAGAGTTGAAAGAAAGCATAATATACAAAACCATTTGTTTTGATGAAAGATGTTCATTGATAGCGGCTACGAAATGAAGGTATGATAAGGAGGATAAGAAAAGAAAAAGGGGAATTGTGATATTTGGCGGAAGATCAACAGCAAAACTCCAAATCTTCTTTGGTCATTTTTTGAGCTGTGGAGCGAAAACTGGTTGCGCTTACTACCCGTTGAACAACATAAGAAAAAAGAAATATCGCCAGTTGCACAGAAAACTGCACGTATGATAAGGAATAATTTCACTAATGGAAATATACGTCAAATATGGAAAATAATCAAAGGGACAGTTGTTTATAGCATAATGTCTACCTTAGTTATGAAATACTGCTCATAAGTAAGAAATGAGGATCAAAAGAACTGTGGTCTGTGAAACACAAGCTTTTCTTCGTGTGAAGTAAATCACATCAATGAAATGAAGAATGTAGAGTTTCTGCTAGGAAAAGAATGAGAAATAAAGATATAGTGCTAGTAGCGTAAGAGCGAGTCGTGAGTCTTGCTGAGTGCGATATGATGAACTAGAGGTCATTCTGGAAGTTGTCACCGTTCCTACGTGAGGAAAACGACATGCGTGTGCTAGGAGCACGCCCACGTTTGCACGGGTTGCGTCAGTATGACGCAATAGAATGATGTCAACTTTGCACTTCTCCACAGAACTTTCAAACCAATGAGGAGTGGACGGTCTGGTCGACTGCGTGCGAAGACGGCGGAGTGAGCGATGACCATCACTGATAAGACGCCTTCTCAACACAAATTCGATAACACCGCAAATCACGTCCCTTCGGAACAGGCGAAAGACATATCTACTGTAAAACAAGATGCAGATTCAGAGGCAATTCCTTCGAGGGAGGGAGAGGGAGAATCGGCACCACGACGAGAAGCAGCCGCGAGCGTGGTGCTGGCGAGTTGCCAGTTGGGGGGCGGGGCTCCTCTTATCCAAACCAGTGCAGTTGGGATCTGTTGCACCTGAATCAAGAGGCGCTGTGAAGAGAACCTAGCCTGAAGGGGAACTGAAGCGAGGAAGGAGAATGATTATCTTCATCTTAACCTTCTTGGCACACACAAACACCGTTCTGAACCCCTGATCTGCCAGTGAAGGTGAGCCGCACGCGGGTTAAAACAACCTGACTTGTGGTGCAAATGCGTCCTCTCTCGAAGCGACGCTGTGGAATCCTCGTTCAGCTTTGCAGTCCGAGTGACACCAGTAAGGACCTTCTTAACTTAGACCGTTTTGAAGTCTCCAAGTCTTCTCTTCTTGAAACCTCGGCATTTGATAGTGTATTTATGTTTTCTTGTTATGCCAACGAGGTTTAGGTGAAACTTTTTTATTGGCCTGACGTTTCGACAAACTCGTCTTTTTCAAAGGCCTGAAAACGGCTCGAGGTCTTTGATACCATGTATATCCCATCAAACTCCTCCTCTCTCCTCGCCAACCCCCGATATTGTTCCAAGTACACCACGCAAGACCTCAAAAGGAAAACAACTGACCAGTTTCACCGGGGTTGGTAAACCACAGCGTTTTTAAAGATTGTCACCAAGGCGGATGAGATCTACGCACTGTGCAGTATCCTTAAGTATTCGTGTCTGGATAACGTTAAGGAACTGCATGTGGGGCAATCTTATAGCTCACAAAGTGTTACGAACGGCAAGAAGTCATTGATAATTGATAAGCACTCATTTTTGTCATTTTTGTTATTCATGAACGGATTCCTGACGGAAATCCAGAATGCTTCCAAAGCCTTCCTAGCAGATATTTCTTTCTCAAGCGCCAATTGCCCCCCCCCCCCCCACCTTTGTCTCTGACTCCTTAACTGCTGCTATACACCGAACTCTTTTGCGAGCACAGCTGCAAGATGATGTTGTGTTGGTGAACATCCCGAACGACAGCATTAAGCGACAGTTAGTTCGCAATAGATTCTACGATAGGCAATGTAGGTCAGAATGTTGCGTGATTTGTTCATTCGGTAAGGCCGGTGATTGCACGAGCATCGGAGTTATTTACCAAATAGAATAGCTAACGTGCAACGCCATTTATATTGGAGAAACTGGAAGGATGCTGAACGTGCGTATCAAGGAACATTTGGCTGGGAAAAGGCCAGGGAGTTCGATGACACCGTTAGGGCGCCACAAAAATGATAAGCATGGAAATGAGTTTGAAATAAAATGTACGATATTGACGCACGAGAAAGAAATATCTGCTAGGAAGGCTTTGGAAGCATTCTGGATTTCCGTCAGGAATCCGTTCATGAATAACAAAAATGACAAAAATGAGTGCTTATCAATTATCAATGACTTTTTGCCGTTCGTAACACTTTGTGAGCTATAAGATTGCCCCACATGCAGTTCCTTAACTTTATCCAGACACGAATACTCAAGGATACTGCACAGTGCGTAGATCTCATTCGCCTTGGTGACAATCTTTAAAAACGCTGTGGCTTACCAACCCCGCTAGTCGGTGAAACTGGTCAGTTGTTTTCCTTTTGAGGTCTTGCTTGGCGTACTTGGAACAATATCGGGGGTTGGCGAGGAGAGAGGAGGAGTTTGATGGGATATGCATGGTATCGAAGACCTCGAGCCATTTTCAGGCCTCTGAAAAAGACGAGTTTGTCGAAACGTCAGGCCAATAAGAAAGTTTCACCTAAAACTCGTTGGCATAACAAGAAAACATAAATACGTTTTGAAGTCTGTTATCGAGCTGAACTAAACATATGTTCGATCGATCGATTAGATTTATGAGACGAATGAAATGAGATAAGGTGACGATGGCGTTGATGCTGAAGAATGAGGATTTTAGTGCGAAAACAACTGCCAAGTAATCCTAGCTATGGTCGGGTCAAAACGACAGGAATCTCGGTGCAGTAACGTAAGTGGCTGCACTCGTAGCGGCGCGGTGAGAAAACGGTCGGAATCGAAATGGGACCATCGAGAACGGAAGCAGAAAAATGGTGCTAGCGGGGGTCCTCGGTCGATCCCAACTGCTACACAGCACCGCCTCAAGAGCTGCTGCTTACGCAACGGCATCGAGCTTGTCACAAAATATGTACAACTGCATGTGAAACCGTTAAAAAGACAAAAAGCTTTGTGGGGCTTATCTTCACTTCATCAACCCATCGATTGCCCTGCTATCGACCGTCATGGAAGACCATGGTGCCATTGCCTCCCTCCGCCGAGAACCCAAGCCCGTGCCGACAGAATACATTCGGCGGTAAGTGTACTTCAATGGATTGAACTTGAAAAGTGATTGTTGTCGCCATTCTGGCATCTCTCCGTGGAGAAGCGGATTTCACCGTTACCTAATGCAACAATGTAAAACGGTGGGAATGTGTTGAAGAAGGTGATAGCGATGCGCCTCCGACTAGACAAGACACAACGAAGCAGGCATGAGTGCAGAGAGCGTACGTGCATACGCGTCGCTGTCACTCGGTTGAAAATATCCAACTTAATTGTAGATTTGACTCCGGAGTATGTGATCAAGTGTAGCGTAGTGGGAAGACCTTCAAGGCCAAGCAATCATGTCCTATTTCTCGATTCCAGCCGCATACGCTTTCATAAACTTCTGCGATTTCGTATGAATGCTAGAGGCACTCTGGCCTGTCGCTTTGAACAGAAAGCGGGTTGGTTCAGTAGGAAGTGAAACAGAAGTGAGAAGTCTCTCAAACATTCTTTCAAACACAAAAGCGATCAACGGATAGCACTGCACAAAGCAGCGGTATCTGCAAAACTTTAGCCTAACCTATAGGGTGGCAAGATGTTTCTTGACATGATCGTGACTCTCTTCTGAAAAAAAAACCCCGAAGCAAGTGGCATTGCAGAGAACGTGCAAATCACTAGATAATTAACCTATGATGATGATGTGTACTTTACATCGACTTCAGCTTGAACACATTCAGCGCAGAATGTGTCATTTTTTCTTCGCCGGCATTTACTCGGAACTCCTCAGTTAACTATACAAGGGCTATAGCTACTCAGAGACCGGAAACTGTCACGCCATTATTTTTCGTTATCCATACATAGCGGGCTACTTCTCCTGAGGAGAGTAATTGGTACGTAGTGCCGATGACGAATATTTGCGACATCTTATGCACATTCCAGAACCTTCGCAACAACTTGTGCTCAAATCATGCGACAACGAAAATTACGCTTTATGGAGGTGCCTCAGATAGTGACTACAAAGACCAATTTTTTGCTTGTTTAGCGTTACTCAAGACAGATTGAAAATATCGAATGTTTGTTGCGTTGCGTCCAATTTATGCTCTGAACCCAGGAAGCCGACAATTACGATCCATGCCATCCACGCAGGTTTGTAAATGAATTTATAGGCACTGGAACAGTATCGCTTGTGTTTCTCAATTCTCATTTCGTATTGAGGGATATGGAGAATTTCGAAAAACTTTGCAACTCTTGGGGTTTTCGGCCACCGAAGGAAAAGAGTAGTCCGGCGGAAACGTTTTGAACTATGCTCCGACATCGCTGCTTTCTAGCTGGAGAGCATCGTTGAGGGAGGGTCCCATTGCAAGAGACATTCATTGTAGGACTCTCAAAAGAGATATGGAGGTAACGTAATTTTGACCGGTTTGTACTTTTAACAGCGCATTATTTCTGCTTCAGATGTGTTTGTTGTGGTTCAGACTTCTGCAGTCTTTTTGTCAAGAATTTTTCTTCCTCTTCTTCTGTGTTCCACATTGATTTTAAAAAGTCGCGCGAAATTGATTATACATCTATACTTCTTCACTGCATTTGATGTAAGAAGATATTTCTTTTCTGTTGTATCCAGTTTGCAAACTAGCAAACACTAGAAACAATTTTTTTTGCCGTGCGTTGTAAATTGAAACGATGCGAGAAGCGATTGAAACATTGATTAGATTCGAATTCGTTGTTCAGTTTGCAATGCGAAGACAAGACGAATGAGAATTCGCGAGCTGCTCAAATGCGAATTTGCTCCCTAGCTGTACGGAAATCCATTTGTTTAGCTGATCCCACAGTTATCCTTCACTATATCATTCTCTTACTACTCAAAAGCTGCCAAGCCCGTTACAAATTTCCACATTGTCGAAAACATCGTGGGAGGATTGTTGTTGACGAATATCCGATGGTTGCTGCGACCATTGGCAGACATTTGGTAGTGACAGGGAAAATGGTTGTGAGCAGAATCTGTCAATAACATTCTATCACGCAGACTGAGTAGAAAAGAAAGGGAACAGCAACAAAAGAGACAAAATGGTCACTAAACAACGGAAAATGGACGCCGGAACGTGTTGAAGGTGTAAGCGAAATGCAAAGACGAAGTGAAGAGAGCCGACGCGAGACGTCGCCCTCTCCTTTCCCTCTCTACAACTAATCACTTGTGCTGATGACGCGAGATTGCGCGCTTCAATTTGTGCCTCGGCACATCCCGGTAATTAAAGTGGCCCCGTCGAGTGTTCAGCCCAGTTATGATCCTTTTCGCATCGCGCAAAATGTCTCTGCACATCTCCGATGCGGGAGCTGCACGTCACTCTGCCTCTACGATTCAGAGGCTCAGTTATAGGAGGCAATCGAAATTTATCACGAAAGAATCGAAAGAATCTTGTGATGAATACCATGAATTACAAGTAGAACTAGTTTTTTGCGGTGACTCTCACTCTTTCCAATTCTCGTCGAGTGATATAATGAAGCGATTTTGGTTCGCCATGGAAAAAAAATTAGTTTCTGAGACCTACATATAAGAAAATGATTGCAGTAGGGCAGCCCTCGACTCATGAAGTGCAGAAAATGATGTCACTACGTAGTTTTTGGCTAGCCGAGTGGTGTCCGATTCATCAGCTGGGTACATTTGACGACTCAACATAAAAGTGGGAACAAAGCAAGCGTGTGGATTTCCACCTCCGCCATGTCTGTGGATAACAACGACAACAAAAAGGTGGTTGTAAATGGGATGCAAAACTGTTAGTGATCATAAAGTTGGAGGTGAAAACTGTTTCGGAAAGTCGAAGTTCTTCAACTTCATGGAACACACCTATTCTGCACAAGTTTTTGGCTTGTACAAGGTCACACGTTTCATTCATGACAGAATCGTGTAAGATGCACTAAAAATCCTTTTCTTTACTTCAGTAGAGCTTATACTAACATGAACAATCCCACTCAAGCTCGTTTCACAGAAAACCCTTGGTCCTTCTCAGCAAATGACTTTAATAGTACGCAATAGGTTCAAAAACGAACTAACTTGTGATGCAATTGCGTAGACTGCGGTTGCGCTAGCGGTGGGACCTTTGCAATTTCCAATCGAAGCGTAATGTCGTGAGGGTATCATCGTGCCAACTCGCAACCGCCTATTTAATTCGAGCACGGGTCGAATCACGAGCCAATCAGAAATATCTCGTGATATTCAGCGTCTTCTTCTCGTTTGATGACTTTGCGACAGTTCCTCTGAAGTTTTCGCAACTTATTGCGCAAAAGTTCCTAGTGTGTGGTCATGCTTATTGTAGTCAACCGCACGTCGTTCCAATTCCGCTGATTTCGAAGTAGATGACAGGTCAATCAACGGGTACGCAGCTGTACCGTTCTTCATGTCGTTTTGCCCCTACTATATGTTTTGTCTACGTCTAGTTTATTGAAACATTCTTGTCATCCTCATTAGGTATTGCTTGATATATACGGACGTAATAAAATAGCCAGAGAGAAATAATAATAGAGGTAATAACAGTAAGTATAGTAGTAATAATAATAACCAGCCTGAACGTCCAGCTAAAGCCGGACTTCAAGCTTTTTTCTGGTGCTTCGCTCGCCTTCACCGATCAATAAGGAATAACAGTAGCGACATTTCTTGTAAAATTAGAGCTGTTTTTTTTCTATCAACGATTTCATCCTTTTTACCCGAAAATTTGAGCATATGTAGATGGAAGATTTTATGATTTTTCCCTGAACTTCTATATTTGGAGAACAATCAAACTTGATTTTACATCTATGTTTCTCTCAAAGGATAAAGGATAAAGGATAAAGTTTCTGGCGTTGATCAATCCGCTTGGAATGCGCCCCCACGTTCACTTCAATTCAGAATCGTTTGAGGTTTACGAACGTGTAACCGCCCCATACAATGACTTGCGGTGGCTAGCCGATGTGTCAAGTCAGTGTTTTTATCCTCCCAGACAAGTCTGCTACCAATTTATCGACCCCGGAGGGATGAAAGGTTTGGTGCGCACTAGGGCTGATACGAACCTCCGATCGATCGTGCAGGAAACGGAACCTCTAACCGCTACACTACACCCGCCCTTATGTTTCTCTCAAACCTCCTTAATTTGGAAATATTATTCAAAATATGGGTTTCCTCCATTCTCAACTATTAGCAAGGAACGATGTGCTAACACTGACAATGAAATGACGTGAATATCACTATCGTAGTGATAAAAATAACGTCCTACGTCAGATCGCGTAAACCGTTGGCTATCATGTATTGTATTAAAGCAGTCGCTTGCATGTGTGCTTCCTCTTTTTGAAGAAATGATGATAGCAGAATCAGGGAGATATGCTGCGAAATAGATATGCGAAAGAACCACAGAAACCAAATCTACCGCGTTGGGACTCCCGCGCACCAATCTGACGCAGTGGAACCCGCCTCTCCCTAATCTATAGCTTTCTAGCGCAATATTCCGACCCTGTGGGACCCGCCGCACTCCATTTTACAGTTATCTGGCTCCGGGGCACGAATTCGACGCCGTAGGACCCGTCCCACCCAATATTACCGCGTTGGGGCTCCAGCGCACCAAACCGACGCCATGGTATCCGTCTCCCTCTGTTTTTAGAATTTCTTGTCTGAGACACACACATACACAGATGCACACACGTGACAGAATAAGTCCGTCATTTTATAGCATGATAGTTTGCAAATTTGGAAGCGTACATTCACATAAAAGTTTATTTACCCTCACTAACACATGACAGAAACAAACTTGCGTTATCAAGACCAGCTTACATGACCGCATAACTCTGGGCAGTATTCCAGTGGCAGAGTGCTCGCCTCTCAGGTACATGACGATGCTGCGCCACCTCATCGGTGAGGAGTTTTGCACCACTGTGGGGTATTTTAATGACATATATATATATATATATATATATATATATATATATATATATATATATCATAATAAATTTACTTTACTTACTCTTTCAGCAGTGAGTAAGCAATTTTAGGAGATTTCTATCGCTACGCTTCAAAACGTTAAAAATAGAGTTTTGAGGGGATTCCCAGAGTAGCTGGGACTCGCGGACTTGGTGCTTGCCAAAGATCTTAGAGATCCTGAGTAAAATTCTCAGATTGATACAGCGACGTTTTCGGATTCGGACAGCAAGAAAGACGTACGACGAACATACAGCACGTACAGCTTCAGCTGGAAATCACAGTAGAAGATTAATTTCCGATCCATGAAAGAAATATGTGCTGTAGAGCTCCTCAGATAACAGAAGATCACGTTCGTACCATTCTCAGACATAAAACGACATTTGCGATTCACCGTAATCTGCAGAACAAGGCTACTTTTCCGACAACAATAGAATATATCCCATGGAAGATGACATGAATTCGATTCACGACGGTTCCCGTCACAGCATAGGTGTTTACTGCCTCGACGGAAGCAGAATAGATAGCGCCGCGTGGAAACACGCTCAGCATGAATTAAAGGCATCACCCCACGAATCTGAGGTGGCCTGTACATTGTATACGGGATCGTAGATTATGGAGAGAAGGATGATCCCGTTCATTTCTTCCTATTTTCCGTAAAAACGGCCCGGAAGATACGATTGCGGGCGTTCCAGTGCGCCATTTTCTATAAGGAGCTCGATTGGAGCGCGCCAGCATTGTGTACGCGCCGCATCTTCCTGGCCGTTTTTACGACAATTACGAAGAAATGGACAGAACCACCCTCTCTCCATAATCTACGATCCCGTATACAAGTACTCCACCTGAAATCTGCACCACCTCAGATTCGTGGGATGATGCCTTTAATGTGGATCAAAATAGCGTTCTGCTCAGAGAGGCACATATGCCCACATATCCTTAGTTGGACTAAACCTAGTTTATTCCTGTTTGATTTTATGCCTTCCAGGAAGTGAATCTACTTAAGCTTTTTTGATTAAATAAGTTTTAAAGAGTTCAAAGACTGCGATTTCTGGAAGGTGGAGCCATTCCATTAGTTGTGCTGAACCGCTTAATTTTTTGCACTAGAAAAAAAACTTCAGCTTGCTAGCTACGACCGCGTCAAATAAACTTGACTCGTCGTAGGGTGGAAATTAAATTCGCGAGATGGTAACTTTGCTGAACCAGACTTGAGCTATCGAGGATCTCGCTCTCCATAACTGCACCACAGGCCAAGTTGATTTGAAACTACTCAAAGCCGGGTCAAAACTACATGCAGCGCGGTGGAGTTGCGTAAGCGATTGCGCTCGTGCCGGTGCGATGGCGTGATGACCCCTGCTACAACCGTTCCTTTCTGCAGTTCGCGATGGTCCCAGCTCAATTCCAGCGGCTATCTCCACCGCGCCGCTTCGAGCGCAACCGCTTGGGCAACTGCACCGTGCTTCATGTCCTTTTGACTCGACTATATATGCCTCATCGTTGACACAAGTCAGTGTTCTCCACATTGCGCAAGATCTTCTGCAGCGCTAGGTGAGAGATGTGGAACGAACATTGCATGCTCGGCATCCAGTCATCAATGAAGGATGCTGTGACATTGAGAGCACCCTGAACCTCTGAGCCCCTACCTAAAACTCCTCTTTACTGGCAGAACAAATGTCTAGTGTAACAATAGAAGGTGATCAGGGTGAATGTCATTAGCGAATGGTTTGTCTGTTGGACAATGGAATGGAATAGACCCATAATAGATTAAGTAGTAAGTAATAATGTGTAACAACACAACATCCGAAACAATCCGTAGGACAGAGTAATCCTTCATTAACAACATTCATAGTGTTGAAGTCAGCGTACCACGAAATTGGTGATGTTCTGATCTCTCTACGAAAAGGTAGGGTGGGGTGTAGATTACGAATATGAGCGCAATCACGCTCAATTGCTCCAAAATTTCTTGAAAACCGGCGTGGAAAACGACCTCGTAGACCAGATATTCCTACGAAGTATCTAACAAGATGTCACGTATGCGAGCGCTAGCATGCGCGCCGTAACAGCCAGGGAGCGGGAGAACCAGCGGCAACACCGCGTTAATTCTCCGCACAATCGCAGACTCGACGCGCATGTCGGACATACGCGACACGTCGCTAGGTGCCTCGTAGGAAAAAGAACAGAACTGTTCCTCGCCATTTTTCAAGGCAGCCAGTGGAATAGAGTGTGACTGCGCTCAAACGTTTCACGGATAGATCCAAACATCGTCAATTTCGTGGTATGCTCTCTTCAATTGCAAACAGATTTTATCTTCATATGTGGCTGGTAGTGCAATTTTCAGGATCGTGCACCGCTTCGTGTCTGTCGGGCAGCAGTGAGCTCATTCGCGAATATTTTTGCAACAATACCTGGTCTAGGGTTTTTTTTTTCAGAGTTACTAGAGGAATTCTTTTCATAACAAACATTAGAATTTTAAATGAGAGGCACTGAAAGTCTACCAGAAAGATGGAGGACGGTTGTAGAAAACGAAGAAGAAACACAAATAGTAGTTTTGAAAAAATGATGGGTGTGAAGAGCTGTTAACCACAGGTCCTTAGCCGCCATAGAACTAAGTCCGATATTCGGGTGGATCAGCTGGTGCACGGTCTCCATCAAAAGGCATCACTCAATTTTTTAATATCTACGGTATCAATGTTGCTCGAGGGCAGCCGCAGGGTTCGGAGCACCCGAGCAGCGCATTCTTGCAGCTCCACGATTTGGTGGGTACTGGTCGCGTTTTCTAGCCGACAATCAACGAATTCCCTCTGAACTCTGCTAGCAGCCTACACACGTCACAGAGCTTCGAGATTGAACTCAACACTTCTAATAGATGAATACTGGCCGATTCCCAGTAACACACATCCCCAAAAGGTACCATACACGCCTCGAAGACATTTCTGAGGTTGCGAACAAAGTGCGCTGTTTCACGGTTGGTGTCTTTGATTCGGATGTTATGGTTGATTCTTGCATCTTCGGGTTTCACTTAGACAGTTTTGCCTACCAATATTTCCCATTCTGCGCATGACATGGCTTCAAATTCACAGTCAGAACAATATTCAAAGTTGATTCCACGCGTTGTGTACGAAGTTTTTCGAGAGGCTTACGAAGAATTTACAGAAGTTCAGGTGAGACTTTTTGCAGGATTTTCTTCTGGTCCTTGAGCTTCTCTTCTTCTCTGATGGTCATCTTTCAATGTGCTAGTATGAATTTTCGCCGTTTTTTTTTGTAATATTTCACTGTTTTATTGTGTGCTTGTGCACTTTTAGCTTTAAATAAATATCCCTTCAATTTAAATCTTCCTTTCTAACGATGTTCTGTCAAGAAGATCGCCTTCTAGAAAGTCATGAAATCTTTCAGAAAGAAAAAAAGTTAAACGAACTCTAATTCTTTGTACTATAACTTTGTTGCTTTTTTGCTAGCACTCTGCTTGTTTCACGGGCTGCTGACAAAGACTCATTATTCCTTCCTTTCTAAATTACACATGAAAATTTTAGTTCTAACGCATCCACAATGTTGTGTGTTTTCGAGTTCATTATAGATCGTAAACAACTCGGATTTTCCTGCTAGTTTGTCCTAAGTAGACGATGCGTGTTCATTGCTGTGAGTATAAATGTAATATTCGTTTTGTTTCGTAACGCGATGTTTGTACAAGAATCGCTCTATTTGTGGCCGTAGTGCCTCTTAGCACTTGTAGAATGCCTAAGAAATTTGTCTTATTTTTAGAAAAACTAATGTCCGCTCTACTTCATAATACAATGTGCCTACAATATCCGTGAAAGCAGCTGATTTTATTTTCGATTTTTGCTTTTCACAGCTCCAAATTTTTTGTTTCATCAACACTTCACCTCTTTGCTGCAACTCTCGTCTATGAAGGGTTTTCGACTACGATAGCTGGGGTTCCTCCGCTCTGATGCATTGTATTTTCTTGTTCTCATTTTTCGGTGGGAGCAAATCTGGTTGACAGAAATTCTGCTGTGACAAGAGTTCCATAATTCAACATTTCCCTGAGAACAACTTGACGAAAAACAGTTTAACGTCATTCACGACTGAGCTTCCCTTGCTTTAAATAGGGAGAGGTTGGAATTTTCACTGTGAAATGAAATAAAGCATTCCGTGCCATTGAAGTCTAGGAATGTTATTAAAAGTTAGTTGCGTCCTAGGATTGGATAAACCGGTTGTACATATGTAACTGAAGAAGTTTTGCTTTTGTTTAGCAGTTTTGCTATCGACAACAACGAAGGCAAAAAAAATCGTGTTCGAAATCAAAAGCGAAGTACTCTCAATGTGAAGTATATGAAATTAAGGAAAGTAAGTAGAATTTCATTAGTTTCGGAAACTCTGGTCTTTTTTGATCTTGTTCAGTTCTAATAGATAACATGCAAGCAATCCTTATTGTCAAACAAGCGGTAGGAATTGAATAAGTCCAGTAGCTTTTTGATGTGCATATTTATATAATGTTCATTATTGTTCTTTTTGTTGGTATCCATTATGCTCCCTATCCATGGCTACCTTCCACAAGTCATGTGTCGTACTCATTTCTCTGAATTTAAAGAAGCAAATGTGCTCATCTGCTTCGACCTGGATATCCTCTAATTCACCTTTCTATCCCACAATACTATTAATATAATAGTGCTATTAAGCGTTTATAGTTACTTTCTTAAATTTTAGATGTAACAGATGTTGCAGACTTCCTTTCCAAACAGCACATCATTAGCATTTAGAATTTATAAGGAAGCATCTCTTAAAGCTTTAAGAGTTTTAGAATCCACTTTCCAACATCTCACTATTATACAGCCGGCGACGAAGGAGTCGTATCGGAGTGACGCATTGTGTCTTCGGTGAAGGAAAGGACTCCTTACCGTCTCCACCGAGCATGACAACCTATTCGGAAGTCTTTTTTTTCGTTTTCGATAGCTGTTTGTTCTTTTTTCTCGATAATAAGTCGTGAATTACAGGTTTACGTAGTTTTATGAAAGTCCCTTTCTATGGTTTTTTTTTCCGTTTGTTCGGTTTCTGGCCCTGTGACTGGTTTGTGGCATTGTTGAAATTGTGCGCAATTTACATCCTTAGCAGTTGTAATTCTGGGGAAATCCTTTTCTGCTAGTCTCACAGTTTCTTCTTCTGCTCCTCAAATGCTTCATTTACTAGAAATTGGATTTTTGCTCCGCTTTTTCGTTCAACCGTATGACTACTGTTCTTCGTAGTTGGTTTTTCAAATTTCGCTACGAACACGATTACGCTAACTGTGAATAGTTACACGAAAAAAAAGGAGCAGAAATTCAGTTCCTACACATCAGAACATTGTGGGCGCTTTAGTAACAAAGCAAAATACAAAACTAATGAAGAAAAGTTTTGCTTAGGGTATAAGATCCTATCTGTGCACTTCTGTATGAAAAAAGAATTAATACTGTTGAAATCAGGAAAAGAGAATTTCGAAGATTCTGTCATTCTCGCTTGAGACAGGTCAGTGCCCATGCTTAATCGAGAGCATAACACATCCCCGACACATATTCGCACCCGAGGGAATTCTACTCGAGCGAAGCATACATTAGTATGCTTTGTTTCTTGAGAAATGTTCCTTTATTTATTTGTTGGTATTATAAACAGCAAATTAACGGAATGAGGTGAGGGTTGACTTTAAGAATAGTGAAGTGTAAAGTGTCCGGCGTTGATCAATCCTTATAGGACTGCGCCAACGCATTCAAACTTCAATTCGGAATCGTTTGAAGCCATGAACATGAGTCAGTTTATGATTTGCGGAAGTCAAACGATACATACTACCAGCGCTTTTTCCTCCCAGACAATTCTGATACCAATTTATAGACGCCGGAGAGGTTAAGGGCTTAGTTGGCTTCAGTGCGGTTTCGAACCATCGGAGGTGCAATTACAGCACGTGCGATGGTTCGAAACCGCACTGAAGCCAACTAAGCCCTTAACCTCTCCGGCGGAAGGGAAAACAACCCACTTATTCTGTTTTAGTATCACGCGTGGAGGTCTTCAGACCAACTCAATAGCAAAATGGAACTAATTGAGAAGTAGAAACAATGTTTTTTTTTTCTTTGAAGAAGTGGTCTAGTTTATCTTTGAAGGAGATTTCAACAACTGAAGGGCAAAATGCAACAAATAGCTACTAGTGAATGGAAAAGAAGTGTATTTTGATTCTTCTTCCTGAAAAGTGATAATAAGTGATCTCTGTGTTGAAAACTCTATGTTATAGTGTTACGTTTCAGTAAATAAAGTATGAAGTTGAAGCATACAAGAATCTTTATTCTTTCTTCATTTTCCATGGAAATCTGAATGGGTTTGCTGGTTGAGGATCTCCCCAGTCTCGATTTATATTTATGTGATGTTCCTTTATGGTGACTCCGACGACTTTTGAAAGAATAAACGCCATGAGAATAGAAGACACAACAACTAAGAATGCAAATACATAGAACGTTTCCTAAAAGAATAAAAGTGAATAACTGAAAACAAGATCGAAACTCATCTGTACCTCATCGAAGATTTCACTGAATGTCGGAATAGACTGATTAATATAGTGAATGACCTCAAGAAGCCATGCTTTTTTGCCGGATGGCCGTTTTCTTTGATAATAGTAGTCTCCCCAGTTGTTCTTTTCCATAGCAAAAGCTACAGAGAGAAAGAAGATAGGTTTTCTTGTGTAGAAGTCCAAGAATAAAGTGAACAGAAAGTTTATGTGTAATATAATGAAATAATAGCGTTTCCTCACATTTGAGGATGTTCGGGGATATTGACTCAAGCTCACGATCGATACCTCGGTCGGCGCAGCTGTTAAATTGCGAGCAGCTTTTGTGCTGTTCGGGAATTAATATTGCGGCGATCATCACTGCCTATGCTTGGCAGGTCCATCAATTAGAAAATCTTGATGCAGTTTACTTTAAATTTCTATTCGAAGCAAGTTTAAAAAGTTGTTAAGGTTGCTGCAGTTGAGTTTAATTGTTTCTAACGAATAAATAGCAAACGGTGCAGAGCAAGTTGTTTGTGTTCTATAGGTTGTTGTTTTTGTTCCATATATTTAGAAAGGAATACCTTAAAGAAATGAAGTGAAATTTGATATCAATTACGCATATCTGGGAATCCATTTGTGGGAAATACATAGATATGCTCGTAATTCTGAGAAATACGAGTCTTGGAGGACTTCGTGCTTCACCAGGTTGTTGGGGTGCGACACGATATAGTTGAAAGTTCATATTGGCACAACACAGTTGAAAGTATCTAGCTCAGTTTAATTTTGCGTCTTTTTATTTCAGAAGCAGAATTCATGAAATTCAGAAGCCCTTGGTGTTGTTGTCACCAGGCTGCGGAGCGGGAATAGAAGTAGCAAGTTTCATCCACTTTTAGAAGGAATGATGCCAGTTCCTTTATTGAAATCAGCAACACGTATGACAGACAGCGAGCACTGTGATGGTTTCGAACCATCAACCGCGAACTTGCATGCACACATCTTACCGGTACCAATGCCCGTTCCATTTGCTCTAAGATGCACTGTAATTGGTAAAGTACTGATGTAAACCTGCTCTACTACTTAGGTCTATCTGAGTACTTCTCGAGCGCAAAACTTTGGTAAGGATATGAAGTGTTTTCAGATTCAAGCTGGAACTGAACTTTTGAACCATCATGACGTCGTAGTAGAGTCCCCTACAGGATCCGGAAAGACGCTTGCTTATCTACTCCCAACATTCGCGATTCTTCACAAAAGAGGAGCTGTGAGTGTGTAAAATGCTTTTTCCTGAAGTGCAAGCAGTTAAATTAGACAGTAGGGAAATTGTTCAGTTGGAAGTGACTTTGCATGAGTGCTGGATAATACTCCAGAGATTTGCTACCGAAACGCTCTGAATGATGAATAAAAAAAAAATTGGTTGAGAAGAAAGAAATAGTGGGTAGATAGGTGTACTTCCACTGTTTATGCTCTTCTCTGAGCATTGTAAATTTAGAGGCTGCTTAGGAATTTTCGTCTTGAAAAACTTCGTTGTTCAAAAAAAAAAAAAAAAAACAACTGTTGCATTTTCTCTGAACACCTTACGCTATAGCCTATCAAAGTTTTCTCTTCTACCCAACTTTGTTGTTGAGAGGTGCTTTTGGAAAACCGGGTATAAGTGGGTACCATTGTTTCATTTGCATTTTTAGTTTGGAAAACATGAATTTGGAGCCGTTGTTCTCACTCCTTCTCGGGAACTTTCATCTCAAATAGCAACGGTAAGGTTAATTAATGTGACATACTTGAATTCTTGCTGGCTTCCAAGCGTTTCATTCAGGTGGCCGCTCCGTTCCTTGAGAAACTGGGCTTCTCTATCACAGTTACTGTAGGAGGAACAAAAGTGGAACAAAATCTGAAAAAATTGAGAGATTCAGGGTAAGGTTCGAAGTAATTATGTTTATTTTCTGTCGAATCGGTGCTCTTCAGAGGAAACATACTAATTGCAACACCTGGTCGTTTATCCCACCTTTTATCGTTAGATAAAAATGGGAGTTTGAAGCGCTCGCTGAAAACCGTCGAAGTACTTATAGTGGATGAAGCTGATCGGTTTCATGAATCACAATTTGAGATGCAGTGAGTTAGCAATCTTAACGCTTGTGTGGTATGCATTTCAAAGTTTGTTACATTCAAATTTGTTTAATGGCTTTTACTTCTCGCATGTGTTTTCCTTTCCAACATATTTCCACTCGTTCTTGTTTTACCAGAGCTTTGCCGAATTCATGTGCTCACACCAAATCTACCTCTTTTAGATTTAAGGAAATACTGCAGTCTCTACCAAAACAGCGACGAACAGGCTTGTTCTCAGCTACCCAGGCGAAAGAGCTGGATGATCTGACGATGTTTGGATTAAGAAATAAAAAATTGATAAGAATCAAGCAGTCAGCTAACTTAGTCTCACCTTCTACTCTGAATAACTTTTATACAGTAAGTGACAAAATTTTCGTATTTTTTTGAGTATACTATTATTGCGTATTGAGGTGTGTGAAGCAGGCGAAAAATTGAGTTGTGTTGTCGAATTCATCCGAAACAAACCGGACAAGAAAATTCTGGTGTTTTTTCCTTCTAGCGGTGGAGTCATATACTTTCAAATGGTATGAGAATAATATTGCAAGTGGACCAAATTCTATTGTTGCGTTTTTTGCATCCAATGATACTTACTCAACACTTACAAACAATTGGTATTTTTCCTACAGATTCTCTCGAGAGTTTTAACAAAACGGACCTTGTGTGCCGTTCATGGTCATAGTTCAACGAATGAGCGTTCAAAACAGGTAAGAATTGTTTTTAGTTCAGGTCTCTCATCTATAGTGCATCTTTCAAGATAGAAACTTTCCGTAAAAACGATAACGCCGTGATGCTATCAACCGATGTGATGTCTCGCGGTATTGACATCCAGGATATTGACTGGGTTGTACAATTTGAAATTCCAAAGTTGTCTAGGTAACAGACATTTTGTATTCCAAAAAGTCACTTCATCTAATTTCTCCCGAAACTTCTACAGCTGGTTCGTCCACCGTTGTGGACGCACTGCTCGATGTGGTCGTGACGGCAACGCTTTGCTCGTGATTTCTTCTGGGCAGGCTGCCTATATTGGTTATTTGACGAAGCATGAACAGGTATCTATCTCATTCGTTGATTTCTCCTCCACTTTTATACTTTTAATGTAATCATGAGTTCCAAGTAGCAGTCTATGTTCCATTTAACGCGATGTTGTTATAGGTGGAATTAAAGCAAATCTTTGTACCAACAAATAGTGCTGCTAAAGCAAATCAACTCAGAGAGAAAATCGTCAGGATTGTATGCACCGATCGGTAAGCACAGTTACACTCTTGACTACTTGCAAGTCGCAGTGGTCGCGGTAGTACGGAAATGTTGAGATGTAGGCGAGTTACCTTTTTCAGTTGCTTACCTGTAGCCAGCACTGTAGCTTATTTCTGATGAGGTTGAATGGGTATAGCTCTACTACTAGAAGATGCCCTTCTGACTCCTAGCCTTTCTTATTGCACAATATTTTCGTTCACACTGGACTGTCTGCTTAATACAAATGTGTGACGTAATGTTCGAAGCCACCGGTACGGATACTGCTGTCTAAGCAAGTGCGCCTAAGGTGTTAGTGCCTGAATCCTTTATAATAATACACTTATTTCATAACATTATTACTAGAAATGTGGAATTTGTAGATATTAGGTTCACGTAATAGTGAATCCACAGAATCGTTTATTATCCACATCCATCAAAATTTGTAAAAGATCCGCTTTTGACTCTTTCAATGTCTTCCCTAATGCGGAATATTCTCCAGTCAAATAAAAATATAGGGTGTCGTTCGTAAGGTGGTCGATTGCTTTTAGCTAGGGCATATCACCTTACTTCGCTGATTTCAGTTTTTAAATAATTGGGTTGCGGACTTTTAAGTGATTAAGCAGTTGTATAGGGCGGGTGAGGGTGAATAAAGCGATGAGAAACTTTGTGCCCATGACTACTATGTATTTTCCCGAAAATATCACATAGATCTTCCACAGCAACTTCCTCGAAGCTTTTGATTTTTCCTAAGTTTCTCTCTTTTTTTTTGAATTACTCTCAGGCAATGTCAAACAGATTGATTTCTCAAAGGACTTTTTTATTTGCATAGGCCTGTCAGTAAGCTACGTAAAAAAAAACCAATATGCAAGACACGCCAAGAATTCCGTTGTCACAAAGGGTTGTAGAATGAAAAATGAATGATGGACGTATAATAAGATCAAAAGGGCACGCAATTGCGGCTTCACTCGGGGCGCTCAGGTGGTACACGTAGTGGTTGGGAGCGCACTGGAACTCTCGCTGGCACCACTCATCGCAGCAGTTTGCTATTGCTCTACCACGGTTCCAACTGCTGCCTCCGCCGCGCCGTTTCGAGCGCGTAAGCAAATGCACCGCAACTACAGTGGTGATTCATGTCGTTTTGATCCGACTATACTTCTAAATTTCTACCTTTTCCGATTTAGTCCCCCGTATTTCAAAATATCCGTATCTTTCAGCGAAATTCTGGAAGCTGGCTCCCGAGCATTCGTTTCGCACATTGAAAGCTATGTGAAGCATGACTGTAATATAGTGTGTGGACTAAAAGGTAAGATTGGGATTTTTCAAGAGTATTTCCCATGACAATCGGTTTCAATGATTTCTGAGAGTAGGGAATAGGATTAAAAAAGCGCATAAAGAGTTCTATGCACCAAGAAATGACAAAACTGCACGTGTAGCTCGATATTTTTAAAGTTTGAACAATTTCTCATGTCGATTATATACACTTGATATTCTATCGTCATTCGCGAGCATTACTTTATTAGATTCATTCTCGGTATTAGCGCTGCTTGAACGATATGAAGCGGTTGCTGGCTCCAGCGCTGCGGTCATCTAATTAGTTTGACTTTAAGGCAACATACCACGAATCCGACTTGGGAAAGGAATCCGCGGGAAAAGCTAGAGTTGGGGTTGCAGATTGCGGAATCCGTAGTGGCTCTGCTCATCTCAAAAAAGTGCATGGAAATCGCTTTACTTCGTAAGAGGTATGTTAGAACGATCCTCTATGTACACGTTCCGGTCCCCTCATCAGCCTATTCATCTGTTTCATTTGAATAGGGTGGTGTGGAAGCCCTATGAAGCTTCGACCGCTCGCACGTGGATGCGGCGCGTACACAAAGGGGCGCGTTACAACTCATTTAGGAAAAAGCAAGGTCTTCTAGTTTTTTTTTACGAAGATTGGGAAGAGATGAGCGAAACCACAATCTATAACCCCTTCTCTAGCCTGTCCCACGGATTCCTTTACCACGTCAGATTCGTGGAATGCTGCCTTTAACAGGGAGCTGCAAAACTTTCCTAGAAGAGGTCTGAGATAAGGGAGATAAGATAAGGAAAAATAAGCGTTACTCTCTATTCTATTCTCCAGGGGTAACGCTAGTTTGATTTAAAATGTTAGTTCAAAATAAGCGTTACTATCGAAAGAAAAAGGAAATAGAATACGACGAAATGTGTCATGTATTTTCAAAAAACATCATCGGAAAAAGGAGGAACATTTCACTCATTCCTCTAACATCGAAGTATCTGGTGGTGCTAAAGTGTTTCTTACATCTTAAGATCTTGACGTACCCGGGTTGGCACATGCATACGGCCTTCTTCGACTTCCGAAAATGAGAGAACTGAGTGGAAGAAAGGATTTAGATAAATTCCAAAGAAGCAGCATTGACACGTCAGCGATAAAATATGCGAACCCAGCATTAGAACTAAAGCGAACTGAGGTATGCAATTCTTCGAACGCTCACCTTGATTCTTTCGCTATTGGATCACTTTAGATAATGGCCGCGAAGCACGAGAAGAAGTTGAAGGTTAAGAAGGAGAGGTTGGCAAAACAATCATTAAACAAGAAGGGAAAGGACAAAAAGATTTCTGAGAAAGATGGTGGCACGTTAGAGAAGGTTCGTTGCTTGCGATAACAATAGTAGGGTAGGAGTGGTTACCCATGGTGGTTTCACAATAAAAAAAGAAAACGTTCTGTTATTTCCAGGGATCGAAGGCGTTGAAACGAAAAATACTGCAGAATGCCGCCGAAGAAAAAGATGACTTTGAAAGTGATGTGAAGTTATTGAAGAAGATGAAAAAGGGTCGACTCAGCCAGAAAGAACTGCGAGATGTTTTGTAAAGAACTCCTCTATCTATTTATGTTTCTCAATTGTTGTCCAAGTTATGATGTTAAATGTTGTTGTTAGTTGATCACTGTTGTTATTTGGATTCGCCACATTTGTTGTTACTGTTGTTCGCTTGTTGCGAATATTACTATAGCCTACTATAAAAAGTATACTGGGACAGTTTTTACTGTATCAATAAAACAAGTTAAAAAGATACGTCCGGAGCAGATACGAACATAACAGAGTTCCTGAGCTTTAATACAAAATGCACAAGTAAGGCCATAGAGAGAGATAAAAGGACTTGACACCACTAATTATCAGTTCTAGTGGAACAAGGACAAGAATAAATAAGTGGGTATAGATGGTAAAAAAGCTTCTTAGTCGTTTAAGCTTTAAAAATTGCCCAACGACTACGAATTTCTTTGAAAAATCGCTAAGAAGATTTAAAGGCAGAGAATTTGCACAACAACTGCAATGACTCCCAAACTAATGTCTTGACTTTCAGCAAAGCTTCTTATGGTAATTGTGAGGCCATTTCGAATTGAATCAACGAGGTGCTTTACGGATGAGCCACAAATCGTTGATAAGCGCACGTGCTACTTCTAGCATAGCTACTTCTCGAAGTGCTGGAAGGAATTCTGAAGAGCACACTTGTATATGATGCAGCAAGCAACACAAAACGTGGCTCCACATTGAACCACAACAGCGACTGAATGGATCTACATGTTGTAGGTGTCTTAACTCTGAACTAACGCAATAAATTCACGAATAAATATGCACCGGACAACATCCTGCTAGCGTCAATACTCAGGTTGACGACTTCAACAATGGTATACAAAAGTTCTTTGTTATAAAACGTCACGTTCTCTATGGTTGCACCTAGAATTCACCGAAACAATATATAGGCAACTTTGATTAGTTTTTTTTCGGCTGTTTATTCTCAATATTCGTTGAACATATATCTTCGCTTACCAACAGAAAAAGTTGCACAATAGGAAAGTGGAAAAAAAAAAACAAAGAACCACACCAGGAAAAGAATAGGTACTTAATAAGACAAGATTTAAAAAAAAATTAGGACGAGTTTTTACTACACTATCAATGGACGTGACATCGGTAAATAGCATGAGCGCTTTAACAATCGAAATTGGAAACCAACTAACGCATCGAATCAACGCAACGGACATAACAATAACAACTTTTGTGGGATCTTTGCCACAATTTTAGCTAATGATGAAACAGCACGATCAACTTCCCCTACATCTTGGGCACTTCACGAATCCCCAATATCTTGAAGCAAGTGCTCATCACGTTCGCAGTTACCTCACAAAGCACCAGACGGTTGAAATGAACCACTGTTTCACCTGAAGAAACGAAAAGTATGAAACGATATTCACTCGTGTTCATCAAACAACTACAAAGGAGCAGTACTTAGACTGACTAGCAAAGAGGAGGTTGAACTTCACTGTCACGTTAATATTTGCACGCTACAACACAAAACTAATTGAAGTTAAAAAGAAAAGGTTTGCTGGTCTTCCATTTCAACAAATTTCTCTGAGATGAAGTAAATTGAGTGTAAAATGTGAAATTAGCTTAACCTGGATGCCACAGCTCTCAAGCAATTCGGAAAATTACTGGTTCGTTCCACAGATTTAGAAACTCTCCAAACTGTTTTAAAAAGTAATTCACTTAACTTTCGCCAGTGTCGCATGCTCTAAACTGCTTGGTTCGGTCAAACTTTCAGTGAAGACTTCAGCACTTTGCATTTCTTTCTCAGCAGTTCATACAAATTCTTTTTCCGCCCAGCAGTCAGATGGGAAACACAAATAAACAGAGTAGAACCGAATTGACATTGACCTTGGCACAGCACTTACCTATCTCCTGTCTGAGAAGCAACATAGGACCACGAGATTCATAAAAATTGATAATTACAAAAATCTAGTCACCGTTCTTTTTTTCAATGACGTAGCATGCGCTGTAGAAATCATGGAATGTTGTGGCAAGTTGGTATAAGTAGTCGCAAAGCTAAAATAGTAATTACCAAGATTGCGCGTCTGAAGAAAAGAGCAAAATACCTGATGAAGCATGAGTGAGTCCAACACTTGTAGTATACAGTCAGCCAATTTCAAAATTTGCTTAGATAGATTCAGTTCTGCAGGGTACGTGATCGGAATCGAAGGCGTTCGTGAGATGTACTCCGCGATAGACGCAGCATCAATTCCAGACGTCCGCACGATTGATCTGAAGTTTTGCTAATGAGACATGAAAAGGATGTGTGTTGAAGTAAAGTTTCACCTAATCCTCGCATAGGCGTATAAGAGATAGACAGCCGTATTCCCTTTGTCGTCGAGCATTCTGTCGAAGGAAAAGACATAATCCTGTGTGCGAGTATGTGATAAGTCTGCGTATTTGATGCAGCCGTAGGCAACGGCGTCACGTGCGGCTGCAAGCTCTTCTTCGTTCATTACCTAAACTCATTGGGTGGAATAACGGAACGATAGAAGTACATTATAAATGGTTTTCTGAGAAGTGAATAACAATAAATACTCTTCGCAAGAACGTTCTCATTCCATCAAATATTTAGAGGAACAGCATGTGATTGTAGTACATGACATTTCTTCCTGATTATTCCCACATTTTTCCTTCGTTTCAAGAAGTGAATAGAACTCTCCTTGTTTGCGGGGACAGAAGTGCCTACATTAGGGGGGCCGGTTCATCTCGAGGGCTGCCAACACAGTGCAGACTTCAAAAAAATGCCGTCGCTTCAACGCCTTGGTCGAAACTAGCTGGCATGCAGCGAATCGAGTCTTGCACCTTAAGCTCGCCAAGGATTTGGTCAATCCTTTCTTTAAGAGAGAGTTCTTTCAATTGAAAAGTTGATACGCTCCACAAATACTGAGAGCAACGAAGTATTCTGCACTAAAGCGCGGAGTGCCTTTATGTTTTAATCTCCTTTTTTATAATGAGTCGCAGTGAGTTGTACAGAAAAGTTCAACGTTGTACCTACTGGGTTTACTTTTTTCCCGAAGCCTTAACATTAGGAGTAACTTAGAGCTCTATAACAGTAAAGCTTTGCAGTATCTCGCACCTTTCCGAACTTGGAAATCCGCATGCATTGAGTCATTTCCGAGTTCAGAATGATTATGATACATAGAAGTAGTCTTCTAGAAGGATAGCGTTCAGCGCTTCTCAACGACTACATGAAAATACAACAACTTTAACCCTGAGTTTTTCCTTAATCTCACACGTAAAAACCGTTTCTGCCTCTTTTTAAATTATTGTACGACAACATAGACTGGGACTACAAAACTTTCACTTTTCATTTCCTAGCTTCCATTCGACAGGAAAGCTCACTGAAGCCTAAGAATAAGAATTTATCAATTGTGCGCTTAGTGCGCTGTATACGACCATTTGAGAAATATATGTTACGCATGTTTTCCCACAACTTCACGTATCATTCATACAAAATGATTTTTTTAAAACTGAAATGCAAGGAATTTTTGATTTCCATAGATGTGAAAAGAATGAGGAACGGCTGGTCATCGTATTATTATGAATTGTGCAAAGTGTCCTGCTGCCCTGCGACTTTTCTCTGCAGTTCGCATTACCAACGTTACTACAAGAACACAAAAGGTTGCCGACCTTTGGAAGAAATAGCATGTCATACCAATCAGCATGTGGGTGTGTTTTAAGAGATGCATAATGGAAGCCCCAAGGATGGCAAAAATTCAAAGATTTTCAAAAACTTCAACTTCTAAGGAAAACTACAACGTAAACAGTGTTCATTACCCTAAAAAAATACCGTTTTTTGCAGTTTCAAAGGTATTTTGGTGGAAGCATTCAATTATTCCGATAATTTGCCAAGGAAAATTGTCAATATAACCAAGCAAGCACAACTTTTACCTCGGCTCTTCTCTTCTCATCCAGTTTAGCTGTTGCACGTTTTATTCCTTCGTCGAGAAGGTCAAGAAGGCGAACACTCTCGCCCGATCTTGTCTTGAATTTCTTTCTGTAATAGGATGTAATTCTGCTATGTTGTTGCTTCTGTTGTAGGATCACCACTAATACATCATGGTACATCATACACTTAAGAAAGCTCTACAAAGTTTTGAGTCGCTCTTTTGAATAGAAGACAAAACAAAATAATGTAAAACAAACTAAAGCCAAGGAATGCTAAGAATTCCAAGCAAACGACCGCACCCCTGCTAGTCTCTGATTGCCATCCTGTGTCAAGAACTCTCCTTAATGCTTGGAGAAAATGCTGAGCGATGGGGTGCTAGTTTTTTTTTAGGATGGACGGCATGCCTGAGATTTTGATAAGAATCCAAGATACTCGAAATCCTGTCGCTGGGGAATGCTCAAGAACTTAGAAGGACGCCGTAACTAGTTTCTGCTCGGCGGTAGTACGCTCGCTCTGGAACGTGCTCTTTAGTAAATCAGCTTTAGTATAGAGTAAGCTCTATACTGCCTTTACGAGCTCTTAGTCATCGTTGGACGATGGACGGACGTCGGAGGTCACGACTACAGATGAGACAATAAACGAGTGGTTGTGACGACGTAGCCGATCCTCAACCAAAGCTACACGAGAATGACTAATGAAAGATGAAATGTGCAGAGGGTTGAACTAGCATCCACCTCCTGTTCTACGAAATGCTGCTACATAGCGGGGCATTTTTTCGCCTTTCTCCATGTAGGGGTCTGAAATCCATTAGCATCTTCACTTGCTGTTTGCCAGCTTCAGCGGTTTATTGTTCACAAAACCAAATCGGACTCCTTTTGTGAGAAGTAAGAAAGTTGGAAACAGTAATCGATCGGAGGTTCGAATCCGCACCTGTGCTCACCAAGCCTTTCATCCCTCCGGGGTCGATAAATTGGTACCAGACTTGTCTGAGAGGATAAAAACACTGACTTCACACATCGTCTAGCCATCGTAAGTCACTGTATAGGCCAGTTACACGTTCGTAAACCTCACACGATTCTGAATTGAAGTGAACGTGGGGGCGGATCCCAAGTGGATTGTTTAACGCCAGAAACCTCAACTTTACTTTAATTGTCTTGGGATCTAGTCAGAATTATCGAAATGCTGGCGTCAAACAGCAGATGCAGAAGAGACTGGAAAATAGAGGATCTTAGAAAATACAGACAAGGGATGGTGATGGGATGAACCCCAAAAAAGGCCAGGGTGAAGAAATTTTGCAGTGACCCTACCCTAGGACTGTATTCGCATCCATTTTCACAACGAAATGAAAGAGATCACGAAGAAATGCTCTTCGTTCTTGAGAAAGTTCATTCATATATAAACCCGAACATCTCTGCTAACGACAATGAACTCACGTTCTTCCTACGGAAATACAAGTAGTGATTAGAAACATGAAAGCATGATATACACGTATTCGAGTAAAGAATGTTTAAGTACGGAGATTAAGCAATTAAGTCTGATCTCGGTCAACCTTGGTTGCTGTCCGACCATTGTCAACCTTGGTCATTATTAATGGAAAAATGAGCACATACCAAAAAAACATTACACAAGAGGAACCTTACGGTCATGGACTGGTGACTAGTTTCCGACGAACACAACTAACCTATCTTCTCCAAGGACAAGTCCAAATGCTACATGTTCTACTCGCTTTACTGTTCCATCATACCAGCCTAATTCGCGTGCAGCAGCGAACACAGTCTGAATTGAGCGCTAAACTACTCAAAGGCGTACAAATGCTTAAAATTTACCTCAAGGTGCAGACTTTGGCCTGCATCCACTACATAGATCACCCAGTCAGCATTTTTCTCCTGCAAACGATATCGGAGAGCAGCCAAGTCAGATGTGTCGTAAGTGTATCCTGGAAGTGAAAAATAATAAATGACGTGCAAGCAAGTCTAAAAATTCTATAATTGACATCAAAAACAAATAATACCTCCATCACTCTTCACAATTGTGAGGGGTACGTCACAGTTTGCTGGGAAGTACAGCAAGCGACCATCTTCTTCGCGGAATGTGCTCGAGTCTGCAACTAGTAAAAGTTAAATGACAAACAATAACAGATTCTGAGAGAAGAATTATAACAAATAGCAAATTCAATCGAAACAAAAAAGTATGCCTCCTGAAAACGTTTTCTTCAGATCTTCAACTAAAGACGACATCATTTTCTGATAGAATGATTCCCCAACATCTTCAAGGACAATATCGAGTCGGTCGTAGACAATCTGATTATCTTAAAAGAAACATGAATAAGGGGACTTTGAAACAGCCCAACACCCACATCTTTTCGATATATTGCAGATCATAGCCCACGCTTCCAGAATCTCTTTATCGTAGCTCTGCAACTTCACCACACAATCATAAGCTCGTTTTTTGAACTCGCTATCTTCATCAAAACGTTTTTTAGACTCCTAGAAAGCAAAAGACCATGAAGGAACAGCTGAATAACAACGAAAAAAAGTTTACCTTGTAGAATGCCTGCAGATCACTAATAGGTGGAGGCTGGTTTATGAAGTCAGGATATTTGTCGTAAAGATGAGCAATTAGCATGCCAAACTGTGTTCCCCAGTCTCCAATGTGATTGATGCGCATAACCTTGAATGTACACTAACGAAATTCGAGCAAACTCAAAAATCATTTGATAGAGTAGCAAAATTTCGTGAATAGGAAGAAATCAAAGACTATGTCGGAAGCGTATTAAAAAATGAGAAGAGAGTGGTGAGTGTAGTGCAATGCTAAGCTGCCATCGCTACCTATGCCCGAACACAATTCAAGGGTAACCAAGCCTTTCGTCCACCCTAAGTCGAAGAATTGGTGTCAGCAATCTTCGAGAGGGCAAGGATATCGATGTTACCTACGACTGGGCCCCATAAATTATTGTATAGGACGGAAACCCACTCACGAACCTTTATGGTTCGGATAGGAAGCTGAATCTCTTTCCTTTTTCTTCTACACGAAAAATGAAAAAAAAAACCCGCAAAGGATTCCTTTCGGTTAACTGAAGAGATGAATTGCGACAAAAACACCCAGAATCATGAAAGATTGGGAGAAATGTTGGAGATGACATCAAAGGACTGCTCAAACACCAAAGGCCAAAGGAATTTTGGAAGAAAAGGATGTGAAGGTCATAACACAATTGGAAACCGAATTCTTACATCGAATCCGACCGTCTCTAGAAGCCGACAAATGGAGTCACCAATGATTGTTGAGCGAAGGTGCCCTACATGCATTTCCTTGGCGATATTTGGTGATGAGAAATCCACTATCACTCTTTTGGATTCCACCTGAGGAAGCTGAGCACCCTAAAGTAAGAAAATAGATGATCACAGGAAAAACGTTCTTCCTATGCACAAAATAGCAGTCACGTAGTAAGAGAAGCACCTTAGACGCAATAGTTCCAATTTGATTCTCGATAAAAAACTTGTTCAAGAAAACGTTGATGAAGCCAGCAGGCACGACGTCGATCTACATGCAGACACCAACTTCATAAATTTACAACTGTGAAAGGAACGATAGAACCTTTTCTATTAAATCGCAAGCGGGAACATTGCTGGCGATTTGAGTAGCGACTTCGTACGGTTTCAATGTTGTGCCCAATCCTTTCAGCTTCTGGAAAGAACAGCTAGCAAACAAAGATAAAACCAGTCGCAGGCCTCGACCGACCGCGCATAGAGCCATAGCAGAGTTGCACTGGTAATCACCAAACTTGACATTCGTTGCTTCTGTCAATGCCACATTAACCCCGTCAACTGTAGGGAAGGCCTGAATAAAAAAAATTCGACAGGAGCAGAATTTGCACAAGAAAAGAAGAAAGCCAAAACAGAACCTCCTCTATGGCCTTTTTGAAAATGTGGGTAAGTCTGCTCAGCATACTAGAGCCGTAGTTAATCACAGTCACATAATTGCACTTGTTTTGTTTGGAAGTGTCACTGCTGTAGAAGTATCAATCAGACAGGAAAATGGAAAACGCCCTCACACAAGAACACCTGTTTGTGATTTTTTCATTATTTCTCATCTCCAGTTGCCCAAAATCTGCCTTAGTCATCTTCTCGTTATTGCTGCCCTCACGTTTTGCAAGCTCAGCTAATTGCTTTTTCAGACTCTACAAAACATGAGATCACCAAAGACTGACAACAATAAAAAAGGGAAAAAGAATAACAAGAAATAGAAGTCCAGCGAAAAATATGAAATGGTTCTCTCTACAAGTGGAAGGTACCATGGAAGATAAACATCAAATTCAATCAGTATCTAGCATAAGAATACTCTTCCAAGAAACTCGTGATAACATCAGTAATTAACACAGTCTTTAAAATGCCTTATTGAAATATATATTCAAAACGACATGAATCACGAGTGTAGTTGCGGTGGACTTGCGTACGCGCTCGAAACGGCGCGGTGGAGGCGGCAGCTGGAACCGAGTTGGGGCCGTCGCAAACTGCGGGGAAGGGTGGTGCCAACAAAGGCTTCACCATGCTCCTAGCCGCTACGCTCCACCGAAGCGTCTGTCGTTCATGTCGTCTTAACCCTACTTTAGTCGGGTCGAAACGACATGAGGCACGGTACAGTTGCACAAGCGGCTGCGCTCGAAACGTCGTGGTGGAGTTAGCGGTTGGAATCGACATGAGACCATTGCGAACTGGAGCGACTGATGGTGCTAGCAAGGGTCCCCTCGATCCTAACCGCTACGTTCCACCTTACCGCTTAGAGAGCAGCCGCTTACGCATCATGTCTTTTTGACCGTACTATATGTTTTGTCTACGTCTAGTTTATTGAAACATTCTTGTCATCCTCATTAGGTATTGCTTGATATATAAGGACGTAATAAAATAGCCAGGGGAAAATAACAATAGTAGTTATATAATAATAGTTATGTGTAACCAAACTTACCCTCTCAAGGATAATTTTTCTGTACTTTAGTTTTTCAAACTGCTTAAAAACAGTTTTTAGTTCAGGACAGGCATCAAGAACTTCATCGGTAATCTCGCCACTTTTGAAAGCATTTGTTATTCGCATGGCGCGTTCCACTTCGGCAACCTGTAATTAGACCTGCTGTGAGACGTGCACAAGAAGCGTTTGCAAAAGTTGAACTGAATTGTTGAATTTATGTTAAAAACGTTGCCTATATTCCTGTGAGTAGAGAGAATTGTGCATTCGATGAATTATTCGGAAAAATCGTCCGTACCACAAAAGTATTCCTTCGAATTTTAACCTAAGTGTAGGATCAAAACGAGATGAAGCTCGGTGTAGTTGCGTAAGTGGTGATACTTGAAGCAGAGCGGTGGGGCGTAGCGGCGGAGGACCCTTGCTAGCACCGCTTATCGATGTAGTTCGCGATAGCACACTTCGATTCCAACCGCCATTTCCGTTGCATCGTTTCGAGCGTACACATGTACGCAGCTACAACGTGCTTCAAATCGTTTTGATCCGACTGTGCAAAACGAAGACAAAGTCAAATCGAATTAGGCCTTTTTTAGATGTAGCGGGTCCTCCAGCAAGGGCGCCTTAACTTGACAATAGGACTACATGCAAGTGTGGACAGATTGTGTCAGCAAAATTGAACCCAACGGAATGGTCTTCCGAAACCGCATCTAGTGAGTACTTTGACTGATATTGTGGATCATAAATAATAGTAGTGATTGCATTTTAAAGCGGACTAAAATCCACACGGACAATAAATTGAATTTCAAAAGTGAACCTTCATTCACAAAAGGGCGCAGGTACTCAGCAAAGTCATCAAACATCTCTTCTTCTCAAAATCAATCACCAAGGACCAGAACGGTCGAAGACAACAGACGAAGGATCATTGAACCATTACACGAACAGAAGCGAGTTTTTGATCGGTACTTTTTGCAGAATGAAGAGAAGTATTTGAAAAGGAAAAAAAAAGAAGTTCCGTGAGCTCCATCTTCAATTAAAAAAAAAACAGAGAAAATGACACCAAAAATCCTAGAAAGAAAAATGGTATTATTATTGCTGACTTACATCATTCCTATGGAAATCGTAATAAGACTGGAGTTCCTTTTCCGCAGCCAAACCAGAGCACGGAGACGCCATATCTGTGACCTCAAACTGTTATTGTTACATGACTAATGGGTTCATCAGGTAACAAAGTCTGACAAACCCGTTCAATAAATTAAAATTGAGGTGCAGGCATACTGATCAAATAAGTTCTAGTTCACAGTTAAAATAACAGTATAAAAAGAATAACGAAAACAAAAGGGGTAGAATATTTCATTTCGAAAACCTTATAACATCCAACAACATTAGACGATAACAGAATGAACTGGAGAGAGAGCGATGGTCCTTATGTTACCCAGCAAGCAATTTGTACATAAATTACAAAAGAACGGAAAATATCAGGAAGAAATTGACTCATACAACTCAAAATTCAACTTTCTTTATAAGCAAATAAATGTTTGAATCGAGTTCGAATCCATGGAGGTTAAAAGCCTGGAAATGCATAAATCAGAGGAGTGCTGTACGTTTCCATCAAATGTGCCGAATTAGAGGAATGGAGTGAGATAGATTTCAACGAGAAAAGTGTTCACTACCAGTGCCTGGCTACCAAATATCGCCAAAAACCAGACCAACTAACAAAGAGTAGCATACCTCCCCTTTGAGCCTCATCAGCAGACCTCCAAATGATGCGTAGGCGGCTATACGACTTCCATCAGAACCCGAATCGTCACCTTCAATTCGATACACACGACCAAACATCACATACTCAAATTGGGCTACTCGAGAGTAGTTGGCCTGGAATCAAAGAAAAAATCACCCAAGACCGTCTCTTGCAAATCCATTATTGATGCACCACAGAATGTCACGCGCAGTTACGAACATTTCATTGCCTTATTTGACGCAATGCGATTGAGGTGTTGATTGGACCAAATATTATCCAAATATTCAAACAAACTTCGTTTCAAAACACATGTCCAAAAAGCCAATCATTACTGTCACCAAAGTAGTGTGATGAAATCCAAAACGTGTGCATGCAACTACGGGGCAAAACCATACATGTGATAGCCGAAGCCGGTGCTTCGACCCCTTTCAATTTTGGACGGTTGGCAGAGGGATCCTCATCATTTGACCTGCACCCCATGTGCTAAACCCTCTTCGCCTGAGGAGGATACGGCTCCTCCCTACCGCACCTATGAGCACAACTGAAACGCGCGCGATTCCCAAGGATGGATCATCGCTACAAATGACCTCTAGATCGGGAGGCGTTTCAGAAAAGACTCGTATCACAACAATCAACAATTTAGTAACTGTCTTCAAATATTTTCTACGCAGCCGTTGGATTCGTAATTATCCGTAGACTCGTTCCTAAATCAGGAGAACATCATTAACTGCTGCCAGTAGTTATACTTAAAAAGTGCTGCGATGGGTTGTTCATCTTGGACAATGGCTGGTCACCATGAGCAGTCTATTTCAATACTTTTTTTAAGTTTAGATACTAATGGAAGCGCATTATTATGAAACAATTAACAAACAATAGGGAAAAACGAAAGTGTGGACTAAGAATAAACATGAAAGATCTCACCTGGGGATCATACTCTCCCTCATCAGGCATCCCGTCATCGCGTACAGAAGTGGTAATCATTAAGCGGAATTTATCGTTAAGACTGATGGGATAAAGTTGTGTATTCACATCTAAGATTAACTCCATGCTGAAAGGCGGCAAATGATCAAATCAAAGTCCAACTAGTTCACTCTTTACAAATGTGTTGGACAACAAACCTAAACGATTCAGAATCGCAGAACAGTCGAGAACAGCGATCGAACTTCTTCCCATCTGGATCGATGTTTTTGACCATAAACATGTCGTCGAATATCACATCAGACATAGTTCTAAACAGAAAAGGTGTAAAATCGCTCGAAGTAGCTAATTAAATCAATCGGGCCCTAAGGGGTAAGCGTTAGTCTTCGAGGATCTATGACATGTGAGGTAAGGTTACTAAGAAAAAAAGTAAGCTAGAGCATCGAGAGATACCACTGAGTGGAACCTTCCCCTCCCCAACTATATTTTCCCCCAGAAAACTACTTCCCGAACAATATAACAGCCAAAAAACCCAGATTTCTCCGCCAAAATTTGTACCATGAGGATTGCAGCAAATTGCTCTTGTCGCGATTCAGACGTCGAATAAAATGTGCTCGTAAGCTACAGAATAAACAATTAACCCGACAACTAAGGTTTACGTTGATGCAGAATTAACGTCTGCATTCGGGTACATTCTATCATGCTATGTAATAGCGCACTTAGTCCGTGGGCGCACACGTTTGCGTGTGTCTGTGTGTGACGAAAATACCCCGTAGTGATGCAAAACTCCTCACCGGTGAGGTGGCGAACAATCGCCATGCAACTGAGAGGCGAGCACTCTGCGAAACGAGTCCTATGGCGTCGAATTCGTGCCCCGGAGATAGCTGTAAAATGGGGTGCGACGGCCCCATGGAGTCGGAATGGTGCGCCGGTGCTAGAAAGCTACAGAGTGGGTAGAGACGGTTTCCACTTGCGTTGGTGCGCGAGAGCCCCAACGCAGTAGGATGGGTTTCTATGGTTCCTTCACATATCTAATTCCCATCATGTCTCCCTAACGTTGCTAACATCCTTTTTTCGAAAGGAGGAAACACACGTGCGAGCGGCTGCTTGAATGCAATACATAATAGCCAACAGTTTGCGCAATCTGACGTTGAACGTTGTTTTTATCACTACGATGGTGATATTCACTTCATCTCATGCTGGCTAGTCATTCCTTGCCATTAGTTGGGAACGGAGGAGACTCATACTTTCAATAATGCTTCCAAACTGCGGAGATTTGGGACAAACATAGATGTAAAGTCAAGTTTGATTGTTTTCCAAATTTAGAACTGACGCTCTTAGGGAAAAGCCATAAAATCTTACATCCATGATCAAATTTTTGGGTAAGAAAATTGAAGAGAGCGTTGAGAGAAAAAGGCAATTCTAATTTTACAAAAAATGTCGCTGCTGTTATTTCTTGTTTGTTAAATGTTATTTCTTATTGATCAGCGAAACGAACACCAAAAAAAGCCTGAAGTCCGGCTTTAGCCGGACGTTCAAGTTGGTTATACATAATCAACTGAATGGTTCTCACACCTCTGTCGATCACCAAGCCCTGCAATCCCCAAGTTTCTTGCCCTCCTTTTTAATTGTTGCCATCAGTTTGGAACACATAGCTTCACTAGTGGAAACAACGTCTCCGTCGGAGTCAATGTTTCTAGTTCTTCACTCTTCGACTTGTTCCTCACAAATTTCTATTTTTGGTGGTGTAAGCGGATTTTTTTTTCCGAAATTTTCTTCCCTGTTCTGCTCCTGAGTGTTGTATTATATTTAATTAATGAGAGAAGTCAATAGTGTGTACATTCGCAGGGGATTTCTTTTTTTTTTTAGGAGATTTTCTCAAAATTCTAATCAAAATAAATTCTATCAAGAAATATTGGTTTTTTTTGCATTTCTAAACGATTGCAAGCTGATACTTAGCTCGTTATCATACTCCAAAATTTCCAGTTCCTAATACTCATAGCACGGCTTTTGCATCCGAAGAAATTATAACGACATTGGAGATCTTCCTCAGAAAAATGAATGTTTTTTTTTTCGCTGTTTTCTGAAAATTCTGTACTAATGTTCGCAAAAAAAGGGAAAAGCTAACGAAAAGGGAACATGAAAACGGAATTCGGAAGAATTCGGAAGAAGGAATTTGTCGAGCTTTGCTGTATTATATAGATCCACAAATCGACATGAGTCGTATTTGCATTTTCCTGCGTGCCCAGATTTTTTCACTCCACACATGCATTCCATATCTAATCTCGTATTTTGCATTGCCAGAATAGCCTGGGAACGTTTGCTGACGACGGTTTCTCCTGTACACGGATGACTTATTGTAGACAATTTGGAAACGTATGCCCTTCAAGAGTTGTGAGGCGATGACAAATAGAAAACAGATACAGTTTAAGTTGAAGCAAAATTCGAAGCAGGCAAGAAATTTCGTCGACTAAATACAAATTTACATTAATCCAAAAACAATATTGTTGTAGGAAGAAGAAAGCAGAAAAGATATCGCATATCTCTAGCAAATTATGAGGAAGAAAATTCTTCTCCGAAATTCTGCATTGCACATTGGCTGTACTTGCTGCATGGCTTTGCAACGTCGGGTTTGTGCTAAACTCAGCTCAGTCTCAGGCTTAACCGCATTTGTGGCGAATGGTTATGAGTTTCACTGTAAGAGAATTCGTCACGAATGGTCAGGAGAGATCAACGCATCAATCTCAAACTCAGAATTTTCACAAAAGATGGTCCATCTCAATTTTGGACTTGAAAGGAAAAACTTCGTAAAGGAATTTAGTGCGGTGAAGCAGCTCGTGCTCATATTTCCCATAAGCTTCGCTCTAAATACCGTCGTACGTGAGTTTCCCGCCAGCTAGGTTTTTCTTGAGGGCTTTTGCTTCAATTCTAAATTGTGGGACATTTTTATAGGAATTCGTCCAAACAAATTCATCGTCCCAAAAATGGATCTCGAGCCATTAAACATTCTCATGCAGTTTTGATGTAAGAAGAGATATCAAACAAAAATATTAGAAGTGAAAAAAATTACGGTGTTCATCTGAGAGATGTGAAAAAATCCTTCCATATAAAAGCCTCAAAGGTAGAAGAGTAGATGCAACTCAGCAATGTTTGGTGGATTCATCGTTCTTTCGATTCCAGTCGCTCTTCTCGCCTGCTCAACTCTCCCGCCTGGTCAAGGTTAGTTCGATAATTCAGTTCTCAGGAAAAGTACAGAAGTCTTCAGCGTATACTTCCAACTTCTTCACGTTTTATTTTGATTTATTTCAAAAACTGGAGATACGCAAACGCATCAAATCGCTGTGCAATAGATGTACTCTTGTCAACTCTGAGACGCTTAAACGTGACTGTCCCGATCTTCTAAATCTTCTAAATTTTTCAAAGTGATCCCAAAAAAGAGATCGAACTTCTGGGAACACATGCAAGTGTCACTCGCGGAGGAAAGAAACGCTGATATCACTTCGGAAGCAAATTCTTTAGATTCCTTCAGATGTATTGTGTCATAAGCACACCAAAATGTATAAGTTCTTAGATTAGGTTACCTTTGAATTTATTATCTATTTTATTTATCTATTTTCATTTAGAAAAAAGTGAACACAGGTAGAGTCATATTCTGAAAAACAGAAAAAAGACAGAATGTACGAAATTATGCATGTTATTGATTTCTTATTCTACACAATGGATCTCAGCTCAGTGCAGAGATTTCAGATGAAGAAATATATGTCTCAAAAATTCCCAAAAATTGAAGATTGCAGAGAAGCAAATAACAATTCGAGGAGTAGGACTCACGACGATTCCTCTCGAATATGCTTATTCGACTGATGCGGGAGTGCAGCAAGCTTACCCAGCGATATCGAAAACATCGGATGACGTTGTTAATAATCTCCGAAAATATGTGAAAAAAGCGGTGAGAACTGAGACGAGAACTAGGACGGATCTGCTTTCCGATGACGTTATTTGCAGTCTTGACAATCGTTGATTTGAGGTGACGGCAGTAATCAAAGAAGAGGCAAGGAAAGTGGGTCTTGAGAACCTCGTGTCCGACATAGGAAAACAAATCAAACCGACCCCATACTACACTCCCATAGATTGTTCAGTAGCTGGGGCCGCGGTGCAACCTCCTGTCAGTGAGCACTTTATTACTATCTCTGCAACATTTTCGAAAGATGAATCAGTTCAGATACTGGTGGCTTCTCCTGTGTGGTAGAAAACGGAGTCGTTACAAAAGTAGCGTACAGTGGCGCAAACACTGCTGAAATTCCGAAATATTTCCAGGAGTTCATGATCATCATTTCCGTGAGTGCGGGTTGCTTCTTAGATGTTGTACGTGAATGCCGCCATTTTCCGCGGTGTCATCTGATAGTATAGTCTTTCTTGTTGCTGAAGGATACGTAGGTATCCTCCCAGCAACCTGCTTTCTTGTCCTCTGATAGTTAGCTCATAGTGGCTGTAGTATGTACATGTGTTGTTAGCGTCGGTCAGGATTAACGTGCAACGGTGACTCGAGGCGATCTGTGATAAAAAAAATCACGTAGGATGACTACATTTTGCCTACGGATCCTTCTATCACACAGCAGCATTCACAGGATTTTTGAGAGATGGACATGCACAATTCTCGAGACTTCGCTTTTGTCGTATTATGCATATGAGAATATATTATTATTGTAAATGAGTTCAACCAAACTAATGCGACGCACCCGCAACGAAGACACAAAATGGTGCGGCGAAGGGTCTATCGGCTTAGCTTTAGTGCCGTGGTTGACACCAGCAAAGCAAGCATCGATACGGTCGATGCGGACCCTTAGCGCTTATGAGCGCATACGATGAGAGCTGTATGTCGTGCGTAATGTGTGCTTGTCCTCGTCCAGCTTTATCAATCAGACAATACATTTGATTCCAGGTTTCCAACTCCGTCATCGGTGGATGGAGCAGAGATATGTGGGATACCATTTTACTTAATTTTACTTAAAGCGCGGAGCAAGCTGGCAGCTGGAACGTATGGGACAAGTTTCAAAACGGTCACGCTAACGCAGTTATAAATTTCGAAAAACTGTGCATTCATAACTAAATGTATCACAGCAAAACAAGCTCCTATTCGTTCAGTAAAGCGTTATAGATGTTACTTGTTGCCGCTACATAACAAAAATTAGGCAGGATTATAAACACAATGTACTTCGGAGTGCGTTTGGCAGTTAATTCACCTCTGTACAGAGCAGAAGGAAAAGAACCATTCAAATAGGAGAAGTTAAGTACCTTCTTGTACTTAGTACAGTAACCACGGTAATTCTTCGCCATTGGACGAAGAAAAAAACGCGGATCTGCAACTTGGTATTTGATTAGAACCCTCTTTTCTCTTTATTTTGAAACATTTGAACCAGAAGACTGTGACAGTTCATTGTAGAATTCAGATGGCCAGAGTGCGAAAAAATCAGATTGTTTTTACATAAATCCAATTCCCCTTGCTCTCACTAAACACTATTTGGAATTCGGAGTTTGAAATGGGCAGATTTGCTGGCGCTGACAATATCTATCGAATGATTTTAAACTAACGGAATTTATGAGGTTTGAAATTTTTCCTCCAGACTCCGGCCAGTTATCGAAGCCTCTTTTCTTGTCACAGCTAAGCGATCCTTCCACTGTTTTCTTGCCAAGTTGACACTATTATGCAGTATCATGATATGTAATAACGGGCTTATTCTGTCACGGGTGTCTGTCTGTCTCTCTGTGCGTGTGTCAGTCACGAAATTCAAAAAGGGGAGTGAGACGAGTCCACCGGCGTCGAGTTGTTACCTCGACGCTGGAAGGCTATGAAATGGGGTGCGACGGTTCCACCGGCGCCAGATATCTATAGAAGGAGGTGTGACGGATCCACCGGTGCCAGATACCTATAGAAGGGGGTGTGACGGGTCCACCGGCGCCAGATATCTATAGAAGGAGGTGTGACGGGTCCATCGGCGTCGAGTTGTTACCTCGACGCTGGAAGGCTCCACCGGCGTCGAGTTGTTACCTCGACGCTGGAAGGCTATGAAATGGGGTGCGACGGGTCCACCGGCGCCAGATACCTATAGAAGGGGGTGTGACGGGTCCACCGGCGCCAGATACCTATAGAAGGGGTGTGACGGGTCCACCGGCGCCAGATACCTACAGAAGGGGATGTGACGGGTCCACCGGCGCCAGATAAAGGGGTGTGAGATCACCCGCCAGATACCTTATGACGCTGGCCCACGGCGTCGGATTGGTGCGCTGGCGCCAGATACCTATAGAAGGGGTGTGACGGGTCCACCGGCGCCAGATACCTATAGAAGGGGTGTGACGGGTCCACCGGCGCCAGATACCTACAGAAGGGGATGTGACGGGTCCACCGGCGCCAGATACCTATAGAAGGGGGTGTGACGGGTCCACCGGCGCCAGATACCTATAGAAGGTGACGGATACCAAGAAGGTGTGACGGCCCGGCGCCAGATACCTATAGAAGGGGTGTGACGGGTCCACCGGCGCCAGATACCTATAGAAGGGTGACGGGTCCACGAAAAGGGGTGTGACGGGTCCACCGGCGCCAGATACCTATAGAAGGGGTTTGACGGGTCCACCGGCGCCATATACCTATAGAAGGGGGTGTGACGGATCCACCGGCGCCAGATACCTGTATGAGAGGGTGCGACGTACGGGTCCCACGGCGTCGGATTGGTGCGCTGGCGCCAGATACCTATAGAAGGGGTGTGACGGGTCCACCGGCGCCAGATACCTATAGAAGGTTGACCCCCAATACCTATAGAAGGGTACGGATCCACCGGCGCCAGATACCTGTATGAGAGGGTGCGACGTACGGGTCCCCCGGCGTCGGATTGGTGCGCTGGCGCCAGATACCTATAGAAGGGGTGTGACGGGTCCACCGGCGCCAGATACCTATAGAAGGGGATGTGACGGGTCCACCGGCGCCAGATACCTATAGAAGGGGGTGTGACGGGTCCACCGGCGCCAGATACCTATAGAAGGGGGTGTGACGGATCCACCGGCGCCAGATACCTGTATGAGAGGGTGCGACGTACGGGTCCCACGGCGTCGGATTGGTGCGCTGGCGCCAGATAGCTATAGCGTGGGGTGAGACGGATCCCGCGGCATCGAAATGGTGCGCAATCACTTCGCGTGCATGTCGCAAAAGATAAATGGTTAAAACCGTTTCATGGCCACTGGGCGCGTTGCTTTTCACCTTCATGACTCCTCCGCGTGTTTATTTCCTTCTTCGTTTGTCTCAATTTGGTAGCACGCTTTCCTCAGAAAGGGGAAACCCGCATGAAAACGGCTGCTTAAATAGTTCTGCAAATATAGAACTGATGCGTTTAGAAAGAGGACTATGAAATCTTTCGCATTTAGTTATAATATAAAAAAGGAAGAAGGATTGCTGGAGATACACAAGTCCAATTTCATAGAACTAGTAACACTAATATTAATTGTCGTTGATCAGTGAAAACGAGCGAAGCAAACGCCACAGAAAGTCCGAAGTCCGGCTTTAGCCGAACGCTCAGACTGGTTTGAAAATAAAAGGGTAACAAAACATCCAAAGAGTAGCTAATCATAAGAATCGCAATAATGCGCTTTTAAAGCTAATAACAAAGTGTTGTGGAAAAATGAAGTGAATGAAGAAAAGAAACAAGTTGCAAACCTCAGATCCTCACTATTTATTCCTCAGCCCAATAAATATATCCAGAATCATATTCACAATCACGAGTCGAAATGTGTCCATGCTAAACCAAACTAACTGGCTTAACCTTACTTAAATGGCTGCTGATGGTTTCGCCTAACGCACCTTAACCGCATCTTCGACTCGCTGTTCCGTGTTTTGCCGAACCTTACGTGTCGATTGAAGTGATTGTAGATGCCAAGTTCCTTCAGAAATTTTTGGACGGAAGAACTCTTACGTCGCTCTCTTCTTCTTTTCTCTCCAAGTTTTCCATTTCCTATCTTCTGACTTTGGGCTGGTGTAGGGCAGTCGGTAGAGGTGTTGATTTGACTACACGATCAATCTATGGGTCGAAATCGCTAGAACTGACCTAGCCTTTCATCTCTCCGGGTTCAACTGGTACGAAACTTATCCAGGAAGATAAAACACCGACCTGACACATTAGTTCGCGCTCCCAAATCATTGTAAGGCTGGGTACACGTTCGTAAATCTCAAACGATATTCTGAACTGAAGTGGAACAAGGGGGGGGGGGGAAAGTAGATGCATTCTTGGATTCATCAATCCCGTTCACTCCACCAATTTTACTCAGTCTTTGACTGCGATGCAGACGGAGCTAGAACAATAATAGTAAAAAAAATCCTTTCCAGCACGAATTTCGGCATGAGAACGTACACAACATATAATTTCTTCCTCAGCTCTACTTTTTGAATTTGCAGTCATATGAACTAAATCATAAAACAATTTCTCGAGAAGATTGTAATAGCTTAATAAGCAAAGATAGAGAGATTTCTTCTTGGATTGAGTTCAGCTTCCAAGCTCTTACGTTTCAATGACCCAGTTCCGTACAGAGCCTGCATCTGAAAGGAAGACTCCTAATTAAATTGCTACATTTATGAGTTTGGTTCCTACGCCTGTCCTGATGACTGCGATTCGCTTTCGATTGAAGCATGGCAGACTAAGAATTGAACGTTTGTTGGAGGCCATTTGGCGACGATCACCATTGACAGTTGTGAACTCAGAGTTCCAAACTCCAAGAAAGTATAATTCTGGAAAGCAGTCCTACGAAGCACTCTGAAATTCCTGTGGAGATCAACGAAACGATCTGGAAGGTTTCTGTTTAGTGTGACTCTATGGACGCCCAAATGCGTCGACGTCAAAGGCAGCCTATCGCGATTTTGCTATGGGACGGAAACTACGGCTTTTTTTCTTACGAGTTACGGTGGAACGTGTCACCTTGTGCACGTTAGCTGCCTGTTCGATGGTTTAACTCGAGAAGGCTGTCAAGGAGAACTCACTGGGTCTCGACTGCTGGCACGTGGATGCGCGCGCACGCAAGGGTAGCGCGTCGCAAACGATGTGGTGGGGAAGAGCGGCTTCTTCCACGCTGTTTGTTGCGACGACTAGGAAAGGAAGAGCGGAGCAAGGAACTCCAAGCTTTCATTGTGGTTTCCGCACCACGTCAAGACCGCGATACGGTGCCTCCAAGATGCATGTATCTTCGATAAGGCAGGGCACAGAGAAGGAGCGTATGTTATGCAAAGAAAAAGCATTGCGACAGATGCGTAGCGGTCACTCTGTTGAACACATTTGGCACCGACTGTGGAATGTGCTATGCTGGAAACACATAACATGCTCTGTCAGCATCATCTCATTTGGAGTTTGACGAAATCGAACTCCAACGATAGAGTTCCATTGTTTTATGTTTGCTCGTTTTCACAGTCTGTCCACTACTGGACTACTGACGATGTTTCATCGCTGGCAGTATCTTCGACCACAAAAAAATGTGAGTGGTAACTGATGTATTGGTAGCAAATGGTTATTCGCGAATGCGTCGTTACATCAAGACGATATATCAAAAGATGAGTTCCGGGCGCCGAAGTTTGCAAAACTGCCACCTCCTCGCAGGTCAGGAAGAGCGTCCAGGTAAGACTAGTCATTCTTCTCTTCCCATAACCCTTTGGCCATATCCTTAGCTGTTGGAAGGTGTTGTTCGTTGAGTAGTCCATCTCATGAGAAGGCTAGGTCCGTTAAGTTTCGCTTGCAAGTGCCACCCCGGTCATTGTACATCACATTCACATATGCGTGTTAGAGACAGCTCGTCGTTTCGATCAGACGCGCTGTCCACTGCGAGTTGAGTGTTCTGTGTTCGGGGAGTAGTCTCGTAAGCGTTTCGATAATCGATGGGCTCCCGCTGATGCCGCGACGTCTTTCAGCTGCATATGTGGAGAGTTCGTCTCTTCATTTGTATCAATTCATATGTCTACGAATGGTTTTTTAATACCTACGTCCACTCACCGTTCACGCAGCACATGAACGAGCATGTCAGACCTCCAGTTCGCGTTTTCTTGCGTTTTCCGCTGGCAGCCAGAAGTAGTGTGCTTCGATGCGTAGACAATTACACAGAGAAGGAAATGCTTATGACTTCACCAGCTCTGCGCAAGAAGCTGAGATCAAGATGAGTTGAGACGCTTGTTACGCGGGGTTGCTATTTTTTTGCATGCATACCCTTTATAATTTCGTGGTTTACTAATCGCACATCGATCATCCGTCGATGTATTCACAAGAAAGTGTCTGTCATAATCTTTCATCTTTCTGGGAGGGTTACAGAATCGAAGCAATAACAAAATTAACGAAAAAGGACTTTGTTGAGATTACGTAGTCCTAATCACAAAAAAAAAACTATTCAGAACAAGAAAAAAAGAAGCTTCTGGAAGCGTCGTCGCTCTCGTGTCAATCGTTGCATCAACCAAAAAGGCGAGAACTGAGACTTGGGGATTTCGACGAAGGCTGCTTTCAAAACGTCACGGAACGTGTTGTTACTCTGAGCGTTTGTCAAAGGGAGCACCCTTGGAAGGCGCTGATATAAATGTTATAGAAAGAACTTTTAGGATATCACCGAAATTCAGGGACAATTGATCTCAACTTCCATTGTCACTTATTGTCACATCTCCGACGAACCCACGAGTAAAGTCTCAGAATGAGTTTGCACCCAATCACAAGCTTGCTTTTACAAGCTAACGTTCTTACTTAGAAATCTGCAAATGATATACGCATAAAAATCTAATTTTTAGAATCGGGCCTGTTTCTGAGTTCGGAGCCTGCCTCAAAATTACCGTATGCTTAAAGGCATCACCCCACGAATCTGAGGTGGTGCAGATTTCAGGTGGAGTATTCGTATACGAGATGGAAGACTACGGAGAGGGAAGTGATTCCGTCCATTTCTTGCTAATTGCCGTAAAAAACGGCCCGGAAGATGCGGCGCCGCACAAGACTGGCGCGCTCCAATCGAACCTCTTGTACAAAATGGCGCGCCAAAACGAATGAAGCCGTATCTTCCGGGCTGTTTTTTACGGCAATTAGGAAGAAATGGACGGAATCACCCCCCTCTCCGTAGTCTCCCATCCTTTATACGAATACTCCACCTGAAATCTGCACCACCTCAGATTCGTGGGGTGATGCCTTTAAGAGATACGCAATACATCAGTTATTCTTTCTATTTTTTCATACGCTGCTGAGATGGTTCGCAGTTTCTTCTTTATGCGGCGTCGTCTTTAACTTTTATTTCTTATTTTCCTTTCTCTCGCCTTTGTTCCATTTTCGCTTAATTTGTGGTTCTGCTTGAGAATCGAACCTACTTTTCAGAACCTTAATTTTAAAAAACCTTTGTAAAACCTTCGTTTTTACTCCGTTCGTACTAGTAAACTTCGCCTTGTAGTATAACTACTCCTCGTAGCTCCCTCCTTACATACTGTCATGCGTTTTGTTCAATCTTGTTGTTAGTTCTCTGACGGGGCAGCGAACACCAGTTCTCAGGAATCTGTACTGGGAAATTTAAATGCAAATGTGACAGATCACATGGTAGGATCTCACGATTTGTTCTCTCTCGACTCCTAGTCGTGTTCCTATCGCTTCCACTGTTTTTTTCAGGCCATTTAACAGAAATTAAATATATCTACAAATTGTTCGGATGTCTCTTTTCATGTAGTTCTCCCTTACACCTATATTTTTAATCTGTGTACCATCAAATTCCAAAAAGCGCTGCTGAATCAATTATTCACTCCATAAAAAATTAAAAGAAGAAAAAAGTATGTTTAAATTATCATCAATTATTTAATGGCTATATGAACTGCCATTTAATTTTGGAGATTCTACAAATAGGAAGCATTATATACTTTGAAAGAAACTACGTAAAAAGGTGGGAGTGTATACTTGATTGCACCACTAGTGTTCTTCGCGCCGTGCGCGAGCTAGCCGCTCTCCTCTTCCTGTAAGGCAATTGAACATTATTTCGGCTTTCCTTGAATTCCAAGTACTCATATCCTCGAAAAACCCATGCCCACGCAGAAATTTTTCTCATTTTAAAATTGTGGAAAGGGCAGTGCAGGTTTCAAAGCTGTTCATCACCAAACTTTTGCAAATTTCACGTATGTTATCAGACTGCCAAATAGACAAATTACCGTGTGAATTGCACAGTTTGCAAGTTTCGGTTGAGTGATCATAGTCCCATACTTGTTTAAGATTCATGATTGGACTTCTGGCTGTACAGCTTCCCTTCCGAAAATTCTTCATAGTTTTTGAAGAAGAAACTGTTTTAACTGCTGTTGACTACATTTCTAAAGCGTCACTTTCCCTCCCAAAATTTTAGAGACAAATCGAAGTCCGGCCGTTTGACAAGGTAAATCCGACTGCACATCTACTCTGTGAAACAGTCAAATCGAACTATTTCCGAGTTCATCGAAATCTGTTCAATTCTAAATTCTGAATTTTGAAGAATTTGTATCTGGAGATTTACTATAGAGTGTTTAAATCCAGAAATGTAAAGAAAAACATCGAGGTTAACTGAACCGCTTCTGAAGGAACTGAATTGCAGAGAAAAATGCAATAGCAGAATTTCTATTGCATACAATTTCCGGAAAAGATAAATACAGTACAATAAAAGAAATAGCATAAAAATAATACACAAATAATATGCAATTAAATTCAAAATAACACAAAGATAAATGGTAGAGCCACAAAGCACTAATAATAAAAAAGTGAGAGACAAAAAAGAATATTTTCACAAATCCGGTGCTGTAGAAGTTGTATACGAGTATCAAAATTGTCATCAACAGGGATCGCTCATGAGATCGAGATTTTCATTTCTGTGCGCTTTCGTCCAGCATTTCAAAGATCGTCACCGAAACGGACCAGCAAAACCTACGCACAATTTCAGACAGATTCGTTTATGTGCGCCTTATGGGCACATTATGTGGTGGTCCCATCGGAGAGTGCGCAGAAATCCTTGGCTCGTATCGAATACGCTTCTGTATTCAACTGCTAAAGCTGAAGTCGGCTGTTTAGAATTGATGGGAATGATCTTTCCCCAGAAATCGAATTTTGACACATCAAAAAAGTCTTCTGATGTGTTTACATGTGTACGGTATTCGTCCTCATGCGTACGACTGTATTTAGTTGTGTAAGTGTGGTACATCTCGGTGCTACTATCTATCTCGGTGTAGTCAACTCGTGTCTGGGAGAAGTCTGGAAATGTGAATGTAGAGATGCTTCAATTATTTTGAATACTCTTCAACTACGTTTACTCTCCTTTTCTTTTGCTGAAATCCCATCTGAATGAAAGTGGTTATCGTTAGACCACCGCAAAAACTATCTATAACCGTCTATTTTCGTCCCAAAGAAGTAGTGTGGTTGGCGCAAACAACATTATTTCAGCCTGCTTGTAACCTTTGATAGGAGAAAGCAGGCTAGAAACAGGGTTGCTGATAGCCTCAAACGCAACGGTAACCGACTCAGATCCGAAGCTGAGGCCTTGAACTCACTTCAGACTGTCGCAAAATTGCAACTTAGCTACTCCCCTTTATCGCTTTTGATGCTTTATTCCATGTATTGCAGTTATGGCTTTCGATACGAGTTTTCCTGTCTCTAAAGCGCATGTGGTTGGTGATGCAAACGAAAACAATCCTATTCAATAAAGCCAAAATAAGAAATGGCTTTTCTGAAGGCAGTGAACTGTTTTAAAACTGGAATAATACTAAGAGCAAAACAGTTATATGGAAATAAAGTAGAGATTTTCACTATTTTCTCAAAATTGGTGGAAATTTTGATTCGTGAGTTCGTGAGGTGGTCACCAAACTGTCTCCTTCCGATTTCACTGCGCCCTTCTTTCACGCGTGTACTTGTTGATGTGCGGATGTAGTGCAGTCGGTGAGAGGTTGGGCTGCGACTGCACGGCCGTTGGTTCGATTCTGAATTGCTTTCGCGCATCCCCTGCGCATTGCCTAACGCCAGTCACGTCATCGTTTTCTCAGAAAAGAACGCCAAGCACTGTATTTCACCTCACCATAATCAGTTGCTCCCATGATAAGTGCCCCATAAATAGGAATACATTCATACGCTTCATTATAGATTTGGTATTCTAAAATCTGTGCTCTCAGAGATACAAGGGAACATTAGAAAGGAAAAGTTGCACTCGAGTTCGCAAACCTGAAACGAAGTCGATGCGTGGCTGCGTCCCAGTAGGGATTGATCTACGCCGTGCACTTCATCCTTCATCCTTTACTCATTAGTTTTGCAGCCGTTTTTCGCATGTCACGACGGAAGCATCGTTACGTGAAGGCCGTGCATGTAATAGAATGTTGCTCGCAATTAGATAGTCTGTGAAATTAAACGTTTTGTAGTGGTTTGTCGTGTCGAATGTCTCAATTCGCGTGGAAAGGAGCGCGTGGAATTCGCTGACACACGCGCACACACGAGCACCAAAACCCCATAAAAACGCACAACTATGTGCCATACACACATGTTATTATTCAAATGGGGAATGCGCTGATTTGGCTTTGAACGACTCACATCATTCCTTCTTCTCAGTTCCTGCAGCTAAATCCCTTTCACTTCCATGATCAGGCCTAGGAGGAGGACATGTTTCATGTCACTGATGGCGCATAGTTCGAACCCTTTGATTTTTCTTAGCCGTTATCAGCATTCAACAGCGAAAGTAATGAACTAATGAGAAAACTCTCAATAAAAGAGCAATTGAGAACTGGGAGTCGCTAATCGTTGATTCGAAAAGGACCGGGTGCCCCCTTGAGAGATCCAGGCTGGATTTCTCTACCCTCTAGACCAAAGTTTCTAGACTAGAATGTAACGAGACGAAAGGAAAATATTAATCAATGCGTTGACAAGCAGGATGTCCTCATCTCATTCCACAAAATGTTTATATTCGGGTCAAAACGTTCTGAAGCTTGGTGCTGTTCTTAATTAGTTGGCTGCGCTGATCCCACCTCAAGAGGGTTTCAGTTCGTTGCTCGAGGTGGGATCTTACTCTTCTCTGCAGCTGAGTTGCAGCAAGCGAGGGCCCGTCCGCGATTGCAACCGCTAGCTCCACCTCCCAAGTGCATCCAGAGATATAGCTTGGTTATTTTCCTTACGCAAATTCGGTGCGACGGGACTTCGCTGCAAGACCGAGCCTTCGTTACAAGTATACAAGGGTACAGGTACATTCCAACTGCGTAATCTGTTAAGCCGTGGACAAAGTTTCATTGGATAGCAATGTTTTCTACCAAACCACGTGTTTTCGCTGCAGCGCGTTACAACTGAAAACTTTTATTGGATACATGCTCAGGTGGTTTTGATCTGAATACGCCTGCATAATAAGAAACGGTCTGGGGTGTACCCTGCGCGGCGGAATCTTTCATCATTACACTTCGTTTCACTGCGTGTTCATTAGAGCTCCTTACCGTGCAAGCGTTAATCCAGGAGAAGAGCGAAATTGCAAGAAACCCTCAGTCAATTGCACACTCACGAGTGGTTCGGACTCCCTCCGCGTCTCCGATCGATGTGGCGATAATCGGTAGGACCGACAAGTTCGGAGCCTCCTCTTTCTTGTGCGTCTAACAGCTCCTCGTGATTTCCTCGTCAATTTGTACGTGATATTGGTTCATAGTTGTGACCGTGGCGAAATCTTTCTCTCCTAGCATCAGTACCATCCCCGATCGAATACAGCTTCATCGGGAGACCAACTCGTGGTGTGTTTACTTCCAACCGATGCCTGACGAAAATTAGCAAAGAGGAGTTGCTGCAAAGCACTCTCTTTGGACCATCGTTTTGGAGATAAATTGTCCAGGAAGGCGTCAGGTTATTTCAGCAAAGAATGTTCGCTGCACAAGAAGCATTTCTTTTCTAGCCGATACATCATCCCGAAAGATCATGATGCCATCGAATCCTGGGCCTGTGTTTTGAGTTTGTTCATACATAGCAAATAAGCAATGCTATTAATGCATAAAAACAGTAATTCACAATAATGCTGTGTATAAGGACTAAAAATTGACCAGAGCGTAGGAAAATTCTGCCCAAATCAATCTCTCTCGAGTGTCTGTCACCTTTCTATTGTTGGCAGCGTAAGGAGGATATGAACTGATCACCAGTCACCTGAAATAAACTTGCATGTTCAAAACACTTCTATTCCGCACCTACAAATAGTCAGTTCAAACCATACAGTGCACTTGCGTGAGCGCTCGAAGCGGTGCCGTGAAGCGTAGCTCAGGGACCTTCGCCTCCACCATTCTTCGCAGCAGTTGGCGGTGGTGCCACGTCGATTCCAGCCGCTTTCTTCCTCGCCACTTCGAGTGCAGGCACTTACGCAAGCGCACTGAGCTCCATGGCGCTTTGACCCGACTACACAAGAGTTGTTACATTCCAACTCTTACATGTTGCTCGGATCAAAACATTCCAAATTATTTCTAATTGTTGTGTTGAGTTTAGTAAGTTTAAGTGCGTACTTGTATATCAGTGTACAGTCGGGTCAAAACGACATGAATTCACGTTTTCGTGAATTCATGTCGTTTTGACCCGACTGTACACTGATATACAAGTTGAATTTTCGTGTAGTTGCGGTGCATCTGCGTACGCGCTCGAAATGGCGCGGTGGAGGCAGCAGTTGAAGCCGAGGTGGGACCGTTGCAAACTGCAGCGAGGGATGACGCCAGCAAGGGCTTCACCACGCTCCTAATTGCTACGCTCCACCGAAGCGCCTCGGGGGAAGCCGCGTACGCAATTGCGTACGTGTTTCATGTCGTTTTGACCTTACTATACCAGTGTTTCGTCTGTTCATTCGAAACTTCTTCCGAATGCTTACATGTTCGCATGTTTTCAGATAATTTCTATTAGAATTGTTTAGCGGATCGATGAATCTCAGACAATTTTGTTAAACGACTACGATTCATGAGAAGGGGTTCTTTACGCGCTTCCTTTCCATCACTGTTAAGGATGTAATGAGGTGCTTCGTTGCCTGTACTGATCACACGGGTACCAATGGCTAATATCGCTTATTAAAGTGTGTGTGAAATGTTAATCAATCCGCTTCGTATGCTCCACCACGTTTACTTCAATCAGAATCAGAGTCGTTTGAGGTTCACGAATGTGTAACTGGCCTACGTCCTATGCAATGACTTGCGGTGGCTAGCCGATGTGTCAGTGTTTTTATCTCAAGTCTACTACCAACCCCGGAGGGATGAAAGGCTTGGTGAGCAATAGGGCGGACACGAACCTCCGATCGACCGTCCAGGCAGCGGAACCTTTGGCCGCTACACTACACCCGCCCCATAAAAGGTTAAAGGATAAAGTTTCTGGCGTTAATCAAACGCTTGGGATGCGCCCCCACGTTCACTTCAATTCAGAATCGTTTGAGGTTTACGAACGTGTAACCGCCCTATACAATAACTTGCGATGGCTAGCCAATGTGTCAAGTCAGTGTTTTTATCCTCCCAGAGAAGTCTGCTACCAATTTATCGACGCCGGAGGGATGAAAGGTTTGGTGAGCACTAGGGCTGATACGAACCTCCGATCGATCGTGCAGGAAACGGAACCTCTAACCGCTACACCACACCCGCCCCATATCGCTTATTAACTGCGAAAAATTCGCAAGTCCTTCAATTGTTTTGTGTCTATGTATGTCCCGAATCACTCGAAATCACTTCAAGCTGACAGAAGTGTTCAACTTGACGTCGAGAAAGCGCATGTATGATTAGGTTCTTCAGAGAGAGGGAAAAGAGAGTGACAGCGACAGTGAATGTGAGCATCCCTTCGGAAAGCCGTTTCTTGTTCAATCCACTGTTTCTGAAGGTGTTATCACTAAATGAACGTTTCATCGCCCATACTGTTTTGATTGTTCCGCCGACGCCATCCACAGCGACACTTTTTGTTTGGTGCTTGTTTTGCTGAATCAGACAGCATGGAAACGAGTCGCTTATCACACGTTTTATGCTCGTTTCTGATTTAGTGTGCCTTCACGAACAGACACAACACCAATGTACGCTATCAAGGAACGCCCCACTTCAACCAACCCCCGTTCATTTGGTCACCCCACCTCTGCGATTGGACCTTTTGTTAAAAAAAAAATTCATGTGCATAACTTCATTGTCGTGTTATTCCAACATAATACTCATTCGAATATTCGTATGAAACTCCATTGAATTAGAATCCTTTGATTTTATTTTGTTTCCTGAAAGTTTAAACTAACCGATTATGTGGAATGCTTAGTGCACAACTGCTGAAAACTCACTATGTACAGTCGTATTTGAACATCTTGGCATGTGGTGTAGTTACGCAAGCGGTCGCTGTCGTGGTGAGACCTCCATTCAGGCTGCGAAGATGAGGGTCCTATTGCTCCAAGATCCTCACCTGCAAATTTTTATCTACGTGTAGTTGGGTCAGAACGACATGAAGCACGGACGGCTGCGCCAGCAGCTCCGCTCGACGCGGCGAGGTGGAGCGTAGCGGTTAGGATCGAGCAAGGATCCTCGCTACCGCCACCCATCTCTGCAGTTCGCCACGGACCCATCTCTATTCCAACCGCTGTCTCCGCCGCACCGCTTCGAGCGAGGCCGCCCATAACTATAACTATAGCATATAACTGTAACTATAACCGCAACTACCAGTGCTTCATATCTCTCTAAAGCTAGTTGGGAGAAATCCAAAAATAGAAGGAGAATTTTACTATTTTCTTCGACTAGATTCCAAAAAACTAAGAAGATAGAAACACCAAATTTTGAATAAATATGGGGACAATCTGTCTCTTCTTGCAGAACTGTGGTTGGTGTTCACGTGAGCGTCGCTATTGACTAGTGCAGCCTGCCCTGCACTAATTTTGCCCTTAATTCCTGTTGTAAATGTCTTTTTTCGTACGGTAATGACGTCGAAATTCTTCTTTCTTTGAGTAACAGCATAAAAATCATTATTTTTGGATGAGAAATATACTCCTTCAACTTTTTCACCTTGGATGCGAAATCTCACTCCTGCCACGGATTGATCTCGGACCTTTCTAATAAGAATTTGGCAACACATCGCTGCACGCTCGCAAACGAACACTGCAAAATCTTCTTAGATTCTTCTTGCTGACCCTTGTTCACCGTACATCTAATTTTGTTTGCTTGATATAGGTCGGTTCTTGTTTCCTCTTTTCCCCCTTAATCCTAACGTACGCTTGGCCCTGCGCCACTAACTGCTGTAAACCCTATCCTGAATAAAATGGAATGGACGACTTATCCTAAACAATAGCTTTAGAAGTGCTTTAGCTTGAAAGTCTTCAGCAATTCATCTCGCAAAACTTGTAATCGCTGAATAGCTGCTCTCGAAGGAGTCGAGGAGCCAGTGGTAGCGATCGAGGTGAGATCCTCGCTTGCTGCGATCGAACTGCAGAGACGATCAAGGGTCAGTCTTGATCATTTCTGCAGTCCGATCGCAGAAAGTGACCAAACCCAAACTTCACCGTTCCAATTGGGCGCAGCCGCGTACGCAACTGCACCATTCTTCAGGTCGTTTCCTCCATCTCGCATTTGTACATGCTAGGTTTCCGAAATCAAGAATGAGAGAATTTAAACCAATTTGGAGGAGATCTGCACCTTTTCTTTTTTCATTGGATTTCCCAGACATTTTCCACTATGGTATACGAGCTTGCGTACATCCCTCTCTTCGCTCTTTTCCTTCGACCTCAATTCGTATTTGAACCACAGTTAGAAGCAGATTTCACCATAACTGCTGAAGAAATGTGAGGCCGCTCCGGGAGAGTCCATGTCAGATGCTGTACAGTCTAGTCAAAAGGTCCTGATTTGCGCGTAAACGGTTACTTCTTGATCGTACGTGATTCTCCTCGACCATTCCTTTCCAGAACCGCCTTTATCACTTTGTATCACTGTGGCTGTTGAGTTTCGGCCCAAAGAACGAATATAAGGGAATATGACCACAGAAATCAGCATAGAAATTTCGAATTTTTGACCGGAGTATAGTTTCTTACGGATATCTACAGCAATATTTACAAACGATTACACGGTTGTACTGAAACATATGCAACAAAATTCTGCGTGCTCAAGTCATCTTACAAGAAAGATTTTCTCGAAATATCATTTGCCTCATTCGTCTTGGGAGACAATCAGTACTAACGTGTTGGTTCACCATCCTCGCAAACCGGTGAGACTGGTCAGTTTTTTTTTTCTTGTTCGCAATTCTTACCTTCTACACTTGGAACGATAGTAAGGCTTGGAAAGAACCTCTTGGACATGGAAAGAAAGAAAGGAGAGGAGTTCGACGGGATATGCACAGCTTCGAAGAACCTCGAACCTTCTCAGCCCTTTGGTAAGAAGGCTACGTTGTCGGAAATTCAGGCCACAAATGACGTTTCGGAAAAATCTTGTTGGCAAAACAAGAAAACATGTATGTAGTTTGTCTTGCTGGGTTTTTTTTTTCTTGACAGCGCTCACGCAATCTGAGACGGACTCAGCTCTCATCTCCTTAGTGACTAATCAAGGTTTTGGAATCCAGAGAAATATGAATAAAAAGTTGGAGAAAGCACACATTGTAGCCGTCTGCCTCACATGAAAGTCGGCTTTGTGTTCGCATAATCCTAGGAGCTGGACCATTTGGATGCGTGTCTCTGCAGGCACCACTCTAGAGGTATCGTCTGGTGGTTTCGTACACTACTACAAAAGAGTTAGAACATTATGCGCTGGTTACAGTTAGGTAGAAACATTTTGGTTTCTAGCACAAAACCGCATTAGCCGGCTATAATACATACAAAGCGGATCAGTTTTCAATCGTCCGCAGGTTGCTGGCTTTCAGATGTTTGGTGTCTTTGAAGGCATCACCCCACGAATCTGGGGTGGTAGGGGTTTCAGGCGGGTAAAGCCCACACGGTGTCGTAGATTGTGGGGAAGAAGGTGATTCCGTTCATCTCTCCCTGTATCAGTGTAAACGGACGACCCCGGAACTGTTTTTAATACGACGGCTTCTGTTGCAATGCGCAACCACTTCGCCCCCCCCCCCTCCACCTTCTCCCCTCCCCTGCGATTTGTCGAATGAAGTGAATTGCCCATCGGGGTGTTCGAGTGAATTTCCGACGAATCACAGGCTGGAGCGGGGCGCAAGGGTTACGCAGAAGCCGTCGTAGAAAAAAACAGTGTTCCGGTGTCGTCAGTTCACACTGATGCGGGGAGAGGTTAACAAAATCACCCTCTTCCTCACAATCTACCACCCCCTATAGGCTTTACCCGCCTGAATCCCGTACCATCCCAGATTCGTGGGGCCTTTAAAGGCATCACTGCACGAATCTGAGGTGGTACGGATTTCAGCTGAAGTATTCGTATACGGGATGGGAGACTATGGAGAGGGGGGTGATTCCGTCCATTTCTTCCTAATTGCCGTTAAAACGGCCCGGAAGATACGGCTTCGAGCGTTCTGGCGCACTATTTTCGACAAGGAGTTCGACTGGAGCGCGACAGCCTTGTGCGGCGCCGCCGGGCCGTTTTTTACGGCAATTAGGAGGAAATGGGCGGCATCACACCCCCCTCTCCATAGTCTCCCATCCCGTGTACGAATACTCCACCTGAAATCTGCACCACCTCAGATTCGTGGGGTGATGCCTTTAAGCTATGGTCGTCTACTGTATATCCGTCTGAAGTATAGTGGGTCCCAGGGTAGAGATCGCAGCATCCAAAATGGATCTTTTTGCGTGCATTCATTAAGCGGGGTTTATCAAATATCTGCATTCAAGCAGTTTATTGTGTCCTGTAAATCGGGTACTTCGATAAAATACTAATTTATCGCAACTCTTTGGTTTGTATTGTAAAGGCCGGTTTCTGCACCCACGTCATGGACTTTTGGAGGGGTAAATTGAGTTGATGAGGGGCACTCAACCGCGCTCTTATCTCCGGCAGCTCATCTTCCTTTTCTCCTAGTAGCTTTGCCCTACATGTCATCCTTTAAGATGATGATCCTGTCAAGGCTAATTCTTAGGTTTAGAGCCCCGACTGACTTAGTTATTCACTTCCAGAAATAAGAGCTCGGTCGAGTACCCCACCCCTCAACTACACTTTATCCCTTTTTGGAGAACCGAGAACTCGCGAAAATGGGCAGAATTCCAGATCACTGCTGATCCCATATACGTAATCACGATATAGCTGACCGATTAGGAGTGCTTCATTTCTCACCTCCTACTAACCACCGAGATGTCTTCCTCTCTTGGTTCTCCTGTTCAAGTCCAAGCCGTCTTCCACATCTGTGTTGATAACGTTGCTGAAACCAAGGCAGAACAGTGAGTTTCGCCTATCTGCTCGTATCGGAATGAAAATGCATTAGTATCTCTGTCAATTCAAAGATTTATGTTACATTCTCTGTCTCTTCGGTCACAATTCAACAGTCTGCTGGACCTTCGAATAACACCTACTTCGGATTAGCAAGCATTCCTTTCGAGAAATCCAAGCTGCTGATTTCCGGGTGTTCTACTGCTGTACGCCCATTCCTGTCTAGCCTACGGCGAAAAGTTGAACATCATTGACAAGATTTTATTCCAGTGAAGCTTTGAAAGCCCATATAATGCTGCCCTCTATTTTTTGTATTCGCGCACATTTCCGGTAACCACATCACGTGTCCAGTGAGTACTGAGCACAAAAAAGATGACGTGCACAGCGTTGAGCGATCTCTATGTGTCTACCCATTCGACTTCAATTCAGAATCGTGTGAGGTTTATGAACGCGTGTGTGGCCTGACGATGGCTTGTGGTCAGGCCACACACGCCATGTGTAAAATCACTGTTTTTATCCGCTCAGACAAGTCTGGCACAAATTTGTCATGAAAGGCTTGCCTGGCACGAGGGCGGTTTCGATCCAAAGATCGATCACGCAGTCACAGCCGAGCTTCTTACCGACTGCGCTACACCCGCCCGTGAAGATACTAAATCGGCTGAATAAGTCGCAAAACTGTGCTTGCGCTGCATATCTTCGCAGCAATTTTCGTCGAGTGAGTGGTATTGGTCGACTTTTGCAATGGAAATTACTGTTAACTTAAAGGCAGCGTATCAAGAAATTGACGAAGCCTGGAAACCTGATGGAAAACATAGAGTTCGGGTGCAGATTACGAGCATGAGCGTGACGTGAGAGCATGGTCTTTGCTACCTTCTAATTTGTTTTTGAGGAACTAGATCTTCGATTTATCGTTCCGGGCCATTTTATTGTGAAAAACGCTGGATGAAACACTCCAAATTCTCCAAATGTTTTCGTGAATTATTCTGCTACCGAGTTGAGGATTGAGGTCAGTTCGCCGCTAGCAATACAGGTTTCCAAAACTACTTCTAGCAAGCTACACGAATTGGCGGACGAAACGATTTTCGTAGAAACCTTCGTTGCAGCCTCGTCTAGTCGGACGAGCTCGTCTCACCTCGCTCCTTCGCTTAATCGTCCACTATGTCCCAGAAGCGCTGCAAAAAAGGCAACGCTGCTGGTTGTGTGGCGGTTCTTCAGTTGTTTCCTACGTGTTTTCGATCGGCCGATCATATGCGTAGAGGAAGTGCAGCCGGGACGGAGAGCGGAGAGCGAGCGGTGAGATAGCGTGCTGTGGCCGAGTACCTCGCCCTTCCCTTCACTCACCACCTGAAACGTCGCTAGCTGCTGGCTGTCAATAAATCGATCCGAAGACATGCTACCTTACCTGGAGATCGAATCCCGTTCGAAGAGGTCAGTAAAATACTTCTCCGTGGATTTGAACGTCTTCCTTTGCTTTTTTCCTCCTCTGAGGTGCTCGTTGATCACCTGGACCGCAGTGGACACGTTTCGCCGAAGCGGTTCGCTCGACCATTCTGATGAGCGCTAGAGCTGCCCACATTCATTATCTGCCCAACATTTTTCTTTTCGTTTCTCTGAAAATATGTAGGAGTCACCGTGAGTCAATCGTTCACGAATGAATCTTTTTTATGGTTGGGAAGAGAACGTTACAGCACTTCTGGGATGTGATCCTTGCTTCGTTCCTATTATGTTTAAAGTCGCATGCGATAATTCGAATGATACTCTAATCACATTAGTTGATATCGAATTGGATCACTTCACGTCAACTTTGCATTTCGTCTGTGTGTTTTAGCCACAGAAAAACGTTTGGGCCCCTACCTGTGAAAGGTCCTTGTTCGGATTTGCATCAGCTTCCGCACAACCTCAGTCCCCAAATTCTAATTTCTGTCCTGAATTGTCGTTGTTAACGTCTCACGACTCACCAGTTCCCTCGTAATTCCAGCTGCGTCCGTGTCAAAACAATGTAGGAGCCCCACATCACTTGACATAGTCATGTTTTCCACTTGTATCCAGCCAGCAGCGGCCAGTTCCGAATGCGGCGTTCGACGATCGCTCGCTCATCAGCTTGAAAGTCTGTGTTCCTGATCGACCAGTTTCGCATGTTCGTGAACCTGAACTTGCGCCGTTAATGCATTCATCCTCACGACGAGAAATCGGACATTTTAATTTTTGTGTTCTCTGTGTAGCCCGTCCGTTACGTCTCTCCTAATCATCCTCCAACAGTAGTCGAAAACTGCTACTTTAAAATTTTGCCAGAACAAGCTTTAGCCGACAGTGACCGCCTCTTCAACCAGTTATCTCCAACCGTAGAGCAGCAGCTTTTTTTGTGATACTTGTGATATCCGGTTTGTCCAATTGAACTCAACGTATGCAACTTCCTCAGTTAGCACTTCTTCATTTCAGAACGAATATCCACACTGTCAACTATTTCCTTTTTATCGCATCCTCAACTTCTTTGTCTGCGTTTTGCTAGAACAAGGCAATGGAGGTGGCGTGTGACTGCGCTGGCTTCGAAGCCCCTGAAAATGCTACCAACCGGTTGAGTACTTGAAGCGCTCTTGTTGTTTCTCTGTTGATCTCTTTCTTTTGCTGGGCTGCATCTGATTTGCCACAGCGATGTTCTTCTAGAAAATGCACAAAAAAACAACAATGAGGTGCTTTCAAACAAACTTTCCATAAAATCGGATTGCTTAGTCGGGGTCCAAGGAGCGGTTGCCGCTGAGTACCGTATTTTTATTGAAGTTTTGTAATTTTGTAGATTTCTCAGAAACGGAAGTGAATTTTCGAACATGAAATGTCTTTCTGTTGCGCAATCAGACATGAAATTAACTGAATTTCTTTGAAATCCTCTCTCATTTTTTCGAACACAAGATGTTGGGCAACATCGATTGTTCTGCTCTGTTCGTAACAAGTACAACGGTAAGGTAGGTGATAGCACGGTTACGGGTCCTCGTTAGATCGAATACGCTGCGTACGTGTGGGAGATTCCGGCGAAACGGCGTGAGAGCAGGGCTTGAGGTGACGTCATCGGGCGGTCTCTACTCGAGCGCGAGCGGAGAGAGCCGAGAGAAGCACACTGGATGACGACGCCTACTCGAGAGCTGTCCGTACTCTGCCGATCCGCCGGGGCTCACGAGTCTCTCTTCAGGGAGTGGTTTCGCTTCAGGGCCCAGTCTTAGTCGTGTAGTCTGGGAGGGCTTGAGAAAGGACCTGCAACGGTACGCAAAAAAGCCTTTAGGATGTTCCGCTCACGCGTGCGATAAGTAACTGCCACCGATTCTCCGGAGTGTGTGCGTTGTATCATGCGAGCGGCACATCTGTTGCCTGCCCAACAACTGAGCCTGCGAAACCAGTTTTGTCCAGAAGTTCCTTCTCTTAGCGTCAGGTACACTGTTTTACGAGTCAGCGTAAACAGCAACAAGTCGCGGCGTGCAGTGGTGTGATGATAAGGGATGGCATTAGTATTGCGTCTGTTTTCTAGTTGTTGTTTGAGTGTGTTACTGGAATCCGGCGAGAGGCTGTCGATGAGTCGAGCGACGAGGCAGCAAAACAAGTTCCTATGCCAATGCTTCTTTCCCTCTGTTGTCAGGGAACACAGCTCGCCCAACGATTCTGAGTGTGTCGAATCCACGTGACGACAGCCAGAGCCACTGAACGCCCAGCTCGATGCCACTGGTCCACGTCATTGTCCTCATTCGATCCCCCCGTTCCAGTCGCTTACTACCGCGCTTTTTTGCAAAGGAATGAGGGCCGAGAAACGCCTTCCTTCTGAATTGTCGCACTGAGGAGAACTTTAGTAGACCAAAAAATAGATGTTTTTAACAGTCCAAAGTCATTACGAAAAAAAAAAACTCTTCAGGATAGTAATGAGTTACTAACTCTCGACTAGTTTTTGTTGAACTCAACTTTTTTGATGCACCTCCTTACTTCAAAGTGTTGTGACTGCAAATAGATGTTGTACAATGTAATGAACTGCTTCAACATATCTGCTTTTGGATATCAGTTTAGCTCTTAGAAGAAGCCGAATATTTCTAGCACATTTATATGACGCGCACTTGAAAAGATTTGCATTTCTGATTGCTTCTCAACGTCCCGTGATCTGCTGAAAGCTGGTTTCGGAGGAACGATTAGTACTTCGAAGTAATGTGTTGGTTTCGCTTAGACGCGCAGTCTTCTTTCACGACTACTAGCAAGTAGATGGTACGAACGACTCGTATTCGTGTTTCTTCATGCTTGTACAGCCTCTTTTGAATGGTTAACTAGCTTTTGCTGACATGTATGTGTGTATGACATGCTGCTGATGATATATATATATATATATTTTTATATATATAGTTATTTCGACGGATAGTGTATGGATTTAGGATCTGTGTTCGTTTAGCGCGCTTATGTAACCATGCTACAATGTATCCTCAGATAAGCTAAACCGCCCACTTTCTTTAATGGCTTTTTCTCGGCCACTTGGTCTCTTTTGAAAGCTAGTCGAGGACTTGATTTGTTTGCTTACACCTGAGCGATGGTGAGAATAGACCGATGTCGTTCATGGTGCTGGAAGCTGATTCGCTCGGGAAGCTGGTGCTGGAGTGTTCACGTTCGTTTCTCTGTTTATGCGAAGGCGTTCAGCTGCTTTTCCATGCCTCGCTGCTCTCCACCGCCGGCGCTGCTTCTCCTTTGCCGTGCTGACGGCAAAGAAACACTTCTTCGTCCGTACCCTCCTCCAGGCGAAACAGCCTTCGCCGTCTCCTTGTCATCTGTTGTGTCGTTCCCCAACCCTTCCCGTCGAACGCTTTCTTTCTCTCGCCGGTCTCTCGTCGGTGAACGAAATCGTTCAGAAGGCGGCGCGACGTGCAATCTGCTACTCTGGCCTCCCTCCACCGCTTGCTCACTTCCTCGCGTCGCCCGTCACGGGACTGTCTCCGCTCCTCTACGGCGCCGCACTCTCTAGCACTTCTCCTCGTCATCTGGCGCCTTTTTACGAACCTCCTCGCTCTGCGCGCTCTTTCGTCGCAGCAGCCAGCATTGGTGTTATTCTGTCAGGAGTTGTTTACTTTCTGCACAGCAGTCGTTCCACAATCGATGTGGGCTCATGAACGGCTGTGGTGTGCCTCCAAGCCCCTGCCACGGCCCCTTGTCCGCACATGGCTCACCTGATAAGGGCTCCAGAACAAATCCGGTGTGAATCGTTGCGCAAGCGGCCATCACGTGAATATGGCCACCCTACGGCCGCTTCTATCCTACCCTCGCTCTCTCCCCTCGTTCGTCCGTCGAGGTGAACGTGCGGCAGCCGACTGCAGATTCCTCCAATACTGTGTTTTGTTTCTACTTTCTCAAACATACTACTCATTTCCTTTCATTTCGTACTTGCTGCTGTGGTAGACAAAAGCTCTTATCGTCGTATGAGTGAATGTGCATCATTTCCCACTTCTTGGTGTGAGCAGTGTCAGTAAAAACAAAGCGGATACACTGTTTTGAATATCTTGAATGACTGAGCTGAACTTCCTTCCACCAACAGGGCTTCTCTTTGATTGGGCCGCTACTGTGTTTTCCTGGATTACACAGCACCGGAAGATAAAAAAAAATAAAGCATGCCGACCTAATTATGAGTTGGAGAAACTGATTGATTCATGCATTCCTTTGCGCAATCAATGGCATTTATGTCGCTTTTCAATGGCGGAGACTTGGAAAGAAAATTTGTCATTGAATAATGCAGTGAGACATCCTCTCTGCAATCTTTGTGTTCATATCACCAATTGTCATTACCTGCTGTGAAGTTCCTTTTTTTATTTGCTAATAAGGACTCGTTGTTGATACTTTCTTCATCGTTCTTTTTCTAACGTTCTCTGTCCTTGACATCATATAATCACCGCAAAATCATCAAAGCTCCAACATGAGGAGTAACACAGTGTGGTCCGTTTTAAGGTAACGTGTAGTGTTGTTTTCATGTTTCCAGAGAAACCGACATGAGCGAGCCGGAGTCGCTGGGGAGTAGCAGCGGCTCGGACGAGATCGCGTTCTCGCAACTACTTGCTTCTGTCGCACGTCCGATTCCTCAGCCGTTCGTCTCCTCGCCGTGGGGATCAGGTAAACTTGCGCCTCCTTCGATTAGCAGTCAGTGTGTGGCGGTCAGTGTTGTGTGATTGTTAGAATTGCGGCGATAAAGGTGGATGCGTTTATCCTGCAAAAGACAAAAGTTATGCAAATTGTATGTGTCCCCGAGCACTGAGTGAGGGTCCCAACGCGCCGCTTCGAGAGCAGCCACTCACGCAATTGCAGCAAAAGTCAGATGGTTTTAACCTCTCCTGCATGCACTCCCTTTGATCTTTTTTCCTTTGCAATCTTCTTTTTTTCGAGACAATTAGCAAAAGCTCCTTAAAAAGAGCGAAAAGACGGAATTAGCATCGAACAAAATTGTCTGGTAGTGTGTACCTCCAAAACCATGCAGAAGTATCCTATTCACAATCTTCACAGCGCACTATGGTCGCTGGGGCAGCATGCCGACGAACTGGTTGCTGGCAGACCAACAGCTCTGCTGTCAGTTGTGGAAGACAGCACGTCGCGTCCGATCTGCTCAACCAAGAAACAAGATGTGCGAAGTTGTTTTGACGAACACATCTTTTCGTTACAGCTATCAGTTGCTCGAAAACCTCACAAGAAGTCTTTTCGTATGACCTCCACACTTTTCCCCGATCTATACACAGAAAGCTCCAAAAAGCCAAAGCCAGTCCGCCACTTTAAATTGTCGTTTTTGCGGATCACATGTGTCGTGCTGGTCATTCTTCGAGAACGACCGCATTGTCCTCTTTGAATCAGTTCTGACCCTCTTTGCCGATTTCTGGACGCTTTAAACAGATGGATTATTTTTGAACATTTCGGAAACGTATGTGGTATAGAGCTTTTCAGTGGTTTCATATAAACAACACTTCGGAGCGGAGTGATGGGATTTCTCTTAGGACTCCTCCCTTAATGCCACAAGTTGCTAATGTTTGGCGAAAAATAGGAAAGAACTTGAGCCAGAAGCAAGCCAAAATGCAGTTCAGCATTTGCTGGTTATTTTTCTCCCATTTCACTCCAGCGGATAATTCCTAAGAGACTTACGATGTTAGATGTGGTCCGTTCGAACTTTTCATTTTAAAAGTTGTCCATAACGATCCAGATTTTCTATTCTGGTCCATCTAAACAGTCAAAGGAATCACAAGGTGACTGTGAACAAAAAGAAGGAAACTGAAGTAATTAATTTTCCTCATGCTTTTGTCCATGAAGTCATGGAGTCACAACTAGAAAATCGCCATCTTTATATTCGATTCGTTAGTCCAACGTATTTCTACTTCTAACTGTTTGGCAGCGAAGGATTTTTGGTATGTATTTTTGGTCACAAAAGAGTGGATTTTCGAAGAGAGGGATTGAAAATTTACGTACGAGAAAGGTGGAAAATTGTAAAAGAAAATATATGAGGGGATTTAGATCGTAGGTTCAAAAAAACACTTACTTATTTTATTCCGAGAAAATCTTCCTAGGCGTTTCTCTTCAAGCATCCCACTTGCTCTCTTTCTAAGCATCTTTTTGATCTAAACTCTTTAGTTTATATCACCTATGCATTTGATCTTTCAATATGTGTTTTGGTGCGTTTTTTTTTGGTTCAGCATATGGTATATTCACACTCATTCATTTACGGGAACACTGGATCCGCGGACTTCTTTCAATTGGGCGGAATATGGTACTGGTGAAGCGTAAGAAACCATTAAGATGCGGTAAACCTCAATTCGTTCTCTATCAGGATGGGGTCGTTGTATAGGGTTTAGCGGTCAGATTGGCTACTACGCTTTTGTTAGTCCTGGACCAATTTCGCTTTCACCAGGTCCAAGAAGGGCTGTTTCTAAGAGTATGACGTTCCAATGAAGAAAAAAGAGATCTCCCGTGATGCTAGCGGAGTTACGTTCTATAACTGTATAATTCTATAACTATATTCTAAAACTGAACATAGGAAAATGTTTGGATATAGATGTATTTCCACAACAGGTTCTTGCGAACAATTCTCCTCTCTCACGGAAGCAAACGACATCGCTCTGATAATTGGCAACACTTTTCTTATAAAAAAATGACTGTCACATCTGCGGCATAAGCCATGTATTTCCTGCTAATCGAAAAGCTCACATTTCCATTTAGATACTAATTGATTGGTAAAACATGGAATAACATTATTTTTGCGGATTTCAAAAGCGCTTCCGGGGTTTCTGTTCTGTTTTAAGCCTGAAGGATGCAAACATCACCTTAAAGTCATCTCATCACAAAAGAAGTTGGTTAGAGCTCTATGCGACAATACGGAATTTGGGTTGTAGATTCCGAGTATGAGCGTAGCTCCGCTCAATCTCCCCTAATCGTCCTGAAAAACGGCGTGGGAACTCTTAGTTCCTACGAGGCACTTTAGAACGCCGTACCTTTGCACACGCTTCGGTCCTATCAACAGTCTGTTCGTTGCTTTTGCTTGAATAGGCTGCTGACTGAGCCTCTCTGATTGTCGACCGTTCGTTGGTGGACGAACCGCGTTCTAACGTATTTCGTCGGAACTAAGGTCTTTCCCCACGCATTTTCTCGCCATGATAAGGGGGAATAAAACGTGACCAGATTCATATTCGTAATCTAGAAGCCGAACTCTCAATCCCTCATAGAACCCCCCGGGACCTTAATATCGTTAATTTCCCGATATGCTGCCTTTAACTTGTAACATATCAAAACTATAATAAATCGCTAAAAGTCCACTAATGCATGGGTACTAGTACGCATGTTTTGGTCGGTCACCAATATTTTGTTGCCTTAATCGGTGGAGTGAAATAAGATGACTCTCGTAATTGTGCAAAATTAACAATTACTTGAAAAGAATCTGTCTAGGTGTTGACAAGCAATAGAAGGGTTTTATTTTTGGAACAATCATTTTACAACGTGAAAAACTGCTGAACAAACCGACTCCGCCCGTTTTCCATGCGATCACTCAAATCATTTTAACGAATTAACTCCAGTAGGCCATCCTTTAGTTATTATGCTTTGTGTCGACGCCGATCCACTCGTTCAAATCAAACCTGAATTATTTTCGTGGACCCTGCTAAAATTGTTTACTTATTTATTCGCCGTCAAACGGCCGGAAAACGCTGATTAAACAGCAACATAAAAAAAGCCCAAAACAGTACTCCTGCCCAGTTCAGAAAATTTTGCTAATAATTTACTGCTAAAAACCACTAATTGCTGTGATACTAAAAATCGCCAGAGGTTGAGCTAAGGAGAGAACAAAGCTTTGGAAATCAGTTGTCAAATTTTCACCTGCAAAAGAAGTCAAACTCTGACATTACGAATAGGCACTTTGTAACACTAATTCTGGCTGTTTCGCTATTTTCACGCGCCTATAGAATGTCACTTCTTTTGCGTTGTCCGTGCTCGATCCTTATCGTGCCTGTAGCACAGAAAACAGTGTGCACGCAATCGCTCGTTCACACCCTCCCCGTTCCACATCTTTACTCCACTCCTTGTGGAGAATGAATCTTCTTCATCTCCGAGACCTGATTTCCAGGCCAATGTAACGCTTCCGTTAGCTAACAAATGGCACATACACTGATAAAGACGATACTGTAACGGTCTGGGTTTATTTCTTTTCTTTGTTCCCTGCTTCAACGTGATCTTAGCCTCAATGGGCATCGATAGAACACCCGCTGCGCTTCAGTAGCATCTTTTTGTTCGACACGAATTCACACTTACAATAGTGCACTGTTTGTTTGTTTTTCTTTTCTTTGCTGCTGAGAACGCACTCAAACTGCAGTCAGACTGAGCGCAGTCAGCATACAAAGTGTGGGAGGATGTCACTGATAGGCGTCATGCGCGCAGGATACCACCCCACCTCATAAATGTGAACTCCTCTGGACTCAGGCATTTTATATCCTAGTATCATGTGTTGTCCTATAAAGAGTGGGATTTGTGGAGTAGTATTCTTCGTCACGTACAAGTGACGGAGTCTTGAAAGAGGAGCACCGAAAGCCATCAAAAACCTGAGAGAGGATTGATGAAGGGGAATATTGCTACAGATCTGAAGGCAGCATTGCCACAACAGCCCATTTGTCCGCTCGCTGGCAGACGCGCGCGCCGGAATACGCGCTGTTAGGTGGGAAAATTCGACCGACTAGGTCGCTTCCCACTTCGTTTCTCAGGGCTATTAGGGGGAAATAAGGGCGATTGCGCTCGTTCTCGTGATCTGCCTCTCTAGCCCTATCTTTTCGGTGAGAGGTCCCAACATTATCAATTTCGTGGTATGCTGTCTTTGAAGATGATTGAAGGAAATATGGAGCAACCCCATAGTACATACATCTACGAGGTTAACGTATAGATATGAAGTTGCTACACTATTACCTTATGAAAGAACGACTTAATGATTACGGACAGAAGATACGGATAGTTAGGACAAGAGAAAGTATTCTCGAGTACAATTAGCACATAGAAATTTCTCTTCCTCCGGGAAAGTAACTTGGGAAGTTCGCCGCAGGTCATTCATGTTCGTACGCAACGCCAACATAAGTAGACCTTCCCGCGCTGTTCTCTTATTCGTTTTTGATATTGCACGCATATTTTCTCCCAGGTAGTCCCAAGCTGTTTTCCCTTTGTTTTCCAGTTGTTTTCCAGTCTGTCGAGCACCAGAGTGAGAGTCGGTAGTAAGTCTCACTAAGAGCTCGCTAAGAACGAAATGCTGTATCATACGCCGACGCCCACAAGTACTTCTCTCTAAAATGTTGAGATGAAAAGATTTTTAGAAAATTCGAATAATTCAAAGGGTTGGTTCCAGTAGACCCAAGATCTCTATTTCTTAGTTGTTGACAAAGGAATCCACCATTTCAGAAAGGTTCGATGGAATCATATTGGCTCAACCTAGCAACGATTGTGTGTACTTATGAATCTCAAGTCTGTTAGCTAGACCAAGACTCATCCTCACTACTGAATCAGCACGATTCTTCTTGTTGTTACAATTTCTATAGCACAGATGTGGTGGAATTCTTCTCAAAATACCATCCTCCCTTAATCCATACCATTATTTATTTTTTGTCTTTCTAAAGGTAGCATCAGATCTTAGTTAATTATCAGCATATTTGTTTCGCACTAGAACACTTCTCTTCAGAAGGGACGATCAAGATAGAAAATAAGTTTAAAACCAATGTTCTATTCTTACTGAGAGTCAAGACAGAACTCATAAAGAAGTTGATAATAATTGAGCGCATCAATTGAGTCTTTCCATTGTCAAGTCATCATCTTTCATTGATGTCCCAGAAGAAAAAGGCGTCGCAAAGCATGCTTAGCAAAGACGAGAAATTCGGGAAGAGGGGTGCAATGCTATCGTTACTCCAAAATCCAACTAAAAATACTAATATGACATGTTTGTAAATGTCTGCGCATTTTATTTTATAATAATCCGTTATGTTTTGAAAACCCAGGATCACAAATGAGTTGGGAGTTTTCTTCGTCGGCAGATTGCCGCTACTCTCCTAAAACAACAGCAGATCTTACTCCCATCCTATTTACTCGTACACCTCTACGATACCAGTTTGACTGAAGAAGTATACAGCTGTGATAATAGCATTTTACGTTGTGCCTTCCCCTGAGAGTTGCGACGACTATGTGGACAACTCATATTGATTCTCAATCCTGAACTGCTAGCACGTTTTCGCCGAACAATTTTCATATCGCATGCATGTGCCACCCGAACATGATTTAAACACATCACCGCAGTGAAAGAAAGACCACTACCGCATTAGTTGAAATGTCGCCGCATTTCTTCGGACCACGCAACGGTTTTCGCACGTGGCTGAAAAAGAGGAAAAGAGCAAGTTCTAGGTTATGCTAACTCAATCCTATACATCCCCTGAACATGCTTCTGCTCCCACATTCGCCCGAACAGAGGGGAGAAGAGGAAGAGAGAGCGAGTGAGAACTCATCGCCACTGAATACTTTGTCATCAGTTGGCAGCCGAGCACTTATTTCTCAGCGGTCGATGCCAGATGTGGAGGCCACCTTTGCGGGCTACTTTTCGGGCGATAGATCTTCAAAATACGCGGGTGCACTGCGTCTCTGACAAGTGTGTGTTATGCGATCAAGCAGAACTTGGACAACTGTCTGCTGACGGTCGCTTTAAAAACTTTTAGAACTTGGAATTAAATTGTGTTCCACATGGAACGGAGTGAGGATCGAGTGAGATAGCGATAAGAACGCAAGACTAACATTTCTCGTATTGTACGTGACATGTAATAAAGATAGTGTTGTATTTCAGCTGTTTCGCAGCCCATGCTGGGCGGTTCATTCGGACTGGCACCGACCCCTCCGCCCATCAATGACCAGGTGGGGCAATCTTCTCTCTCTTCCTCCTCCTTCCATGTCTCTGTCCTTTCTCTATTGACTGACGCGAATGGCGTCATCCCTCCTTATTGTCTTGATTTTTCGAACATTACTCCCAGGAGATGCTGCCGAACGTGATTGCAGTGATAGCTCGACCCGTTAAAATCTTATTCTTATCGAAATGTGTAAACTTGGATGTGTTAAGAAAGATGTCCGAAGCCATTTCACTCCGCTTATTGCAGCGAAGTCTCCACCTCCAAAGTGCCGCTCATGCTTACAGAATGTTGCGCTTTTTCTCCGCAGAGTCATTGTTTTGTAAACAGTAGAAACCGTGTCTATTTGCATGTGTTATGCGGAATGGTCATTACGAGGAAATAGCACACGCAGCCTCGTCCAAGGTCAACAGTCATCGAGGCTGCTCCACCTATAGCCCTTGATCCGCAGTTTTTCTCTCCATGTTGTCTAGTTATCAATCTCTTCTCCCTACAGTGCCACAACTCCAACCCATCTCCAGTTCAGACGGGCTACCTCCCGTGCACGCCTGGGAAGGACTGTTCTTTCGGTAAGTTGCTTCTCTGACTCAACGGAATACGAACCGAGCGGACCGATAGCGGAGAAGAGTCGACGCGAGAGGTCTTATCAGTCACAGCCCGAACGGCGTGTGCCTGTGCGTGATGGACGGCGGTTATCAACACAATGGCGACCACGGTGACCCTGTGATGCGCGACAGGGCGCGCGTTCGCCGCGGTTCGCGTCCGTGCCAGGCGCGCGCCCGCGACAAACATTCGCGTGGACCTCCAATCGTCGGTCCATCGCGATCCTATCGTCGGCTGCGCTGAGTTGGAACTTTCTCGCCAACCACCGGGTAGTCATCGCTTTATTCCCCTCCGATCACTCAATCATTACATCTTCTTTCTGGAAGCAACGCATAAGAGCCGGTGCAATTCTTTCCGACTGGGACCGTTTTTGTTGCCACCGTCTCCACATGACATGAATTCCTGATCAGATTAGTGGATTGCATTTTCCTTGTATCCAACCGTATGCATGGATGCTGCAATTCTGTCGCTCACTAGACGTCTTCGTGTTGTCAGCTTCAAAAATTTTGCGTATTGAACTCGAGAAGAATGCAGATATGTTAGAGGTACGTAGAACCACACTGTCGTTTTTCATCTGTCGTTCTCTGCTCTGTGTTTAGTTCAAGTTCGCCAGCGTGGCGCCACCTATGCTCATTTAATACGCAAAATTCTTGGCGCCAATGACAGAAGTGTATGGCAGGTTTGATGCTAACAGGGGCTAACGTTTATGTACACGCTCCTACTTCTTTTGTTGTAGCTATGTTCTAACAGGGGTAACCGAAATCGCTACGTTTTCCTTTCATGTTTCGTTGTGACACTAATTACAAGATAGTTCAATACCACATTGTCTGGTCTGTAAGTTCTCTCAGCTCATCAAGCGTTCTGAAACTTCTCTGAAATTGACCTTTTTTAAAGATAACTGCGAGTTCATTTTTTTCAGAAAACGCTGTTTTACTCTTATAGTTTCGATGTAGTAAAACACTTCGTTTCTATGTCAGATCTATTATGTAGGAAGTCAGGCTTTGTCTAATCCATTCTTCACACATTAATGCTACTTCCCTTCTCTAAGCTTCTCCTCTCTTCCCGCAAACTCGATGATGTTAGTTAGAATCTACAGATTAGAAAATTTTGAGTGGGTGAAACACATCCCTCAAGTTTAACCATAGCAACTTCCTTTTCTTAAAGGCATCATCCCCACGAATCTGAGGTGGTACGGACTTCAGGTGGAGTATTCGTATACGGGATCGTAGATTATGGAGAGAAGGGTGATTCTATCCATTTCTTCCTAATTGCTGTAAAAAATGGCCCAGAAGATGTGGTGCGTGCACAAGGCTGGTGCGCTCCAATCGAACTCCTTGTTGAAAATAGCGCACCGGAACGCCCGAAGTCGTATCTTCCGGGCCGTTTTTTACGGCACTTATTAAGCAATAGACGGAATCACCCCCTCTCCTTAATCTACGATCCCGTATACAAATACTCCACCTTAAATCCGTACTACCTCACATTCGTGGGGTGATGCCTTCAAGACATTCTTAAGACTTATTTGATGAGTGATTTCGGTGCTTCAAACAAAGAAATAAAGAAGATTTTTTTTTCCAGCGGAATTTAACCCTCTGTATATCAATTTGCGGAGTAGAGATGAGTCGGAATTAATTTATTCAGTTTTCAAGTAACCATGAATAGCATAACTCAAGCAATAACAAAAGCCACTCTTTCAAAGATCTTGTCAAAACATTGGATGTCAGCAATTCCTCATTCGTAGCACAAAATTCCGAGAAATTTACTCTTCTTGTTGGGAATGTTCTTGAGCGACCTACTCCGCTAAGAAGGGTAGTTTCTAAAAACTTGTGTGAATGAGACACCGCAATAGTTTGCCGTTTGTCTCATTTTCTCATTTTGCTTTGGTAACTCTTACTGTATGAAATGAAAGCCTAGTTTTAAATGGCAGCCCCTGCAATCACATGCTATACGCTTATGCATACGCATATATGCTATTTTCTCTTCCATCCACCACGATTGAAACCAATTTGGGGACTTTGAAGGGGCTATCGTCCTTCGTCATTGATTTCTGAAAGGATTTTCAAACGAATGCCAAGTTGCATCTTCGTGACAGATTGTCTGAGGCAATCAGACAAATTGTTCCAACCTTCGGAACAATTCGAACTAAAAGTTGTGAAGCGAGTCCTGACAGTATGAAGGTGACGTGGATAAGTTCACATCAAGGATGAACTCTACATCTCGTGCTTTCATTTCATCGTTCGTACGGATATGAGGAGTTGACTCGTCGAATAAACTGACCAACCCCATGCTACTGATCTATCTGTTTCTGCAGACTTTGATTTTTCTTTGTTTGCGACATTAGCAGTGATCCTTTGCGGTGTTCTTCCGTCGCATGAAAGTATGCTTTCTGACATGTGCATTAGCTTCAATGCTCTAGAAATGGGAAGGAGAGCTCTCTCATATATACATGTTTTATTTCGCATCTTTTCAGAAGGAGTATTCACAAAACAAACTTTGCCGACAACAAGTACTCAAAACGAAGTTTTTTCCTTCTACAATTGTTTTAATTGATCTTCATTTCTGTTGCTCTTTTTCTTCCAATATAAAAATTATATTCACCATCACTTGCCTGCACTACTATTTATATCTTCGGCAACGTTTCTTCCGATAATTATAAGTCCTTAATTGTCTCTAGCACTCACTTTAGTAAACTACATGCTGTGATGAACACAGATTTGGTTTTAAAAAATTGATTTAGTTTGTAAGGCTGCCTGCAGAGCTCCACATAGCGCGGTAGAACACATGCAACTGATGACTGTCGACCACTTGGCCGATCGATGGTTATCGATTAGGTCTGTGCAAGTGCGTGCCCACTTCGGTGGTGCTCTGTAGGAAGCGTAAGGGATCGATGAAGTAGTGAAAAAATAGTGTAAAGACGTGAATTGAAATCAGTTCATGATAATATTATAAGTAACCGACCACTGAAATTAGTGGCAATCCAGATAACGTGTTAACGACTTCTCAGAAGATTAAGTGTTGAAATGTGGCCACACATTTGAAACGCATTGTGGAATGAAAATAGTTACGTTCGTTGCATCAATTAATGCCGTGCATGGCTTTCTGTGGCGAATATGTATCTTACTTGTTTGCTCTTTTTTAGGTGGTGAAGTGCCCGCTTTGTCAGGAGCCTTTCCGTGAGCCGAAGGTTCTAGCGTGCTTTCACTCATTCTGCAAAGCTTGCCTCGAACGACAAATTGACTCTGCAGAGAAGATTGTTTGTCCGCAGTGTCACATGGAAACGCAACTCAGGTGAGTCCCATCTCAGGTAGTCAATGGTTTCCGTACTTCCTCTACGTTTGGTCTATTGAGCAAGACATATTCAGTGTCCAGCTTGGTCTCGACTCCCTCCTCTCTGACTACGGTCTCGAGGCTGTTCTTTCTCGACCTAACATGATTGAAGATAAGGGATTGCTCTTTGGATCTCCCAGTTCTACTTCTTCATCCCCTCCTCTTTCAGACTCACCTTGCGATCAGGTGATGCCTCACGCTATATTTGTTACTTTTCTTCTCAAGCATCTTATTGCCTTCATCCGCTGCAGAATTCTAACACCACAAACCGCTCGGCGTGTACTGGATGCAAGTCTGGAGAACGTGCATCGCACTACTGCCAGGAGTGTACTCACTATCTCTGCACCAATTGCACAATGGCTCATCAGTATATGCATTGCTTTGAAGGACATCGGGTTGAACCTATCTCACAGATCCAGGTAGAGTATCACTTTCTTATAATAACAGTAATAATTATAATGATTCTTATAATATATAACAATAATTGTCTGTTTCTGTGTTTGCCATCAAATGAACCTTTCTTAAGGCTCCCGTTCAACCGTCGAGCGCTGCTTCTGCCCATGAACGTGCCTGCAAATGCTTGCAACATCGCGCTCAGCCGCTGCGCTTCTTCTGCCTTACATGCAACTTGGCTATTTGTCGAGAGTGTACGCTTGTAGAACACGCGCAGCCCTCACATCAGTATGAGCCCATCAGTGAGGTTAGGACGCTTCTCTTCACTTTTTTTTTTGACATTTTTGATATGTTGGAGTTTCTTATTTGAGGCTTGTGTAGTCCTGTGCGAGTATATTCGTACCTTCTAGTAGGGTTTACTTATATCCTCCATTTTCGTGGATCAACTTCAAATTTCAAATTACATCCTTCTACAGTCAGTTGAAACATAAGTTGATTCCCATGATTTTATAGGGTTGGATTGAATTATTTTAACTTTTCTATCAGTTTAATTCTGGGATATGTGATTAGATATTATTGGTTCAGAGATAATTTGTCGATTACAACGCTTTTTATCTTCTCAGGTTGCCGACAAACAGTTGAGTACCATGGAAATGCTGGTTAACGAAGCACGTAACAAGCACATCGAACTGTTGGAAATGTTCAAACAGGTAATTGTTCATATTTTTTGGATGAAATAGAAAGCTCCACTCATTACTACATAACTTGGTCCATATGCACCTTCGGCATGATTATTCTGGTATGTTTACGGCTCTCGGAACCTGCCTTGTTTACTAGGTTCTAGAAAGATGGCGAATTTTCTAATAGCTGAATGAATCTGAGAAGTCTTTTTTGAATTTTGGACTTATCAAATAAACATTGACGGGGTCGGACTGCTAGAACATGTCAGAACTTCGAACCCTTGGGAAATCTAATTGCAGGATTTCTTCTCAAAGAAACGAAGTGTTTTCTGCAAATTAGACTAGTCATAAGTGTTGTACTTGAGCAGCACAAGTTTTTAAATATCTAATATATAATATCTAATAAATATATTAAAATGTGGCAATTTTTTCAAAAAATAATTATACTTGTACCAAAAGGGGTGCGTTTTTGAAGCTACTTGTCAAAGGCTTCGTATCATAAAATTAACAATGTTGGGAACTTTCCAGAACAGCTAGATATTATATTGCAATTCACGATTATGAGCATATTCACACTGAATTCTGTGTGGTAATCCAAAAGAGAGGCGTGAACAGCTTTGGACCAGTGCACCCTAATATGCAGTTCTTATGCAATAAAACACGGACAATTTCGTCATCGTTCAACATCTACAATCCAACTAATATAACTCGAATAAACAACAGAAGGTGCCCTCCTTCACAATCGTAAACGCGTCTCTGCTTGCCATCGTTCTAGTATCGATTATAAATTGTGCTTTGAAAACAAGAAAGACTGCTTAACACGTTCTTTTTTTTGGATTACTGGTTAAATTGAACGTGATCACGCTCATATTTGCGAACTACACCTCTACTAATCTATTCGCTTAGAAATCCTAACATCACCAGTTTCGTTGCACGCTGCCCACAACTTTTCAAAGGCAACTCTCAATCTAAAAAGTTAACTAGTTTTATTGCCTGAATTAGATAACAGCAGTTTGTTCCTCTTATTGTTATGGTATTTCAATTTTTCATTTTTTATTCACAAATAGAAATAAAAAGCCGGCTGTGTAACTGGTGAAAGACAGCTCAAAATCGATGGGAATTGACTGATAACTGCTGGCATCATCATGTTTCTGATAACTCTCGGTTTATTCTCGCAACACAGGGAGGTGCTTATAACTTTCGACTGTACAAAGCAACATGCCTACACCTTAATGATGTAATGAAATGAGCAAACAGTTGCCATGCTATTCATGCAACGCGCGCGTTATTACAGAATATACGTTTGTACAGAAATAAGTTATAAAGTTAACTCGTTCCTACTTTATTTCGCGACTTCCTTTCTTCACGTACTTATCCTTTCAGGTGGATGCCTCTCAGCAACGACTGAGTGCCAGTCTGAGCCGTGCTCACTCACAGCTTGACGATAACGTTAACGCCCTCGTGCGCATCATCGATGAGGCGCGCAAAGCTGCTGCGAAAGAGATCGATACTGCTTTTTCTGCGAAACAGGTATTACCTTCTTATCTATTTGTCATTCAATGTGAACATAGCAGTTGATTCCTATAACATTAAAATTAAAAATTACTCTGGTTGTCTGTACATACAATATCGTGTTGCGCCGAAGACGTTTTAATCATCAAGGTAAATCCATATCAAGCTAACTGGAGCTTGGGCCTACTATAATAGGCTGAACAATGTGTTTATTCGTTTGAAAATGTCATAAAGTTCGGATCGCCATTTCTCATTTCGCGCTTTTGTTTGGCTTTTCCCGGAATACCAACAATGTTTGTGCTTGTACCTGAAACAAGATCCGTGCTGAACAGCGTGTTCAAATTCGCCATGACGTCCTTAGTGGTGACCGAAAGCAGCCAAATGGCATGAATCGGTGGGCGGTGGACGTTCTACTTGCCAGCGGGTTTCTCTTTACTGGTTCTCCGAATTTCAATGATTGAACATTTACTCAGCTGTGTATCACAGGAAGGTACCAGAGCACTTGCAGTATCATACTCAAGGACTCATCACACGTCACTGTGAGGTGGCAACTGATGTGAATTGTGCAGATAAAATCATCATTATCCATTAGACAAACTTTTAGACGAGCCGCTTAAGGGATCTTTTGGGGTGTTATTAGTTTTAATTCGTTTCTTTCTGTTGTTTTTTGTTTTTAACCTTGCTTATATCTGTTAAAATATCTGAAGAACGCCTACAGCGTTGGACGACATGCATGTACAATCAGTGCGTGTAAGACGCATTCGCACGCTGCATTGTCCTGCCACTGCAGTTCCAACAATAACGTTCAGATTTGCACTCTCATTTCTCTTGTTATCAATGATGAATGTATGAATTATAAATACATGAAGGATTTCCATTTCCTTCATTTTTAAAACTTATCCTCATTTTTCTGAAATGCGCGCGCGTTCCCTTGCTTGCGCTTTAATGTGTGTAGAAGTGAACGGATAGGGTCCTACAATTATATATAATTTAGTGTAGTTTGTCAATTTAAGTGCTGTTCTGTGGAAAAGTTCAATGGTTTCTAGTTTATTTGGATATGCATATAAAAAAGGCCTGCAATTGTTCAAATTAAATAGGTGACTTTAAAGAAGTCGGGTTTTTATCTTCTAAATGTAAGTGTTATTCTGAGAAGTTTTCAGAACTACTGTTCTTTTTGATTTGATTTGATTGTTTCAAGTTTGTTGTTGATAGCTGGGTTCGTGACTAAGCGTAACTTTGCTATCCTACTTTCAGATCCAACTCACTATGGTGGATAAGCGAATTCAGCAGATGACGGAAAAGCTTAGCCAAACAATCGATTTCACAACGAGATTGGTTAAATATGCATCGCCTACTGAAGTAATGGTGTTCAAGCAGCTTTTAGATACACGACTTCAACTCTTTTTGGCATTCAACCCTGACGTAGGTTTCATTTTCATTGTTCGTGAAACATGTTTTTAATTATGTTGAGCGCCGTATCTGGACATCTAGTTTGAACGTTACTGTTTTGAATTAATTGTATATTAATTAATGTAGATCAAATGATGTAAGCGTAGAATCAGAAAAATATATCGAAGATTTTTCTTTGAAACGTCTGAATGGATATCAATATTGTGATCTTAATTTCATACTAAACAAAGCATGATTCAGTAATCTGGTACAATTCCACAAAAAGTCAGCATTTTTGTACAAACCACTGTTCACAGTTAGTGCTGTCGCTAACCTTTTTTTACAACCACATTGTGTCGAAACAATACGCAGTCGTGATGCTATTTACTGGTTGAATTATCAACGTTTTCATTTATTTTTTTATCGTCTTCAGGCTTCAAATGCTCTGGGATCTTCTTGCGAGTTAGAGCTATCTCCGCTTAACTTTGCTAGTGCTCGGCAAGCCATTCAAGGACTTCTTGGACAAGTTCGCGGCGGCGCTGCGGATTGGAATGGACAGGGTAGCTCACAAACAGGAATGCCTCCCACCCCTATTGGAAGACCTCCAAGCAGACAGGTTTGTCTTCTATTTTAGATGCAGGCCTTCTCCTCGAAAACATCGGAACACAACTTTGAAATTAACCTCTGAACTAATCCTCTTTTTTTGATTTAAGCTTGTGCGCTCCCCGCCTCAGGCCCACAGTGTTCCCCTTGCACCAAACGTGTTCTCTGAGCCTAACAGCTTTCTTCGTCCGAGAAACGAATTTGGTGGCTCTAGCCAATCTCTCGGGAATTTCACCAGCGACGTGTCATCCTCACTTGTAGGTTCCCTCACTTTTCTTTCTTTTGCATTTTTAGGTGGTGTAAGCAGTTATTTTAAATAAATGACCTTTTTTGCAATGAAAGAAATAAGCTTTGTACTGAGATTTTGTTTGAAAGTGTTCTAGACTACCTAACAATAACGACGCCAGTTTGAAGCACCATGCTTAGGCAGATAATCTCCTATTTACGATCTCAAAAAAAAAACCAAGGATTATGTGAATATGCAGAAAACAATAGAACTGTCCTATGCTCTTTATTCCTACTGTTTCACCAAGACAGCACAGATAGAGGCTAATATATCTAATTCCTGTAGCAGGGTGGATAATACTTTTTACGGCGAGATGCAAATCAGCGGCTCCATCATTTTATATCCTTTTTTCTGTTATCATGTAATATGCTAAGGGATTTGTGCCTATTGTACTTAGCGTAAGACATTTCCTGGTTTTTCATTTTATCCACTGTATTTTAAAAAAATTCGCTTTGTCCGCATCGCGAAAGGAATTCAGCGGTGTGATGAGCACAAGAATCGTGATCCCGTCATTCTGTAGATTACAGCCTTAAAGTTCTTCAAAAACAGAGGGGGAAAACAAAGACCAATTTAAGAATAGAGAGCAAAGACTGCAGTTGAACATCAGAACATACGTATATCATCTTCGTTTAGAATTCAGCAGGATAGCTCCAATCAGTTTTCCAAGTTAAATGAGCCAGATTTAGTCAATTTTTTTTTTGTCTATCAGAGGTATCATTTTGTGGGAATATTTCGAAAAGTAAAATAGAATTTCGAAAAGTAAACCTAGTACTTTTTGAAAAAAGCAGCTAGTCTCTAGCGTAAAATGAAACATGGAAAGCTTATTTGCTTATTTGCTAATTCTCAAGCCCAAGATAATAAACGTGGCAAATCCATTTTCTGCTGAGAGACCAGGATGTATAAATATTCGCTCGTCAATCTTCTTCTGTTCACTTTCATCGCTAATTCGTAGAGATCTAAATCTCTTAATGTTGCGAATTTCCCACCCACTCATTTTTTTTTGTGAAAAAGGTACGAGAAGAAGAAAAATACGTGAATAGAAAATGCAAATTTTGCATCTACCCAAACGTTCAGAGGATTACTTAAATTTTTCTTTTGATTGCTATTTACAAACTACTTCAGTTTTTTTATTTTGCAAAACCGAAACTCTGTCATGAGCGTGTTATTGTATTTTCAATTCCTAAAATCTTGCTAATCAAATATTTGTTGAGTTAAGTGACGTTCTAAGTAGGTCTTGGACGCATTGCGATGGATTGAGTGAAATCCAAGCTATTCATCGATATATGACCATTCCTTTCTTCTCCTGTTAGGGCGTGTAGTTCAACTAATTCTGCAGGATTCTTTTGTTTTTACTTCAATTTCTCTAGTTCTCAATGCAAGAGCACAGTACACAAAAGTGCATTCCTTTTCCTGGTATTCATCTTTCGTGCTTATCGTGTGAGATGAAGCTAGATGAAAGTTGGCAATGAACAGTTATCATCAGAGGGACTATAGTAGACCACCGCTTTGCATTCTTATGAAATACATAAAATAACTGCTATTTATGGAATGTTCTCCTTTTTTACAGCTATGCGTAAGTGCTACTTTATAACTTCTGTTTTTTTTTCCTTGTTCAAATCAAGTTTAAAAATGAAAAGTCGGATAAACATTTGACAGTATTGAGCCCTCGTTTCACAATTTCAACTGTAGTACTCATAAATTCTTCATGCAGTATTTCTTAGTGTTTAAGGACACGTGTGGAGTTCCTGTGTACAACTATGACAAATGGTCTATCGGAGTGGAGCCCAGCATTGGCATGCTTGAACCAGGAAATGTTGAAGACGAAAAGATAGGAGCATTGTATCCACCAAGGTAATTCCTTTCCATATGTTTTATTCTTGCTTGAGCATTTTATACCATGCTTTTTTATATGCAGAGGCAGACAATGATAGTAAAATATTTGGTGTGAAGTTTCTGTCTCTGCCTAGTTTGTCTCGTAGCATGAAGGTGCATGAGCTTAGCCCCAGCGCTCCTGAGGGGATAATTCTGTGAGCAAGTTTTTGTTTCTCTAGAGTTCACAGAGTTAGAAAATAATTGCGAAGAGCCCACTGAAAGGATGTGAATGATTGGATGATTGTCTAGGAAAATTTCAAACGGTAGTGATGGTCCGATCCCAAGTGAAGCTTCAGGAAAACAACGACATTGGTTGAAAAGAAAAACTTAGTGACGGATTGATGTCATTTATTATGGCACACTCTAAGAAAAAAAAAGAGAATAAAGTTTGAGTAATGGGTTTCAATGGATAGTCTTAGTCATCATAACAAACTCTGAAAGACCAACACCAGACGACCTTGTAGCGCGTGTAGTCTTTCTGTAGATCTACTAGACTATGTAGAAAACCTATTTTTTCGTGCTTTGGTGCTGTTTCGTAAACGACGAAGATTGCTAAATTCACATCTTTTTTTGCTGCAGCATGCTAGGGAACAATTTTCTCCTATATCGTAGCGTTCAATGGGTGATACGTCTCGTTTTCATCAGTCTGATGATGTCGCATTTAATGTTCTTAGTTTACATTAAGTGGTTCGTCATTTTATTACAAATTGGACAGATCGGACTGTATTTGTCGGTTTAAACTCCAAACCGCCTATAATGCATCTCCAAAGGAATAATAGGCTTTTGGCCAGAGCGTTCAGGGTGCAATCTGTACACGAAACATACTCAAAACTCTATGATAAACTTGACTACTTTGTGTAAAGGGTAAGACTCAGATAGTTTCCATGATTTCCTTAGTATTGATTCCTTCGTCTTAGGCATAGGCTTTGTTATTATGTATTATTTCGTTCCTCTCTTTATAATTGTATAGCTGGATCCTATAGTTTAACTTCCTATTCCTATTAATTGTTGCCATGATTGTAGAATAATTGGACGGTCTCAACTACGGTTTTGGGTAGGTAAGAAATCAGTCTGAGTAGAGAGCCAGGGGGCACTTTTCCTCTTCAAATTCTAATTTACGCCATTTGGTTTTTGCGCATTCATTTCTTCTTTGTTACACTTCTCGTACGTCATTTTTATGTATGCATTGGACTTTACGGTACAATGATAACATTCATAAAGTACTGCCTTGCCTTTTTACAGTAACTCAGCACGAATTTGGACGAGTCCCTCGAATCCCTCTTTTAGTTTTAATTTTTTTTAGTACGTTTGAGGAGTTCATTCGTTGAGGGTGGATATTTTTCGGTATTATTAATGACATGGGGCGAGCCATTAATTTGATATTGAGAGATTACATTTCACGAGAAAGTGGAAGGAAAAGACTTCAACAAGAACACTTTGCTCTACTTATGCATTATTATACAAAAGAAAAATGAAACAGTATCAAAAACGGAAGAGAAATCTACGTAACTCTCTTGTCAGCTTGAAGGTGGTCGGTGGAGACCTCCTTCACCGAGGACGTGAGCTTCACAGCATTACATTCTGTTTTACATAGACTGTTATTATTAATTATGAATTTCTTATTGATTGATTTAGTTCAATATTAACTATCTTCCAGCCGTTCGCAAATAAGTCGTCAGAAGATGATTTACCACTGCAAATTCGGCGAATTTGGCGTTATGGAGGGTCAATTCACTGAGCCGTCTGGTGTCGCTGTTAATGCTCAAGGCGATATTGTGGTTGCCGATACGAACAATCACCGCATTCAAGTAGATTTCCTATATTTTTGGTCTATGGGTTATTTTAGAGATCAGTTCTTCCACATTTTTAGGTATTCGATAAGGAAGGACGTTTCAAATTCCAATTTGGCGAGTGTGGAAAACGTGATGGCCAGCTGCTTTATCCCAACAGGTGACGTCTTTTTTTTAGAGTTCATCATGTGGCATAATGTCAAATGTTTATCTATAGAGTGGCTGTGAACAAAATGACCGGTGATTTTGTGGTTACCGAACGATCTCCCACTCACCAGATCCAGGTGTACAATCAGTATGGACAGTTCTTACGGAAATTTGGCGCTAATATCCTTCAACATCCTCGAGGAGTCTGCGTTGACAGTAAAGGTCGCATTATTGTGGTGGAATGTAAGGTATGTCCTAGTTTCATATTCCGATTCTTTTGCCAGTACTTCATCTCATTGGTAGTAAATAACTAAAATAACTGAACGACTGAAATGAATTTTAACTGAATAACTTCAGTTAAAATTTATTTCAGTCGTGGATTACTAACAGTAATTCTACAATTTGTATAACTTTATTGCTTACTTTTCTTCACAAGTTCACAATCTCTAAAAAGGCGATTTTTAGGTGATGAGGGTCATCATTTTCGACATGTTTGGGAATATACTCCAGAAGTTCAGTTGTTCCCGTTATCTAGAGTTTCCTAATGGAGTGTGTACGAATGACAAAAATGAGATCCTGATATCGGATAATCGCGCTCATTGCATTAAGGTTCGCTTTTTGTTACCATCAATTTGTTCTCAGTGTGAACGTCTACATTCCATTTTAGGTTTTCTCCTACGAAGGACAATTTCTCCGTCAGGTTGGTGGTGAAGGGATCACCAACTATCCTATTGGAGTGGCTATTAATGCTATGGGTGACGTCGTTGTTGCGGACAACCACAACAACTTTAATCTTACTGTGTTCTCGCAGGTAATTACTTGACCTTTACTTTTTAAAAATTTGTCTATGCTCATGTTTCCTCTGAGTGCTCGTTTCGCGAGTAGGACATTGAGAGTATTTTGAATGTAGCGATATCTGCGATTATTGCAACAAGAAAGCAAAATTTGGACAGTAGTATTGGACCTTACCGTTCAAAATTTTGCTTTCTTAAGGGTTTCGTAATAGTTTCATACATTCTCTTTTTTCAGGACGGTGCGATGATTGGTGCTCTGGAGTCTAAAGTGAAGCATGCGCAGTGCTTCGACGTGGCTCTAGTGGACGAAACCAGCGTGGTTCTGGCTTCGAAGGACTATCGTCTCTATCTTTATCGTTTCCAGCGTAGTGCCGGTGGTGGTCAGCAGTAGAGGCGTTTTCCTATCGGCGCCATGTATCGAAACAACAGATGGTGCAAGGCGCTGGCTACATCTTGTCACGTACTTCTTTGAGGGTTCAAAGTTGTATCGTTGACTAATCATTCCCTGAAAGGGAATGTCTGTTGCTGTTACGGCCCAAGCGTGGACGTCTTCATGACTATACGTTAGGCTGCACCTTGTTGAGTCCCCTCATCCCTACCTAATTTCGACTTCCCGATGACCCGTTGTTTGTCATTTTGTTATAAGTTTTCTGGTTGGTTCTTAGCTTTTTGTAATTCATTGTGTTTAAAAGTGTTTCGAGAGTGAGTGCGTGGTAGGACAGCCTAGGTCGCGTACCGAATAGACGAAGAGAAAGTGCTTATTGTGGAATGTGTTTCAACATGAAAGTGCACCATTTAAAATAAGGACTCGATCAGCAACCATAGACGAGTTTGTGTGTTCCCACGAATTGTGCATAAGTCTCCACCAAGAGCTTTTCCTTCCCGAACACTTCTACCGTCCGGTTTTAATTGTCGATATACGTTTTATCCTTTTGTTATCGGCGGGGGCCTCACCCCTGCTCTCTCTGTTAAGCACTTGTAAAATGCACATATACATACTTTTATTTATTTGAATGTTGTTTTGTAATAATTGTAAGATAGGCGCGCTTGGGTGCTTAGGCGCGGCGGGCGTTGAGCGTCCCCCGATTGTTGCTCTTCTCTCTGTTTTGGTTATATTGTTAGTGCGCAACTGCCGGCCAGTAAGTGATTTCGATTAGATACGTGGGCGCTGGCGGAACCTATTACAATCCCGTATGTTACTGCGTACCTTGTCGTTATCTTCCCGTTCCTAGATTTTCTGTTTATGAGTTTCAATAAATTGTTTTTTGTTCCATGGTTGTGTAAGTGAAACATAAAGTAAGGGAAGAAACCTGCTTCAACCAAATTTATTCACAAAATATCAGAACTCCATCAGATTTGCTTGGGAAAAAAAACTGGCATATTACGTGGTACCGGGACGTGAAATGGTTCAAGTCCTACAAATTGGCACTAGGGGCGTATTCACCCATGTTGTAGCGGAGAAAAAGCATCTCCGTGACCAATTTTAGCAAATACTGCTCAAGGGTGACCTGCCGCGAAATTAAGGGTGTTGGTATCTCTCCAGAACGTGCAGGGTTGTTCACGATTAGGAGCGCGATCACACCCAATTCTCCCTAGTTATCCAGAAAAATTTCGTGGGAAACGGTCTTGTAGCACCGAATACCCCTGCGGGGCAACCATTAACACTCACGTCTATGAGAGCAGGCATGACAAGCTGTGGTGTGCGAACGGACAATCAGAAAAACAAAGACAGCGCTTTCACTCTTTCTCCCGTCCGCTGGCAGAATCATCATTCTATTGCCATTTTTGAGTGGTAGGGAGTCGTGGATTCAGCCGATACCAAATCTTTAAGGTATAGTTGAGAAAGTCAAGAATTAAGAAAGCCAAACAGATTGCACACCGTCCTCCGCACTGCGTCCAGTCCTGGTGACCCGTTGCATCGACGTACACTTCTCTGCTCACGAATGAACGTGTGTGTGACTTCGGGTAGGATTCTTTCTGTGTAGGTTTTTTGTAGAAATGTCAGTATTCTTCGCAACATCGACTGTAGCAATGACTCAATGGTAGCAGATGTCCAGGTTAGGTACTCTCACTGCAAAACCAAGAAATGATAATTCTTAACATCAAGAACCTTACTGCCCAGAATGTGCAAAGTGCATGGAATATTAGACCTGAATGATCAGAAGCAATGGAATTTCAGGCAGCTGGCCACTCCAAATAAATGGTCAAATTCTTCTCCTCGTCTTTTTTTTCCACTGATAGTTTATTTCTCCCACTTCTTCCTTTATGAATGAGGTAGCTTAAAAATTTTCTAAAGAAAACCTGCTGATTCAAGAGCTGAAACCAGAGTGATAATGCTATACATGCGAGTAGGTTTTTTTTCTGACAAATTCTAATCGAAAAATGTTGGATTATGAAAAAAAAAACAGAAAAAGCAACAAAAGTTCATACTTCACTCCACTCCCCAATTGATGTATTTCTAGTACTGTATTAATACGAGCGAGATCTTGTGTGTGTGGCGCGCTCCAATCGAACTCGTTGTAGAAAATAGCGCGCCGGAACGCTCGAAGCCGTTTCTTCCGGGCCGTTTTTTACGGCAATTAGGAAGAAATGGACGGAATCACCTCCCTCCATAATTTACTATGCTGTATACGAATACTCCACCTAAAATCCGTACTACCTCAGATTCGTGGGGTGATGCCTTTAAGCCTAGTGCTGCTGCGAATTCCGAGATAAGATTGTTTTTCCAACTGACTTCTCTCACCTACGCACGCATATAGGTTAGAACAGTTGGCAAGAGACAGTTGCACATTACCTATGTTTTATTTCCCTTTTCACTCAAAGTTGAATCCATTTGAGGTGACTCTTCTTTCTTATTTATTCTTTTTTTTCGTACTTTTATCTTCTTCACTCAATCACAGAGTTTTACACCTCAAACGATAGAAGTTAGAAGGAATAGCTTCTGCCCGTTTTTTTTTCTTTTGGAAACACTAGACCTAGTTCTTGGAACTTAATTTTGGCAGAAGGAATGCTGAGAAACATTTAGAGTAAATCCTGACAACAGGCGCTCGTCAGATATGGTGGGGTCAAAAAGACCTGAAGCTCGGTGCAGTTTCGCAAGCAGCTGCGCTCGAAGGGGTACGATGAAGCGTAGCAGATAGGATCGAATTGGGACAATCCGAACCTGTAGCGATGACGGGTGCTGGCAAGGGTCGCCCTCGATCACAACCGCTGCGCTTCACCGCACCGCTTTGAGCTCAACTGCTTTACGCAACTGCACCAACTGTTTTAGAAGTTTTCGGAACGATTCGGGATTCTTGGAACAACCCGGAAGTATTAGGTTCAGGAGCATGTCACGAGAGGTCTTTTTCCAAAGCTAGAAATGAAGGTAGAAATTAAAAAAAGTATTTGCAGGACGCCCTATGTATAACACCCGACAGAAATTTCCTCTGCCTAGCTCTTCACGATAGTAGTATTGTGACTTCTTGATTTCATTATTTATATATTTAGATCTTAAAAAAGAGCGTTTTCCTTTTTCCTGTATTGAATCGACAAGGCTACCGATCGTAGTCCTGTATATGCAGAAGGAGGAATGCTTGAAAATACCGCTCGACGTCTGCCTTCGCGGTTCAAAGTTAGAGGTTTTGATCTTGAACACGGACCACATACCGGTCGGCTATTTGGAATGGATTGAGAGAAGACAAACTTTTTCCGGGTAAGATGTCGTCGGGGGCTATTCTAACGCACCCAAATAGAACTGTGACCGTATAAAGGGAATCGTGACGGGAACATCGACTGCCAGTACTGCACCCGGAGCGCGAAAGAGATCACGGAGCACAGCAGGGGCAAAGACATCCATAGAACACGTTAATCGTTCTCGGCGTTACATCGTTCCATTTGCATAATGGTTGCCGTCAACTTCCTGACTCTTCGCGAGTCACTCAGATTACTGATTGCCACTTGGCCGGGGCTTCCATCGAAGTCGAAGGAGGAATTCGGCGAATGGCTCGCTGATCGGGGATTGTTGTGGTAGGAGGTACTTTGGCCCAATTGTAGAAGTCCAGTTAAATCCGCCAAGTGAGCGAATGTGCACAGCCTTCATGAAGACTAACCTAACGGCCCTTTTTAGGGCCACCAACTTGCGAATACAAATCGAAAATGTGTGGATAAGGTTATTGCACGCGTGCTTAGTGCTCATGGACTGTTATTTGATTCATTTTCGGTTCTTTTTTTCTTTGGAAGTAACACATGATTTGACTTAGTTGTTTATTTCTCGCAAACTTGCTCGGAGTAAAACGTAGTTGGGGATGGCCCCTCAGTGGCGCCCTTGTTTCTGGAAGAAAATAACTAAATCAGTCGGAGCCCTAAGACCTAAGCAGCGTCTTGGAGGATCTATGACGTGTAAGCTAAAGTTGCTAAGAGGAAAAAGTAAGACAGAACGTCCAGTAGTAAGGGCGCCACTGAGTGGCCCCCACAACTACATTTTCCCTTGTTTAGAAGAATTGGTAAAGTTAAAATAGTAGTAGTTCCAGCTCTGCCTTCCTTTTTACTTAGTAGCTCCAACCTACATGTCGTGGATCCTCTAAGACTGTTTCTTAGGTCTTAGGGCCCCGACTGACTCAGCTATTCAATTGTGCTCCGTGACCTCCGCGCTCCGAGTGCAGATGCAGCACTGGCAGTCGAAGTTCCCATCACGATTCCCTTTATATGGTCACAGTTCGATTTGGGTGCGTTAGGATGCCCTCTGACGACATTTTACCCGAAAAAAAGTCCATCTTCTCTCAATCCATTCCAAATAACCGACCGGTATGTGGTCCGTGTTCAAGATCAAAACCCCTAACTTTGAACCGCGAAGGCAGACGTCGGGCGGTATTTTCAAGCATTCCTCCTGCATACACGGGACTACGATCAGTAGCCTTATACAAATGGCTTTCAAATTTGAAGAGCAGAAAAGCATTTCAGGAGGTGATAGTTCCTCAATCGATAGATCATTATTGGAAGTAGATAGCTGGTACAGTAGGGACCCTAAGATCTAAGCGTTAGCCTTAAACGTATGACATATAAAGAAAAAAGGAAGACAGAGCTGGAACTGCTACTGCTTCAACTTTATTGAACCTTCCAAACAAGCTTACCAGAAGTGAATAGCTAACTCATATCGCGTAGTATTTCTAAAGGAAAAACTGAAATGTTTTCACATGCAACAAACTTTTATTCACACATTGACTCTATCTTCGCAAGGTTATAACCCTGAGGAGACCTTCTGGATTAAGTAATGTAGCCTTTATGAAGGCTGTTGTTTTACTCAAGAAATTGGAAATTGGGAAGAAATCTCAAGAAATTGGATATTTCGAGGTTCTACCACCTATTCTTCTCTTTACCCTACATGACATGGATTCTCTAACCAATGCTTAGGTTCTAGGCTCTCGACCGACTCAGCTATTCACTTCCAGTGATGACCTGTCGGTTAATAAGCTATCCCTTTCTCAAATGGGAAAGTGACACCGTACTTTAGTGACAAATGGCGAAGTCATTTGTGACTTAAAAACAGTTCTTGTCCTGCATGAACGTTCTTGAACACGAAAGTTTGGTTCGATTAGAATGAATCATCTAACCAATCATGAATCAGTTATTGATGGATATAACAATAAAAGTAATAAAACAGTTTGCGATGTGTTTACGTTCATCTTCCGCTATTTCCGCTACCTCACATTGTTTCTCTTCATGTTTTCCTCTCCACTTTTTGCTTTTCAGTCCTTCACGGATCATTCGATGCTCTCCATTACAGCCCAAATACCATGAGTATCCTCGATGGTTTTGGGACCTCGATTAAATACCACGAAATTGACGATATTGGAATCTCTTAAGAAAAAAATAGAGTTTGGGTAGATTAGAAGTTTGAACGGGAACGTAAGAACGTGCCATCCTCGTACGCGCGCTCCGTCCCTGCGAGCTAATTGGCGGAAATCACTGAGGTTCCGTCAACAGTATATTCAAGTAAAAGCAATGAATGTGCTGCTGAAGAATCCGCCGGACTCAGCACATGTATAGTAGGGTCAAAACGTCATGGTGCACATGAATTGCATGCGCGGCGCTTCGGTGGACGGCTGGGAGCGTAGTGAAACCCTTGCTGGCACCATCCATCGCTACAGCTGCGACGGTCCCACCCCGGTCCCAACTGCTGCCTCCATCGCGCCGTTTCGAGCGCGTACGCAGATGCACCGCAACTACACTCGTGATTCATGTCGTTTTGACCTAACTATGCAAAAGTCAACGCTTTTGCGTGCCTCGTTGGAAGGTTAATAAGGCCGTTCCCACTTTATTTTTCAGGATGATTAGAAGGAATTTAGCGTGTTCACACTCATATCGTGATCGTCCCGGTCTGCTCCTGGAGAGATCCCCCGCATCATGAATTTCGTGTTATGCTGCCTTCGAATGGAAATGCAAGAGGTGTCGAAAATGCTGTCCATATGACATTCTAAAATAATCAATGAAATTTAAAGGCATCACCCCACGAATCTGAGGTGGTGCAGATTTCAGGTGGAGTATTCGTTTACGGGATCGTAGATTGTAGAGAGAAGGGTGATTCCGTCCATTTCTTCCTAAATGCCGTAAAAAACGGCCCGGAAGATGCGGCCCCGCACAAGGCTGGCGCGCTCCAGTCGAGCTCCCTGTAGAAAATGCCTGAAGCCGTATCTTCCGGGCCGTTTTTTACGGCAATTAGGAAGAAATGGACGGAATCACCCTCCTCTCCATAATTTACTATTTCTTATAAGAGTACTCCACCTGAAATCCGTACCACCTCAGATTCGTGGAGTGATGCCTTTTAAAAAATCAAAGTACTATCGTCTTCTAGAGCGAGAGATTCACTATGAAATAAGATCGCTTCTTAAAATCAGGCAAGAGTTAAACAAATTATAGCATGCCTAGATAAATGATTTCGGAACCAGTTTTACTTGTCCAACTAATTTTTTGTAGGATCTAGGAACTACTTTTTTTTAAATCTTCAAAAAAAAGGGCTTTCTTTGATATATTTGATAGAGTCACCTCAGTTTCTACTCTAAACGGGAAATGTTAAATATAAACCTTGTGGTGAAGAGTGATAACCTACCGTTTTCTCAATTTCCGTTGGAAATGTGTCAAGAGAGGGAAGGGCGAAGGAATCTCTCTTCAGACTTCGACAGAGAGAGAGAGAAAAAGAGAGAGAGTCTCAGAGAAGCTCAGTACGTCACAATCACAATAAATGAATGAAAAACAAAACGGAAGCCATTTATGACTCACCTTAATATTTCCAATATAGATGGCCCTGTGATCCTCTCTCACTTTCGCGCGGTCGTAAAAAGGTTAAGACTCAAGTTCCAGATGGTAATACTAGAAACATAGTTTAATATTTTAATGCTAGAATCCCAAAAGATTCTAAACTTATTCAGAAGGGATCTCTCTGATTCAGTAGTTCGGCCGCTACTGCTGGTCCAAAAATGAACAACGGGTGGGTATATGGCGAACACAGTGAACTGACTCTACATGATGACATGCGCAGGTCGTCTCAGCAACCTTCAGGATCCCAGGCACGTCAACCCGAGGGAATCATTGGGACTTTCTACACATCGTGCACCGACTTAAGCATTTCTTTCTCAAATCACACACAAGACGTTGACAAACCTCAGTAAAGCTTCGCTTGCTAAGCGCTCTGTCTGCGCATCATTAGCGGAACAAAACCAGCCCCCACTTCTCAGCAATAAGGATGGGTGATGTCGGGAGTCTTTGTAGTGCGTGTCAATGCACGGGCAACAAAGTATTTTACGTGTAGTGTTGGTTTCCTGTGCCTCTCGATAGCGCCGCGTTCTGGGCGCAGGTGTGACGAACTATGCTTCAACGGAGTTTTTCTGCTCCCTTTCTTTCTCAAATCTTAGTTTTCGCAGTGTGGTACGTTCCTCTTCCGGACTTGTTCATTCGACCGTCGCTGAAGTTAACTGCAGTGCTGGCCATTGCATTGCTTCTATGCTTGCTTTCATTGTCATCGTTTCGTGTTGAACTCCAAGGTCGACATTGTAGATTAAAGCACGTTTCCAACAACATAAATGCTCAGAATGTTCCTGTGTTCTTCTTGCTTTGAGACGTGGCCTGGGCCGGATGCTGTGAACCATTTCTTTGCTTGTTTTCTTTTAAGCCATGGGAGAAGTGATTGACTGGGACACTTCCGAACCTCCGAGTCGATATGTACTAGCTTTTGGTACGAATCACTGCTTGGTTGAACAGGACTATGACCACGACATTTACGAGGAGTGCGGCTATATTGGCAGCAGGACTTTGATCAAGTGTAAAGCTGTTCGTAAGAAGTCTGATCTGAAAGAAAACGGTGGAGTATGTGAACTGGTTAGTTGCAGCTCACTTGTATTTCTTCGACTTTTTTATGTGACTTGTTGCTGTTCAACGAAGCAGATAATAATTTACATCACAACCTTTCCCACGAATCTTCCTTGTTTCTTTTTCTTTTGTAACTTTTTCCTTTTGCAAAATAATTAGTCGTTTGCAGCACAAGCGCTTCCATGAATCCATTCGGAATAGATTCGGTTGTGAGGAGCGTCGCTTAGCGCAGGATTCCGGCCAAGTCAAACCCAAATATACTCCAGTGTTAAATCAAGATGGTGTTATATGGTGGCAACTTCTTTTCCAAGTTTTCTGTCTTATTATGATTTCTCTCTGCTTAGTGATGAATTTCCTTGGCTCATGCCAAGTCATCGCTGGGAGTCCCCATTGATTCGTTCCGTATTTGATGATGCTCCGGACGACGATGCTATTGCATCTTTAAGGTTTTTTTTTTCTAACTCGACAACAATTCTGGCAATCTCAGCAATGCTATGTGTTCTGTTTTAGAAACGCTGGTGTTTACACTGACAAAGACATCGTACGTATTCGAAAAGCTTTATTGGAAAAACGGATTGATTCCTTGAAGCTTCACGCAGAAATGGTGACTGAAAGGGCTCGGCGCCAGGCAAATGATCTCCTTAGCAAGAACAGAAAGTGTAATTCTTCGAAATTTATTTCATTGTACGCCGTTGTTTTAAAGATGTAAAGTGTTTTCTTGTTTAATATTGCAACGTTGCACCTTTGAGCGCGCTTGTTAGTCCACACTCCGTAATTTTTCATAGAATTCGTTTCAGTAACTACCCTTGGAGGATCTCAGTCCGCCATAACTGCTGCCTGTTCTTCAATTGACGACTATGGTATAATTTCAAAAAGGATTAAATCTACCAAGAAATTCGCAAGTGTTCGTAGTTTTTCTTTCACATGTTAAGGAAATCCACAGTAACTCTTTTACTGTAGCAAAAAAGACTGCTCAGTTACAGGGAGAATGGGTCCAGAAATTGACGAAACTCTGCAGTTTTGGAAAGCAGTCGAGAATTGATGCCACAGATAGTGATGACTTGAGCTCAGTTGTTGGAGCGATGGTGGAATGTGTTGTAAATGGCAAGACAGGCTTTTCCAGCTACTTGGAGGTCACAGCATCCAAAGGTTGCTACTGCTGATGCGTTTCGAATTCATTGATGGTTGCTTTAGTCGTTGCAGGTGTAAATGTATAGTTGGTCGAAACGACGTGAAGCACGAACAGTTGCGTAAGCGACTGCACTCGAAGCGTTTGGGATCATGTAAGGATCTTCGATACCGCCTCTGCAGTTCGCCACGGTCCCACCTTGATTCCAACCACTCTCCTCCGCACCGCTTACGCAACTGTCCGTGCTTTATGTCGCTTCAACCCGACTACATATTTTAATTTTTCCAGAAATCACATCCCCCAAGACGGGCGCCAGTAACGAAAAGCTGCAGTCTTGTTCATCATTGGCGGTGCCACTCTCCACTTATTGTATTTCACGTTAGTTGATTTCTATGTTGGGTTGGTTTTCGAAAAGTTAGCCTTAATAATGTAAGGGAAGTAATTACGATATGGACACCAAAAAGAAAGGTACACCTTATAGTTAGCGCCTGCATTTGCAACTATATGCCAATACACTCATTTTAGTTTGTTTACGACTTCTGCTCTTCTTCTTCAAGGTTTTTTTATTTTTGGATATTTACGTAAAACGGCTCGGTATTACAATGGAGATTGTAATTTATGTAACACGTGATTTGTCAACAGTGGTTTCTATTGAAACATATCTAATGAGTTATGGGTCTCTGAACATGTTTTGCGCATATTAAAGGCATCACTCCACGAATCTGAAGTGGTACTGATTTCAGGTGGAGTATTCGTATACGGGATGGGAGACTATGGAGAGGGGAGTGACTTCGTCCATTTCTTCCTAATTGCCATAAAAAACGGCCCGGAAGATACGGCTTCGAGCGTTCCGGCGCGCTATTTTCTACAAGGAGTTCGACTGGAGCGCGCCAGCCTTGTGCGACGCCGCATCTTCTGGGCCGTTTTTTACGGCAATTAGGAGGAAATGGACGGCATCACACCCCCCTCTCCATAGTCTCCCATCCCGTATGCGAATACTCCACCTGAAATCTGCACCACCTCAGATTCGTGGGGTGATGCCTTTAAGGAAAATGTTAGAGTCGTGTAGTTTGATTCTAAAAAGACTCGCGTTTTTGTTTTTGCGAAATCACGAAAGCCCTGAAAAGCTATTATTTAGAGCCATGTTTCTTGTTTTGATAGTTACTCTTTTTTTGCAACAATGTATGAGTAGGATTACATAGTCGTAGCAGTCTTTTTTTTTCTTTGGTAAGTTCTGCTTTTGTTGTTGTTTTAACCATTTGCAGGTAAGATTTTTTTGTGTTATTAAAATTATGAAGAATTTTATGGATAATTACATTAATCACATCATGTAGGAATCCATTCTACAAATTGAAATCCTAGGAGCGTCCTAACAATACGAAGGGTTCTCTGAATGAAGAAACGGTTTTCGGTGTATAGGTTGAGCAGAATTCTTCCCGCTCTTGCGTGATCTTTGCAAAACGTGTCCCGCACTGTACCTGAGGACAGGTCTTCACTGAAAATACTTCCGCTTACTTCCTTGCTTTCAACCGCCGTTTCAACCTTGAAATTCCGTCAGATTGCTTCAACCCTTTTAACGCCTAATGCGACACATATGAGCCACAAGGCATTGAAAAATTCCTGTAGAGAAAGTGGCAATGCCATTTTGGGGGACGAATCTATCGCATCAGTGCCTGGATTGTTGTGCGTTTTCTCGTCTTGTTGACGTAAATTCGCGACTTGGAGGCCAGCAGAATTCAAGTAGAGCGACTAATCGGCATTACACGTGTTTTTTAGTGCGTTTTTGTTTACTTTTTACACATGCAGAATCATAACTGTTTTCGAATTAATAATATTTTGTGGGATCTGTACCCGGCAGAAACTGCATAAGGAACAACTCTAAGTCAGAGGTAATCTGAAGTTCCATTAAAAAATTTAGTTATGGAATAAATGATTCCCAGTAGTTACTTTTCTGTGGGCATTTGTATTTTATCAGTCATATGGGCAGTCATGCGCAGAATGATATGTTGAGCGTTACCGTTAGATTTTAGATGAAATACGGAACATTTCGGAGTTGTGTTACGTTGTTGGTGTTTTTTTTTCTTTCTAGAAGGATGGGACATATTTATTTTAAAGCATATTTTAAGCTTGGAACATGTTCCGTGTGTTTAATTGCTCATAGCTTCAGATGAATATTGCCGTGATTGGGTCAGAAGAGTCTATCCTGCCTCTCTGTAATGCTAGGACAGTTTAAGGCTCTTTCTTTCCCAACTTATTGAACGGACAGCATGTATATCCTCTCATAATAATAGTGGTATTATTAATACTACTACAATTGCTAGTAATTATAAACAAATATAAATATATAGTACTACATATAACGGTGTTTGAAGCAAGAGGAAACTTTAACATATATTTGTTAATCTATTAATGTCTCCTCTTACTTCATAAAACTTTATTTTCTTATAGTCTGTTCAAAAAAAAAGATCAAAATTTTGTGACTGTTAGCTTTCTCCTTTCCATTTTTCTTTGCTACATCAATAAGGAGATTCGTTTCTTTCTACAATGCATTTCCTTTGCTTTTCTTGTTTAGATCAAATGTTGGACGAACGTCAGCTCTTGTTTGTCCCCTGCAGCATATGTCATCTAATGTGTACGGATATCCACACTCCGCCTCTGTGCTGTAAACATATGAGTTGGTTCTTATTGTTTGCTTGGCATTTTCATTCAAAACATTTTGTTAAATTGATATGTTTAGAAGAGTTGAGTTTCGGTAATCGGATTCTTCCAAAAGATGTGAAGACTCTCATCTCTCCTGCTGTTAACATTGCCCCTGGTGTGCTGTCTATGCCTCCTGCGCCAAAACTAAAAAGTTTGTTGTTCTCAAATATATTTGGTCGGTACCATCTTCAACGAGTTAAGCACAATGCGTTTTCGGCTGAGGTTGAAAAACGGGAAGAGGAAGTGTTTGTCAGACAGTGAAAGAACGCACACCCAACCGTAATAAATACCTGTGATTCCGACCGCAGGTTCTATTGTCTTCCTGTACATGTTTGCGAACACTGTGAACCTTTAGGCTTCAATGATCCATCAAAACCTTTGTTTGGGTTGCCACCAAACTCTAACTCAGCCCCCTTTCTATTGGGATCGTTGTCAGAAAGACGAGTTGCAAAGGTCCGGTTCTTTTTTTTTTTGAGTTCTAACCTCTCAATATCTGTTACCCTTATCACATGGTTTTCAGCGTCTTTCCGTCGATGTTCACACTAAAGAGGAGGTAGAACTCCTTGCTAAGAGGTTTAAAGCTGAGGTGAGTTAAATTCTATCGAGACTTCGAATGTCTTTTCGAATGATGCAAGTTTTTGATAGTCTTGCTTCTAATGCTGCTAACAGGTTCCTGCGGAACTGACTGTCGCTGAAGCTCTCAAGCAAGGACATTCTCCTGCTGTGATTGAAGCTCTTAGGCGTGCAGAACTTCGTAGGAATAGGGAAGATGAAGCATGTACTTGCGCAAGGTTGGTTTTATCCTGACCACATTAGCTATATTATTCGTAAAAAAATATTTGCCGACTCGATCGATGGCATTCACATTTCTCCTAGAGCTCTCCTGTATGTTCCTGCCGTGGAACTAAAGCTGTTGCTGTTTTAAAGAAAGCTTTATATATCCTTTAGAAGTGTTTGGATTGGTGAACAGTTTGTTCTTTTTTTTTTTGATCAGGGTGCCGGCATTATAACCTTAAAAAACTTTTAAGATTGCACATACATATACGCGAGACTACTGCTTTTTTCTGACTACTGCTCAGTCTCGCGCATATGTATGTGGAATCCCTAGACACCACTTGTGCAAACTTTGGAAGAAAATGCTTTTTGAAGTATTGGATAAAGCCCTCGGTCACTTTTCTGACTACTGCTTACGTTGAATAGGGTAAAAATCACCATCGCTACTATTCAAGAAGTTACGCATATATATGTTTCCATACCGAAAGAAGTTTTGGCAAAAGGATGCATGTGGGAGCGTAGAAGCTTGCGTCGCCAACTTTGTTCAGTAGCGCTACCAGCGCCTCTAATTCAACTGGCTGCACTTTCTGGTCCGACACATCAGCATGATTATGTTGCAAGAACATTTCAGAATTCGTCCATTTGAGCGCGCTCAGTTTCCACCAAAGCAATCCCTTCCTCGTCGCGTGGCTAACTCTGTTGTGCGCGCTCCTGTACAGATACGTCGACCCACTGTCATAGATGGTGCCCCCCTTCACCAGGTATCTTCTTTGTTTTCACATGGATTTACCCTGTAGTCTTTTCCACTAACTCAGTTAACTTGGTTGAAAAACGTAAACCGGTTGCAGTCGTCATCCCTGCTTGTTGCACATGCTGGACAAACGTCTGCACGTGTTCCGTCTGCGAGTGACTATCGCCAAATCGTACAAATTCCTCAGCGGAGGTCTCAGCCACCTCATCGCGTTTTTACTAAGGTTAGGGTTCTCTTTTATTCAGACACTCCTCACTCTATGGTGTTTTTAAGGGTTGGCTAGATTACAGACAGTAAAATTCAAACCAACGGGGGTGTATTGCTGAACTTTGTTCAGACGTGCATTTTCGTGTACGTAGTCATTCCATACAATCCTCTGTTCGGTAAACTTTAATGAAATTTTCACGTACATTTTAATTTTTCTTGATGAACGACACCTTACTGTTTTTGTTAACATGATACACAGGCTTGCTTCTGCGTTTTTACATTCTTCCTTCACTGTGAGCGTTCCGAAATGGCTGACACTTTGTGTCAAGTTGTAGTTTTTTAGTTGTCAACATCATTTGCAATATGTAAGACTATTATGGTAACATTATTTCTAGGAGAGTAGACCAACAGCGCAGTACTCTCTTATTTCCACAACCTCTCACCCCAGTGATGCAAACCGGTCCGTCATCTCATCGTCTACATCATTTGCAAGTATTGGCGAGGCTGGACACGTTGGTTACCTTTTCCGTCCTAATAATACGGAGCATTCTCTAAATTACTGTGATAATTCAGGAGGTGTTGGTAGAAGATCGGCGCACGCCACCTCCCAATAACGAAAAAACGCCTGGTACGGTTTTCACGCGTCCGCCGATTTCGTCTTATCGAAGGCAGATGTATCCTGGGTACGTACCATGCTCATTTCTACATTTAGAGTTTCAGAGTATCTGATTTGCTTGGAATTTGTCATCACACTTAGCCTGGCACAAAACAGTTTTTTAAATGCTACAAAAAGCTCCTATTTGCAGTTTTCCTCTCCAAGCAGTTTCGTAAGAAGTGGAGATTTTGTTCCTAGCATTTACTCTGGAACTCCTTAAAAGTGCAAAAAAAAACCTTCACTATCTTACTATTCTATTCACATCGTAAAGTTTCGGAACAGATTATTTAACTTGGGTCGAGAAATAGTTCCTTTCTTATTGGTTTTTGTTTGTTCAGAAACTAAAATGGAGTGTCAAGTGAACAAAGTGAAGCATTTTCTTACCTGTTTTCTTCTTTTGCATCTAATCGAGGGTGGAGAGTGTAATAGGGTTTGTACAATACGGTGTGGAGAGCATAGATTGAGCAATGAAAAACTCAGGGAAGAACGGAGAACCCAGAAGAACATTAAAAAAAAACAAGAAGAATACTAGCGAAGAGCATTCAAAAACTATTACACAGCGAGTGTGAGATCTCGGGAACGAATGAGGAAAATAAACTAGAAAAAAAAAGAAGTTGGAAGAAAAAAGATTTCCCTCAACTCGCAACAATTGATCCATCGGTTTTTCAATTTTTAATCGGACCATTAAATCCCTACTTCTGGGCACCGAAGATAAACGATAGGCGGCATTTTTTTTCAAAATTTACTTCTCCGTACACACCACTAAGCATACTTTATGTTCTTGATTAAATGCAATACATGGATGGTATCAAATATGTTCCTTTTTGTCCAATTGTCACTAAAGTTTAATGGTCTAAGAAAACAACAATCATTAAAATATAAAAGAAATCAGAAAGAAAACCTTATACAGCAAGAAATTCTCTGTCAAACGATCTGTCACGAAATTGATTGTGCTGGAATTTCTTCACGAATAGATAGGGGTAAGGGTGTAGTTCACCAATGTGAGCGTTCCACACACCTTTCCTGGATTACTAATCAGAATTGCGCGTAATCGCGTCCGTGTTCATGGCTGTACCCCAACTACCTATCAGTGGTGAGATCCCAACATTGTCAGGTCCGCTAATATGCTTTTAGTTTGAGTGAAAGTCCATGAATTATTCTTCAACCCAATATATGCGAGAGGCCGAGAAAAGTCTTTTTGCTCGGTTTGCTTACATTTTATACAGAACCATCTCTAAAAGGGAATCAAGGGAATCAATGAAAATGAATCAATCAATGAAAATTTATTTCTGTCGCTTTTCACGATTTATGTCGGTTTTTTATATTTGTTTCCAAAGGGCTTCTTTCGTTGAGTTTGTTGGAATTATGGTTTTTAGGCTACGCCAACCGGTTACTGGTCATCGCGGTCGTGAAATAGACGGGCAAAGGCGCCACTCTGCTTTCCCTCCTCCACCTGATCCCCCCATCATCCCTCTCTCTCGAATGTACGCAATATTTGCTTCAAAAATCTCTTACTGCTGCCGCTATTGCGTTTCAGAGACACTAATTTCAGTTCTGAACGTCCCGCCTTTGCAAGTGTTCGAGACACCGGTAACTCGGCAGGAGTTTCGAATGCAAATCACAGAGAAGTTGTAAGTAGCGAGTATCGAAACAATTTAATGAGCATCTGATTATAAGTTGTTGCTTTGCAGGTAACCCTTGGGGGTAGAACGGGTCCAATCATTATACCAACCACGTCAATAAGGAATATCCCCGCCTCTTCTTCGGGATCTGATGCGGAGGTGGCACCCACTAATTCTGAACATGCTCTTTCACAATCGTCGATTCGTGCACGCTTTCCATCTATTCTTCGGAAAGTGGAGGCGCCAATGCCCACCGCCACTATCCCACCAACGCCACCACCAACGTCTCATCCTTCTCCTGCTTCTACTTCCGTTCCTGTTCCTCGTCCCATGTTAGCACAAACTGCTGGTCAACAAACATCTCAACCTCAACCACGGCCGCCGCCCAGTTCGCGTCCATTACCGCCTCATAGGTTGATTCCGGCTCCGCGTCCAGTGCCACCGCATCGACTCATCAAAACACTTCCACTTCCGACGGTGCCAACGCCGAGAAATAAAGTAAACTCGACTTCTAACAGTACGAGCAACACGCCGGAACCCCCCAAGGAACAGGACCATACTGAAGAGCCCGTGCCATTATCGTCGTCAGAGAAACAATTCGGTCAGGAGAAGATGTTTGTGGAGAAGGACATGGATCCTCTTAGTATATTAGCAGCAGTATCGGAAGCAGCGAGAGACGATGCAGCGAAGAGCATTACGACAAAATCTCAAACACCTGCCGCCAGCGAATCCTCAAAGGATGGTGCTCATAACGAAGAAGAAGATGAAGAGTACGAAGAGGAACTGTAGATAATCTTATTATGTATGCTATGCTGTAATAAATAAAGCTCTCTATTCACCCTTTCATGCTGATTGTTCAACTACCAGTCGGTGTAGACTGCATTAAAAACCACGGTGACATTTGCGTGAAAGGACAGAATGAAACTTCGTTTTCAAGAATCCTTTAGATATTGCTGAGAGCCTTCTTTGTGTTCAACTTCCGTAAAAAGTGGTATGGACAGTCTGCCTTGACGGCCTTCCTTCTTCAGGAAGCTTTTTTTCTCATCAAACAGACTCCTCTCGCAAATGTTGGTTTGCCTCGCTTTTTACAGTGAAGGTCTGACCGTAAGTTATGCCTTTAGGTCTATTCTCAAATACATTATTCTATGTTTTGAAAGAGCAGGAGATGAAAGCGAAGTTCTCGATTGAAAAGAAAAAGTCAGTTTTTGTGCGTGCTAAGCTCGTAGGGTTGCAAAACGCTTCTGTTCATAAGCTTCTGTGCTATCAACAAAGCAAGAAGTTGTTTCCTTGTTTGTTATGCAGAATACTGGAGGAAATGTTTTCGGCAGTATTGTAGTCTTACATTGTGAAAGCGACAACGACACTCGTCTGACTAGTATTTTCCAAGAGAAATTCGTACACGAGTGCTTCTCCTTTCATTCGGCCGTGCTTGGATTGAACTACAGTGGTGGAGTATTTTCTGGTACTGAATAACTGACAGATCCGCAAAACTTTTGCATTTTCGTTTGCGGCCGTGCATGCCTGTATCATTCTGTATTTTGTAGATCTGTTCACACGAAACAATAAATTATTATACAATTTTATGTCATAAAGCTCGAATCGTTGGTTGAACGGGGCATTCCACACCAATTTTTCATTTGATATAATTGCGTCTGCTTCATGCAAGTGGCAGAAATTTTCTTTGTATTTATGATTTTTTATTTTATAGTGAAACTAGCGTTGAAGAGTTTAAACGGTACATTTTTTATCCAACAATAAAAAATTTTCCTTGCTATCACTCAAAAACAATTTCGATTATGTTAGTAAGCGAAAAAAAAAGACTTCTAGAACCGGAAATAGGGATAAAATTAATGCAAAGTAGTGCAGTCAAGGTAAATTTTTTGCGGTGCAGTTTTGTGCTTTTCTAGGGACGAACTTTGTTTATATTTGTTTAAAGCTAGGTGTTTCTAACTCTTCTAATTTTTTTTAAACACAGTTGAGAAACATTAGATTTTTCCTCAAATTTTCGGATTATTTTCAGCCAACTTTCGAGAGAATCAGAGCACCTACAGAGATCAAACATTGCAGTGAAGGGTTTTCCTTGATGCTCCATCAAAATATGGCACCAACGTTTTTGACTGCGCCACCATAATCTTGGAACGAGGAAAAGAGCGAAATTTCAGATCTTCAGCTGCGCGTCAAAATCTGTATGACTTCGAACAAAGTCCTAAAATCAACTCGTGCTTTACAAGAACCAATTCGGTTTATCGAGAAGGAGTTTGGATGCCAGGATTCATATTCACTTTTTCCCAGGTCCGTCCTCTCGACAGTTAGTTGAGAAGAAGTTGAAGAATCTGCAAAAATTCTCATCCTTCTCGGCTAGTCTTCAAAAGAAGCCAGGGGGTCTCTGAAAAAGATAATCCGGCTTCTTGCGGCGCAAGTCTTCCTCTGCGGAACGCAACCTTTTGCGCCCTTTTTCGTCGTTTTATATTCCGTTATTCATGTTTACTTCAACCTGACACCTGACCGACCAGTCCAGCATTCATTTCCAACCAGAGCCTATGCTAATCAATAAAATTACCGCTAAATCGCAGCTGAACGCGGCAAATAATGGTGAGAACGCACGTTCGGAAAGACTGCCAGTGAAACGTTCTCCTCAGTTATGTTTTCCGTTTTGCAAAAATCAGGATTCCGGCGGGCATCGAACTATTCACCGTCTGTAATCACCATCAATGAGAAAAATGTGTGCAGGAGGTGAGAAACAGTGTGAAAATGCTCCTTGAGTGCGTTCTGCATCGGTATTAGTTTCTCCACTTTGCAAAAATGGAAGGATCCCGGAGAGAAGAGATTGAAATCTTGACCGTTCGCTTTCGCCGTCAGCAAGTAAGATTGCGTGTGAATAGTAAAAAACAATGTGATAATGGTTTTAAAATGTGTCCTCCGACGTTCTCAGTTGTTTTTTCCATTTCGCAAAAATAATTGTTCCGCTTGGACGGAACCCTCGACCGTTTGTTGCCACTGTCAAAAACGTTGTGTCGTCGGATACTCGCTAAGGACTTCTCATCTTTTCAACTTGTATGTGCACATATGTGCTGCTAATTCTTGCAGTGAGCTATCAGTGACACTACATTATATCTCCTATTTTCAGCTTACTCGTAGCACTATATATTAACGCTCATCATAGCTTTTTATGCTTTTTTTTCATGGAGGGTTTCCTCCAACTTCACGCTTCATTCTGGTCATAGTTACCTTGTACCTGTTCAACGGTTCAACGGTTGTGGTTGTTCGAAAGGCAAGGGCGAAAAATTCTGTGACGAAAGTTTATCTGAGTGAAATTGGTGTGCAAGATCAAACAAAATGGCTGGATACAGACCATATACAACGGAAAATGGCTTGTATTCTGTGGTTTGGGCGGATGTAGCGCAGTCGGTAAGGGATTCTGTTATAACCGTGTTTCGATTGTTGGTTCGAAACAGCCCCAGTGTCACGAAAGTCTTTCATCCCTCCGCGGCACCAGATTTGTCCGGGAGGATAAAAACGCTGATTTGATAAGTTGGCCCGTCTTCACGAGGGTGTTTGTAAACCTGGCTCTGAATTGAAGGCGCATTCCCATAGGGAGTGATCAACACCGCGCATTTCATCTTTTTATCCCATGGTTCATCAGGATCGGAGAACTTCTCCCCAGATGTACTTAGTTTCTAAACGATGGCCAAGTGCAAGAGAGTCTGTAGTCACCTGAGACGTACGCTGCCTTTAATTTGTTTTTCGCCTAAATGTAGAACTGCGGACCACATACTTCTGCATTTATTCATTCATATCACTTATGGACCCTTGTTTTTCGATGTGTTCGCGTGAGTGCTGGTAACAATTCCTTTCCACGCAAGAGTTGTTTAATGGTTTTTTTTTCGCGAGAAACGCGAAAAGCATCGACTTCTTTATTCGACGACTTCCTGAAGAAACTGATCACGGATCTTCTCTGTTGTCGCTATTCATCCCGTGGAAGCTGTGCTCTTTCAGGGCTGCTATTTGATTGTTTCTGTGGAATCACGTGCATGATGATGAGTGCTTAGTGATGTTCTACGCTGACTCGATACAAATAAATCTTCATTGGAGCTTTGTAAGCAGTACGATATCCATGCGATCGCATCCAGACCACGACCACTACAAGGTCTGCAGCGAACTGAGTGGAAGTGGCATTATAGCAGGGGTGTTGACCTCGCACAGTCATAGCAAATGCCCACGTAGGGCACCGCCCTCCTGAAGCACCTGGAGTTCTGCTGTTTAAAGAGTACCTATTGAAACACCCTCAGCAGAGTTCCTAGGTTCACTATGTCTTTCCTTGTTGGGTTGAAGAGGTTAACTTCTTAAAAGTAGTAGTGAAAGTGGAGACTTCTGAAGTCGTACCTGTATCTGTACATATAAGAAGGATGAAACCTCAAGTGACATCTCATCCGAATGAAATGTGTGGATTACGCTAGTTTCGATCGGTTATCGTGCTTACTGCTGGACGTACTGCTCATGCATCTTAGTCTCTCTTATTTCTCGTTCAGAATTTCCATGATTTTATTTAGTGCCAAGAAGCAGCTGCTCTGAAACAACTATATTTCCCCTCTTTTCCTTCGGGTTGGTGAAGAGCAGAAGGTGCATACCTCTGCGTTTGTTGGCGGGGTGCTCAGCCTGCGCCTTTCTTAGCCGCGTGCTGCTTGTGCCTTCGCTCCTTCCACAACAAAAACACGGCAAGAAGCCCGACAACAACACTTGACGTGTTTTCGAGAACCCTTTTTGGCGGCGTGGACGGTTGTTTGCAAGCCAATGCAGACTAATCTAATCCAATCTAATCGATGGAGAGTTTTTGAGTAGCTCTCGCTCAGTCTTCTTCTTTTTTCGGGAGTTGTCACAATTCTTTTGCGGTAATTGCTTCAAGGGCGGGGATCTGGACTCGCTTACATGGAAGAGGGCTACTTGCTGCAGCGATCGATCCTGTGTCGTGGTTGCTGAATGCTAGCTTTGTTTTTCTCTCTTCTCTTCATTTGTCCTGCCTTCGATATTTTGTTCCAACCGTTCTTAGACGGTCACTATTATTATATTAAAAAACAACTCGAACTAGTGTGGAATGGCTCGCTCATACAGGGGGAGTAGCGAGCAGCTGCTGAATAATTGAATAATGTGCTCGGGTAATTAGAAGGCTGACATTAGTGCGCATCCACTCAGACCAGCAAAGCCTACTCGTCGCAGCGTTGTTCAGAAGTTCCAGTGAGTGGAGTGCTATTTGAAGGAAGGCGACTGGTTTTTGAACATAAAAAGGGAGGGGATTTGCTTCTTACGACGGATTTGTTTGTTAGTCCGATCTTTCTGTCACAGTCACGTGTTCTCTCTCGTAGTCCTTCTTAGATTCTGCTTATCCGACAAAGTTGCTATCAAACTCTGAATCAGACCTCGCCTCGCTCGTTCTCAGAAATTCTTCAGCATTCCGAGATTCTGCTCAAAAACAACGTGGAGTGTATCAAGCATGCACGACAAAAACAGCCCCTACAAAATGACAGCAGTTTTTTTGTTTTTTTGTGCTCGCTGCCGATGTCATCTGTCTTCAGCATTGTTTCCGAACTGAAAACGAGCGACGAATAAGTAAAGTACAGCGTTCGTGTGACACAACTGCATTGGTCATGCATTTCGGAGAAGACACTGCGAAGGTGGACCCCTCCTCAAGAGGAAGAGTATTCTTCACCGTCTACTAACGAGCACAAAATGGATTCGTCGCGGATTGTCGGCCTTCAGTCCTTTAATTACCGCCACAAAGATCATTTTCAGACATTTGGATCTTATGATTTCGTTCCAAAAGAAAACCTTGCTGATCTCTTATCGAGCAAACCAGTCGTGTTATCTACTATCGTCGATAGGGATTCCAGTAGTTACTATGTCCAAAAAGAAAGGGGGGAAAGGGGAAGAAACAGACGAAAGAAAGGCAAAACCCCTTCTGCTGTTAATGTTTTATTAGGTCCATTCATCACAACGTCGCTCTATAGGCTTTCGAAGAATTTTACTTCCGAAGAAGAGTCTGCCAGCTGCAACCGTTTCAATAACTTTGTTATCAGAATACTGAAAAAAGAATTACTCTGCCTTTTTTTAATATATTTTAAATATTACTTGGGAATCATTCGAATATTTCTAGGGATTGAAATAATTGCGTTGAAAAATGTCTAAGAGACCTCTTTTTCCTATCCATCTGGACGTTATGTCTTTAGCCTGCGAAGAAAGAAATTTCCGAAATGAAATGTTGAAGGAAAATCGTGCTTTTAAAGTCTCTGTGCTCAAAAATCGCCCACTTATCCTTTTCCACCACTTTGGTATCCACCAAAATCCTTCAATCCTACATTTTTCGAATATCTCGTTGATAATAGGAGATTGTGCCGTTTGAGGGTTGCTCAGCGAATTGCCTTCGAAATTAAGTGCGAGAGAGAACGAGATGTGCGGACAGCGTCCGAGAGCACATTCCTCGCGAGAATTGCTTTTTTCATTAGCAGCACGGCAGGTAGGGGAGGAGGATGTTGTTTTTCAAGTGTTTGCCTGACTGTTTGTGTTGCCACTGGTCCCTGAAGCTTTTCTTTCGGTATTAGAATCAAAAAGCAAAATGGCCTTTTTTGTTCGGAATGCTGCATTAACGAGACGTGAAGGTCCAATTACATGTGTCCACGGGCCATGAAGATTCGTGAGTGATTCAAACGTCGTTCTCGGAAGAATATCATTATACTGGAGCAGATGGAGCCAGCAGAGCAGCCAAGACATCAATGAGTGACTGGGAGAATTGGAACGAACCTGTAGGTTTTGATTTGTGGGATTTGTGATCTTTTCCAGCAAGTGTCCCATGATGACATGGTCCCGCAATAGCAAGGGACGAACTCTACTGTAAACCTCTTAGCGTTCAGTAGAATGTTACTGTACAAGTCTGCATTTATTGCCATAACCACCAAGCACTATTACACCTACAAAATTCTACTCTTGTCATACGGTACCAACCGCACTGTACATTCCCTGATGCGTCGCGAGACATCGGTTGTTTCCCGACTGGATAGGTCTTTACTCTTATGTGACATTATAATTCGTGTAACTTTGGCATATGTCCACATTCATATTCGAGGTGCAGGAATCTTTTTTCCAGAAATTTGATAAATTTTCTATCGCACTATTTGTCGACACTCACGAGCACTTCTCTCGTTCAATGAAGTTTTTTTCTAGTTTTAGACAACAGCTCCTTTCCTAGGGTTCGCCTGGTTAGCAGGTACAATGCGCCCAGTGTTCCACTCATTCCCTACGTTCTTGACATGAGCACACGGCTTTGCGTGCTTTTTCACCTCGTTTTAATGCATTCCTGGAAATGTGGAATGATTCTACATGATCTCTGTTGTTTGCCTCTTGTGTAGCTTGTTAGTTTCGTTTCCTCGGAACAATCTGCACAGTCTTAACAGAGCTTGTTTGGAAAAATTTTCCAGAAGTATTTTAGCCTCTTATTGATCAGTCAGATGATGCGGTTCTGAGCTCGATCGCTGGGATTTTTTGGATGCAACTCTCGTCATACTCAAGCAATATTTTCTTTTTTGTTTCAAAGTGTGCAGAGCGTCTCCACTCATGACCGCTTTCAACTCTTTCTATTTTTTGTTCCCTAGAGAAACTGTTGTAGATTCTCCCACTTTTCTTGTACGACAGTCAGATCCTGTAGATTCCTCGTTGGATCTTCTCGTTCTATCAGATTTCTAAGATGTATTTTCATAGTAAGAGCGCGTCTCTTGAATGTAAATCCGATTTTGTTCGTGGACCACACTTTTAGAGCTCCAGCAAGTTATGAACACCAAAAGTGCTGTTATGCCACCTCACAAACGTTGATGTACATTACTGACATACCTTGAATTATTTGGGAACGAGAGAACAAAGGCATAACGTAAAATGGAAAAGTTTCGAATCTGGATTTTTTTGTTTTTTTTTTTAAAGAACGCCCCCCCCCCCTCCTTTATTTTTAAAATTTGCTGGTTTTTTTTTTTTTGGGGGTTTTTGGAAGGAAAAGGGGGTGGTTAAAAAAAAAAAAAAAAGGATAAAGTCACTGGCGTATCAATCCAATTGGTCCGATTCTCACCAATGTAGAAATTATGAAAATAGAAAATAGAGCATAAAAGCGCTTTCCTTCTATTGATACCCCGTTTAAATCCTAATTCCATCAAGTTTGACGGCTGAATGGTTCTATGGATGCTGCTTTAACTATACTGAGATGGTTTGACATTCTACGGTATCCGAGATGCCGCAAGCCTTTGTTGTGGATCTTATGAAGAAGTCACTGACGAAGTTGATTTGAACTCCTGAATGTTTATCCGGGGAACTTTGCGGAAAATATCTACGCATATCATCGCATATCGCATATCTACGCTGCACGTACTGGTCATCCTGATATGTACATGGATGGTTACCTGATGGTTTCTGTTGGATCGGAGGAAGCGAAGAACAGAATGTTTTTCTTTAAAGCATTTCGTGAGCAAATCTGATCAAAACGATCAAAACGACGATCCTTCGGTATGCTATTGTATTACGTGGAATACAGTGCTACTAACATCGTCCATCGGTGGAGGCAGGTGTTTTTCGTCTTCTTCATCACGTCCTCAATGCTTCGTATGTTTATTAAGCTGCCAGTTTTCTCCTCCTTCGTTTCTTTGTCATATTACGCATAATTGAAGCATTCATATTGAAGATTTTCGCTTCACTGATCGCTAATGAGGTATTAACGTTCCACCGAAGGCACGGGTCCTTCCACATGGTCCCGTCGAATTTCTCCTTTCGTTAGCATTTGTTCTGCTTGGTTGATTTTGGTATGTTTTTTATTTGCAAAGAACGATATCATTTTGAAATTGGTGTGCTTTCATTTTTCACTTTTATGTTATTACATTGGAGTCGTTTCACTGTGCGCTGAAGAAGGTTGCTGAATATTTTGGAGAAAGGGGATTACGTCAATTTGTCGAACCTGTGGTCAGTTGGTGTGCTATTCACTAATGTACACTTCAGATGTCTCAAGTCTCCATAATCGTTTCCTTGTTTGTTTTCTGTTTTGTTTTCTTCTTGCGCCTGAAAAGCCTTGACAAAATGGTGATGAGGCCCCTGCGGAAGGTTCTTAGCGTACGCATTTGATCCTTACGGGAGCTGCTGCATTACGATTCTTCATCGACATTGTAGGTAGTGTTTTGGAAGGAAATCCAACCTAGAAATCCGGCAGCTCAGCAATACTGCTTAGGCAAATATTATATCGAAGACGAGATGCTCGATTTCATTACAGTACTCTCCATCACGTGACTTCCACGCCCACCGTGATGGGGAAGGTTTCGAAAATGTGAGTTTTGATGGGTGGTTTTAAACACCGATCATAACAAGCTCAGAAATACTCTTCACCTTCTCGTTCTACTGCACGATGTGGATTCTGATAGTAGGATCCTCAGTGATTCCCCCGAAGCCAGTCTTCGCCTTAAAGTCACCAAAAATGACCTTGAAAGCATGGTATCTCCTGCGTACAACTTCTAGTCCACCTAGAAAGTTTCGACTTTCTTTATAGCTTGTCGGTGTTGAGGAAGCGACGTCATCAGCGAGGTTGACCGGGACAGGAACTCCAATAACTGCTCTCCTATCACTTTTCTGGGGAACCAGTATGAATGACAATGCTTCTCTCATCTCAGAGTGACTTGCACTGGGTTTGCCATTATTCATTCAACATTCGACATTCACTCCTGTGAAAGTGTGCGCATATTGCGTGTACGGCGATTGTTTCCCGTTTCGGCAGCGTGAGTGCCCCGTGCAACATCGCCTTTGCGGACGCGGCTTTCCTGAATCAGGAAACTCTTGCTTGTTATGTGTGTAGCAACAAGATGCATGAGCGATTTGTTTGTTCCAGTCCCGTGTCGGAGAGCGAGCGACTCGCCGTTGGTTCGCCGCATCCTTCCGGGGTGGACGAGGTTGGAGCTTATTTGTTGAAGATGACTCTAAACTGACTTCTTTGCAACATTCGACCACTTCATCCCAAGATTTTAACCGATTTTACCTTAATCATAAAGTGTGTTGAGACTCGTTGCGCTCCTCATAAAGGCGACCACTTTCCGGTCTCCAGTAACCACGACAACCTTCGCGGAACTCTTTTTTGGAGGATTTACTTTCTTTTCTTAGTTGTATACAGTAATAGGAATTGATGTTCTCCTCGAAGTCCTCTTCCCCTACCTTTCCCGCTTGTTTTTTTTTTGTTTTGCTCTTAGAGCAGCTCAAAAAATTTAGTTTTGTAGGAATTGGATGTCTCTCTTTTTTTTCGTATGATTGTGCATGACCAAAGTTCTTCGTAGCCGGATTTTATTCTCTTCCACACGCTACAACTACAAAGAACAGCAACTAGGCACAATTGCAAGAAAAAAGCAGCAGAAATTCAATCCCTGAAAACTGAGCTCCTCGTCTTACATCCTTGTTGCAAAACGAACGATAAAACAAGTGAAAGAGATTTTGCTAGCGCTAAGTAATCGTATCCAATTTCTATTGCGCAAAAAAGACGGTAGACTGCCAAGAAGCACAAAAAAAATGCTCCGAATAGCTCTTCGGAGCGGACCTAAGCTCTCCGAGGATGTGCGCGTCATTTTGACACAACAGTCGAAGTGGCGTTTCCCACCCCGACACCGCCATACACCAAATGGGAGCCAACCGCCAACCCCAGCGCCGCCGCCAAGGCTATCGTATTCGCCAGTCACTCCCGCCCCACCGACGTCGTGGCCCGTCGTGTCGGTCGCGACGGACATGGCGGGTTTGAGCAGGAAACGAGAGACAGCGCAAGAAAAAATGTGCGGACGTTATTCAAATGCTGGGATTTGAAGCCCTCGTAGATAAGTTTAAGTGTAAGATTAATATATATGTATATATCCTAACATATTTTGGAGTTGATAATAATTACAAACCGAATCATTTGCAGCTCGCATTGAATTCCGTCCGCCACTTTTCTGCTACTTTCTATCCACATTTTTCTTAAGTCGGTTGTTGTGTTTCATTTCGGTCACGTCTCAGGAATGGATTCATCGGCCCTTTTTTGCCCAACGTAACATCGCGGGCAAATTTGTGTTTAATTAGTAGTCTTGTCTTGTATCCCGTGTGCTTAACAGAAGGGGAAACGGAGACTGGAAGGATTGTTGAGGCAGGATAGTATTTATCACGCGGGGAAAACGAATGGAGTTTTAGAAACAACAAGTATGAAGGGTTCAGTGGCAGGAATACATGACTATTTGTTATTACTATTATCATTAGTTAGTGGTTAGTTTGACCCTACTGTTGACTAATTGTTGTGATAGTAATCCTGCTTAGTACGAGAGGAACAGCAGGTTCAGACATTTGGTTCATGGACTTGACCGACCGGTCAATGGTCCGAAGCTAACATCTGGGGGATTATGAATAAACGCCTCTAAGTCAGAATCCCACCTAGTATCATTGCCGCGAAATATGAATCACTAACTACTAATTACTCGGAGCATTCACATCCATAGAAAGCATCTAATACCTCTACAATCATCTGCTCGAGGCAATTCCTTTTGAAGTAACCAGCGCCTATCAATGGAGTGCGAAATATTCTCCCTTTGCGTTCACATACTGTTATTTCCCACTTTCCTTTCTGCAGGAGTTTGCGGCTTTGATTAAGACTCATCTGACTATTTATTTACATTCAAAGAAATACTTCAAGGTTTTCAATAATCTTTCTCGCTTGGTTTTTGAATTGAGGTCGTAGGAGTATAAACAGATTTAAAAAAACCGGGAAGTTTCCTTTTATAATGCCCTTGAGTATTTCTGGGTTTGCGCTACGTTGTTGTCGCAAGCGGACCGCTGAAACTATGGCGAGACAACGCTGTTTTGGAACCCAGTCGAGCAGTATGGTAAATTTCCTCCTGATTTTGGATTTCTCCCGTCTGCATAGCTTTAGAGAGAAACAGAACACTTCCAGAGATGAAAATTAGCACTTAATTTTCTCCTTGATGCTCAGTCGAACGTTGCCGGCTGATTTTTTAATTCAGTGCTCCAATAACTCCAATAACGGTGAAAGTCCAATAACTCAGCTCATACGTTATAAAAACTCATTTAGTATGGAAAGCGCTACAAAGGATGATTTTTCTAACAGAATCTCGTTGTGATTTTTTCACATTTCTTACGATTCTCCCAATAGTTGAAAAAAAGCCGGGAAGTTTGCTAAATTTCCCAGCTTTTTCTCCACTCTCTTTAAAAAAAGTCAAAAATGCTCTAAAAATGGTTATTTAGATGTTCTACAATGGCAGTCTTCCTGTACAAGTCACCTTTACTTTTCTCTCCAGGTTTTCTTCAGCACCAGGTCGTAAATGTTCATTCCAACGAACCAAACTCCGCGCTAGTCCCGCACTTACTCCCGTTAGGGGCCACCGTACACCGCTAAACCCAAAGAAGGAAAGTGGGGGATGGCCGATGCGACGTCCCACGCTCCGTCAAAGGTTCACTCGCTGCAAACTTCTAGAGTCCTATTGAAGAATTCCAATATAGAATTTTTGTAGATCACTTATGAGTGGTGTTTTACGTTTCAATTTTAAAAAAGTAATTAAATATGAAAAAGAAGAACGAAAAGACGTTAAAACTGCTTGGAACTTCTCAGCTTTCTGGAAGACAATGGAAGTGACAGGAGAGTGAAGAATACCGTTTATTTCCGAAGAGTAACAGTGTTCTAGCTTTAAATACTGTATTTTGTAACTTGAATGCACATATGAAGGGATCACATTAAGCATTGCACATTATATTAAACTAGAAATATCCTCCTGTAGTGAAGAACACAACTTTGACTGATGAGCAGTCAGCGTTTTATTTTCTAGGCAGTAGACGCCGTTTGGGTTGTTAGAAATTTACAGAAATTCCTTCCGAAACCTACGGACGATAATATGAGTCTTCTCAAATAACCTCAGCCTCACTACTAGCACTAAAACGGCTTGTGGGTTTCTATTTTTAAAGTTTTAGAGATTCTTATAATTTTATATACCTTCGGGAACATAGTCCCATAGTTCCTGAACTTCTTCACAATTTTATGTAAAAGACCTTTCCCACAGCCAGGTCTAGAACCGGTGTGCTAGCTTTCCTAAAAAGCGCATACCACGAAATCATTGACGTCCACGCATGGATAGAGGTGGGATGCAGTTCAGGATTATTAGCTCAGTTCCTACTAATAATCCGGAGAATTTGTATGAAACGCCATCTGAGACTCCGACGGTGCACCTCATTGCGGGGAGTAGAAAAGGGGCAATTTGCAACAAATGTGCGAGGGCACCTTCTACTGCTTATTCGAATTGTGTTAGCAGGAGTGCAGGACAATGACAAGGCTGTCCGCGTTCCGTCGCACCATAGCTTGCGTAGTTGTGGGGACGGATTCGCACAAGACACGCCTTCTTCCGAAGTGCCAAAGGAAATTGGGCGGATCACGCTCATTTTCGTGAACTATAGCCCTACCTCTATTCGCGGAGGATCCCAACTCGGCATTCTTGTGACGCGCAGCTTTCGGTCTGCTTGAGCTGCGCAAGAAATTCCATTGTAAGCTGGTTCTGCTCGGATCACAGTGCTGTTAGCAGCCACCGGGATCCTAGTTCAGAAATGTAAAGCCAGTTTTTTTGTGTGCATGCTCTGCCCGAGGCGTGCAGCTTTTCAAGCATCTTGAACAAGGAAACCTGCAGTTTTTGGTGCGACCTCAAGAAAGCTTCGCCAGTAGACGGACTCAGTAATATGTTCTTTCCTGGAGTGGCCGAGGAACTGGCGTTTCCTTATAAGGAGAAGGAGTTTGATACGATCTCACCATTCTGAACCTTGAAAAAATCGGCAAAGTGTGGTTTTTGGGACAGTCTTTGGGACAAGGGTTCATGGTGCACTAACAGACGGAGCGCAGTCTTCGCAGAAATCTTTGATCTCTCTGGTTGCCTAATTGCCATCATCACCTGCCTAGTCGACTATGCAATGCGGCCGACGCGCTCGGGCTGTTGCTGGCCACGGGATAATCGTAGTGTGTCGATCAATGGACCGAAAGTTCTGGAAAATATGTTCGAGATGGTTTGCGAATAAAAATCTTCAAATCGGCGGTGTGGTATCGGTATGCAAGGTGGCTTCTCTGTCGTTGATTTGAAATTTTGGAGGAAAAGGCGTCAATGTGAAGTTAAGGGTCTTTCATTCGCTGATATTTCCATTCTGACACCTTCAAATTTGGTATGTTCTAGTAGTTGCTCCTCAAATCCATCCAGACAGGGCTTTGTTCGACAAACTTTTGCCCGAGACCAGACGGAAAACGATAGCTGTTCCTCCATTCCACCATGTTTCTAGTTTTTGGGTGCTACTCCACTGCCTTCTGGATACAATAATACAATAATGTCATACAATAATAATGAAATCTTTTCGTCCAACTCCAGTGCTAAAAATGATTGGAAAGTGTGAGGTTAGTTCAGGTAACTTTGACCTCTGAGTGATGTTTGCGAGAGTGCAGACAATGACGACCGACAACTTTCTGATGCATGCCGGGTTATTAGACAATCTCTCTCTGCGGCCCTACACAGCAGTTGAGTCAGAGGATGACACAGTCGGGAAATCTTCATTCCTTTCCAGGTGCTGCTCAATTCAAATCCTTCTTCACATATCCTTTTCCAGGTCTTTTTCCTCTGCGTTCAAGAGGTATCGAGGATTATTGGCGTGAATTTATGCAGTGGGAGAGAAGCCGATCGAACCCCGTCAAAAGTTGGCTTCATCGAGTGCTGACATGCTTCGCTTCTCTCAAATTGCCGTTCCATTCATGACAGGCTTCCCCGTTGGCGACGGTGTCCGCAGCATGCTGTCTCTCCCGATTTCCATTCTCATTTCCATCGTTCTTGAGATTTTTCAGATTTGCGCCCTGTCACGCGAGGTGTTCCCACAGTGCAGTTCTGCCAGAGCAGCTCGTTCTGCTTCAGACGTTTCGCTAATAATTGTTTTCGTCTGTGCCTTCGATAATACTTTCGCTTCCGCTTCCTCCTCCTTCGCGTCCAACTCATTATTTCTGTCATTTTATGTCGCAGTAGTGTTCTCCATTCAGATTCGTTTGTCGAATGCTCAGTAGTGCGAGAAGTGTCGACCAGCAGAAGAGCAGGAAGAGCAGACACACAAAACCGAGGAGAGGTTCCGTCGTGGACTGGATTAACGGCCTATCGGATAACAACACCAAAGACAAAGAATGGGAAAGGCAAGATGTGTTTTTTCAAATCACATGAAACCATCACCTCCAATGGCAGGTCCTGTTCCACACTATTCAGTGCTTCAAATTGACTCAAACATATAACTATGGTTTAATATTTCTTCTAAAAAAGCTTTTTAATGTGTAGCAGCTGTTTTTATTCTGACTCTCATTAGAGAACAGGTTTTAAAAAGTGAAAAATAAGGGAAGAAGCTGATGCCTCCAGAGCCTGCTCTTGAGGCATCAGCTTCTTCTTTCATTTTTCTTGTTTCCGGAGCCTTTCGCACAATGAGGAGCAAGTAGCTTCTAATGACAGGGAGCGCTTGTTCCCGAAATGAATATCCAGTAACTAACACAGCATAAAAAAAGCTCCGATCGTTATGTGTCTCCTAAGAGGCAGAACAAACACTTCCGACAATTTTTCTCTTACATCGCTGTTGAAATTATGAGCAGATGGTTTCGTAGAAGTACTCCAAATCCAGCGAGAATTGTGAGACGAATTGTAGTTGTTGGATGTTATAAAAGTAGATTTGTTGTGCATCACAGATACTTTCTTTTATGTTTTGATGTAATTTCTGAGGACTGTTCAGCTCTTGCTTAGCCTCATTCTCAAGCACTTCTAAGAGATCTCCACTAGGAACTCACTTGTTGTTGCGGGCAAATTTAATCCAGTTGTGGTGGGATCCACTCCATCCACAAATACAATGAGATTTTGATTGGAAATCCAGCACAGCTAACAATATCCGCATTCTTCTTCACCAAAACAAAAGTTTCTCCTTCAATGAATGAAGTGTGTTCAGTCCAACAATCACTTTAAAGGCAGCGCTTGTGGGAATTTTCGGGGGCAGGCGCTAGAAGATGCGGGCGCGTAGGTAGTTTTGTCGGAAGCGTTTTTGCTGACATATTAGGACCGAAAGGCTGATTACACTTTTCTTTCTGGAGGGGGAGTGGCTCGCTTTCATTTTGAGACCCAACCTGATGGTGGAGAAATCCTAACCTCGAAAAAAAATCGGAAATTTGGGAAGGCTGCGTTTGAAATAGTAATCGCAATACGAATATGAAAGGAATATTTGTGGGATCATTCCATCACGAGAATCGTAAAAAAATTAATCAAAACATTTGCCTGGTAAAAAGAGGAGCAGAGAAGAGCATTAAACATTAGGCACTGGAAGCAAAAAGGATGTCGTGCTCTTGTACGAATAGTTTTATGCATTTATAGAGGCCTGTGGAATGAGAGAGCAGATTTTTTTTTCGAAGGAAAAACCTAATCATGCTGGAAAAGTTCAATACGAATAAGTTTAGAAAGAAAAAAAGAGCGTATTTATCGAATAAAAAGCGATGTACTTATCCACGAAGGTCTAATACTACACGGCTGCATCCGAGCTTTGCTCCAGTTTTTGTTTCGGTGGATCCTGCCCCAGTAGTTCCATCATCTTGAACAATTAGTTGGTCAAGTCTGCGCTGCAGCTTCGAATAACGTTTCAAGGGTCAAACTAAGAACAACTCCGGAAACTTTCGTGGAAATGAGGAAAAAGCGAAGAGAATTCGTTTGCAGAAGCGCCACTCAAAAGTACGAGAGCATTTTTTGTTATGGAAAATCCTCTTTTGTGGGAAAGTTGAATGACAGCTTAATTCCTACTATGAGCGATAAGATTTTCCTTTCTCCTTTTTCCTTGAAGTTTCTTCGCTAAAATTCGCACAGTAAATGGGGAAACAAATAAAATTCCTCTCTGGATAGTGTGCTGTTTTTCAGTTTTTCCTCATTCGCCGGATACCTACCTCATGTTGAAGTAAATTTTGGTATCAATCTACACAGCTCATAGTACTAACATTTTATTGTTATTTTCAAAACAAAAACAAGAGCAATGACTTTCCCCAATTACTTGTGGTATTTGCTTACATAGTTGGAGCTTACTGGGCACACATCTAACCTTTTTGGCTTGCACTATTTTATATAAAAAGTCGTGGATTATAGAGAAAATTTGATGAGATTAGTGGATCTGCTTCTCTTCCGCAATTTCCAGCATGTGGCCGTCACTTTCAAAGCTTATTAATATTGATTTTTTTCGTCGCTTCTGCTTGCAGATTTCTGTGTGTTTGGACATGCGCGTATATTATTTTCCATTATTTCCCACGCTAATTAAAGATGTCGTTCTCGATGGCAGCCGTTGAAAATAGACGGATGCAATATAACAAGATTTCAGTTGGTGATCCCAACTGAAATCCATAATCGTATTTCAGCTTGCATTAGCTTTGTAAAATTGAAATTGTGAGGGGTCTGTTGATTGAGGGATGCGGATGTGAGTGTTAGAACACTTTGTAAAACCAGGAAAACGTCAGATGTTTAAGGCCGCCATCAGTGATTTCATCTCCATTTTAGATAGGAATGTATCGTCGTGGTTCTGCTCATCTCTCCGTAATCGCCCTAAGAAACAGCGGGGGAACCGCTTTATTTCCTGCGAGGTATGCTAGAACGGCGCTATGTGTAGACGTTCCGATTCTGTCAGCAGCCTATTCATTGGTTTCACTTGAATAGGGTGATGAGAGGGCATAACTGATCTTCGACCGCTCGCTCGAAGACGCGGCGCGTTGCAACTAAAACCATAGTGGAAAATGACGTCTTTCACGCCGTTTTCCACGACGCTTAGGGAGAGATGAGCGAAACCACCCTGATCCTGCAATCCGCAGCCCCATCTCTAGCTTTTCTTCCCTCAGCACGTCCGATTCGTTGTATGCTGCCTTTAAAGAACATTAGCAGAGAACTGTGAGCAGCTGCTGCCAAGAACTACCTGTTCAGAGTGTGCTCCTCGCCCCGATTGACTCGCCATGGAAGTGTAGTCTCGATCGGTGAGACAGCGCCAGACGAAGCAACGTTACATCGACAGCATCTGCTTGCAGAACTCAAAAAAGAGGTAACTAGCGATCAGTTGCCATATTTCTTTGCAAGCTAACTAACCAACAGCTTCAGGTCAAGGTGATAATGGAGGAGGCCGTTACCAAGCGTCAGATAGACCTAGACTCGCCGTACGTAACTTCCCTTTGTGGTAAGGCCAGCTCTGCTGTCTCGTATTACGTTGAGATTTCGTCTCTTCCTGCCTCCGACCATTATGACTGGCCAATTTTCGTGTTTTTCATAGGCTTGTATTGGTTGCTTTGCTGAAGGAGATCTGAGTAAAAGTGAAAAACAAATAACAATGGTATTTTGTTGACTGCGGGGGGTCGACTGAGTCTGAATTTTTTTTTGGGAGTTTATTATTTGTAGGAAGAAATTGGGAAGAAATGAGTCTCACCTTACCGTGGAACGTGGATTACCGAAATAAGGGGAGCGTTTTAGTGGCTGTTGAGAACTGCCTGATGGACGGATTACGTCGACGCCTGCTTGGTCTTTTCGGGAACCGTTCGTCACTTGCTCTTCTACACACTATTGCGAAGACAAACGTTGTGGCAGAGCAAGTTTTGGCAAAGACGCTCGAAACCAACTCGGAGTAAGTCTTTTTGTGTCCACCCGTTTTGTAAACGTACAGTTGCTACTATTCTGCGTTGGATATACCTCGAAGGTTTACTATCGGGACGATCCACAAATGCTTACTGTTGGGTACGTATAGTAATCCGCGGATAGGAGTGCTGTCACGCTCGATTCTCCCTGCCTGTGCAGAAAATGGCGTATGTAACTATTTTGTTGCACGTTTTCTAACTACGAGGTATTTTATGACGCTCCACGTCTTCGACATCAGGCATGTCTACCAGCGAGTGAAAGTGGACCGTTGTAAGGTGTCTCGTAGCAGGAAGTGACGTGAAAGGACGGTTTCCCACGCCGTATTTCCGGATTGAGCATGATCGTGCTCATATTCGCGAAATAAATCCCTAACCCTATCCACTCATGAAGAATCCAACACCCTCTAATTTCACGAGCTGTCTTCCAGAGAAAAGTATAGAAACGAAAACGAAATCTTCCTTCTCTATATGTATATTCTCTATAAGTCGAACTTTTTCGGAAACAGATACTCTGTGCAAAAGAAGAGTAACGTGTCAGAGCGTAGTTCTCTGCACCTCTCGTTCAGCTGTATATTTGCTTAACGCAAAGATGATGACATCATTTTTATATCCTATGTGCATTTTCGCCTTCAAATTAGAATTTAAATTGCTATTGCTGTCCGCACCCAAAAGCATGTTTTTTTTTCGGAATTTCGGCCGTAAAAGACTCAGGGATGAACTCCGAGAAGTGAAATGAGGTAGGGCGACGTGGGCATTCTTATCTGAAATCTCAAAAATTACCGCTCTATTTGGGTAGCATACATGCATAGGCATCCATTAACATTTTTTCACATTCACAACACATTTTTCTTATCCACTCGATGTTTCCCAAGAGTTTTCCTGAGCTGTAAAATAAAATAGTAAAATAAGTTCCTCGGGCTAAAAGGGAGCAGTTCCTGCGCTGTCACGATGCTTTCACTGACACTTTCGTATGCACCCGTTTACGCCTTATTGTACCACAGATCAAGTGATTTTTGCTGGAATTGTACATATATTCATTCATCCCGTAAATAATGTGATGTTCTATTTTTCTTTCACTTCTTCAAAGCTAAGACGAAGGAGACAATTTGAAACATAACCTCCTTCACTTTCCAGATTTCTTACTATCTTTCCAATAGATTACTAATTCGTCCTTTCCGGAATTTACTAGTGTATGAGAGAAAATTATTTTAAATTCTCAAATTACCCGGTGCAAAAGCCACGTTATTTATGGGAAGACCATATCCAGAAGATGACTCTCCAACTTTACTTTGTTTTCTTTTCCTTAAATAATTTCTCCATGTTAATTCTGTTTTGGATTCGGGTCCCATTTTGTCCAGGAAGCATTTGCGATTAACGGAGATAAAAAGCTTTTACGAGCACTTTCAGTCCTCTTACTTTTTTTCATTCTTTCTCAACGATTTTTAACGGAGACATGTGGGACTCCATCCGTGAATAACAGCGTGTTCCTATGCATACGAAAGTGTCGCTGGTCCTCATGTCTATGTCTTGGCCAGGAGAGTTTGCTGCTGCAATCGTGAAGCCATGGGAAAGAAGCAACAAACAAAGCAAAACAATAAAAGATCCCCTAGAATTTTTATTTAATTTTAGAGCCTGTTTTGGCTGATGGCAGACTCAAACACACAATTCCTACTACGCACGCAAAGTGAACGAGCGGATTTGAATTGTAATTTTCAGGACTGGCTCCACACATCCGTTGACGTGGATTCGGGAGGCTCTTCACATGCGCGTTCTGTCACAACTCGTACATCACATAACGATCTGCACAAGGTGGGTTTGCCGTGTGATTTGGCGGCTTTTTTGTTGCTTCCTCATTTCTACCCTCATTGCGATGAGTCGTCTTTCAACGGCTGTGACGCGGTTCATCACGAACAGGACAGGAAAGAGGTTTTCCCTTCCAGCTACTTCCCGTAAATAACATTCCTAGTCATCCGTAGTGGGGAAATTTGTATTGATGAGTGGCCGGGGAGCACGCCGAAAAAGAATGAGCTATTCGGAGGTGGAGGCGAGAATTAAGATTTCAAATGTTTCATGTAAGAAAAAAGAAATGGAACTTCTTCAACCGATCCATGAAATCTATATCAACATTACGGGCCTCGTCGCGTACAAAAAGGTAAATACGTCACAAAAGTGCCTCACAACACCTTCTGAAAAGCACTTCTTTCTAATTTCCATTCGGGTTTGCCGGAACCGTTCGTGACGACCACTTACAACAGTTTACCTCACCTTTTATTTGAGCAGAAGAAAATGGAATCAGACCTGTCGGTTGTTCTGCACTCTCCAGAGCACAGCACTTTCGAAACGGAACTTAGAGCACCTTGTCACCCAGATTAGCTGCTTATTGTAATTTCTGAAAGTTTCGTTCCTCACCCAAAACGCGCATCACAAAAGGAAAGCATTCTATTGTTGTTTTTCCATTGTTTACATGATTCAAACGAGTGACCTCGCATCCACCAGGAGCATATTTATCTTTAGCTTGCGACGACTGTACGAAAACCACGCATTGATGCTGGATCGTGCCAAAGGCGGAATGGTAGCAGCTCTGCTACGTAAGTTTTCTTTTCCTGTTGAGACCAAGTGCCACATCGTAAATTACTTCCTGTTGTTTCTTACCAGACTATTAGTGAACCTAAGAAACAGTCACCGTTGAGAAAAAAACTCGAGACAAACTTATTTGGTGAATATTTGGAAGGTTTCGTCGTCTCACTGTCTCATGATAGTGTCGCAAGCCATTTCATGGACGTGCTGGCCTCAGGTGAACTCGCTTGAAGGCTACCAAGTGTTTATTTGGAACCGAATTGAAGACAGATTTTTACAATTTTCTGTTGCAATTAGTGATGGTGGTGTTAGAGTGGAAAATTCTGAAGAAATATCAGAATAGTTCGGGATATTTGTGACCACATTCTCAATATTCTCGTAGTTCGGGTGTTTAAAACTAAGCTGTTTGAGTATATCGAGAAGCGTCGATGCCCGAGAAGTAGCGGGGGAAGAGGCAATCATGGCCGCGTTGTTCTGCTGCACGTTACTATTGGATACGTCAGAAAATCAAACCGTGCTACAATTTCTGTTCACGCGAAAATCGCGCGATCGCCTATGCATTTTTGACTCGAGCAAAGCACTATCACAACCTATAGCAGCTCCAGTTCTGGAGCAGAGGTTCTTGAGGCAAAGCAGCAACACTCGTGGTAGTTGTTCAGTTCAATCTAAAACGAAAAAACCACAAGTCCGCTTTTTCCCTTCAAAACTCGATGGAGAACCGGACAGATCTAAGTTATTATACAGGGTGATCTAATAAATAATGCAGCATCCTGCACCTAATTATTTATTTTTATTTTTATTTGTATCAACTTGAAAGATTTTTTGAGAACCAAATAAAGACTTGTCTTCATTTTCTGCAATCGTCTTCTATCTTCTGAATAGACTTTCAACGTCCGACATCCAAGATTTCCTTACCCCTTACGGGAAACACTTTTCCAGTACCGTTGAAAAAACCGCATCATTCGTGGGATGAAGGTCCAATAAGAGGGCAAAATAGAGCGGGTATTGAGGGAAAACGAAGGAAACATGGAACACAGGCCCTTCTTTTCTGACGAGGAACTACTGTGTTTCAGCTCAGTCGTTAAAATCCATATGACACCAGTCTGCTGTTGGTAACAATAAAGTGTCCATATGAATATATAGCCTTGCACCCGGGGAATACACCTTAAAATGCCTCCCAAGCGTGCGAGGCGCTATTAAGCGCTGAAAAAGAACTCCCAGTAACAGTTTTAGGTCATGCCTCGTTTCTATCAACTTCTCTCTTCGTTTCTGAGACTACATTGTGATTAGTTCATCAAAAAGACAATAGCTCGTTTACTGGAGGCTTATGAGGCTTGTGAAGTAGCGCAGTGGGTAAGAGGTTCCACCGTGTCTGCGCAATCGATCGTTTGTTCGAGACCACCCCAATGCCCGGCAAGCCTGTCATGACTTCGCGTCGATAAATTTCTACCACTCTCGTCTGGGAGAGTAAAGACACTGATGCACCGTCCAGCCCCTGCAAGTCATTGAGTCATCGACCAACACGCATTCGTAAACCTCGAACGATTTCGAATTTAAGTAAAACGCGTTGACGGATCAAAAATGGGTTGAATGACTCCAGACCCTTTAAACACTCCAGCTCGCTTTATAAAAAAAAAGTCTTTCTTTATAAAAAGAGAAACTTAACGCAAAGACTGCAACGGTTTTTAGGCGGGCCTCAAACTAAAACAATGGAGATGATAACTTAGATGTTGGAATCCATGCGAAGCGACTATGGACGGCTCTTTTGGACGCGCGGTAGCCTCTGACAGCGAGCATTTCATTACGTGGATCATTGCGATTGCGCAGAATTGATGCGTATGCGCAATCCGAAGGAGTCGCGTCTGCACTTCGCGATCTGTACACATAATCCTTGAGTACTAACGGTTCAGCGGAGCATCTACGTACATCTGCGTAAAATGACGTGCGAAGAAGGTACACCGGTAACACGATGATAACGAATTAAGGTTAATACTGTAACGTTTGATTATGGCAAGCAGGCACATCGTGTCATATAAATCTTAAGACTGAAGATGGGATATAGATAGATGTTTGAAAAGGACGAGAGTGTCGTATACCTTCGAAGAGTTCCACGAAAAAGTCGACTTGCCAAAGTTTTTTCGGAGAGATCACATGCTGAAGAACAAGTGCTCAGCCACTGATCTCGTTTGTAGCATCGATAAACTGATCCTGTGTGATACCCTTTTCCTACTTCCGGTTGAAAATGTGTTGTTAAATTTAACAAGTCGAATTTTTTTCTTCAAATATTTTTTTTGAAACTTTCTGAAGGAACCACGGTATTAATTAATACGATCTCCTCTTTTTCAAAAGCCTAAAAATGTTGCTTGCAGTTCTGACCGATCATACGATTCTTTATTCTCCTCAAAAAATCGGATATCCAATAGAAACTCTCATAGAATTCATTTGAATTCTACAAGTGGTTCTGACTTTCCTCAAAAATTGAAGAAATAAATTGAATTCGAAATACGCAGTTTGTTTCTTTTGACGTGAAAGAAGCAGGAATATCAGGGAATTTGGCACGAGCAACTTTCTTCTCGATGGACCGGCCTCAGCGCAACGTTGTGCATCGACGTTGTTCTCGCTGCGACAAAAAAAGTGGATAAATGAACGACAGGACTACGCGTGCGTTCCTGACTACTTTCCTTCTACCAAAAGTCTGACAAATAAGAGGATATCGTTTGCGTTCGCTTTTTCTGGGATACTTTCCACGCTTTGCTCTTTACAATTCGCTTCACCTCTAATTAAACGCCCACAGTGCTCGGCAGCTCAGTGAGCAGGCTGTCAGTTATGCCGAGCAACGAAAAAAAAGCGAGCGCAGCGAAAAAGCGCTATCAAAGTCTAACCGTGCGGGGTTTCTAGTCCCCGAGTGTTTGGTGGGATATTTTCATGCATACCTAGTTCTATGCGTTTATTCGCTCCCACTTGCTTCTCATCCTCGCTTCTGCCTGTATGCACCGTAACACGTGCTGGGTACAGTCACAAACAAGTTCCTTTTTGTTTCCCATGCACCTACTGTGAAGACGATTCGTAGCGACTGCGAAGACGTGGGTTTCGCTGCCAACTCTCTCGCTGCTTGGCATGAATTTTATTCCAATTCTCACCTCAAAATACCAGCCATCGAAGTCTGAAGGACGCCCCCTCGGCTCGTCTTTCAAGGTCACATTTCCAGAACGGAACTTGACAGAACAACTTCTAACCGACCGGCCGGTGGTCACTCCTTCACCATACCCACTGCATAATTTTGAACCGTGCCAGCAGCACTCTCACCTTGTTTGAATTCCCAAGGCATCACATGGCGTAAGTGTACTTTTTGATGCTCCATTTTCACAATGAACACGGAATTAAACGCAACCTGCACAATACCGGACTGGTGCCTGGACGCTATCCGAAGTTCCGCCTGCGCAGCGACAACGAAAATCCCTCGTCTGGGTAAACTGTTCTATTCAACAATAACAATAGGTACCATGTAGCTAGCCGGAAGTTCCCTATGACTCTGCCTAATACATAGTTCCACCGTGATTCTGCTCCTGGCTATATTTACCGTATTCTGCCATTAGAGCGGTTAACTTTGTGTCTATAAATATATATCTCAATTCGCAAAAGGTAGCAGCTTTATTTCTTAGAGTGTTCTTTTTTGGACACAAAATGCAATGATCTTGTAAATTTGAAGTTTTGTACGCTTTGAAGGATTTGAAGACGGTTTAGTAGCAGTTTGTGGTGATCTCTCTCAAAAGAATATCGAGAGGAACTGGCGCTTGGCGGTATTCCCTTTGGGGCGACCATCGACCTCAATTCAGAATCGTTTGAGGTTTGTGAACGAGTGTAGCTCAAACGGTGACCTACGGGGTCAACCGATGAAATCGATAGTTGATGAAACAAATCCCAATATCCTAAGAGACAAATCTGGTACCAACTCATTTGTCCCGTGGGGATGAAAGAATTGGTTAACCCAGAATAACTTCGAACCATCGACTGCACAATCGCAGCCAAAGCTTTTACCACTTTTGCCACTACACCTATTTTTTGTTAAGGTGTCACGTTGCAAAACATGGGATTCCTATCGCGGCTGCTGCAGTTTTCGCCTATTTTTCATGGAATCTTACAACATTTGGCCACATGTTTTGTTATGAACACCATAAAATTTTAGTACGTAGAGCCGAAGAATTCATCCCCTGAGTTTCTCCTTGTGCCAGTCTTGTCACCTCACCTAATGGAATTTCATCCAGCTCTTTGAAGGGAGAGTTCATTAAAATGGAAATAAGTTGCGTAGTTTAAGATGCCGAAGCTCTGTTAATGAAAGACACCTTAAAAACGTTAAATTCTTGTGGTTTCCACCTTCATCGAGTAGATGCAATTCAATTATAGCTGCAGGCGTTTGTGTTTGCGATTAAAAATCATGCACTGATTCAGGGGGTCGCAGTGATCAGTTGCGGGGCTTCCTGTCCCAATTTTTAGCAATAATTCCTGTTTACATTCCAGCAAAGCTTATTCGAACGTTGAAGTGCGTGTTTTGGGCGACCTTCACTGTTTGTTTTTAAAGCAATGAGCAAGAAATTTCCGTGAGTGGCGGTATAAATTGCACTCGTTCGCACTCGATGTGCTTCGCTACTCGTGGAAGTTTCTTATCGTTCCCATTTGCCCTTCCATCAGTTTAGGCTCAAAGGAAGAAGCTGAGCAAAATCTGCATCCGCCCATCTTTTCGGGTTCGTAGGTGAAGAACTGAATTGATGTGTTGGGCGAATGCAGCATGGACTACGCGGCACTGCGAATCTCCCGAGTGACTCACGCATCGGGTCATCTCGTGAAGATGTGTTTTCTTCAATTACGTTGTCAGAGTATTGGGTTGGCACAAACTCGATGTCCCTCTTCACTCAGCAACTTTCAAATACCTCAACGCGTTTCATTCTTCGTGGTCTGCAGCTCCTCAGCAACTTCTCGCGTGGTCTCGCCTGTTTCACCTTCAATTACTGGCGGTCCCAGTTGGTCGCCGGCAAGTTCCCGAAAGCCGCGGCAACCTCACTAATCTTTTAACTAACTCACCGAAAACCGTAGCCAAATTGTTCAAACCGTTATTCCCAAGTGCGAGCTCGTGTAGTAAAGTAACGCGAATTTCTCGCTGAAAGTGAGATGAAGATGGAAGAGAGTTGTAGAGAATGAGAGCATGTTTTAGCTCTAGGAGGGTTTTTTTGTTAATCAAATCATTTTTTTGAAAAATGCAGAGAATTCAATCTAGCTAATTACTTTTATGTGGTACTATATGTGCAAACATTGCGTTTTCTTACGAGAACGAGGTTACGGGCCCAGGGAATTTATTTTGTGGTTTTATTTCTGGACGCTATCATTACTCGACTAAGCATTAGTCTTGTCCTAGTGGATATTGAGCCTCAATTGCGTAGGTTGCTCGGGCTAAAAGGCTGATTTTCGCTTCTCTTTACTAACGGTCAACACCTCGGCGTAATCGCCATCGTCAAAGCCTGGAAGGACAAATGTGTGGGTGACAGACACGCATTCCCTCTCTCCACCGCAACTTAATGGATTCAAATCGCAATGGCCATTGAGTTCTAAGGGAAGAAGAGGTAGGTTCACCTGCTATGATTTGAGGACTTTTCAGAATCGACCGCAAGCTGCTGGGATATGTCTTTTCAGGAATCTGTACTGTGGTGCAACGGCTGCATCTGGGTTTCTCTTTGGAACATTCCCATTAGGCTCATTGGCAGCTGCAGCTCTCCAATCTTCTGACACTGCGTCACGTCTCGTGTAGTCGATCGATGTCTGTCTGTGCCCGAGGGCTCCTCGCTCGCTCGTTTCTTGTTCGCCCAAATTTGCATTAATGGTTAGCCTTCTATGCATTCAAACACATAGTTTCGTTCGTTCCATGGGAATTAGTCATTTCCTTATTTTCAAGCATGGTGGGTGGGGAGAATTTGTGTGGCTACGCAAAGCGCCCACTTCTCTTTTTCGGGAAAATTCACTTTCGTGCTTTTGTGAACAAAACGGATGAACGGATGTGCTATAGATAGAACCTCTGGGAGGGTGCTTGAGAGTGCTTGAAGATCTTTTTATTTCTACGCGGAATATTATAGCTTACGGGAATTAGCTATTGCCATTCCGAAAACGAAATAATATCCGTCTGTCACATAAACTCGTCTTCAAGGCTTTTCTGAACTGTGACCCAGATTATTCAAGAAATATTTGTGTCGTAGTGCTGCGTGATCCTTCTACATCTGCGTTGCGCTTCTTCTACAATCTGTCTTGGAATTTGATTCATTCTCAACACTTTCTGAGAAGAAGAAGAATTATAAGAAGAACAAGAAAAAATCATGCAACTCCATTATGCAAGTACTTCTCATGATTATCTGAGGAATAGTTTTCGGAAGAGACCACCTTTTGTGAATTTCTTTGGCAACCGAGAATTGCGCTTCCGACGCAGCGCTCCATTTATACCCGAGTGGAGACCAGGACCATTACCGAGCTCGATGTGTCCGACCGGTCGGGCACAATGCACTTTTAATTGTGGCCAGGTACGAAGGGAAGGGGAAGGGGTATCTGTGTTTGTGTGCGTACGTTTATGTGTTTCTTTCGATCTGTGAGGAAGCGTCCACTCAGTTGAGCACATTTGGCGCCGACTACACGGCAGTTCAGAAAGTAATGGATAAAAGCAGACATTTCTAGCAACGTTCTTCTCTTAGTTTAAACTACAGAGTTACAAGTGTTATGTGCATAAAATTTATTATTACTATTATTTATTTTATTCCTTTCACTAAAGAAATTGTTAAGAAAGTTCTACAAGGAGCACCATCTGCGAAATATTAGGGGCTGATGAACTTGCCGGAATGTTTTGGGTGAGAATATATTATTGAGTAATTTGTTGATTTTTGAAAAGAATTGGTGGCAACGTAGCCGGAAAGGAAGAAAATAACGTGATCCGGTAATCCAGTTCGAGGTTGAATTTAATAGCGTTGTGTGATTTCTGTAGCAAACCTACGTAGCACATAACGTCATTTTCTCATCAACATCAGAAATTAATGGCGTCTAAAATCGTTCGCCACCTCGTCATCGTTCTTTTTCCTCCTTGTCGTTTGCTATGCAATTTTCAAAGGCTGTCCCTCGTTTGTGCACGGCTAAAGATAATCACACGAGTAGCTAAGCAGACTCGAGGCGAGGGGACCCCCGCGTTCCTTCGTTGTTTTGCGATTTCTTTGTTTTTTATTGCATTTCTACACTGTTACGTCAATGAGGCGCACGATTGCATTTCCTTGTATTTAATAGGCTGACGAACGCTATAAGGGTTACGTTGATTTGTACAACTAGCGACCCTGCCAAAATCATCGGAGAGACCTTCTGCTGAATTCTCTCAATTGAGCTGTGGGCTGGGAGGAACTATGATACACGGACACACACAATGCATACATAGCTCTGATCAGAGCGGGTTTCTCTGCGATTAACGGATTGTTTTTCTTGCAATGATTCAACCATGTATTTTGAGGTGTTTCTGTGAAAAATCGTGTGCTCTTGCAATCCCTTTATTGCAGCAGTTTCTATAAACGTATGTTACTGGCTTCCATGCCCACAATGTCTACACAAATTATTTTGTGTAGACAGCAAACAAAGATGATAACTTGAGTGTAAAATTGAATTCCTTGTCTTGTGCAATTTTGGCTGTCCATTCAATTGAGCGGATACGGAGCCACATATCGGGTCGGTGTTTAGTCGGTCGGAAAGATGAGCGAAAGAATCTATATGTTCACTACTAGCGCGCTTTTATCTAGAATGTTTCTTGCGTCCAGTGTCACCTGGTGGTGGTGAAAACAGACGTCCAGGCATCTTTTCTTCCGATCTACTCATGCTCTGAATTCGGTTGTTGATGAAAACAATACTACCCTTATGAAATAGTAAGGTTAACTTTTTCATGTCGCTACAACTCGAATTTTCTTTCTTTTTCGCTACTGGAGTCCACTTCACAACAAATACAAAAATGCTATGAAAAATGCATGAGACTTTTCAGTGGGTCCATGTGCAGCCACATACCGCCGAATGTGTGACCAGCGAGAGAGAACTGCCGAGGAATTAATCCGCAGTTGTCGTCCGGCCAGCTCAACGCGCCCGCCGCTATCCGTGAGTAACTCTTATAGACTCTCAAGGAAACTAAAATTCACTGAAATTTTACCTAGAAAACATTTAAATTTAGTATTTTTACCTCCACGTTCAAGCAAAAGGTTCTTTTTTACGTATTCCTTCCAATCGCTCTTTCAAGAAATTACACGGATTCATGGAGAGGTGTCAAAATTCTCCTCCACTGACTCCAGCCACCCTTTTTAAAGCAAGACTGCAGTATCAAGGAGCTCATTCGACCAAATGCACCAAATTCGTTCAAGGAAGTGGATACAGTAATTATTCCGGGCGTATCGTGTTATTTGCGCCAACAAATCACTTGAAAATTCAGATCACTGCAAGCCAGCCAGAAATTTCATGCGAAATCATTTTTATTAATAAACTGGACTTACGGAATTAGAGTACCTACCTGCAGACAATTTCTTTCTTTCAGTTTTCGCTGCTCTTGAAGGACCACAGAGTTTTTTCCTCACTCTATGACTCTTTTCATGCATTATTGTAATCGGAAACATCACCTACAACAATTTCTGTAACGATTTTCTCTCCAATCCCTCGGGAATTGAAGTCAATGATGAATGAAAACTTCATTTCCGTGGAGAACATCCTTGATTGTACATCTGTGCTCCATATCACCACTTTCAATCATCCCCCTCTTCCTAGAAAGATTTCGTCGGTTTCGATCGATTATTGATCTTGTTGATCAGTGTCAAAGAACTCATTCGACAAAATGCACTTGTATTGCATTGGTATTGGTTTTTCGGGATCATTTTTGGCGCATTACAAAATGATAGAAGTCAATGAAATCAACGTGACCAATGTTTTCACTCGAGTATTTTTATTTGTCGCAGAAAATTTGGCTGCCTACAACATTTGCTCTGAACCAATTCATTCGTTTAAACATCATAGCGGCAAAGCAGAAAAGAACCGACGCAAGGACTTCCGTACATGTGCCCTGCTATTATATAGAACTGTGATAGGCACTTAACTTAGACTAGTACGTCCTAAGCAGGAATTTCACGAGAATGCTCCCATATTTTTTTCGTGAAACTTAGGTGAAAATGTTTTAGTTTCTGTGGAATTTCAGAATTTTTCTGCGCTGAACCAACAGCTGAATTTTTCACAACGGTGGTTTCCAAAAACAACGCAAATCATGTGCATGTTTTCAAGAGATTCTGGGAGTTTTGCAAGGTTTTATAGTATTGTTGACAGCACATTGTTCCAGGTTTTCTTGTTTTGCTAATGTCCTGGAAAAAGATAAATGAGCGCAAGAATTTAAGCCATCAGCATCCGGTTGATAAGCATCTGTTAATGAATTTTTGGCATGATGAATGGTCGCTTGACGTCCTCGATGATTTGTAGCTGACGTTGTGATCAAACTTTAATTTTCACTTACTCTCAAAGGTTGCAGAGAGGACCACAAATCACACAACAACTGACACAGCGGCTAGAAATATCGAGGGAATTTCAGATCACCCGACGCGGCAGCAGCATTGTGAACAGCGGTGAGCACACGCCGCTCAGCAGGGATTTCGTCTACTCGTTGCATCACAATTTCAAGTCCAGCCTACTATACGGCAAGAACAACGTCGGTGTTGCGAATGGAGATCAAGCAGCCGTAAAAGGTACCCTTTCACATAGGACACCCTTAAAGGCATCACCCCACGAATCTGAGGTGGTGCAGATTTCAGGTGGAGTATTCGTTTACAGGATGGGAGACTGCGGAGAGGGGGGTGATTCCGTCCATTTCTTCCTAATTGCCGTAAAAAACGGCCCGGAAGATTCGTTTTGGCGCACCATTTTGTACAAGAGGTTCGATCGGAGCGCGCCAGTCTTGTGCGGCGCCGCATTTTCCGGGCCGTTTTTTACGGCAATTAGGAAGAAATGGACGGAATCACCCCCCTCTCCGCAGTCTCCCATCCTGTAAACGAATACTCCACCTGAAATCTGCCCCACCTCAGATTCGTGGGGTGATGCCTTTAAGAACGAAAGAAAAAAATGCCGACCTATTGCTTCTGTTACTAGGCAGTCTTTCAAAGCCCCACTGGCGTGGTCTGGCATTATCCAGCACTTTTTCATGAAACCTTGAATGCAGTTCACCTTTCCAGCGTTCCAGTGAATGTGTAGTAGAGAGACCTCTGCTCACCTCCAAAGTACTCTTTTCAGGATATTTGTCCCTTCATAAAAGTTACGAAGGAGTTCTTTCGCTAAGGTGGACACCCAACCAATTGATGCATGCAAGGTACCGAACGCGGTAAACCGCTTGGAAAAAACCACTTACTCTGTTGACGTTTTCAGCTCTCAACCTTCTTCTGCCACTGCAAAAGACGCTGAACAACAATGGCTGTGGAAACAAGCTCTAAGTATAGACATGGAAGACATTATCTACATTCATCTGCATCAAAGAGGTACGTTTTCAATAGTTCATCGAGCAAATCAACGGCCCCTCGGTGCGGCAGATGACAAAAAAAACCTCGTCTATTCTGCTTCTAACCTCGTCTACTTCAGATGACTCAACTCCGTCGACGTTGACGCTCGTAAACTGTGATGGCGTGCAATGTCCTCCGCTGCAGATGACGACCGGTCAACACTCGCTCGTCTTCCTAACCACGCTTGAAGCGGGGCTTTCACCCACTCACCGCCTCGATCCTCCTCTCTGGGGAGGGCCGGGCAAAGGTATCGTGTGCTGTTACTAAAATTGATGGGCAGTTATAGTTGGGGCGAAATGAAGCTCGGTGCAGCTGCTCATGTGGCTGTGCTCGAAAGGCGCGGTAGCGGGAGTTAGCAGGACACATGTCGCCAGGGTCAAGCGTGTCATTGGGGAAAAAACCTCCTGATGTCGACCCCTTCCTCAGAAGACCTTCCAGAAACCGACCCCCTCATCTCATCCTTTATATTATAGCCGCTCATACAGCAATTAAAATTTAGTTATAATAAACAGAATTAAAGAAACAAAATGGACGCTCAATAAATAAATCAAATAATATAATATAGCAGGTATTAAACAGTGCAATGAACATCAATCAAAGTGCCGCAAGTAGAATAAAATCGTATATTATAACATATAGCTTTATTGCTCAAGGGTGAGAAGTAAGTCAGTGCATGTGCGCAGATTCTTCTTTGGACAGGGATAACGAACGGTAGGGAGTTTGATCCCCGCACGAACCATTTTTGCAAAATAGAAAAAACTGTTGGGAGCGGCGGAGAACATGTTTTAAAACCATTTTCACAGAGTTTTCTACTGTTTACAAACTATTTTATTCATCGACAAAGGGAACGAAAGGTTAAGAGTTTTTCGCGGGAATTTTTCCATTTTTGCAAAATGGAAAAACAACTAATACCGAGGCAGAACGCATTCCAAAAGCATTTTCTCGCTATTTTCCACTTCCTGCCGAAATCCAAAAGAGACGGAGGAAAATAGAGGTGGCCACTTTCTTTAAAGAAGGATTTGCTCTATAAAATGTTAAGATATCTTTTTCAGAGACTCTCTGGTTGTTTTTTTTTGTAAGCTAGTTACGAAAAAGTTGAGAAATTTAGCACTTTCTCAACTTTTTTTCAACTAACTTTGAGAGAACGAAAACTATCTGAAGGAAAGTAAAAATGAATTGCGATAGCAAAAGTCTTCCTCTACAACATACTTCAAACCGAATTCTTCTCTATAGAATACGAGCTGAGTTGTTCGATTTTTGAAGTCACACAGATTTCGGCGCGTTGCCGAAGTCTGAGATTTCGCACTTTTCCCCGTAGCGAAATTACGCCGGTTGCGCCGCTGAAACATTCGATTCCATATTCTGGTTCCCTCAAAAGCTAGTTGAGAAAAAGTCGAAATTAAGAATTTTTCTCAACTAGGTTTCAAAACAAATAGTGAAGCTAGAAGCACCAAACTTTATGGAAATATAGAAGAAATCTCTCTCTACAAACGGCAGCCGGCTCTGTTGCATGAAATTCACTTTCAGCGCCTATATCCAGAAATTCGTGGAGCCTCCTTTAGACTACTTTGTGTTCTTAGTTGCGCCTGTTGATGTCTTTTTTTCGCTCAGTATGTAACAGCATCGAAATTGCTCTCCAGTAATAATAAATTCATTACTGTCGGACGTGAATTGTACTATCCTAACTCCCGTGCACTAGATCAAAAATCCGACTTTTGTCAGGGATTGATCCCTGACAGTCGCGATGAAGACGGCGAGACATCACTTTCTGCCATCGGGAATCACAATTGCTGAACTCTATCAGCTTCAGCCGACAGTGCGTACTGGATACTCACTCTGATTCCTTCTCTCATACTCAATATTTTCCATTTTCTTGGTGAAATTTTTATTCAAAACAACTCACTCAAAAGCAAGGCCGCAAGGCTTCGTTCAGAACGCATTGTATAGTTTACGTTCTTTTCTTGCCTTCGAACTCTTCACGCCTCGCATTTATCCTAATCCGAATGTCCTTCATATATTTAGAGTATTTTCCCAAACTAGTCCCGAACCAAAAGGTGTGAAATTGTAGTTGCAAAATCTCCAGAAAATACTTCACGCCATCTATTTTTCAGAATAGACAATAGACAGAAAAAGAAAATAACTCGAAAGAGAATGAAAGTAACGAACGCATAGCACCACTACCTGTCCTTCGTTATTTCTCCTGGGAGTTGATTCTTCAATCGAAGCGATTATGCAGATTGTGGAGTAGTTTGACGACTTTTAGATGCTGTGATGAGGCAAACTGCCGCATTGTGTCCTTCAATATCTGCCTCTATCGGAACTTTCGGTTTGTGCCAACTCTCCCTGTCCAACATGAGACTCTATTACGTATGAACTATCAACAGCGTAGTAACACAGCCATAAAAGTGATGTAATCAGGAAAGGAGCCTCGGGGAAATCCCAACAATAACATATTGACCGCGATAGCACAAAGAAATCCTCTGAATGAGCGGCTGATAACGTTCGCGCTTTTCTTTATTCACTTATTTCTTACTAAATGTACTGAATGTGCGCAGCGAACTGCACAAGAATTCGAACATCTTCGATATTTAGAATTTCGCATCTTCTAGTAGAGGTGCATTCGCAAAATATGTACCTGTTCCAATGATTATACTGAGCGTTAAGACGGAATCCTCAAAAAACTGGAGTTTGAACTGGAAAAAAAAACTGTTTTCGTACTACTTTCTCTGTTTCTTTTTACTTACCCCTGTATTATCTTCCCTCTCGTCTCTGACCCTCGAAACAACCTTGATCTTTGAGGGATCGGATTTGAGGGACTCAAAAACTAGGTGGAGTGAACTAGAGAGAAGGTAGGATTTGCTGCGGTTTTGCAAATGTTCCTTCACTGAATCCACATTCGTATTTTCGATGTTCGTAGATTCTCCGGCACGTTATCTGACATTCGCAAAAGCACTAAATGTTGACGGGGAGGGATTTCCCACCGATGGTGTAGGGGATTCTTCCTCTCACGGAAACCCAACACTGGTGAGCGTCTTCATTCCAGAGAAATCGCTGCCTCGACTTCGGAAACGTACATCATGCGCGGTGGGAGGAGGAGCGATGCTTGACTACGTGTTCCGCATTGTACGCGTAGCCGGGAGCCGATTCATCCAAGACTCTCACCTGCAACATGACAGTACCCCGTCGCCAACTCAGAGGTTTGGTGTTCTATGATCTACATCATCATCTCTCCTTAGTTGTGCAGCACATTACTGCTGGGTCGGCCAGGAAGTCGCACGTTTTTCGTGAAAACATTTTACTAGGCATAACCAGTGAGCTGCGTATTTTGTTTGGTGAGTTGGTGCAGCATTTCAGGTAATTTCATAGTTTCGCGTTTAGGAAAAGCATCTTTTTCTGTATAAACTTGTCCGAGAACCACCTAATAGTTAGTCAGCAGCAGAAATTTCAAAATTTGAGAGATTTGCGCCAAAATGAAATAAATAATTGCCCAATTACGCCGAATCCTGCGAATACGGCTTTACTCGTTACATTCGAATGCTTCTCATCCAAGTCGCAACTCTTGGGAAGTAACGATACTTGGCTGTAGAATTGTTGCGAATTGCCAGACATTCCGTTTGCTTCTTCCTTTGTAGCATGCCTTAAATTTTAAACCTTGCACGTCGACTGAGTATATCAAGTCATTCGCTTTTTTTGCGCGAACGCATAGGACTTTTCTCGACCGCAAATATAAAGTAATCTGTGAGATTGCAAGAAGTTATCGAATAAATAAGAAATACATGAACATCCTTGTTTTAATCTTCGCCTCCTCCGGAATTTTCATTCAGCAGACTTTTTCCTATGAAAAAAAAATCTTTCCGTGAGTAAAACAAAAATACTTTTTTCATGCTAAGAAGGCTACTAACTGGTTTCTGACTGCACCTGCATTATTTTTAGGAGCGAATTCGGATGACTTAAACTAGTAATAATTTTATAATAACGATATTTGATACAAGTCTTCTAAAGTGACACAAAGTTAACAACGGAGCAGTGGAGATCTCTTCAGCGCAGAACAATCGATGTATGCGAAACGAAATTAGCAAATAATCCATATATTTTCAGAGATGTAGGTATGTGCAGAGTAGAATTTCATGATAACCCAGCACTACGCTTTTATTATTTGTTTAGGTACTAAATTAATTCCAAATGTCGTAATGAATTGAACATTGTGCCCTTACCGTACCTACATTCTTCACTCCAAGAAAAAAATTAACAAATGAACCGTTCTTTAGCAAATCTCTTCCCGCTTCTCCTTATGTGAACGTCGAAAGCGAAGTGGATAGTCTTGTTAGGTGAGTTCACTAATCACTCAGCACTTATTATGTTTCCTGTTAGGACCGTGGAAGCACTTTTTGGAGGAGGTTCCTTCCAAATCTCCTGTCGTCAAAGGAATCAAGAAGAACCACAAAAACAGCGAAGCAAACAAAATGGTTGAGCTCTTTTTGATTGAGGAGTTGTTATTCAATTTTTAGCAAAGTTTAATACATATCGTAATATCATATCATATCTGCTCCCATGTTTCCAATGTTCCCCTCAGGAATCTACAAGGTTTCGCGGCTTTCCGTATCGCCTGGAAGTATCATACAATCGATTTTGCATAGTGCCTTAAACGCAACACGATGCAAACTTACGATATTGGCATCCGTCCACGAAGAGATAAGTTACGGGTGTGGATCGTGAGTATGAGTGCCATCACGCTCAAATCCCCCTGATTGTACAAAAAGCGGCAGGGAAAACTGCTTTGGCGGTCGAATTTCCCCACGAGACGCCTAGTGACGTGTCATATCTGCGAGCGCACGTGTACGTGCCGAGTGTGCGGACGAGCGGACGACCGAGGGTGACGGATGCTGCCCCAACCGGTAACTGAGAGACACGCGCGCCCGTTGATGGCGTGCGTTACCAGTTGTCTCGTAGGAAACTTCGATAGCTAAGGCCGTTCCCAGCGCCGTTTTCCAGGACAGTTAGGCGGAAGTGGGCGTCGTCGCTTCAATACCCCCGACTTGTGCTCCCAACCCTATCTTTTCATGGAATTACTCCAACATCATCAATTTCGTTGCACGTTAAACTGTGAGTTAATCGGTCACGCTGGTTCTAAATGCATAGGTCCGCATAAAACAACGATCGATGCTGATAAGGGTGAGGTGGTTGGTGAAAGGGCTCGAAGAGGGGACAGAAAGAGTTCTGGCACTATTAGGGACTTTTGCATCATTAACAGAAGATCATTTGACATCATTGGTGCTGAGTCAATTCGTCTCGACACCTTATAGAAGATTCTCTTAATGTCTCTATTCAAATTAAATTCAATGAAACAAAATCCAAATGAGGGCAAAAAATGAGATATGTTGAGGTTTTGTGAATCTTCGAAACTACTATTTCAACTGCAGTTGAGTAAGTTGAGAACGCAAAAATCTAGTGGTGCAACCATTCTGACGCACAGAAGTTGACCGCATAATCGCATTTATTTGTTTTTTTCAAGAAAGTAGCTAGTTCAATCAACAGTGACTGACACGTCACCTGTCTTTATTATCCTAATATCCGGGAGGCAGAAATTTTGTTAATTTGTGTCCCATATTTCCACATCATGTGTCTTACGAACTGTTGAGAAGTTCATGCAAATCGGTCATGGGCAGAACCTCGTCTCAGAGAATTCGAAAATAAAGGTAAGCATTATGAGCCTTAACCTGCCGAAGTGAATTTCTATGGTGTGGAAGATCTTACATTATTATTTGCTCCTCGGTACCGTACAACTACAACAATACTGTGATCAGAATCGCATACTGTAGTCTTCCTCCGTACCTCTTAGTACATACTTCATATACATAATGTTGCAGTCTACAGATCGACCGAGCATGCCAGTCGATGCGCCAGCAGATATTAGCACGGGCTTTTTTCGGATGTGAGTCCGACAGCATTTAGTTGATTTCCTTGTGTTGTCGTGGAGGACAGCTGCCTATCCTATTTAATTCAATATTCTGCTAATATGACCGATAATGGTGTTCTTCCTCTAAAATTAGATCGTTAAGGGCTCTCCTATTGTCGGCATCTTCGAACAGTAAGAAAGCATTTACTGTACCTGGTGGATACGCGGAAAATGGCGGGCGAAGAAGATACAGAACCGGTTGATGAAGAGTTCTGGGGAAAATGTCGGACCTCGAAGACGGTGTGACGTCTGCTAATATGGGCACGATTCTAGAATTCGCCCGAAATACGTTATTTTCAGGATGAGCTTGAGGAGGAGTTTTTGTTAAGAATCTACTGGAAAGGTATAGAAGGTTCGAACCCAAAAAGACTCAGGCGCCAGGCAGGTTTTCTAGAAGTTGGAGAAAATCTCCCATTTATTTTAACGGTTCAGGCTTGGCCATACCTTCTCCAGCTTTTCCAATGGAACGAGGATCCAGAGCCAAAAATGACCGAATTCACTGAGAAGTACAGGTGCTTGTGTTGCCTATTGACAGTCTGTCACCGATGTTGTTCCAAACATGGGAGTTAGACTTTTTAAACTAGTTCTCAAGTACAAAAATATTTATTGCATTGCACTCTTGCACGATTTATTTTCATAGATAGTCCGACCATCACATTTCTGAACAAGCTCCAGACATCTATGTGAAACCACGTGACATCTGTGTGGAATCCCACGAATATTCTTTGTGCTTCTGACAGATAGCGCTTTCCTCTTTTTCAGCCCAAATCCTTCTCTTACTGGAATTTCGGTTTCTGCTTCCTTCTCCCTCACAGAGTTATATAGGATAGAGTTCGAAAGGGGCTAAAATTGTCTGACAATCAACGTTGAAGAGTATTCTGTTTATCTCGAGACTAGGGCGCAAAGCATGCCACTAAAAAATTGAAAATATCTAAAACAAATAATACAAATGTATGCACCGTGACATATACCATGTTAAATATCTTCTAAAAAAGGACCATTGTTTTGCAATCTAACACACGCTGCTCTTTTATGCGGTACTTGTTCGTCCGAGTAGTTTCCATGTCCTGTGACATTTAGATTTCGCCGTCCACTTCCCAAGTGCAATCGCAGATTGATATGCGTCTTAGCAAGGAGATCTTCAGCTTATTTGATCAAAACATATAGAGGGTATTTGCACAATAATCAATTTTAGCAATAACAATCAACAAACAAATCAAACCCCAATGAAATCAATATTTTAAGGCCTTTCGTTTGACCTACGTTCTCATAAAACTACATTGATTTTCTACATTGACGAGTCGTGGGAAGCGAAGTTTGTTTAGGGAAGATGTCGAACGATGGAGGTCGCTCGAAGGACAAGTGCGTCGTCAAGACGAAGAGGACTTCATTGCAGGTACCTCAGACCTCGATAAGTTTCTCGCGATAGATTTGCAACCTATTTATCAATCCACATAGATTCCAATGAGCTTCAAAATTTTTACTTATTAGAGGAGATCGAATCTTTGAGGTACGTAATTTCAGCACGACATCGTAAACCTTCACTTCCGGAGCGTGAAAGTTCCATTGCAAGTGACGTCTTCGAAGAGGACTTTGCGGTAAATGGATTGGTACGTTTTCCTTTTTATGGCTAATGAAAGTATAAATGTTCGGTGCATTCACTTTCATATTACTCATTCGACATAGCAGTGGAGAGTGAAGGTGGAAAAAATTGGAAGAGCCGCATGGACATGAGCGCAGTAACGAACCAGTTAAAGCTCAGAGAATTAGAAATATGTAGATAAACTTAAAATACCACTACCTCAATTTGATTAATTAATTCAATTAATTTACTCATTACTCACATCATCCTCAACAGATGGTCACAAAGATCAAGTTCAACTCTGAGAACCACTGATCTAAACAAAATGCCTTCCTGGTTCATCTGGAAATGGGACTTCACACATGCCTACATCCAGACCTCTACTTCTGTTTTACAAAAACAATTTGCCATTTTACCCTGAATTCTAGAGTCCTCAAAATTACAACGTTGCTCACGTAATTTACTTGAATCTCCTCATTGATTTACATCAGCCCAGGAGTAGTTACCGTTGCAGACACAGGTAATTGACGTTGAAATTATATACCCGGTTCAAGACGACGTTCCTGTATTTCTGTAGTTTCGTTTCAAACGCCGCGCGAGCCCGCAATGTGAACTGGTTGATTGCACCGCGGCGAAAAGCGAATGCGAGCATCCCTCTCAAGTCGACTGAGCTCGCAAATGTCGCTTGATCCCGTCACTTCGCACCACTACAGCGCCGCGCGATCGGACCTCCGGAACTACAAATACAACCTAAACACCTTGGTATCGTTCGAACTTCAAATGCCCAAGTACTTACTTTAGCACAACTGCTCCGTTAACTGAAAGATAGTTGCAGGAAAAGAACCTTTCAAATCCCGAAGACGATATTTTTCGGCAGTTTTCGAATAATCTGCACCGCATCGATAAGGATGTCGAAAGATGCGACAGGAATCTCATTTTCTTTTCGAATAAGGAGAACCTCGAGAGTCTTCGGTAGGTGGCTATTCTCAAAGCTTTGCCATTGTTATGATGCCTTTCTAAGCTCTCTGTTCTCTGCAAATTTTTTCTCACCTCCACCTGGACAGCTAACCTTTCCGAACACGAAATTCATCTTATTTTCGAATACACCTATTTGAACTTCCAGGAGGGTTATGATCACGTACGTGAGCAGAAATCTTGATGATGGGTACATACAAGGGATGTGCGACATTCTTGCTCCTCTACTAGTAGTGTTCGAAGATGGTGAGTTTGCTAAACACTGGTCACCTACAGTCCGCCTCATCACTACTTCCACTTCACAGAAGCGCTTACACTTGAGTGTTTTACTATGCTTATGAGTCGCCTTCGTGAGAATTTTCCTCAGAGAAGTGGTATGGATCTCTGTTTGATGAACTTCCGTTCTCTAATACAGGTTACCTACCACATTAGTAGGACTAAGACTGATTGGTGAACTCATGTAGCCACAGGTCGTCGATCCGCAAATCTTCTCAATGCTCACATCCACCTCCGACTTTACTCATCTCTACTTCAGCTACCGATGGTTCCTACTGGACTTTAAGAGAGGCATGTCATCTTCACACATACATACGTATATAAAACTTCACTTTCCTTGTTTGTTACTTGTTACGCAACCAGGCTCCACTAATATCTGATAAATAAATAGAGTATTTGCTGTTTTGTTACATCGTAGCTGATGGTCGTTACTATCATAGCATTCGAAACTAAACAATTTTTGCTGCTCTCAAATGGGAGATGAGATTGGTCTTTAGAAGATGGGCAAAAAAAAAGAAAGAAAACACAGTGACCGATCTAGACCTCTCCCTTTTTTCTGTTTCCACAATTGATCTACCATTTCAGAGAAGCTGATTACACTACTACATCGCATAAGACTGACGTACATTTTATAATCGCATTAGAACTACTAATGCATGTCTTACTAATGTCACCACCACTTGCAATCTTATCATGACTCAAAACGTTGTTCGTGTTACGTGTTTTGTTATTGCGTCTATACGATATTAGCCTTTCTTTCCAGAACTTTCCTACGATAGCATTTTCCGCGTTTGGGAAACGATATGGGCGGCGACGAGAACATTCAGTCCTCATTTCCCGTTGTTTTTCGCTCTTGCGATGGTAACCAACTACCGCGATGTTATCATTGCCAATAACATGGACTTCACCGATATGATCAAATTTTTCAATGGTGAGCTTCTCTACTCCCTCTCAGTGTTTGAAGTTTTGAATCTGATCATACCGTTCTTTTCTCTTGCAGAAATGGCAGAACGTCATGATTGCGCTCGGCTCTTGGCAGCCGCCCGCACTCATGTCAAATGTCTCCAGAACTTGGTGCAACAGCTTCGGTGACGATATCTACTAAACATATCCATACTTTCACTGTGATATCCGTTGAGTTGTTCCGCTGTTTTCTTAGTATACTGTCTTTCTCGTTGTTCTGAATATTTTCTCTGTCAACGGACACTTTTCTTCTACACATCAATTCTACGAGTTCGGAGATTAGCCTGATATGGAACAGGGAATATCACAATAATATCTGACTTTGAGCAAACTCAATAAAGTTTATTTTTCCATGCTCAAGGAGAAGAACTGCAACAATGAGGAGAGCTCTCTGCTCCCCACAGAACCGTAGTTGCGTGTGCAAATATGTACTTTCGGGGAGCGATAGAAAGGAGGATTTAACGGTCATAAAATTTATTAATTTCTAGCAATCAATACCAATTCATGTCACCACACATAAAATTAAGTGCTCGGTTGGATATTGTCAAAAATCTGCCGTATCGAATCGTCCTCCTATAAAGACAAACTACGATTGTCATCAAAGATGTTACACAACAAGATGAATCCACATTGCACTTGTCACACGGCCACGTCGTGCCCCTTATTTCCACCCCACTTTTCAATTCAGTTGATGCCCGGACAACATTTTTAAAAGTACTTACGTGGTTCTCGTCTCTCTTCCTAAATGCAACAACAACGTAGGTCAGAGCTTTCTACGTGAAAATCATATTAAGTAAGGGACATAAGTCTACTTTAATTATGCGACTCAAGCGGTGCGTTGATATTCGAAGAGATCTTGTGCCATCTTTGAGCATAGGTCTGCCCTCAGCCTTCTCAAACTTCAGCAAAGCCTTCACATAATTGGTCCATTTTTTGCTATTCCATATTCTGCGAGACCTCACGTGTCGCGTAAACTGCCTAGTGCCCCCGCGTCCTCTCTTATCACCTCAGTGCAAAACTTTCGCTTCCGGCCAGATCTCCTTCTCCAGATTGAAATCGACAGGCTCTTTAGTACACGTTGAATAAGGTAGATTGTGGTGTCCCCATAATCTGATAGAAGAAGCAACAACTGTTTTCTGTGGACATTTCTGCAGCGTCAGATGTTGATGATTTCCGCGTGTCATCATTCGGTACACCAATGGTATTCGCTTCCACGTCGATCTTTGTTGTATTTCCTATCTTCGCTATCTGTGTGGATTGTGCAGCCTTAGTCTCTTATCCGTACGCAATGATAGGGCAAATATCGGATAGGTGGACTCGCAGCTCGACTTGATGATCGATGGGAGTAGACTGCAAACACTTGATCAAGGAGTTGATCGAGAAACAAGCCTTAGCACACCTCTGTTGTATATCACTATCGTAGTCTCCGTTCTTCTGCATACAGCTCATGTATAAGAACTCATCCACAAACTCGATCTATTGCCCAAGCACTCTGACTCACGTTGGAGCTCTCGAGAACACTTATAGTTACGTCAAGACGACGTGAAGCACGGACAGTTGCGTAAGCGGCTGCGCTAAAAGCGGTGCTGTGGAGACAGCGGTTGAAATCGAGGTGGGACCGCGGCGAACTGCAGAAATGAGAGGCGGTAGCAAGGACGCTTACACGAGCCCAACTACTACGCTCCACCGCGCCGCTTACGCAACTGTCCGGGCTTCATGCCGTTTTGACCAAACTATACATTTACTCACACTTATCAGGGTGCAGGCGTAACCCACAGGCTGCAACCTGTTTCCATGCAAACTCTACAGCTAACTACCAATGGAATTCTCTCATTTAGCAGTTAAATGTTTTAAAGCGCACAATGCTTCATCACCTCAGCATTCCTGCCTGAAGAAAAAACCAAAGCTTGAAGTACCGCGAAGATCTGAAGAGTGTCTCGTGAAAGAGTATACATTGAGTGAGATGAAGGGGTGTGAAACTCGTGGAAAATCTCTGCTTCCTGAAAATTTTAGGATGTCCTTATTCTGGTCACAGTGATGATATCCCGCCTGGTATCAGATAATCAATACGGTGCACACTGTTGATCAATCTGTATGTGGATGCAACTACGCGTTCGACTTCAGAACTGTTCGAGATTTATGAACGTGTGCAGCTTTGCAAGGACTTGCGAACACGAGTCGGTGTCAAGTCATTGCTTCTATTCTCCCACACAAGTCTGGTATCTCTGGTACCAATTTATCGACCATTGAGGGCTGAAAGACTTGACTGCACAAGGAGAGATCCAAACTATCGATCAATCGCACAGTCAAACCTCTTACCGACACCTGCCCTTCGTGCCGGGCAAACCCAAGAAAGTCATCATCCTCATCGGATCAACGAAGAATAAGTCTTAAGTTCGTCGACCATGAAACGCTGTATATGACATAGGAAAACAACGGTTGCTAGTGTTAACACAAGTTTGGCAGTGAACCTCGAACAGCTGACCTCTTCATTCCTCATTGATGCTCTACTACTGATAGGGTCGCAACCGCTAGAAAGGTGGCAAGGCAAAACTATCGCTCAAAAAGAGGACTCGTATGATACTGGCAGGTAGTGCCCAATCCTGCCTATTGTGACCTCTGACATATAGGATTAAGGAAACGTACCTGTAATAATTCGTAGAGTTTCCCAACTTTGGATGCATCCTCCGCTGCTATATGTATTGGGTGACGAGGCCGAAATTGTATCTCTGCTGATTCAACAATGAAGCTAAAATTTGGCGCATTTGAATAAGAGATATTTAAAAGCAGATATGTTAATCATGGACGAGCTGGTTATACGTTTCCAATTCTTTAGTAGAAAATCGCCTACTTCTTACTAAGAACATTTAAATTGAACTTCAGTCGCTGAGACAGCCATTTATCGTCTTTGCATTCAAATGGTTAGCAGCTGTCAATGTTGTCCGCAAAATGACCCAACTTTTGGCGCACAAGAGCGAAAGCAATTGCGACCGAAGCGGCGCGGTTCCCGACTGTCCGCAAAAAACAATCATTACAGGCTCCTGGCATTTGGCCTCTAATCCAGTCGAAGTTAAGCAGCAGTCCCACTGCGTCGTGTTGGCCTCTCCGCAACAAGATAGTAGCACGAAGATCACTAACTTTCGACCGAAATGTAGCCCAAGGACTAGCTCCAGCCCCGAATTTAAGAATCGATCTGATCGTGTTGACATTGCTTCCAGCTCAGATCCAAGCACAGGGATTTTGTCAGTGCCGGTGAAGAAACTCCTACAACTTCTGCTGCCAATCTCGTGCCGCTGCTCCTGCTGCTAGTCACAATCCGAAAACTGCCGGTAATTTTCAAACGGAGAATCTGGGATAGAGTAACCTCGAATAGTCTCTTCATGAAGGATTTATCCAAGTTTAGGAACTCAATATGAGCGATCAAATAACCGTGTAACCGATCTGCGGCTGTGTCGCTTCGGAATAAGTGCCCTCTATATCTTAATTTTTCATTCCAGCTGATTGCTTTTTCGTCAAAATAAGATAGCCTCAGAATACGAGAAAACCTACCCTTTACTAGAAAGTGTGCTCTCCACATCTGATAACTTCCCAGGCTCACAGAGTAACTCGAACAAAGGATTTTTGTCCTCAACAAGGGTAACATCCTCACAATCCAACTCTATGCCAATCTCCTCCATCTGAGAGTAATCAGTGCTGAGGAGGGAGAAAAGACAGCGACAGCGATACGAAAAAGATTGCTTTTGCATACCTGATCTAAATGCACTTCTTTTCCTTTCAACTCTGCTTTCACAGTCACCACTCCTTTTCGCTGAAACCAACTCTGCACCGCCGAAGTTTCAGCTGCAAGTCGAAATCCGCCCACCTATACAAAAATAGTTGAGACCTGTTTCATTTATCCGCTGTGGATGTTTGCATCATGCAAAAAGACCTCTGAAGTGAGGTGGCCATCCGCATACAGAACCGCAATGAACATATATACCTTATAAATCACCTGAAGCACTGCTGCTTATCCATACCCACTAACGATAAACAGAATTCTAACTTCCGGTACCAAAATTTCAAAAGTTGTGGCGTCTTGGAACTTCCTACTTCCGAAAAAGTTACACAAAATAGGTGCTCGTCTTGTTTCCTTCTTGGCTCCAGCACATTTCGTGTTGACCATCATTTGAAGCTTTTGAATTTTTAGATCCCCTATATTCTCTGCCCTTTTCAACTGCTTCTATGCATTCTGAAAGTTCCTCTACCTCTCCATTTCATTCCATACACTTTTTTTTTCGTACTCGGTCACAGTTGCTTCCAGTTGCGCTTTCTTCGGTTGTATACGCAAACAACAACTTTGTTTTCCTGAACTTTTTATTGCACTCCTACACAGCAAAAGGATTGTCTTCGATTTGGTCCACTTCCTTTGATTCTTTTTTTCGGAACTTTCGGTTCCATAATCCCTTATTTCGTGTTTATGTAATGAAAACATTATCAAACATCCAAAAAACCAGTTTTGGCTTCACTTTCTTTCCCGCAGAAATCAGGCATTGCACTTCACTTCAAGCTACCCTCGATGCCTCGCTGTTTTTCAGCTTCTAAACTTCCTACTTCCGAAATTTTAAAGCTAAGTTCCGCTGATGCTTGACCTATCTTTTTTCTCTCACTAACAGTATGTTAAGACGTCGTTAGTTCCTCGCTGGACATATTAGGCTCCTGCCGTCCCCAAAAATCAACGAAGACACATTTTCCGAGTCTTCCTTGTCTTCCGTCTAGATGTATCATACAAGAAAAACGGGCTAACATGCTGGTTTCGTGAGTCTGAGTGAATTGGAGGAGCCCATAGAGCTGTCAAGAAGAAAAAGCAACAACGTTTGACTGTGACTTTTTTTATGAGGAACAGGAAATAATTCTCCGTAAGTATTTGCTTCAAACAGCTTGAAGTGCTTTTAGTAGCTTACGTTCTAACTAGTGACAATTCCTTCTGGTGGTATGACTCCTGCGCCAAGTATCAGGTCCATGTCGATGTTAGCAATCACACTCACCGTTGTAAAGAAAAAAAAACACTTTCAAAACACCTCTTTCCTTCACTTAGAAATTACAAATTAGAACAGTGACTGCTTATTTTACTCTCTCCTGCAATCTTTCTTTCTATTTGGAAGCTAACAAACCTATATTCGTTGGTCCTTTCCACATTTATTGAACCAATGTTGCTCGATGTTGCTAGCATATCATAGCAACATCGAGCATTCGTTCAATAAATGTGGAAAGGACCAACGAATGTTTTGACATTTGTTCATCTTCTCATGTTTCCACTTAGTTTGGTTAGCACCACTGTATTTTAGGTCTTCAACCAATAGTTTCGATTCTAGCAAAAATATTAGGGAAGTAGAAAGTAACCAGACTATTGAGAACACATTTGTACACATTTATAGCTGCTAGAAAAAAATTTGGATTACTTTTGCTCGAAAATAAGGGCAGGCGAAATTTGGAAGCATATGGTTATAATCATGGTCATGTTACCGTTTCCTTCGAAATGCTGATTTCGCTGAGCAGTAGTTATTGTATTTAGTAATCCGTCAGCTTTCTGAAACCAAAAAGAGGTCGTATTAGCAAAAGTAGAGCAGAGAACCAACGTTGCTATAATTTCTAGTCACGCTCAAGTGTTAAGAGGTAAAGAAAGAAAGGACAAGCAGTAAGTGCTAACGTTTTCTTCTCCAAGAACATGATACCTGGTACGTATAGGTAAAAGAAGAAACTGTCACTGAATAAAAAATTTGTTATCATGCACACTTCGAACCGCTATCAAAAGAGAATTATTAGATGTTAAGTCTTTACCGCAACGGGATGTAATCGCAATCAAAATGTGTCGTTTTCCTGTTCCCGACAGCTTTTATTCCTCCATTCAGAAAAAAAGGAATATATCCATTGTTTGAACTTCGTTTAATTAATTAAGCAGTGTAACGATGATGACGATGTTTACAACGCCATCTACACATGTGAATGCTGATGCCGATTAGTTGCACCAATCTGCGCGAATTGTGTAAATATTGTTAAATTCGGAAGACAGTTAACAATATCATGAGAAGAGTACTTTGAAAAATACTTGGGGATGTTTTCGTAAAAGAGATTTTGCTCAACAAAGCCCCTAAAATAGTATTTCTAAGATATTTCAGCTTTTTTTCTTTGAAATTTAGACGGGGGCACATAGAAAAGTCTGCATTTTCCCATCCGGTTCGCATCTAAGTATTGGAAAAACCCTGGGATGTGTGAAATCTGCACCTTGATAGTGAAAGCCTTGCCTATAAAAAATTGAGGACTGAATCGATCATATTCAGAATGATCCAAGCGATTCAACCATTATTTGAGATCGCAAAGTTGGGGGTCGTTAAGTACCCGCAGCCGAATAAGTGCCTACAGAGCACGCGTCGGTAGTCCAGAGCCGGCTTATCTTAGTCTACCTGTCGTCATCAAGCCACGCCTACTCATCAGCACATCAGTGAGATGGTGCGCTGTTGTTATCGCAATCACGTGATAGAGTGGGCTTCTAGGAGAGTTCAATGTACAAGAGGCCACAACATAGCAACGTAGGAAGTGAAAAAAAACTAAAAATGTGAAAATGCCGATGATTGCCTAGATTGCCTGCATCTGTATAAAATAGAACATCCATATAAAATTCATCAATGCTTCAAACACTCCTTGTTTTCGGATGAATTGTCTAAAGAACTAATTTCCAAAAATTTCCTTTTCTCATGCAAAAAGCCGAAACTTCGTTTTTTTTTCTCTAACTTCTGCGACGGAATCTAACTTGGTATCAAAATGCGACACATTCAGTCAAGAACTTCTTGAACCAACACTGCACAGCGGTACATTCGAAAACATTTTCATCATTTCACGCTTTAATCAAGTTTTGAACTGTATCTGTGTATGCATCGTGGGCAAACTCGAATTCATTAAGCAATAACTGTTCGAATTTTGACAGCATTTATATCTCTATCCGATTATTTACTATTCATCCGATTCTCTCAGATCAAACAAAATAAAGTCTTACAAAATATGTTGGCATTAGTTGATACGTTTTTTTCACTTTATCTTCTAGAGCTCCGAGACTTAAAAGTTCCGATTCGCTTTTTTTACACAAATAAAAAAGAACAATTATTTTCTATTTCTGGCATTTTGGCATTTCGTTTTTTGTGCAATCATTTGACACATCTCCACAGGTGAACGATCGATACTTCGTACAGAGAAAATAGCAGAGATAGCATGGCCCTGCGACGCATGCTTCACACCTTAAAGGCAGCATACCACGAATCTGAGGCGGTGCGGATTTCAGGTGGAGTATCCGTATACGGAATATCGTAGATTATGGAGACGGGGCTAGTTCCGCTCATCTCTTCCTGCATCATTGCGAACAGCCGCTTCCAGAATGCTGTTTTGCACTACGCCATCTATTGCAACGCTCCACCCCTTGCGCCGCCTCCGCCCTGCGATTCGTCGAAAATCAATTCGGACTACCCCGATTAGCAGTAAGGGACGCTACGCGTGCAAGGGTGGCGCGCTGCAATAGTACAAAACAGCATTCAGGGCCCTGCTGCTTGCAGTAATTCAGGGAGAGATGTGCCGAACCACCCCGGTCTCCATAATCTACGACCCCGTACACGCATACTCCACCTGAAATCCGTACCACCACAGATTCGTGGTATGCTGCCTTTAATAGACGACGAGGGGCGCTGATAGACGACGTATGAGCGGAGCAAAATCGAACGCAGCGCTACGGTCTGCTGATGCTGCTAACTACTGCGCAGAGCAATTAGCGATCGTCATTGCCAGTCGTTTCCCTTAAAGGCATCCCCCCACGAATCTGAGGTGGTGCAGATTTCAGGTGGAGTATTCGTTTACAGGATGGGAGACTGCGGAGAGGGGGGTGATTCCGTCCATTTCTTCCTAATTGCCGTAAAAAACGGCCCGGAAGATTCGTTTTGGCGCACCATTTTGTACAAGAGGTTCGATTGGAGCGCGCCAGTCTTGTGCGGCGCCGCATCTTCCGGGCCGTTTTTTACGGCAATTAGCAAGAAATGGACGGAATCACCTCCCTCTCCGTAGTCTCCCATCTCATATACGAATACTCCACCTGAAATCTGCACCACCTCAGATTCGTGGGGTGATGCCTTTAACGATAAGCTGACCCGGAAGCTATGGGTAGCTAACGACACAGACTTTTTTACGCTCGAGCATAAATCAGAATTTTAGCGAGTCAGTGCTTTTATCCTTCCGAACAAGCCTGGTACCGATTTACTGACCCCGGAGAGAAAGGCTTCGTTGGTGCTAGAGCGAAATCGAACCTCCGACCATGCTGCAGCTATAGCGGAACCTTGTATCGACTGCGCTACACTGCCCCATACATTTAATAACTCAGAAAATAACAAAAATAGCTGTTTTTATATCAGAACTTTGTTTCCGAACTCTGTGACGGTACGACCATAGCATGGAACTATGGAAAGCAAGGCTGTGCTAACTCTTATTGAAGAAAGGACCGCGTCACTTTTTCCTCGTAGAATAACCTCAATCTAAAGAAAACTCTGAGTCTGCGACACTCCGTCGATTTCGTTTCAACAATTAAGTCAGCGTCCAACGAGTACCGAGGTAATGCGTTACGTCCTCGGTGAGAGTGATCTACTAAGTAAGTCTACAGTAAAGCACTCATATTTAGGTGCAGTCCTATCAAAGTTCGTCCCTATTAGTTTGTTTTCCTCCTAAAAATCGTCAACGATTTCAGTTTGTAAGGATTTGATTTCTGCACTATTTCATCCCGTTATTTTGCGTCATTAGCATCCCTCTTAAAATGCGATCCTAGGACAACCATTACTCGCTAGTTTAATCATTTCTTCAGTTGTAGTGAACTATAATTCGCAGAAATCGGATTTTTACACCACTTTTTTGGGTAAATGAGAATGACTAGTGCTCTTCTCCGTCGAATTTCGGGATTTTGGTATAGTCACAGCTAAAAAACCGTTAATTATACACAATCACATGAAAAGGAGGGATTCAATTCTTGCTAACTGAAATCCTACGTCCAACGACAGAGACTGCCATCGATCTTTATTCTGGCTCACGTTTCGGTAATATCGCCTTCTTCAGAGCCTGGTGAATCAAGTCCATCCCCTCAAACTCTTCCTCACCCCAAAACATGTGACTTCTCGAAAAGATTGCTTAAAGACAACGTCAGGGAAGCAAACCACAATGGCACTCACCATGATAGCCATAAAGCTGTGATGCTAGCGGACCACAGTTTGTTGAAGTTGCGCTGCTAGTAGTAACTAACGACGATCCCTTTGCATCTGACCTTGTAGGTCTTTATTTCTTTTGTACGTTTTCATACGGCGTCAGCTCGTTGGCCACAGCAATGCATTCCTCCTGCCGATTTATAATCGGACTTCTGTTTGTTGTACAAACCAAAGGCTGTTTTTGCCGTCAGAATTGGGATTCGCAAGACAAAATCGTGACTGCTATTTGAAGAGGTAATGTCATGACACTGTCTGCGATGAGCAAGCTAAAGAAGTTAATTATTTTGATTTTACGAGCCCATGTAGCTGCTCTTTGACCCGTGCATATTGTTCTTCCTGTTTCATCAATGTGATTAGGTAGAAAACTCCCGCAATAACGTTGCCTTCCAATCGGACAAATGAAACAGTCAACGCGTCTCACAAACCCAGTCGAAGGCACGATTGCGCACTAACTACTTCTTCAAGTTCGCAGGTGGTGTGTTTGCTACTCTGACTTTGTCCTGTAGAGCAGCCTGCCAAAAGCTTGCTAGCGCTGCATTGCTCATATCAACCGAAATAAAAGAAAGGCACAAGTGGATCTCCGCCGTCTGTTTTACAAGGTGGCATCAGTATTACATGGCTCCATTTTGAGTAGCAAACTTTTGCTGCGTACCAAAACGGAGCAAACAAACAAAAATAGAGCATTGCTGCTTGCATTGCTTAACCATATTTACGGAGCTAATAATGCATCCTCGCACACTTAATGAAACCGTTGCGGCTCTACATAACATATTTTCAATGACTGTATTCTCGGTTCTACAAAGTTTGAGAGCTTCTCAGCGCGGCGGGCCGTCAGGAAGTAGAAAAGCGGATTAACAGTGATTTTCTTCGCTGAGAACTTGACGCAGGAGATCGGTTGAACGATGGATATGTAGGTATGCTTGTCTCAATTTTACTGTGATTCCCTTCCACTTTCCACTTCCTACTAATCAATATATAGTACCGACAGTCATATCATGCGGCAAGTGGGGATCTGTGCTGCGGTTGAAAGAAGATGATCCCGTATGCCGCTCGAATACATCAACACTGTACCGAAGAAAAAAGCACAGACGGATTGAGATAATCACGACTGTGTACAAATTAAAAAAAAAATCACCGTACATAACCTTGTTGAAGTACTTTCTTAACGTGTTTTCGAAAACCTTCCTATTGTCTGTTTCCGCTTCTATGATGAAAAATGAACCGGAGGGACCTATTACATTGTAAGTGCACTCGATCTCCGGCTTGTCCTAAAAACATGGCACGTCTCCAAAAAAAAAGAAAACAAAACGAAGTTAGAAGCAAATACCTACTTTCAACTTGGTTAGGAAATTTCTGAAGGTGTCGAGGGAAAGTCCCTGGGCCCTGCAATCCTGTTCGAGAGCGCTGAGCTCACGATTCAGCTTCACGTCAAACCCTCCTCGCAACGCAGCAGCTTTGGTCTACACATTTCCATTATTCACCACCACTATTTTGTTACGTGTAAACCTACCTTTTTCAGCAACACATTCATCGCCTGAGATTTCAGCATATCATTTTTGCCTTTCGTTGCTTTGATGTTCTGCCATTTTGAGTGGCCTTTGAGCAATCCATTTGATAGGGAAAATTCTCTCCTAACCATTGAAAAGTATGTGTGTAGCATCTGAGTAAAGTAAAAAATTTGGTAAGAGGAATTCAATGGTAAACAAACGTAATAGACATCCTTCGCAGCGTTGCAGTCGTCATAATCTTAGCAATTTGCATGATTTCACGGCAACAACTATACCGCCATTGCTCTAGCCAGGTTCCTTATCCAGGGGATTGCCATCACTTTCACTACTACAACGCTGCCTCGTATCTTATATCCCTCCTTCCTCGTTCTCAGTTTGTCATACGAGAAAGCATTGAGGGTGATGTGATGCCACTATCCGCGAGAAAATAAGACAGCCGTGCGACATTTAACTCGATTATAAACAAGAGAATAAGAAATAAAACCCATTGAGGGCTGAAATCAATCCATCAGTTCACACAAAGACACAACTGGGATTTGCACTTTATAACCTATTTGAGAAAACATGTTATCCAACATTCAACCTTGGTTTTCTGTCAGATGGACGAGGTATGAGCCAGACGCTAGAAGACGGAGCTAAGCATAGCTATGAAACTCTCGTTTTATACTACACTTAGCTTCTGCTGCAGCTTCTTGATTAAGCTACCGCAACAAAACTTATTTGGGCATACAATATTAATGTCTCGCACCAACTATCAATCAAGCGAAAAAAATCGCCATGAAACGTTTAACACATAAAAATCCAAACTCAAGTAAAGTACGAATGCCAGGATCAGTACACATGTCATTAATCAACATGTTCCACAACGCGCTCGAACTTTTTCATCGCCTTCGCAGAAAGCATGTCCGATGTGAGCAAAGATATTCCCAACTGGTCGGATTTGGTGAACGGCTGAGCCATCAGTGTCAACCATCTGCAGAAGAAAATCTCTAGCTTATAATTCAAATGTCTCCGGAAAAGCACCCACCTTCGCGCCAGCTGCACAGCTTCGTCTATGCTCAGGTTGGTGGACGCAGGCTCAAGGTATTCTTGCATCCAGCGTGGTAGTTTGCCGCGTTTATCCTGCCGTGAAAACCTCTGAAACGACGAACAGTATGACTTTTCTTGCTACTAAAGACGGGATGGGACGATCAATACAGCGATCACTGCCACTTTTGACCAAGTCAATGCAGAAACAATATTTTACAAGTTATATTTCAAACTAATCTGTTGGAACTAGGGCCTGCCTCGATAATGAAATGCATCGTAGAAATCATCATACCTTATCTGCAAAAATCATAAGTCCATAGTCTGTTTTTCCACGCAGAGCTCGCCCCATACATTGAGCCGTATGCCGCATTGCGTCGAAAGTGAGGAAGTCATTTTCCCTAACACGTCTTAATTAGTGTCCATTCAACTTTTCTCTACAAAGCAACAAAATAAGAAAATATGTTACTGGGTCAGCACACGGAATGTCACCAGCCATATGGAAAAAATACTCTAGCAGTCTAACTTTGGTCGACAAGAACAAGACAGAGACAGACAAGACAGAACCAGTGTTGGTTCATAGCGAGTAGCTACGGTAAGGCACCTCATATTTTTACATCGATCAACACTATTCAATAGAAAAGTACAAGGAAGATACCCGTTTCCCAGCAAAAAAAAAGACATGTGGACTACAGCTCTTCTTTAAATGATTCAGATAAAAAAGATAGGGATTCTGTTCTTCTTCGGTCTGTTATGTATATATGTAGTTAACACAAACACCATATTATATGGAAAGCCATGCAGGAAAACCCTTCCCCCCACTCGCATACTTAATTTGCTTGAAGAGGTCACATCTATGAAGTAGAATTGAGATATTAAGTTAACTATTTCCAGGAAAACGACGAATTTGAAATTGTGACAGTTCTGAGCTCAGCTGATTGTTAGAACTACGCTAAATATTATCAGGAGGAACAAAAAAGATGAACTAAGGAAGCTGGACATACTTAATGCCAAACTGGTCTCGAAGATACTCAAGCCTTGCTCGTAGGATACGGCTCTCCGTGTACACATAGGGAATCCCCAGCATTATGACACAACGACCTAGGGTGGAAGATAAACAACAAACAAACGAAAAATCGTCGAGAAAAGCTGTTCTCACTACCTAGATGATGACTAAAATCGATTCCTTCTGACACTTTTCCTCGAGCAACGGAGAAAAGACACGCACCTCGACCACTGTCACATGCGTCAACATACCTGAATGAACAATGTCGACTAAAGACTCATATTAAAAATGTGTAGAACGGAAACTCACTCTCGTTTCACTTTTTCCACTCATTTTTTTAAAGTCCTTTTGAGAAAATAAAAATGTTGTAATCTTCACAAACCAAATGAAGACGGAAATCCTTCTATCCGTTGTGCCTGGATAAAGAACTCCCCCATTTTTTTACAGGACATACCCTTTACAACTTAGTAGTTTCTCAGTCATACACTGATGATCATCCATTGATAAATGCACCATAACTGTCTATCAAAGTGGTCCGCCTTTCTGGGAGAGTTACAGAGTTAGAGTTAGTTTCCCGTGAACAGGATTTGGGGGCTGAGACTCAAAGAACTAGTCAACAGTGGATTTGAGGTAAGTGAAAGTGTAAGTGAAAGCGCGTTGCTGATCAACCACTATGCGGAGGCGCCTACGCGTTCGACTTTAATTCAGAATCGTTTGAAGTTTGCGAACGCGTGTGCAGCCTTGCAATGATTTGTGGGGCGCGCCGATGTGTCAAAGTGTTTTTTGTCCTCCCAGACAAGTCTGGCACCAGTTTGTCGACTCCACGAGGACGAAAAGCTTGGTACATCAAACAGTAACAGCGAGCTTACCGACTGCACATGTCCGTATATAGCGAGAAATCAAATCCCCAACAAAATCCTGAGAATCTGTTTAATATTCTCATAACTGCTGCTACTGCACATCGTAATATTGTCAGGAAACAAATAGATTCAACTGTATTAGAGTGCGATAGCAGACTAATTTCATGTCCCAACTAGGGAAGACACTACGTCCAAAAGGGGAAAATGAGGAATGAAGTGTGAAGTTCAGTAGGAGAATTAGTTGAAACTAAATATATCTAATAGGCGGGCGTGGCAGTCGGTTAGAGGCCGCCCGGTCGATGGTTCGAAACCGTCTTAGTAGTAGTAAAAATAGTCCAAATCAAGCCTTTCATTCCTCCAGGGTCGATAAATTGGTTCCAGACCTGGCTGGGAGGATGAAAACACTGACTTGATGATGGCCCTCGCAAGTCATTGTATAAGCCAACTCGCGTTCCAAAACTTCAACGATTACGCATTGCAGTAAAACTGATGACTTTATCCTTTATAGTTTCAAATATATCTAAAAAGTCAAATGTCTATTTACAAGACCGTATCTCCATTCTGGAGAAGAAAACTGTCTTGCTTTTCGAAGGACTTTCCAAGCCTCAGTTCCAAGTATCCAGAATTTGAAGTGTTCTGGCTCGTTTTCATTCCAAGCAAGTAAAACATGCAAGTTGGAGAGAATTGATTTGAAAGCAACAAAAAGAACTATCTCAGCTTGGAAAAGCTCAGATCAGTACCGATCCACAAAAATGACAATCATTCACTCGAAAAAAAAATGAAATTAAAGCCATCGTCACTGATGCAATCACGGCGCAGTCAATAAAAGCTTGAATTGCGACAGCACGATTCGATGGTTTGAAACCCCCTTAGTGGCAACCAAGATCTTCCCTCACCAGTCGATAAATTGATGGCGGACTTCCCTGAGAAAAAAAACACTGACTTGGCACATCGACTCTTCCCCGCAAGTAATTGTAAAGCTGCTCGCGTGTTCGTAAACCTAAAACGAGGTCTGATTTGAAGTCGAATGCGTAGGTGCATACCTATAGGGATTGATTGCCGCCGCGCACTTTATCTTTTATCCTTTTAGGTTCGCTCATGATGAATATTCTTCATAAATTTTCCAAAAGAGATGTAGGATTACGAAACAAAAGACTCATCCAAACTCTTAAAAATGGAGTAGACGTCCACAAAGTGATTTCCGACGGTAACTGGTTCCCAGATTTTCATAGTCAACCGATTATGATTAAAGCAGAAAAATCAAGGTCTGGATGAACATCTCCTTATCAAAATGAAATGTCGTTGTTGAATGTTGCACAACTGTGATACAATGTATTAACATTGTGTCGAAGGTGATCTTCTCCAAGTGATCTTACTTTTCCAGGGCCACAGACGTCTCGAGCGCATCGTTCGTCTCAATGAATAGGAGTTTCGACTTCATCAGCTCATCAATCACGTGCTAAAAACTATGGATTAATGAATCATGGATATGAAGGCGGAATGACAAGTTATCAAAACAGAACATAATGTCAATAGAGTGTGGTGATTCGGTGCATCTTTTGCATACCTGCTCGTACCAGACAGCAATGACAGACTCCATATAGACATAGCTGGTGAAAAAAACAACCATTCCGTCAGGAACCACTGAGGCCATTTCCAAAACAAGATTGCCGTAATTTCTGATGACGGCAACGTCGCTTCTTTGCTCAAAGCGAGAAGTCATTGCGACCTAGAAAAAAGAACTTAACACCTGTGAGGAATTACCGAAAAAAAAAGCACCATACGTGTTTCCAAGTAAATAAACCTGGAAACTAGAAACGACAAAAAAAGAACGGCGCAAGCTAAAAAAAAAATGTGGCACTTGAAGAATCGGAAAAAGAACTACAAACGGGCCAACTGTCGTAAGCAAATTTTAAAAGAAAAAAGACCAAAAATGACAAATACAAATATCTAACAAGTTTGCTCTAGTTTTCAAACTTGTTCTCGGTGGAGAAGAACGCGCTCCTTCCTTCTTGGTTTCTTGCACTATGATTTATTGAAAAATACCTGCTTGATAGCGATAAAGTACACAAAAGGAACTCTAACCTGATCATTACCCCTCGCTACAACTAGTGGGCTTAGGCAAGGACGTGCTAGAGTCATCGTGAGACTCGCCATGACTGAAGGATCAAAGTCCAAAATCTTTGGGTACATCTCCAATGGTGACAAGGTTCCCGACGTGATCACCACCTAAAGAAATGAGTATGAAGCTCTCATCTGAAGCAGTATTATCGTAAATTATACTAATTAGATACTCCTTCTTACGTATACAATTTAGAGAGTATAATTGTACGCGGTACCGTTTGGAAGCGTTCCATAACTGGCCGGATTGCAATCGAGGCATCCATACACGAGAGAGTAAGTTGTGCAGGTTGACTGGGTTCGCTCGGTTCAATTATTATAGAAAATCCCTCAACTAATAGTTATAGCCGCGATAGAAGTGAAGCAAAAATGACCAACATTCATTCGGAAGAGAAATTGGTAAAGACCTTGGAATATGTGCTGACAAGAGTAGCAAGAATTGCTATCTGAGTCAAACAACGAAAATCTGACACATCTGCTAACTCAAGGGTTCGTGTTAGATTGTCCAGTCGTTCCGCACAGAATCTTTGAAAAATAACAAATTTGTCGTCACTGCACATTATTGAAAGAGTAGTCTATAAATTACCGTAAAGGCTTCCGATCGACGTACATCCTATCTTGAATATCCTTTACGAACGCTGCAGGACTTTCGAGAACAACATAAACAGGTCGAAATTAGATTTCAAAGAATTTGTATGAAAAAACAACGTGCCAACTTGAGAAGTACGCATCCGATGACGCACGTATTCAACAATCCTTTTCATGAACAACATAAAATGTTGAGCAGTACGGATTGATCCTGGAACTGCCTCACGTAGGATTGCATCTGGTAAAACAGGATTCGCCAACCGCTCGTCGTTTGCTCTCTCTTGTTCTGATCTGCGATAGAGAGAAATTATGAATTATTTAAAGGAAACAATAACACACTCGGAAGGAATCCTCCTATCTTCGTTCAAATATTTGTAAAAGGTGTAGTTAGAAAATATGACCTTCTCAATCCTTCTACCAGCTTCTCATACTCATTTCGCAGCCTCTCCGAATTTCCAGAGTTCATTCGTTGCACTGCGGAGTCTAACCTAGAAGGGAGAGCAAAGATGGCAAAAGTCGATGCTTCCATGCTTCCTCATGGGCCGACCATGTAAAAATAAAGACAACAAAGAAAAAACTACGGACTTTATTTGAGCATAAACGTACGTAGCGAGTTCCTGCACAGCTTTTTCGGTTTGCTTTTGCGAGATAGTTATCGACATAGATTCAATACAAACATTATCTATGTTATGCGCTTCGTCGAAAACAACACAGGACCTAAAATAAAACGGACGCACTTCATCAGCAAAGATACAAGACAAGCTCTCATGCTCCTTTCTTCCTGCAGGATTAACAGACAGTATAGTGATATATGGCTCCAAAATAGTGCAATCAAGGAATAAACAAGAGCAGGATTCATAAACACTAGCAACACGAATTGTAAAATTTCGTATAAGGTGGTGGTGCATAAACAGTAACAAGAACGAGTATACTTGCTCTAGAGCTCCTGGTACACCAGAGCTAGAAAGCGCGATTTCGCTGAACCCATTTCGACTGCTGGAACGGAAGAGATTATGACGAAGTTGATGGCTAAATATCAATTACATTATTCGTTCTGCTATTGATATCGCTTTCACAACAACAAGTATCAGCCGAGAAGAAAGAAAACGGGGCGATTTCGACGAAATGTGTGCAAAGCTCGGCACGTAACTGAAGACAGAAAAAACTATGTTTATGAAACACAAATTGGACCATACGTTCTAAGGTTCAGAAATGTGTGCCAATGATTTGACCAACTTTATCAAGGTTGTCGAAAAAATATGACGGACAACTCGACAGAGCTAAAGAGATGGGAACGAGCAGTTTAGGGAACATATAAGAGCACCCGATACGATTTTACAGAGCTTACCTCTGTAAAATCAACTACCCCTCAGTAATCTTCCGTTGATGAACGTTTCATCGAGAGAGTGAAGTTAAAAGTGTTTCGTTACATGCAAATGAAAGATAAGACTCGGACTTCTATCCCACCTCACCGGTGAAAGAACAAGAAGGTTGTCGCATTAGCCAAGAAAAGTAAAATAAGATGAGCAGTAGCTGATGCGTTTGAACGAAAATCCTCGATGGGCGCCCGTCTGCAAATATGATACGCGAAGTATAAAACACAACATGGAGACCACCAACCTATAGATTTCTTTGCAAAAACCTTCGAAGAAATACTCCATGCGATTGTTAAAAGAGAAAAAAAACGCCGAACAGCTCTCGCACACGACTGGAAAAAAGAATCACTGGCATCCTCTCGGGCAATTCGACGAGCAACGAGAAGATGGCTGATACTGATGATAGGTATCTCTGCAGCAAAGAATTTCAGAGTGATGTACATCACTACCTCACATCTCTGATTAAGAATTTGTCTTCTAGCAAGTTTGCAGGGAAGATGGAGAATGAGAGCACGAACAGCTCTTCTATAAGGAATCAATCAAAAATAAAAATAAGAGCCATGGAATAACACCTTCGACTGAAATCTTTCGAGACCAATTCGGCGATTTTTGGATCCAGGATATAGTGGTAGGAATAAACCACAATAGACGCACTTCTAATAGCTTCCCGTGCTACAAAATATGGGCATAGGCCGCGCTCGCGCCCAAGTTGTTTAAGATCAGTCTAGAAACGCGTGCACATTTCATCAACTGTAGAACAGAGTCAAAGGATTTTTTTTAATTTAAAAACTAACAAGATTCCAAACTCCGCTCGGAAGAGAGAAATGCTGCTGTGCAGTGAAGTTTTCGAAAAATGAACAAGATGGAATAGAGGGATCAACTTGACGCTTAGCACGCACAAAACTTGCTGTGAGCCGCTGACATGCACCATCCACCGCCGAACCTAAAAGATTGAAGTTTTTTCAAAATATGTATCACAAAGCAACTGTTGGAACCCAAAAGTGGTCGCATGTAGAGTGGAGCAGAGGGCACATCAAATTGTTATGAACCACTATTGACTAGTTAGTACTAAACGTATTCCATGAAGTTTCTTTCTGAATTTTACTTTCAAATCGAACTAGAAGTTTTCACACACAGTTCTTCATGCATTGTACAAGTGCATTTCCACATGACATTATCAAAACTGCCGTTCGTTTCTTTGACCCTAGTAACTCTTAGTCGTTTCTAGGTCAGGACTCAGCCAAATTCTTTATCGAGGAAAGGCATTGAAGATAGTTCCTTTTGTCCAGAAACGATTCATTTCATAATGCAAGATTTAATGCAGAATACTGCCCTTAATTTTACTGGTAAGTGCAACAGAATTACACTGTTCAGAAGAATAAACCAATCTGACATGGCATAGAAACTTACAGCTCGACCTTTAATTATAGAAAACACCTAGATGTCTTTAGTAGCGGATGAAAAATGGCCCAACACAAGCATAAGACAGCTAAATAGTCGAGCTGAAAAAAGACTGCTAGGACATAAAAACGAATAAAACGCAATTTTGGGGGCCTGCAAAATGCTTGGGGAACGGTAAAGAGGGTCCAGGTGGAGTTTTCGCGAATGCTTCCAAGAAATTACGTGTCCAGTGGATATCCCGGGAGATACAGGAACATAAGAAGCGAAGCCACGCTCGAGTCGTCCATGGAGAGGCAGACAGCTAAGATGCTTTTCTGGCCATAGAGACGCAAAGAGCTACACACTTATAAGAGAATATGTAAAGAAGAATGATGTAAGTTGAAGAAACTACCGAATAAACTGAAGAACATAGTAGTTAAGAGTGCATGTCATTTTGTGTAGTGTTCTTATAAGAGAACGGTAACGAGTTTTGTCTAGATCTCATATTCAGAAAGTCTTATCAAATAAACTCTTTTTCATCCAAGAGACTAAAAATACAGAAGGTCCCTCTGTTCGGAAGTAAATTAGCCTGCAAAAAAGCTTGGGACTTATAGGCTAACGATAATCTTCATTTCCATTACTTTCGAAAGCTGTAGTGTTCTCTGTCTCCAATGAGAATCTTTATATACGTAATTTGGACTTACCTCAAATTTCACGTGAGGATTTCTCTTGCTTCTTGTACGGTTACAAGTCCACCTCACATCACAAAATTCCAGTGGATGTGTCTGATTCTCCAAAACAATTTTATAGCTCGTGAATTGTATCCTAGCCGGCGATGCAACGAATGATAAGCGGTAGGTAATCAGAGTCAGGTTTTTGGGTAGCAACAAAAGTGAACCTCTACGATACGCACCATCGCTACTACTCTGCCGAGGCATGATCGGAGCATGCTCGAAAATCGCAACCGCAACTCTATTTATACGCATCCAAAATGTCTAAAGGTCGCTACTTACTTTTATCCAAACAAGAGCAATGCGTTTTTGACTGAAGAAGGTGTCAAGCAAAAAGTGCGATTGTTATGGACGCACTATGATCTCTTGGCCAAGATAAGTATCAACGAGTCAACGTAGTGACATGCACAGAAACCATTCTTCGAAGTCTGAACTGCCATTGGTTCTACAAAGAAAGGAAAAAGTATTGGGTGCAAATTGCGATCCAAGCCTTCCGTATCAAGTTGGGCCATTGAATTTGGATGCATGGATGTCTTTGATGCACGAAGATCCCTCCCCTGAATGCTATGCACAAGTTTTCGCTTATTAGGTTGTCTTTAACGGCAATGTTCGAAAAATTCATTGCAGGGTTCTCTGTGATACCAGCAATTGCAGATTTTACGGCAAAACGACATGATGAGGCTTACGGGACAAGGGCAACTCCTTAAACACATGGATGTGAGGCAGTGGAACACGTAAAACAGATTTCATTACTCGGTCGTTTCGGATAATATGATCCCTAATTCACATTGCTTGAAACGTGGTGTGTTCCTCAAGGTTTCCAGTGGTACCTGCAAACTACATTCGAAACCACATAATATTACTGGACAGAGCCAACATTTAAAACTTCCACGAACGCTGACTTTGGATTTACGGCAGAATTCAAAGACGAACTGTCAGCTACCGTATCCCAACATATGACTGCGGTGACAAAGAAAATCGGGTAAAACACACTTTTAATAGACGATTATGACAAATATTCAAGTAGCCCAAAATAACCAACCTTGTCTAAGCTGCCATACTGAGTCGTTGATGCACAGATTCTTCCTCGCTGACATTGCAACAGCGAGCATTGGTGGGGCACCCTTTAAGAAAATGTGATGAGAACTCAGTAATTAAGATCGTCAGCATCGAATTCAACTAAAAAGAAAGACAGAAATGAAGAAATGTATTTGGCTGAGTGTAAGTATGACTTTTTAGAGTTAGAAATCTGGATTTTAAAGAAATCAACGGTCCATCCAAGAAATCGAAAATGTAAGAAGGCCGTTTCAAGCGACAGAACACTGTTATAGAAAAGACCAGTCTGAATGTCCGGCTAAAGCCGGACTTCAGACTTTCGGTGATTTTAGCTTCGCTCCCCTTCACTGATCAAAGTTAATAGTAGTGGTGTTTTCTGTAAAATTAAATTTGTGTTTTTTTAACAACGCTCTCCTTCTCTTCTTTATACTATAAATTAAGGCGAAAGATTACGGAGTTTTCCTTCTAAACGCGTCAATTTTACATATGGAGAATATTCGACCATCAGCTGCAAACACTCCTTCGATGACAGAATAATAAAGATACTATTTGAAAGCATTACTCGAAGTATGGGAATTCCTCTTGATTTCCCCCAATAGTTATCACAGAATGATGCATGCCTGTTTCCACTTTCTGAGAACGGCATGTTACAAAGTTGAGGCGAGCGAAGAAGGAAATAGGCACGCAGAGGAGTCATAAAGGTGAAGAGCAAAGCGCCCAGTGTTCACGGCTATGAAACTGCTGCAACCATTTATCTTTGACGTCATGCACACTAAGGTATTGCGCACCAATGACCGGGTCCAGCGACGCCGGTGGATCCGTCGCACCCCATATTATAGAAATCTGGCGCCGGCGCACAAATCTGACGCCGTTGGACCCATCGCACCCCTTTCTATGGGTATCTGACGCCCGTGGACCCGTCGCACCCGTTTCTATAGGTATCTGACGCCCGTGGACGCGTCACACCCCCTTCCATAGGTATCTGGCGCCGGCGCACCAATCCGACGCCGATGGATCCGTCGCACCCCATGTTATGGATATCTGACGCCGTTGGACACGCCGCACCCCTTCTATGGGTATCTGACGCCCGTGGACCCGTCGCACCCACTTCTATAGGTATCTGACGCCCGTGGACCAGTCGCACCCCCCTTTTTGAATTTCGTGACTGACACACGCACACGTGACAGAATAAACCCGTTATTATATACCAGTCTGAGCGTCCGGCTAAAGCCGGACTTCAGATTTTCTGTGTTGTTTGCTTCGCTCGCCTTCACTAATAACCAACGAAAATTAATATTAGTGTTATTAGTTCCATGAAATTGGACTCCAAAAATCTTTCTTTTTTTATATTATAACTATAAGCGAAATATTTCATAGTCTTCTTTCTAAACGCGTCAGTTCTACATTTGGAGTACATTCGAAGTCCAGCTTCAAACACTCCTTATCAATATATTAAAGACAAAATTTAAAAGTATCACGCGAAATATGGGTATTCCTCCTGTTTTCACCAAACAGTTATCAAAAAATGGTGTTTTGGCATAAAACGACTTGAAACACATCATCCTACTGATAAAGATAACGTTCCATGTCAAATCACATAAACATCTTGCTGCTATTTAAGCACCCGTTTGCATGCGTGTTTCCACTTTCTGAGAGCGGCATGCTACCAACTTGAGGCGAACGAAGAAGGAAATGAACACACGGAGGAGTCATATAGGGTGTAAAGCAAAGCGATACAGTGGCCACGGCTATGAAATGGCTGCAACCATCTATATTTTGCGTCATGCACACGAAGTTATTGCGCACTATTTCGACGCCGGTGGACCTGTCGCACCTCCTTTTTCGAATTTCGTGGCGCGCACACACACACACACACACACACACACACACACACACACACACACACACACACACACACACACACACACACACACACACACACACACACACACACACACATACACAACACAACACAACACATACACATACACATACACATACACATACACACACCACATACACATACACACACACACACACATACACATACACAATACACATACACACACACACATACACATACACAACACACATACACACACACACACACACACACATACACACACACACACACACACACACACATACACACACACACACATACACACACACACACACACACACACACACACACACACACACACACACACACACACACACACACACACACACACACACACACACACACACACACACACACACACACACACACACACACACACACACACACATACACACACACACACACACACACACACACACACACACACACACACATACACACACACACACACACACACACACACACACACACACACACACACACATACACACACACACACACATACACACACACACACACATACACACACACACACACACACACACACACACACACACACACACACACACACACACACACACACACACACACACACACACACACACACACACACACACACACACACACACACACACACACACACACACACACACACACACACACACACACACACACACACACACACACACACACACACACACACACACACACACACACACACACACACACACACACACACACACACACACACACACACACACACACACACACACACACACACACACACACACACACACACACACACACACACACACACACACACACACACACACACACACACACACACACACACACACACACACGGACTAAGCTCGTTATTATACATAATGATGCTGTGGATAACCAACCAGAGTAAAATCTGACGCAGCACCTGCACCGATTTCAAATTACCGCAAATATGCGTTTATGAAAAGTTCAAAACCTTTTACCCATATTTAGCAAAAGGTTGACAAAGCTTGTTCGCAAAATTGTGCTCTTAACAAACTAAAAGGAGTCAAGAGTGAATAAACGTCTTACAGAGGACTGTCGTTCGTAAAACTTGTACAGCTCCCGTAACTCCTCAACACATTTCTCAATCTCGGGTATAGTGCGTGAACAGTAGACTAACTTATCTGAAAGGAGCACAATATTTCCTAAAAACTGTTGCGAATTTCGACAACATATCAAAAGTACCAAGACGATCTGAATATTTTCGCATGTATGCTACGACCAAAGAAAGCAAGGACACAGTTTTTCCTGTGCCAGAAGGCATCTCCAGAAGGCAGTGCCCCTTAACAAAAAAAATATATTTCGGAATTTTATGAAAAGAACACTTCCTACCTGGGCATCAAGGGCCTTCTTTAGTTCCTGCATATAAAGGACTTGCTCTGGATATACATAATCATAAGGAAAGTAAACTTCCAGTCCATCGACGTCTATTCTGCAAATACTACTAGTTTCGAACATTGGATTCAAAACTCTAAATTCATGAAGAAATTAGGAAACAAACTGAGCAGATACAAGTGTATTTCTGTGGATGTATTCGTTCCTTTCTTGGCTCTGGAAGTTATGGGGTAGGAAGGGTATTTACTCCTCATAGTTGTACTCCGAATAGTGCAGAATACCGCCCTAAGGCATTCAACCATTCCCGCAAAAAAATGCACTTCTCAACTACCAGGTTCTTTGCATTTAAACAACAAGTTAAGTTATTGTTAACAACATTTCGCAAAGCGCCTAATTATTAAAATTTGCGTAGATTTGATTAGAAGCATTTTCTCATTTCTCTCCACCTCATTTCCATCTCAAATGGACTGGGCACCATCTGCTCACTTGTTCTGTCCATGCTGTATTACTTACGTTCCCTTCACAAGGAACATGAAAAAGACTTCTCAGTAGACAGCGCAAGGGCCGAGTGCAACATTCATTCAAATTCTTCCATTTAAAAATCCATTCAAAGTATTATCTATCTATTTAAGAGTAAATAAGTTCAGCACTCTTTCTAGCAAAATGTAAAGGAGCAAATGGTTTAAACGTACAGTTTGAAACATCGAGATGATAGGATACTGACGAAGACATTAATGTGCTTTTACATACCACGAATCTGACGCGGTGAAGGAACTCGCGGGAAAATCTGGAGTTAAGGTTGTAGGTTGCGGGATCAAAGGTGGTCCGCTCATCTCCCCTTGATCGTCGATAGAAACGTCATGGAAGACGATGTTTTTTTTTTTTAAGATTTCAGTTACAACGCGCTACCCTTGTGCACGCGCTGCATCCAAGTGCACTTGGTCGAAGATTGATGATGTTTTCTCACCTATTCAAGTTAAACCAATAAATAGGCTGCTAAAGGGACCGAAACGTGGATATAGAGGAGTGTTCTGGCGTACCTAGTAATAACCAAAGTGGTTTCCACGCCGTTTCTTACGACAATAAGGAGAGATAAGCAGAACCTTCCTCGATCTTGCAATCTATAAACCCCTCTCTAGCTTTTCTCGCGGATACCTCACCAGGTCAGATTCGTGGTATGCTGCCTTTAAGTACGATTTTGAAAACGTCTTTTTTCTTTGTTCTTCAAAGTGCCCAAATGTGTAGGAAGTAAACATCGCCTTTGTGTACGTCTACGTAAGCACTTCAGCTAAACCGAATCCGTTGTTAAAAGATGAAGTGCAGTGGTTACCGAGAGCACTGCTGTGGGCCAAAATTTGCAAGAATGCCGGAATTGATCTAATAATATAGAACTTTTTTGCAAGGTCACGAAAGTTGGTAGCGGATCACAAGAATAATTACCAGCACATCAACTCCATTGGCAGTAAAATCAGTTTGAATTTATAGTGATGGGTGGTGCAGGGGTCCACGTCGATCATTACCGCCACACTTCACCGCATCAACTTCGAGTGCAGCCGCTTACACAACTGCAGTAGGTATCAGTAGGTTTTGGCCCGATTACACCAGATACCTTCCGAAACCTTTTGCAGTTGAGGCGGCTGCCCTTGAAGAAGCGCGATGGAGCTCAAGGTGACCATTGCCCTCTACAGTCCGATTGCAGCAAACGAGGGTCTCGCTTCGATCACAACTGCTAGCTTCCCCGCATCAGCTTGAGCGCAGGTGCTTACGGAATTGCACAGTTCTTCACGTCGTTCTGATCAGACTATAAATAGGGGATTTGGGAGAGTCAAGAACTTCAACAATATCTCAACTATGGAGCGGGTCTAGCGAAGCGATAAATTGGTAACAGACTTGTCTGGGAACATAAAAACACTGACTCGGCACATCGGCTAACTCCCACAAGTCATTGAATAGGCCAGTTATACTTTCGTGAACCTCGAACGATTCTGAATTGAAATGAACGTGGCTGCGCACCCCAAGCGGATTGATTAACGCCAGACACTTTTTCCTTTCTATCTCAACTACAGCAGTTGGGAGAAATATAGTCGGGCCAAAACGACATGAATCTCGATGAAGCTGCATAAGCTATTGCGCATGAAGCGGCGCAATGAAGGTAGATGTTGGGATCGAGATGGGAGTATGAAAATCTTGCGAACTGCAACTATGAGTGGTGCAAGCAAGGGTCCCTCTCGATCCTAACCGCTGCGCTTCATTGCTCCGTTTCGAGCGCAGCCGTTCACGCAACTGCGGTTACAAGTCTTTTTGAAACGACTACTCCTCTAGAAATTTGTGCAGTGATGCTGTAGTTGGAAGAGGATAGGGAAAGAATCCATGCTTCGAAACAAATACAGAACACTAGCACACTGCTGATCGTTGTCTAACGAGGGATCTTCCTACGTGTACTCGGTGTCGAACGGGTTATTTTGCAAATAGAAATATTTGTTCTAGTTACGATAATCTTTTATGTTGTTGTGACGACTACTGTTCTATAACTTAACTATTTATTTTATTACGAATACGAATTTGTTACAACTATGGACTAATCCTAGCCGAGCACAACTAAACGAAAAAGTGGACAGAAAACACGAACTAAAATCTTAGAGCTGGCATAATTGTAGGAGAAGCGGTAGAACTAACGAGAAAAGAACTTGGTGAAACCATGCGATCGTAACCATCCAAGATTAAAGAAAAAGAAAACAGAAAAAAACAAAAAAAAACTACAAAAAATGGTGCAAAATTGGTGTGTGAATAAATAAAGTAAAAAAGAGCTCCGTAGAGCTTCTCAACACCATTTTTATATCAGGCAGACCCTACCAGCCCTCTACCCAGAATATCAACACATTCTGTATTGATTGTATATACATTAGCGGTAGAATGACGGTTTGAACGACCGGTCGACCCAGAATTTCCATGATTTTTCACTTATTTATTACACAGGCATATGCTCCCGTGAAACCGACGTATTAAAGTTTTTAACGAGATTTCGTTGACAAAATTCTCTACATCTACATCTCTACAACACTTCATCCATACCTTTTGATCTAAAGCCGTGACGTCCAACATATACTACAATCATGAATAATGAAGCACGGTGTAGTTGCGTAAGCGGTTGCGTTCAAAACGCTGCGGTGGAGCGCAGCGGTTAGGATAGAGAAGGGGCCCATGCCAGCACCTTTCAGAAACACAGAAAGACTTACTCTCACTCATAAGAGATTAATTTTCAAATTAACTAACTTCATTGCAGACTTGATGTTGATAGATGACTTCGAAGTAAAGACTTTCAAACTTGATTATGGAGGAACTTGGTAAGTTCGTTCGATAAATTACCTGCAAACTACAAAAAGGGCGTTACAAAGATGAATTTGTGGTGGTTAAATCATGTTGATTCGATAGCGAAGTGTTTCTGAACATCTTGGTAGAAAGGACAAAATAAGAAGAAAAGTAAATTGCTTTAAGCATCTTCCAAACAAAAACGTACAAAGGTTTGTCCTAATATCTATGTACATTGTCACCTTTGTTAGCAATCTTCTCTCGTACTGAGAGTTGGTCTATAAGAGTTACTGTAAGATGCTGAAGAAGATATATTATGATAATAAACTATGTTACGTTACGACAATAAACTAGAACTAATAGAAAAATAATAGAAACGAATAGAACTAGACTAATTACCCAGAAAACATGAGAAAAAGCTACTCTATGGATAATTTAAAAAGGGAGCACCTAACAAAAGAGCACAATCCCATGCGGAAAGGAGCTTATAAAACTCAAGACAAATCGCGCAATGCTACAAGATGGAAATCGTGAGGAAAGAGGAACGTAAAACTAGTGGGTTCACAGCGGAGTACTATGGCTCAACTTTCTTGTATTTCGGACGAGGGCGATTGGCAAACAGCATATCTCGAGAATAGTAGAAACCGCGATTGACCCAGTGACCGTACACCGAAAACATTGCTGATTCAGCCTCGTGTCGTATCTGCAAAACCAAAATTGCGAGGAATTGCTTTACAAAAAATGCGAAGTATCTGTTAGCTATTGCTACGCTCTAAAGTGCATCTCTGAGATAAGTAGGAACGCTGCACCCGTCCAGAACGACACGCGGGAAATACACTAACTAAAGAGAAGGAAAAAATAAATAAATAAATCCCCATTCCACTATCCAAATAAGGGAGTTTTGAATATCATTGAAGTGATATAAAGAGCTGAGTGTAAGCTTACATCACGATCACGAAACGGACGCTTCCGGAGGGATTCACGGTCAACAACTGTTTTCAAGTATTTGTACTTTTGAAGGCGACAGAAGAAGCGCACCAGCACGATTGCCTAAGATCAAAAGTTAAGAAGTGGATAAATTCAAGCATGATTCGACGGCGTTCAGTACTCAGCTGCAATGATTGTGAAATGCTAAAAATGTGCAATGTAGAAGATGAAACTAACCTGTTTGAATAGTTTCCTCATGTCTTGTTTGTTATAGACTTCAGCAGCGGGATTCATCCAAGGCATTGCCAAACATTGTTGCGAAGTTAACCGTTGTTTAACAGGAACTGTTAATAAACCGGATATCTGAAAAATAGGGTACCGTGCACTTTAGGACTAGTGCGTCATTTCTTCTTCTCTCCACAAAACGCTAAATGTTTAACTTTTTGACGACAGAAACGAAAATTAGAAAGCATACCCACCGAAACAGGAGTTCTACTCAGATTGATATTGTTACACAGTTAATATTTAGGATTTCCAACAATTGCATAATTTCATTACAAATTTACATACTTTTTTACATCTTCCCTGCGCTTGAGTTATCGTGATACTTAAACTGAAATACTTAGACTAAATGATACTTATTATTGCTTGTTTTTCTTTACATTCACTATATAACAAATATCTGTACCACTATTTTCATCATTATTACTGCATTACTATTTTATAACTTAGCTTTGATTTTGACAGAATAGTGTACTTTCTTTGAGTTCTTACACAGAACAAGAATGCTAACCACGTCTTTTGCTTCTTGCGTGATTGTAGACCACTGCTCTGCTCGAAACTCGTATCGCCCTTCTTGAATCATTCGCATCATTATAAGCTGCCTAAAATAAATCACCCGCTAATTCGCAAAGAATCCCAGAGGCTGCGTCCCATAACTGGACCTTTTAGCTTCAGGAAGCGGAGACATTTTCAGTTCTTATAGCAGAATGCTCGTTAGCTTGGGGCAGAATATAAGGAAGAAAGAAAGGTCGTGTGTTAGGTGAAGGTCGCGATAACCAGGGCAAAAATTTCGAGGGTGTGTATAAAGTTGAATCGAAACCTCTCACATCTTATAAAGAAATTACTGACTAAGAAACGAATCCTCCAAATGTTCGAGATATCTTAAATTCTTGGTTCGGTTGCCAAGGCCCCTGAAGGATCACAGCGCCAACCACACCCATCTGTGGCTAAAGTCTGCACTGCTGCTTCGTCTGTTCACCGATTGCACCTACAGGAAATTAGAGGAACTTTGCAGCGTATTAGAGAACAGTGGAAATAAAATACCGATTTCTATTTCCTTAGATAGAGAGCCGTTCAATAATATACAAAATTATACTTTGTTCAGAAAGAAAAGTAGACAAATTACGTAGGGCTCCTTTATCTCAATTCACAGCACGTTTATCTCGTTTTAGGGTGGCGTAGCGCAGTCGGTAAGAGGTCAGCCTGTAACTGTAAGATTCACGTTCGAAACCGCAGTAGTGCAAAGCAAGCCTTTCATCCCTCCGATAAATTGTCTGGTGAACATAAACTTCGATTCGTAATCACAGTAAAACGCGATGGCGTACCCCAAGCAGATGGATACTTTTAACTAGTAGGGACTTTTTTAAATCTCATTTTGAAGCTCATCTGAAACCTCACATAGATGCTTCAAGGTGGAACAAATCGTTTCAGCAACTAGATCTGTAGAAGAAATAGAGTTGAATTAGCTAATTGGAGTTCGAAGTAGTTACGCACTTATGTGCACGCACTGTCTTCGAGTTCAGAAGAATCGGTTGCGTTCTATGGTTCTCGAACACTGATTTGACTTTAGCAGTCCAAACCAAGTAAACTTTCCCAGTGATTATGATCTCAGGCCGCAGCCTTGTTTTCCCTTTTTATACAAGCAAATGTGGTTACTTCCCTTAGTATTAGCAATTCAAAAAAGGTATAAGAAAACTAAGCTAATCCTGATCATACAACAAATAAAAACACAAAAAAATCTAGTGTACAAAATCATCCGAGATAACAAATGTTCGGGCGGTGTAGCGCAGTCGCTAAGAGGTTCCGCTGTGACTGCAGCATGATCGATCGCAGGTTCGATTTCGCCCTAGCACCAACCAAGCCTTTCTCGCCCCAGGGTCGATGAATTGATGCCAGACTGTCTAGGAGGATAAAAATACTGACTTTATACTTCAGCTAGCTCTCGCAAGCTTTGTACAGCTCAGTTACACGTTCGTTAGCCTCAAACGATTCCGAATTGAAGTGAACGCTATGGCACATCCAAGCGGATTGATCAACGCCAGGCACTTTATCCTTTACTTTATTTTAGCAAATGGTACTCACCTTCGATGATAAAATGGGGCATAGCCTGCCAACAGGGTGTACATTATCACTCCAAGGGCCCATTCATCAACAGGATGAGAGTATCCAGGAGCGTCTTCATACATCTGACATCTCAATATCTCTGGCGACAAATAGCCAGGTGTCCCACATAATTCTAGAATGCGTCAGATTATATTAAAAACGCTTCATAAAGGAAAATGTGTCTATTTACAAACCGCCTAACCAGAATACCTCTAAGTGTTTCGTTCTTCCTAAGTCGTGTTGCAAAGCCGAAGTCTGATATAACGATCCTTTCATCATCAATACACAAAATGTTTTCGAGTTTCAAGTCACGATGCACAATGTCTCGGCTATGCATATAGGCTACGCCATCAAACAGTTGCCGCATCAGACGGCGTGCCTGAACAACACCGAGAAACAAGCAATAACTATGACTTTCAAAATCACTTAGGAACTCAACCTTTTTTTCCGAAACCGTAACAGTGCTGTTCAGTTGGTCGAATAGCTCTCCTTTCGGTGCCATTTCAAAAACAGCGAATAGAAAAGAAGGAGTAGAGTAGAAATCATGTATAGTAACTGCAACAGCGCTCGTCATTTCTTCAATAAATATCTGAGTTAGAGAAACTTGAAAGCTGAAATTCTATATGAGGCATTAATTTTTAGTAAACTATTACTATTAAAGAGTGGTTGTCATGCACTTTGTTCATATTCCCATGCTTCACCCAGAATCCTCACTTTGAAGAAGGATGGTGAGCAAGAATGCCAATTTCTTCAGCTGCTCTTCATCTTAGTTGTAATAGCACACGGAACTTAACAAATACTGAACAACTAGTATAGAATTTATCCAACAAGGAATAAATGGCAATTAATTACGAAGTAAAACATAGTACAGTACATTGTATGAACACTGAAGTGTTATTACTGCAGGCATTATTGAGATGCAGCATGATAAGCAATTAGAGAAGAAACACTTCTTCAAATTAATAAGTTCCATGTTAAAGTTTGTGAATTTCGTAAGAGAGACGAAAATCCACTCGAATATTTCGCGAGATCCATTCGTGAGGTGTTAGCACAATTGAACAAATCTGTATTATGAGTTCCTTATACTAGTTAAAATTTATTAAGTAGCAAAATATAATCACCAATTTTTTTTTACTAAATTGGATATCTTCTCATACGTTCAGAAAATGGGGAATGGGAGGGGAGCGGTCGTTAGATACCTATACCCGAGTGTGTGCAGCCGAATAAATACCTGCAGAAGAGGCTGTCGGTGGGCCAGAACAGGCATACCTTAGGCTAGCTGTGATCACTAAGCCACGGCCACCCATCACCACGTCACTGAGGTCATGTGCTGTGTTTGTATTGCAGTAACGTGATAGAGTTGACTTCTAGGAAGGTTCATAGAACAGAAAGGCAACATCGTAGCAACGTAAAAAATGAAAAAAACGTAGAAAATGAAAGTGCTAAAAATTAAGCAGAAGTATAGAAGATTTGTTCAAGAACAAAACAACATCACAAAACATAAATGAAGCTGAAAACGTTCCAAAACTAAAGTTAAAAGTGTAAAACGAGAACCTGGTAGTTGGAAGACGTAGATTTGTGATCGAAAAAAATTAAATAGAAGATAGAGGTATATTTGTATTTATACAGAGTATTTAATGCATTTAAGGTACTACAACAGTTTGTAAAGTTTCGATTTGCTTGTTTAACACAACACAACACACAAACACAAACAACGTACGATTATTTTCCATTTCTAGCATTTCGTGTGCAATCGTTTGAAGTATCTCTCTGTACGTAAGCGATCGATACCGCCAGAAACAATACCAGTGATAGCGTGCTCCTGCGAGTCACGTTTAATACCTCATTAGACGAAGAGTACCGTAGATGGACAAAGTGATGAGCGGGGCATAAGGCAAACGCAGCGCAGTGCTCTGCTGACGCTATTAACTGCTGCGCAGCGCAGTCAAAGGCATCACTCCAGGAATCTGGGTTTGTGCGGGTTTCAGGTGGAGTATTCATATACGGGATCGTAGATTATGGAGAGAAGGGTGATTCCGTCCATTTCTTCCTAATTGCCGTAAAAAACGGCCCGGAAGATACGGCTTCGAGCGTTCCGGCGCACTATTTTCTACAAGGAGATCGATTAGAGCGCGCCAGCCTTCAGCATGCGCCACATTTCCGGGCCGTTTCTTTTACGGCAATTAGGAAGAAATGGACGGAATCACCCTAATCCATAACCTACCACCCCGTACAGGAACTCTCCACCTGAAATGCGTACCACACCAGATTCGTGGGGTACTGCCTTTAACGATCGCCATTGCCAGTCGTTTCCCCTAAGAATAAGTTGTCAAGGAGGCTGCCTATGGATACGCACCCCCTGAAAATAGTGAGAGCTCCTCAGATTGGTAGACCCTCAAGTATGATATGTAAAGAAAAAGTCATAGATATTTACTTTTTTGGAGCTTCTCAAGGCTATCTTGAAAAGACACAAAGTACAGTCTGGTGAAAATTAAATGAAGTCTGATGCAATTGCGTAAGAAGTTGCGCCCAAGGTATCCGCTATAATCGAGTTAAATGGCCTGAAGCTCGGTGCGGTAGCGTAGGCGACTGCACTCGAATTGGTGCGGTGGAGCGCAGCGGTTGAGGTGAGGGGTTAACCATGTTAGCACTACTCATCTCTCCAGTCCGAGTGAAGATATTTATACCAATACTAACACTGCTCCTCGCTGCAATTCGAGTGAACATAGCAGTGGTTACACCGCGATACAGTCCGAGCGAGTCGAACTGCGGAGATGAGTGGAACGAGGAAGATCCCTCCGTCGATCGGAATTCCTAACTCCAACGCGCTGCCTCGAGCGCAGCCGCCGCAACTGCAACGATTTTCAGACCATAACATACACTTCCAATCGAGCTGCAGAGTTGAGTGAAAGTTCCATCGCGCCGTTTCAATCTCATTGTTTTACGCAATCCCACCAGACTTTAGATCATTTTGATCCGACTGTTTCTATCCTAGTCTGGAGGAGAATATAAGATGAGTTTGAGCCTACCTTGCCTCCATCCCTATAAAGAAATAGGTGTAACGGCAAACCCAAGGTCTCTCTGCAAGAGGTGGCTTAGCATAAGAAGAGTGTAGGATTCGTGGTCGGAGAGGATTTATGAAATTAAAGCCGCTCACGCAGCTGCGCCGACCATCATGTCGTTTTGACCCAGCTATGTTTTTCTGAGCATTTTTAGACTTGGAAAGAAGCCCCTCACAACCTACTCTTCAACTCAGTACAAGCATGTTTTGATAATTAATTCGTGCATCGATTATAATATCAAAAAACTTATAACCACACAGAAGGTATCGAAATGACATAGTAAACTCACTGATCGACGGATGATGAGATAATTGCCGTAGAATCTCAACCTCTGATATAGTCTCATCCCTCAAGCGACACGCTTCGTGCTAAATCAATCAGAATAAAACAGGGAACAACTGCAGGCTAAGAAAGTAATTGAGTTGACCTCCGACTGCTTCTCTGTAGATACATCCACTATCTTAACAGCAAACGACTGTCCTGTGGATTTCTCAACACACTTCCGCACAGTAGAAGCCAGGCCTCTTCCCAATACCTGTTGATATGGCAAAGTTTAGATCGGTGTTTAACTCTACGAGTAGACATGAAAACATTCAAATGCAATATTTTTTTAGAGAAATATGTGAGTTCAGCTTTTCAGTCATGTCATATCTAGCGGCATCAAGCAACACTTTCATTCAGACTTAGAAGTGTTCGGTTTAATAACGATAATAATAACTATGATAACAATATTAATAAATAACAAAAATTATAGTAATAAATAATTAATAGTAATAGTTTTTTAATAATAACAATAATAATAATAATAATAATAATAATAATAATAATAATAATAATAATAATAATAATAATAATAATAATAATAATAATAATAATAATAATAATAGTAATAATAATAATAATCATCGTAATCCCTCACTACAAGCGAAATGAAGATGTCTTCATTTAGTTTTGCGTCGCATTTTATTCAAAGTTTGCTTGCAAAAACAGACCTCTTTAGATTCGTAGACGGCGTAGAAACTACGATCTTCCGGCAGTGGAGGCGTTTCATGACCTCCTTCGTGCTCGTCTAGAAGAAAAATATTCAATACACTGTGTAAAACAACGCTTTAACTTCTATTACCTATTAGAGATTTGCTCTATCCAAAGAAGTAAACTACTTTCGTATGTGAGATTTTCGCATATCATAAGCTTTTATCATCACAACAGCGAACGCATCTCTATGACCATTTTTGATCATTTGATTAATTTTTCAATAAGCGCTGAAATTACAATTAGAACAAAACGACCTGAGATATGACGAAATTGCGTAAATGATTTCTTTCGAAATTTTGTTGCCCAGTTCTGCGGGCTGATAAACGAAGTAGGAATATATCGTTGGACGATACTCAGGGAGCTATGACAGTCTGACAAACGGAAGTCAGAAGCGGCTCTTCGTGTCTGCGATGAAACATTCAAAACGAAAAAAAAAACACTTGCGTTTATTCAGTGTTTTAGTGATTTCAAAAATGAAATTCGTAATGCGTGTTGGACTCAAGCATGCACTCTTATTGTAAGAGCCTTTATTTAGAGCATTATTAAAGTGGAACATCCATCTATTCTCCCAGAAATGAACCCTAGCGCTTATCAACAATAAGAAATCCACGTGCGAAGGCCTTGCATTACACCCTAATACGCATGAAAGCGAGCAAGTGATGTCATTAGACCAAAATTGATCGAAGTCGAAATCAAGATTGATATTGAAAATTGAGCGTACGAAATGAAAATCTCCAGAAACTCGATCACAGAGACACTGCTGCCTTATCATTGTATGAGATAAATCACGTTGGAGGGCGGAGTTCAAGAATTTTTCAAAGCTTAGGAACAGGTTTCTGTTTTTCTAAGTTTATAGAACTGCACTGATGGTCACCAAGATCTCATGCTTATAAGATTTCTAGAGCGATAACTGAGGTAGACCTCTAACCCACTGCTTTGACTAGGAAAATTTTACCGGTAACAAGAGTTGCAGCTCTTAGAAAGTAAGAAAAATTATCAACTGAAGCACTTCGGAATGGCACTCAACAGTACAAAGGAAGCCACAAAAATAGAGGTTCTGAGAGGCAGCGTTTGGGGGAATTCTCGCTATCAGAATGCCCCATTAAGGAGGAGGCTGCGGTACGTGCGTTACAAGCGTCTGTAAAAAGACTCAACTCTCCTAAAAAAATCGAGAAATTCGACACATCACCACTCAGAGCCATAATTTCGCGCTCCAAAAACAAGAAAGCGTAGAGAACAGTGAATTACGCACACTCACAAAAAAAAAAAGAGAAAGGAATATTACCAAGAACCCTTTTAAGCAAACTGCTGACAGATAAGCATTTTGTTCTTCTAGCAGGAAACATGACTTTTTTCCTGCTCTACTCGAAGTTCATCCGAACTAAAGCTACAGTTTGCGGTCGGCATGCAAAAAACCAAAGTGAATTCTTCGAAATCTTTTTTGCGCATTATCGGGATCGCTTAACCAAACATATAGTAGTGTCAAAACGACATTAAGCACGGTGCAGTTGCGTAAGTGGCTGCGCTCGAAGCGTTGCGGTGCAGCACAGCGGTTGAGCTAGAGAGGGCTTTTGCTAACACCATTCTTCGCTGCAGTTCACGATGGCCCGATCTAGATTCCAAGACGAGGGGAAGGGAGGGGAGGTGGTCGTTACATACACGTGATTATGTGCAGCCGAATAAGTGCCTGCAGAAGAAGCTTTCGGAAGACCAGAACAGGGCCATCTTAATCTAGCTGCGATCACTAAGCCACGCCCATCCATCCCATCCATCATCATGCTACTGAGATCATGCGCTGTATTATTGGTATTGAAGTTATGTGATAAAACTGGCATCTAGGAGGGCTCAAAGAACAAAAAGGTAGCAACGTAACAACGTAGAAAGTGAAAAAAAAAACGTAAAAAACTGAAAATGAAGCCAAAACGTAGGGAATTTCTACAACAAAACACCATCAAGAATTTACTTGCTGCTTCGAAACAAAGGATAAAATATAACATTTTCTAATTAACTTGTACTATGTTTCTTTCAATACACCACTTATACGCCTATTTTTTGGTCATTCTTCTCGCATTTCGTCATAGTACAATTACTTATCTTTTTTTTTTCTTGTCCCTGTGTACGTTCCAAAACCTCAACGATTACGAACTGCAGTGAATCGCATCCAAAATGGATTTATACGCCAGTGACTTTACTTTTTTATCAATCTACATACCTTTTTACTCTCTCTTCTTGAGGGTTGAAACTCAAGTTTTAATTTGTTTGTTTTACACAAATAACGTACGACTGCTTTCTATTTCGAGTATTTCGGCATTTGAAGTATCTTTATACGTAAACATGAATACTCCGTAAAGACGCAATAGTAGAGATAACACCCCCTTGCTGAGCATGTTCGGCTGCTTATTAGTTGATGAGGGGCGCTGATGGGCGATCTGATGGGCGGATCATGAGGCGAACACAGCGGAATGGTCTGCTGATGATGCAGCGCAATTAACGATCACCGTTGTCAGTCATTTTCCCCAAGGATAAGACAGGAGTTGTGGGTAACTAACGATACGGTACAGCACACCCGCTTACCCATCGGCTGCGTGCTTCGTGTCATTTCGACACGACTATAGTTGTACAGTAATCAAGCTTGCACCTAGTCGATAGATAACAGTGAGTGAAGGTCTTGGCTGTGAATGGCCACAAAGAGACAAAATGTACGGAGATACTGTCCACGCAGTCATCCTCAGGAACGGCTGCATTCATATGGATCGATGGAGTGCAAAATCGGTTCGGAATGTTTAAAGCCTCGTCCAGTAACGATGAGATACATCAAAGTACCCAAACTCGTGGAATAAATGTGCTAAAAAAATGAATGCAAAACGTAGAGTCGTCTCACCGTGATCTTCATAGTCGGAGTCAATCCCTAATGACATGAAGAAATCGAATCCTAAGGTGATAATGGTGGTTCAATATGACTATACAATGAAACATGCATGATATGACGCAAGTACAGATGTGGATTTCAGGACCAACTGCCATTTATGGACATATAAATCACGAATACACAAAAATTAATTGGTTTATCACTAATCAACTCACAAAAGGTGCGATACACCGTTGGTGAGGATGCTCTATACGACTATTTCGAGAGGTGTTTATGAAGTCACCCTAAAAAGCCGCTCAAAAATTAAGACTGAAGCAAATTTGCTATGAAGATGAGCGATAGCGACACCAAAACACTATTTTCAGAAAACACTTGAGCGTTCTTCTACGGAATATCCACCCGCTCATTTAAAGCAGGCAGTATAGCGCAGACAAATTAAAAATAAACATCGAATAGAATTCTATAAAGTTCCTAGTGAAATGTTACAATTTCAAACAAACACAGCCATCTTCACCCTTATCAGCCAGACCAAATGAATGACCGATTAATCAAGGCGAATAACAAGAAAAAAAAAACAATCAGTAGAAAACAAACGAGAACATTGTATGGAAAACGAAAACCGTCAACAAATGGCCAGACCACACGGGCACTGAAGGCACGGCGGTCATGAGCCTAGTGCACAAAAGAGGAAGAAAACATTGCAAGCGTCAAAACCACAAAAAGAAAGCTCTATGCCATCGTGAAAGTGGTTGGGATCTGATCTTATACTAATCTGTATATACTAGAGGTGATAGCAAATGAGCATAAATTTAGGCACAGAGGACTATTCGTTTTCTGCTGGAACTAGCACCTGAGAAGAACCTCCTCCAAAGATTTGTGCTTGTGGAAACAATGAATGTGCTTGCTTTACGAACGTGTCCAACTGAAAATTCGAGTATCAAACTTAACTAACCAAGGCAAAAAATGTAAAAAAAAACAAAATTAGTTCGAAGAGCAGTTGAAGACGACGGTTAAATAGATAAACTTTACATTTTCTAGAGAAAAATATAACACACTGATTTCTAAGTATTTGTGAGAAAACAATAATGCAGCCGTCCTGCCGTTTCTGTGAAATCCATTGTCATCATATCGATCGCATATAAAAAGACATGTTAGGCCCTTTTCATGATTTCGCCACACTCTACAACGATGGAGTAGCAAGCGAAATGTGCGACTCAAGACGCAGATGAGGAGCTTCTACACTCTTTTTAAGCTTGAGCTTTGAGGTCGTCTTTTACGATGGTTGGGAAGCAAGGACTTGGATTTACGACTGTTTGTTTGACGCTTGACCAGATGCCCACATCCTTTGCACAAGCATCGATGTGCATGAGCCTCTAATTATATTGACAAGGCTAGCAACCGTATCAGCTACTTGTTTGGTAAACTGCTATGAATTCGTCCACTATAAGCGATATGAGATAGAGTGGCATGAACAGAGAACCCTTAAGTCTGAAGGATGAATAGACAATAAACAAATTCCATAACTCGCCTTTTTGAGCGAACTACTTATTGTAGTATACAGTATAGTATATATAGGAGTATAAGGTTTCTACACAAATTTCTTTAGGAATCTATACACACTGATGTACCCTTAAATGTCCCTTCTTAATTTGTGTTTTTAAAGGTGGATAAACTCCACTGCCCTTGTCACTCTATTTAACGCGTTAACCTTCAATTCAGAATCGTTTGAGGTTTATGAATGCATATAGGCTGCGCAATGACTTTGATGATGATGTCGCCCGATGAATCGGATCGTGTTACTATCCTGTCAGACAAGCTTAGCTGAAATTTATTGACATCGAAGACAACTCCAGAATGGTATTGAACCACCGACCACGCAGTCGCAGTCGAACCTCTTACCAACAGAGCTGTACGCGTCCTTTAATCAAGCAAATTCACAAAACATCTCTTCAATTTGTTCTCTCTCCGTCATTCCAAACGTATCTATCTTTCTCCTGCTACAACTTGAAGCAACTAAAGCAAGAATGACATGCATGATCGATTGTTTTATTTGTTCTGTTTGTAAAGTTTTAGTCTTTCTGTTTGTTTACCTTTGTTCGCGACATGAAATGAGAACAGTTTGAGAGACTAACTGGTGCTTTTCCCTACAACGGCGTAATTCTACCACAACCCTCCTGAAAGGGAGTGAAACGTTAACCTTTGGTAAGTGCCAGTGAATTACTGGAGTGACAAGCTTGCGCACAAATTTCAGAGCACGAATGATAATTACTTGTAATTACTTTCGATATCAACTAATCATGCTCCTCTTTTTTCATATTTCTAGCATACCACAAGCAGGTCCGAGCAGATAGATATAATACGCAAATGTTTGGTTTAAATGTTTCATATGGAAGAAAAAAGGGCATTTTTAGATACCATCTTGCTACTGCAATTTTTGCCAACAATTCGATGGTGCATCGACGTTATGATACATGGATGTATGATCAGCGATGGATCGCCGCTGCCGCAGACGTCAGCGTTTGAACGACAGTAAGATGAGGAAAGTATTCATATGCAACCATTCCTTCCAGAGCTTTCGGGATTTTTTTTGCCATTCCATGGTTATATGATTAGGGGATAAGTATTGCAATATTTTCCTTGCTTTCTAAACTAATTGACGTCTAGGATCCGCAATACGATCACCGAGAGCGGGTAGCCCACACCACAATCGTCTACTCTCGGGGGATTCCAGACCTATGAGAACGAAAGTTTTGTCGTCGTCACGACTGCTCACTTCCTACGGTGATCTCGAAGTGCTGCTGACGAGAAAACAATTTTACTATCCTTCTTAGCAACAGCATCGCAGACGACAATGATACAAAAATCATCACAACTCTCACCAGATTCAAGAAACATGAAAACCAAAGTTGTGAGTGGCCAAGAGTGTCGTTCAGCATAAGCATAGACTAGCGACATCGCGTGTATATACATCCAATGATACAAATTTCCATAAGACCAAAACTAATTTCCATCGTAGAGCAACAAGGTGCTCGCCGGATCGTATTATTCTGCTCATTGTCATCTGACTAAGGAAATGTGATATTTTGCCAAAGGATCTGGTATCTGTTTACTCATAACGCCGAGTTACGCTGGCAGCCATCGTAAGAGTATGACTGTTATAAGTTTTATAGGAGAGGTTCGCTTTGTCCAGGCCGCCTTGAGGACTCTTCTAGACATAAGCTGGAGAAGGCAATCTTGACGTAGAAGAAAGTTCTGGACGGAAGCGGCGAAGAAAGATCTGAAGAAACTTTGCATGGAAGGGCAGTTCAGACGGGACGTATCGTTTCACAGAAAATTAACCAGCAATCTGGGTGGACAGATTGTCTGCGAGCTCTAGCAGAATACTGAACATGTTAGGTTCAAATATCTTAATGGATTACTCACCTCAGATGTGGAGAAACTGTGTTAAGCCATATTATCCGCCCTCCGTTCAGGTCATGTAAGTCACCGCCTAGAGGAATCCCTTCTATTTCTGATTCTCAAATTATTGTCAATAAAATGCATTATGAGACAAAAAATGTCACGTAGTACTTCTGACCCATGTCATCCACTCAGTGTTAATGCCCCTACTTATCATTCACCGCGACGAGTTTGCATTCATCGCTCCGCTCTCCTATTCTCATGTGCTGTGGCGTTTCGCAACAGTAAAGTAAGAACAGCCCAGGGTTCTAAGTAACAGCTGAACGTCACCTCGCAAAAATAACAAGTTTTCAACAAAATGACTCAGACGAATCCATACGCGATTAACTTACACTACTAGCTCCAAAAATCGCGACAAGTATGCGATTGAAAACCACGGCACAGCCCTACATAAACTCTTTCAAAACACTCACTAAAAAACTGTTCAATACGGAAACACTTCAAATATTCTTGATCTATTAACGAAAAGACGTCCATGCGTGTGACGTATGCATCATTTAGCCGTATGGGACAATGTACAATCCTATTCAAGTGTTATAGCATTTAAAAAAGATGAAAAACTACCAAAAACAAGGAGGAAGATAATCTTTGAAAAACCGCCACTGGGGACAATATTACCCAGTGGTGGTCGTATTGGTGTCACTTACTTCTTCTTTGCTCCAGGATCCATGTCGTCCATATTTGATTGCATCATAAAGTTCCACAACAGTTTTCAGAGTCCTACCGGCGAGTTTCTCGTCCTCCAGCGATTTAATGAGCCAATTCTTTGTAGTTGAACAGCTACCAGAATCGAGAATCAAATTGCATTCGGCAACTGAAAATATTAGAGCTGTCGTAATCCATATTGCTGTTGAGATATTATGTTGCATTTTAAGAAAGAGCATTCTGATCACTTTAATGTCTCAGAACACAAAAACGTAACTTTTTTTACTTTAAAAAATTCATGGCACAGGCATAGGCATCCAGGAAGAGTGAATGCGAAAAATAACTTCAAAGTGAATAACTCAAATAAATAGACTACCGTCTAGCAGCATAACTATAACTCTCACTTGTACGCAGCAACTTCAGAAACTGACCAGCACGACAGAATAAAAAGGAAAAGATTTTTTTAACTTTTTTTAACTGACAAAAACTGTCGGAACGCTACTGGCAAATAATTTCGAATTCTCGCTGCTCACAGATCTCATAGAGTTGAAAAACACACTCTCTTTTCGACTAGAATGCACTTCACGACTTAGTCAACAAATATATTGACCAAAGCGGTCTGTCCAACAAATAATGTAACGTAAAGAAAATTAGCAACAACATGTTCCAGTATGCGAACGAACAAAAACCAAAAAGAAACTGACAAAAAAAAATTGATCAATAATGCTTTTGTGGAAAACATTTTCGTGGTAACAATACAATGTAGTATAGGTCGACGAAGGGAGTGAAAGTCGCTCTCGATCTTCGCTTCGCTGACGACATCCTTCTGATAACATTTTTGATCGAACTTGATGAAACGCGTAAAAACATGGGTCTTGGACAAGACGATGTTCATAAGAAACGGATGGGTTTCTGATGCTCCATTCACTCTCAAAGGCATGAATATTTCTGAATGCTCCAGCTATGTATATCTAGGTCGGGAAATTAACATGATGAACTATCTGAACTCCGAACTGGGCAGGAGGAAACAAGCGGCTTGGGGAGCATAGAAGAGTATCTGGGATGTAGTGAAGAAGACTAAGAACATCCGGCTCCCTACCCACCTATTCAACACTACCATTCTTCCAGCTTTGACCTAAAAACCTGAGCTTTTTCCAAGCAGGAGGAAATGCTATCAGCATCTTAGAACGCTCCATTGAAAGGTGATGCTAGTAGTGTCCTGTTTAACGCAAGTAGAAGAGGGAATTCGATGTCTAACCTTACCTCATCGACCAAAGATCAGAGACGCTGCCGCATACGTCAAGAAAGTAAAATTAGGTGGCCTGGACTCGTGATGCGTTTCAACGACACAACACAATTGGATAAGGCCCGTGACACCACGCGACATCAAACGCACCGCAGGAAGACCGCCGATCCAATGGTCAAACCTCTTTACGAAGTCCTTCAAGGAAAAATACGATGTTCACTGAGCAACACTTGCGCGCAATCGGAAGAAATGGAAGGATTACTGGCACCCGCTCGAGCAAATGGATGAACAATGGGAGCACGGGTGATACAGGTGATAGGTTGACATAGACGAAATTCAAAAACTCTCCCGAAGGAAAATAAAGGCAAATGTTCTATTTTATATTTATACGTAATTTAGGTTGAAGCCACCAAATTTTTCGATTTTCTTTTGTAAGACATATACGTATACCTTAGTACAAAGTCTGTAGTAGACATCTGAACACGACGAGTACTAGTCGAAGAAGGCTGCCAGACAATTAATTAATACAACTATGAAAATAATTGTTCAGAGAAGTCGGCAGCAAAAAAGGTTGGCATATTTATTTCTGGACAAATGTAGTTTCTGGCACTTCGAAATAGAGCATCCCCACGAATTCTGGATGAAAGCATCGAAGATTTGAATACCAGACAGGCGAGGGTCACCGATAGTGATAGTAATTACTTCACAGACTAGTGATGACTATTTTTTAAAAAGCCCAACGAAATAAAAAAATGCTTGTGATTCAGTCTAGGAGCTTCTACTCAAGCTAATGTTTGATTGTAAACAGCACTGCAAATCAATCAAATTGAGAAAGTTTCTACATCGCGCGGAGTGGTTATAAAAATGCAAACCGATCAGTCTAGCATAAGCGTTATCTTCCATTCCTACCAGCTCAAAAGCTTTTCCATAACATTTTAAACAGAGACCAAACCATTAAAAGTGCTTCACCTGCAATACGGTGGCGAAGGCTATTCAAATATTGATGCTTGAAGTTTTCATTTAGCGTTACAGGATCCATTACAGTAAAAAGCTGGGCAGAAATTTCTTGGACAAGAGAACCGATCACTCCAGAAGTAGCGGAATTTGCCTCTGAAATTGACGGTATCATTAATGAATGAAGCAGTCAAATCTTTAACAAAACTTACTATATTTTAGAAATTTCACACGACAAACGTGAAGGCGAGGGTCAGAATCATCAAGCAAAGCCGCTTTCTTAAGACATTTGAGCATGAGTAACGGCTTGTTCTAAACAATTTTTGAGATGAGGAATCAGCCTTCATCACGGCGATCCATGTAACACTGTAACAAGAGGACAAAATAAAGGCGAGAACTTTTGACCATACATCTCCGTCTTTAAAAGAAACACAGTTGGCACGCAATCCCAATCACCTAAGGATAGTGGACAGAAGAAGCGGAATATCTTCACCCCAAAAGAGAAAGAACAAATTCAACTCTAGTTACAGAATGCGTACTAAAAGGTGAAAATGTCTTAGGTTTGATTACAGTGGAAGAAATTTAACATTAACGTGCATGAGCACGATAGCATAAAAGTATCTGCCATAAGAGAATGGTACAGTAAATTATTCTTGGTCTTCAGAACATCCTCTGCAAGAAACATCTTGGTGGATAAATACAAGTATGAACTACACTTCTGCGGAACATTTCGTACTTTAGTTTTGTTACTTCCCTCACGAATTGAATATGTAAGTACCAAAGGCAAAATTTTTTCAGCTGCAGGGAAGCGGAGCATAACGGTTAAGTCAAAAAAAAATTCAATGCAAATTCATGTTACGAGTGAGAAAGGTAAAATAATAGTACCTTTCTTAAGTACACTTCGAATGCAACGTTGTACGCTGTGATGTGGCTGCTACCTAACATGTGCAAATGCTGCACAAATTTGGCAGCTTCATCCAAGGGCTTCTCAGTCTTCAACAGTGCTTCTGCATCAAACTGCATAGAAGGATTCGTGTACTCTTCTTTCTACAAAAGAAAAATGACTTATAATGCACACTTTAGAGAAAAGCATGACATATTGGGAAAATAGAAGACAGACAAAAGTACCTTATTTACATTCTTCTTCTGCTCTTGTTCCTTTTCCTGCTGCTTCTTCTGTTGTCTTTTAAACTTCTTCAGAGCCGCCGCTGAAAGACCATCGACTGCTTCAGGTTCGCCAGAAAAGTCCTGAGGACGATCAACCATTCGAAGATAAATCTGAATCGCATTAAATAATCACATTCAGCGACTACAGGCTCAAAAATGAAGAAAATGCAGTGCGAATCGAAGTGAGTGGGACCATTGTGCTTCCCACTCGACAACGATCTGAAAGAAGGACAGTCGACACCTTTCGCAGCGCCACAATGCAATGCCAACGGAGGAAGTTAGCGGATTCAGAAAAATTGAAAATAATACTTCTTCCCGCTCTTTTCACATCCTAACCGTTTAAAGGCATCACTCCACGAATCTAAAGTGGTACAGATTTCAAGTGGAGTATTCATATACGGGATCGTAGATTATGGAGAGAAGGGTGATTCCGTCCATTTCTTCCTAATTGCCGTAAAAAACGGCCAAGAAGATACGGCTTACTAGCGTACTATTTTCTACAAGGAGTTGGACTGAAGCGCACCAGCCTTGTGCACGCGCCGCATCTTCCGGGCCGTTTTTTACGATAATTAGGAAGAAATGGACGGAATCCCCCCCCCCCCCCTCCTCCTCCATAATCTACTATTCCGTAAAAGAATACTCCACCTGAAATCCGTACCACCTCAGATTCGTGGGGTGATGCCTTTAAATTGAATATTAGGAGTGAAGAAAATAAAATATCCCCTTATCTAAATACGGACAGAAACTTCGTCCAGTAACAAGGAATAATCTATCTCAGTTTATATTGACTGAAAAAAAACAAAGACAGCTATCTCTCTTCTTGAAAAAGAACCGAAAGAAAAGGAGAAAAAAAAAACGCGGTTGATTCAGTCTCGTGCTGAGAGCTGTCTCTTGAGGTGACGATATTTCACTCGCATATCAAAAGTTTTTGCCTTGATGACTGCTCACGAAAAGTGCGAGAATTGATGTTTCGCACGTGAACACCGCTTGGTTTCAATATCCAGAAATACCCTTTATCCTCTATTTTAATCACTGGCAGCCCAACGCAATATTTAACATAGCCGCGTCACGGACTTTGAGTATGCGATTCAATAATGATGAAAGATTGATCACCGAATCCATTCGAGTTTTACGCGAAGCAGAACGTACGCAAAGCGGAAGATAAAAGCTTAGCTAGAGAGTTCCAACGAGACAAAAAAAGACTCAAAATTCCCAACAAATTGATAGTGAAATCGTTCTACAAAAAAGATAGTTGTAAGTTATAATCTACACGATCTATGTTTACTTTTTTGGTATTTATTTTTGGGCAGACTTTGAAGCTTCATTTAAAGGCTTCAATCCTTGTTACGCCCCGCACTTTCAGTTTTTCCTTGTTCTGTCATAATAAGCTATACTATATCAATTTGAGGAAGACCACATTACTTCTTGCGGGTTAGTGTTACCGGAGATTAATTGTGGTAGTAGTGACTTTAGTGACAGCCAGACATTTCGCTTGGTTGTCCTTCTTTATGCGAGCTGTCCTCTTGAGAAACAGACCTCCACGTAGCTAAGTGTTGGATTAGAAAGCAAACGAAATAATTTAATCGATTTTGAGCGATGCAAAATGTAATCATTTCAACCCACCCTAGCAGCAATTACTGCCGCATGGTAATAAAAATCATGAATACGGAGCACATCTTCCAGACGAAGTAATTGAATATACGAACACAGTGTAGTTTTCCTTAGGCAATAAGTGTGAAAATCAAACTGATCTTCAATCATTCCTACGAAGTGCTAAAAAAAACCGTAAACGAAATGAACCACTGCCACTATATACAAAAAGCACACCTGCTCAATTTGATGAACCTTCTTCAAGGCTTCACCGTAACGACCTTCACCAAAGTGACATCGAGCACACTCTAACTCATACCACATGCATTGCATTTCATTAAGAGTTGTCGAAGCCCTATCACCTTCCTTGAAATAAGAGTTCCCATTATTAGAGAACTATTCCGACACGATAATACGAATCACTTATAGCTACAAAAAGGCCAGAAAACTATCAACGAAGAAAGGCCTTAAGCTCTAGAAAAGTAAAGAATGAGATGTATATGTTTATTTTCCATCTGATTCCTTCTGTTTGTTTATATTTTACCCAAATTATTCCCACAATACCTCGTTTTCTGCTTCAAGCAGCGCTACAGTTGTGTCAAAGCGACCTGAAACTTAGTGTGATTGCGCAAGTGGTTTGGCGTAGCGGGACCCTTGTTCATCTCTATTGGATCTGACTGGAGCCAGCGAGAGTCCCATCGCGGACGCATCCACTTGCACAATCTCACCAGTTGCCACGTCGTTTTGAGACTCAGCTTGAAACGCTAAATTCAAAGTTACTTTGTTCTGCAAGCCGTGAGAACAACTGGGGGTATATCTATATAGGAAGACTAAATGAAAACAGAAGTTCAACAAGAGAGCTTTCCAGCAAAAATGAATATGACACAGCAGCTCTGACTGAGTGATCCTCGCAAAATTCTCCTAATCACATGTTTGAAGTGCGCAATTCTCTTAGCATAAGAGGTAGTGAAGTGATTCTCTATTTAGTGATTCCGAATCTAGTATTGCGAAAAATATAAATCAGCCATATTAAGCTAGACCAAAGTTCTTATTTCTTCATTAAACGTATTCATGAATGGTGATTAATGCAGAGAGAATGTAGGTTCAGGTTCTTCGAGGAAAGTAAAGATCATCAAGAAAAAAGCCATCGTGAAAACTGCAAAAAAAGCAATACAAAAGGTATAATCAGGCAGGGAAAGGAAACATAGACAACAATATAAACCAACTAACCCTTGTGAATTTGCCGCACATTTTTTCTGCTCGCTCCATCTGCCCTGAGCGGAGAAGATACTTGGCACATTTGCTATTAATATAACGGTCGGCCGTATCCAAGGACTGAGCTTCATCCATCAATCTGGCAGCTTCGCAGTAATCACCCGCATGCTGGTGAAATTCATCCATAACGATAAGCATCTTGTTTAGAAAGAACAGTATACAATCTAACGTTGTTTCACTAAACAAAATTGGACGTTGTACTAAGGGATGATTTATCGGCATCACCCCATGAATCTGGGAGGGGGGGGGGGATTTCAGGTGGAGGGTTCCTATACGTGGTCGTAAATATGGGGAGGAGGGTGATTCCGTCCATCTCTTCCTAATTGCCGCAAAAAACGGCCGAGTAGATGCGGGGCATGTACCGGGCTGGAGCGCTCCAATCGAACTCGTTGTAGAAAATAGCGCGCCGGAACGCTCGAAGTCGTATCTTCCGGGCCGTTTTTTACGGCAAGAAAGAAATAGATAAATAGAATAGAAAAGGGATCACCCTTCTCTCTATAATCTACGACTCTGTGTAGGCATAACCCACCTGAAACCTGCACCACCCCAGATTCGTGATGCCTTTAAAAAGGGCATTTTCTCGGTAAATAGTTTCAGTCACAGTGACATACATGAAATCCAGTAAACGTGTTGATAATAAGGTTGATTGGAGGATTCAATATCTGTACAAGAGTTCATTCCATAACCACTCCAGATGAAAAGGTTGACAACGACAATAGTAGTCGAATAGTTTGAGCAACACAATAAAGTTTGAAGCCCATAGGGAAAAATGTGTGTGTCTAGCTTTCATAGACTGCCAGCTTCCTCCTCTACTCTAGGAGACTGTTAGGTAGGTAACCTGTGAAAACGGTAGCAATGTTCTAATTGCGAAGTTGTCGAATTGAAAATTTTAGATTCGGCTTCAATCAGTCGGTGAAAAGCGAGGGCGAAAGAGAGAATAGATCTAGGGACTGATCAGCAATGAATGTTAGAAGTTAAAAGTTAGAAGTCCTTGCTTCCTTAGCAGCGGCCAATGCCACTATTTTCAAGTTTGGTTTTTATTTCTTCACAAGTATTCTACGGTGAATGTAGCCGCAAATTTCGACAGAATAATTTTTTCAAAAAAAAAAGGATCTTCGTAAAAACTAAGATGCAAAACGATTCGCCACAATCTGTTAAAAAAGTTTTGACATGAATTATAAAGATAATAACCGCTAAAGTTTCTCAGAAAAAAAAAACATTGCAGCCTTCGGTTCGCAACATTTGTAAAAATGCGTCGAGTTTTGACGAGTGCTATAGTCGGCTCAAAACGATATTAAGCTCGATGCAGATGCAGCTAAATAAGCGGCTGCAGTTCACGATGGTCCCACCTCCCGCTGCTACGAGCGCGGCCGCTGACCTAGCTGCACCGAGGTTCATTTCGTTTTGATCAGACAATACACATGGGAAGATGTATCTATAGCGATGCAATAGTTCTTGAACAATCATATCCCAAATTAATATGAAGGAAATACTAGATTTTTGTCCGAAGAACTATTCACTGCCTTTTACAAAAAGTGACAAGGAATCAACATGCAAAAAATTGTTTTCGTTCTTTACCGTTTCGAAATATTTTCGTAGAAGTTCAAAGATTATTGCCCACATGCTTCATCCAACCTCTCAGTTCAAATGATAACAATTTTCCAAAATACTTCAAATCTCACCTTATAGATTTTTGCCTTGACCATTAACGTTTCTATAAGGGTTGGTGTATGTGCGAAAGCGCACTCCACATACTTCAACGCGACCGGGATATTACCAACTCGATCGAAATGTTGGGCGACAAGCAAGTACAACCATAATGCCGAAGTGGGAGATTCCATTTCATCACTATCACCTGTGAGTGCAACTTCTAAATCTCATGATAACTCGAATGTTTCAACGTTACCAAGTGTTTTTCATTGATTTTCTTTACCTGTTACCAAATGTGTATCACAGCATCTAGCGAAGAGTAAGAAAATGCTTGAGAACAACGATGATGAAGTGGAACTCGTGAGGAAACCGCGCTTGAAATTCAGAAAGTGTTCAGTTCAGGTTTGTCATATCTTATGTTTTCAGACTGCTAGGTCAAACTTCTGTTTCGCTTAAAGGACTAGTCATTCTTAAGAGGCTTGAAAGTGCTGCTGAACAACAGAATAGAACAGACATTCCCAACTTTCGACACGACACCCACTACATACGTATAAGTGTCACCCCGCAATTTAGGTGGTGATTCAGTTGGATGGTTGAAGACTCTACAGCTTACATAACAAAGTGAGAGGCAAAATATCACTCATGACTGTTCAGTGCCGCATGTTCATATCTAGATTTTAATATGAATCTAGGTGACATATAGAGATAATATAGATATAATACAGATACATATAGATAGATATAATGTAGATATAATACATAATATATAACAAGTCTAAACTGAATAGAGAACACTTTGGTTCAAAAGAACACGAACTTTGTTCAAATAATTTTGACAGCGTTACTGCAAAAACGTAGACGCTCTCTTTCGCAACGATGGCTTTGGCGTTGATAAAGTTTTCCCGCGCCGTTCCATAACGATATTGTGCTACACACGCACATTTGCTCAAAACATGAGGGCTGACAACGACACTTTTTGATGGCCTCACTTTAAAAATATGTTCTTCGCTTTACGAAATAGGAGGGACGAATAAGCAAATAGCGGGCTAGGCCAAGAATAAAAAAATAAACAACTAAGAAGTTTTAAAAAATCACCGTGAAGGGATCCTCCACGATATCCATTCGTTTCGACTTGTTTGACATAGTCAACCAGCAGCTGCTCGATTATGGTAACCTAAGCACGATTAATTGTTAGGGAAAGTTAATAACAAAGCATAAATGAAATCAGACTTTGGCAGGATTGCTGTATAATGGAACCAAATTCTTGAAAAGGCTAGGAACACCCTTCCTCAACCCCCGTACAATCCACTCATCCAGGCGATGGGCTAGTTCTGGACCATCTAATAAATACAATGGTTGTCGTCGAGGAGCCGCAGCACGTTTGTGCCGCTCAGCAAAATAATCATACATAGATATGCGGTCGGCAATCGGAGCACCTATATAAGACGATGTCTGTCTTATAGAACATATGAAATGAAGAGTAATATCCTGTGCACCTTCACCGAGTCCAAGACATTTTTCGAGTTTGTTATAATAGTCAATGTTTTCAGGATTTCGATCCACGAGTTGACGATAGACTTTTTCGGCATCCTCCATCCTACCCAGTTCCATCAGTATAGAACCTAAATTAACCTAACCATACATAAATTTTAATAGCGAAGCGAAAGATGTATAAAAACTTTTTAGAGGATTTTAATCAGGAAGCACCTCTTTTTTCCATATAAGATACTTTATCAACTATAACACTGCTATTTTCCTCCAATTTTGCTAGGGCCTCCTCCAACTGTCCAGCCTCGCAGAGAATCATATTCTGATAGAGGACAAGTTCCGAATATTCGAAATCATATGAAGAAGGCTGAAATTATGTATTACGCGTACGAGCCGGAGTTTTCAGTTCTTTTCACCGTTTCTTTGCAGAGAAATTAGTTCATTGCAATGTATAACAAATGCGTAGCAAGATGACTTGTAAGTGGATCCATATCACCAAGTACATATAGTAGCGTCCAAACGACATGAAACACAGTGCAGTTGCGTTAGCACCTCCATTCAAAGCGACGCGGTGGAGAAAGCGGTTGGAATCGAGGTGAGGCCATCGCGAACTACAGCGTGGAATAGATATAGTCAGTAAGGATCCCTCTAGGATTCTAGCCGCTACGCTCCCCAGCATCGCTTCGAGTGCAACCACTTACGTAACTGCACCGTGTTTCATGTCGTATTCACACTATGTGCGATAGGAAGGAGCCGGACCCTCCTCAGGTCAAAGGGATCTGGATCATGAGATGTAGCTCAAATGATGAGGATTCCTTCGAGAAGCGTCCAAAAGTAAAGGGACCGGAGCACCGTCTTCGACTATCGCATGTATGGTGCTGACCCTACTATAGACGAAAATGTTCGTAACTATTGAGCAAGAATTTCCAAAGTGTTGAAATTAGATAATTGAAAATAGGAAAATAAAACGCTCAAATTGTTGTTTGCCATGACAGCGGGAAGTGAAAGTAATATTAACTCGCTGAAATATATGAAAATGTGACAACAAAATCACTGTTTCCCTTTTAAAAGAAGAAATTTGTGGTAAAAGAAGTGCCAGAGATAACGCATGTAATCCACTCACAACTCTGTTCAATGAAGAAAAGAGTCACCTTTCCCCTGTCATGATCTCCCAACGGCCACAAAGCATTCCTTTTTTTTAGTTCAATCCCCATAACGATAAAAACATCTCGCCAGGTGTAATTCAGGTCCGGATCCTACCTGTGTAAGCATCAGTCGTCATCAACAACATGAACACATATACAGCCGCATATGTGTTCTGTTCTTCATCTTTTATAAAGTCCGACCTTTTGTGGGGTATTCTTCATGACTTTCAAATTTTCAAAACTGAGCATTTACCACAAATTTTTTTACAAGGATCGTTCCTATTTTAACATCAAGAACATCCCCATAAGGTTCAATCTCGAAAATTACATGGCTTCCGTAATGTTTTCAACTGCTTGGTTGCATCACACAGGCCGTGTCGAAAGTAACAGAGATCGGCCAACAAAACCGTTTACTTCTACTTCTAAAATCCGTCGACTACAAGAAAGAATTTTACATTGTAGAAACGAAGGGTAAAATTCCAGCTGTAGTCTACCAAGGAGTCACTCATTATATGCGGGGACGTTAACCAACTGCTATCATCGATGCAGCGGGACAATACACTCCTCCACCTTCTCATCAACACCATTAGTAACGTGCTATGAAACCATTCTATATCACCAAAGCTCTTCGCAGTTGCACTGCAATTAGTCGGAAAACGGCATGCTTATTCATAGAGAATTCCTGTCAACCCTTGGTTCTGCAGAAGACATCCTTTTCTTAGCAGAGACGATAAAAACCCAATAGCAGAACGAATAAATGGGAAGAAGCCACGGTTCGTCAGAAAATATGTACATGTTTTGAATAGTTCATCAGAATAACTAGAAAAGGAAAACATGTTCTTCGCAAACGCTTGCCGTAGAGGGTATGGACAAGGTGTCGTATTAGCACTTTCACGCCCACCTGTTTTACGTGCCAGTTTTCTACCGTTTCGTGGCACAATGGGTTGTGCCGATATTGCTCATATCAGAATGCCCAAACGATGTCTTGTAAAGTTTTTACTGGTGCATTCAAAATCAGCTTACATTTCGCAGTGCACACTTAAGGATAACGTCTTGCCTTCGTGATCTATCGCATCATATCAGGGAGCCGAGCACAGTAAGCTCACAAGCGGATGACTTACGGATCTGCATCTTGTCAACACAATCAATCGCGAAGTCTACCATCAGCATACATGCGATAGTCACACCCGGTGCCCCATTCCTCTCCACCTTTAGACGGTTGACGAACGGATCCTCATCACTTGAGCTGCTCCCCATGAGTTAGACTCCTCACCTGAGGAGGGTCCGGCTCCTTCGTATCGCACCTATGACCACTGGTTTCACGAATGCTGATTGCAAAGGGAGAAACGAACTGAAATACCCGGAGACTTGAAGAGTTAATGACCGTGCAGATGCAAGAACGCACTGCTCGCTCACATGATAAAGCAGAAGACTGTGCCGATACTAGTCACAAAACTCATTAGAGGTCTTTTCAAGATGAATTTATGTTTCCTGTATTAAGTAAGGCTGTTGTTTCTATTTTTCATCGCCAATAATCCCGAAATTGATTAATAAATTACTTTTTAGGAGAGAACGTAAAAAAAACACGGCAGTTATAAAAGCAACAAACTTCGAAAAGACAAACGTTCTTACAACAGCATTTGCTAGAAGAAAATATTTCATTGATGGTCCTTAGCAAATGCACAAGACAATAGAAGAAATGTTAGTAATTTAACCAAGTTGCCAGTGTGAAAAAAGACAAGAGCCGCCAAAAAAGGACTAGACAAAAATAATGAAAGTATAGGAAACAACCGAAGCATACCTTGTTGTTTTGAATAAATTCAGCAAGAATATTGAGAGCTTTCTCGTAGTCTTTCAGTAGATGATACGCAGTGGCGTACGCTATCCATGAGACTTTTTGTGTAGGGCGAAGTCGCAATAAGTGATACCGAGATTCCTGTGTTGAAAAACAATTAGATGACTTATGAACCACTCACATTTATATGTACGTTGTTGCGAGGATATACCTTGTACCCTTCATAATCTCTCATCTGAATCTGAAGCAAAGACAGATCACGCAAAATCTGCATGTTATCCTTGTCAAGCAGCAAAGCCCTCTTGTACGCCTGCGAAGCACACAAATTATTGCACATGGCAGTATTCTGATTAAGTAATGCCTCAAAACACAGCAGAGCACCTTGATAGCTTCATCGTATTTCTTGTCCGATCGTTGTACAAGGCCGTAGACATGCCAACAAACATAAGACTTCAGATCCGCCTGAACATAATCATTCTCAATGTTTCCCAGTCGATGATTCTTTTTCAGACTTGTGCTGACATGAATAATATACTGAGTGAGTGAAGTTGTTTGCAGTTCGACTCAAAAAGTTGGCTCACAGTAATTCATAAGCTCTTATTGTAAGCTGAGGCAAAGATATATCAACTATCCGATCTGTAAGAATTAGAGGAAAGGCAAAAAGCGCAATTTTTGAAAAAAAAACGACAAAATATGCACAAAACATACACAAATAGAATCGTACAAAAGTAGAATAGAACTAGTCACATGTTTGCGAGAAACAAAGATAGAACAGTGAGATTACTAACCATGAGGCCCCTTTTCACACATTCTTGGGCTTCTTGCTGTTTACCCATGCAGTTGAGAATGAGTCCTTTCATGGCGAGGGTCTCTGAGCATGGTCTGATTATCCAAAAAAATCCAGTATAAAATGCAAAATGCATAACACAGAAATCATTTTAAAAAAACTAACGCATACCTCCGTGTTCCGCAAAGTTGGGATTGCTGAGAATAGTCTTCGCATATTTCAAACCAAAACGATATTTCTTTTGTTCATACGATTTCTGAAGAAACAAAAATTCAAGCGATGTCAGCAAACATATCTGATTGTCATACAACACAAATTCTTCTTGCAATAATACCACACCAGAAGAAATAATCTTGTAACTTCAATGATAAAATGGCACTTACGATTATCTTTTTGAACAAGCCCAACTCTTTTGATGGCAAAGGCTGACTACTTGACTGACCCGGGGGAGTCATCCCTAGAACCTTAACACATCGTGGCTGACTCTAGGAAAACAAAATACAAGTAGTGCGCGATGAGAGGTAATTTCTCCACTGGAAATACATTACAAATGAACAAACAAACAACAAACAAGGGCATCCTGAAGTTGCTTCGCTGCCTAAGCACAGCTAATTGCGACTATCTAAAAGGATATCAAAAATTACAAATCCTGACCAATAACGTCAAACACTTCCTCAAACTAATCGATTTACTGCGAAATGAAATCAACTACACCAGTAACCAAATTCGAGACGGGTTCATTAAAATATTGACCACCACATTAAAGGAACTATGTGAAGCTCATTCTCATTGGAGCGTGCTCTCTGTCGCTTGGAGGTGGGACGCTACCTTGTCGTGCGTTGGTAACATTGACAAATTGATCTCTATATCTCGCAGAGTCATTTCATCATCTATCCTATGGTGACCTCGCTGTTCATTAAGAAGTTTTGGTTTTCAGTGTTGATTGACCAGGAGTTCCAGTGTCATGAAGAGATCTACAGGAAGCTATTCCAAATTGCGAAGTGCTGCATGTGTCTGCGTAGGCGGTGCTGCATGTTACTTCCACAAGAAGAGAGTAGAAGAAAGGGTGGAATGTTGAGGAAATCCCTACTGCAGAGTAGAGAGCCGCGACTTTGACATACAAACTTACCTAATTTCTCTGGTCTCGTTGTCGACCGTGCAACATGTGACCGCGGCACTCGTCGATCACAAGCAGCTCAGTGAATGCTTTCACCAACACCTTTAGCAAATGCAAATCTCCATGATCACACTCCCTCGCCAGCTATCAAAACCTGAGTGCGCATAGTCTCAAGAAGTGCAAATAATGTCAAACCATAAACGCAGCTTTTTTCGACCCCAAATCTGATAATTTATGGGACCGCTCTAACTCTACATCTTCTCTGTCATTCTCACAACCTATTGAGCATGAAAAGTTCGCATTCGAGTAAGCAAGAATCTTTGAGTTCAGAGCTCATTTCAGGCAAGGCAAACCTCTTTACAGCCAGCATACCACGATGGTCTTGGAGCTTCTCCATCAACAAATTCGGTTCGGGGTGTAACTCACGAATATGGGCGCGCTCAATCTCCATTAATTATCCAGAAAAACGCCCCTACCGCATCGAATCCGCCTACGAACCACCCAATGACGTGTCACCCCAGCGAGCGCAGCCGTACGCACCGCCTTTGCCGGTGAATAAAGGAGACGATATCGGCAGCTCATTGACTTTTCGACTGCTTGCGGCGCGTCCGTGTGCTCACTCAGACGTCGCAAGCTAGTAGGTGCGTACCTCGTAAAGGAGAGGGGAGATTCGGTGCGAGAAGTCCGCTTCCAACTTCGTTTTTCTGGATGATTAGACTGAATTGGCGCTCAAACTCGCAAACTAAACCCTTATTCGAGAAAATACCATTGAATTGAAACGAATTGCCGTTTTCGTTTCAATTCCCCAATCTATATCTGCATTCCTCTCCTGTAAGCCTTTCTAATTTACCATCGAAGTTCCCTGCAAAGTGTTTCGCAGAAAACTTCGATGCCAAACAAATTGCTTTGTTGTTTGTATTCTGTTTTACAACGTGTGAAGGACTTCTCACGCTTGAAACTTCCTTCACCCCATCGTAGAATACGTCCAATGTGGTTTCATCTATTAGTGAACTTGGTAAGCAGTAAACTATAGTGCCGATAGGACCCTGCAATGAGGCAAAGAACGGCTAGGAATTCTTACAGGACCTCGCGATTATCGCTGAGATGGATGAAATGTTAGTGTGTAGCAACGCACAACGCTTCCCACAGAGTGCGTATCGTTAGGTACGCGCAGCCTCCGCGAAAACCTATGCTTAGGGGAAACTACTGGCAACGGCTATTGTTAACTGCGCTGCGCAGCAGTTAATAGCGTCAGCAGAGTATTGTGCTGCGTTTACCTCATGCCCCACCCATTACATCGTCCACTTTTGACCCTCATCGTCTGAGGTGCGAAACATGCCTCGCAGGAGCATGCTATCTCTGGTATTTTTTCTGTACGGAGTATCGACCGCTTACGTATAGAGATACATCGAACGATAGCATACAAAATGCCTGAAATAGAAAATAATAGCGTTTTATTTGTGTGAGACAAACAAATCTAAACTTTTACAAGCTATTGCAGTATCTTACGTTGATTAAATGCTATTAAATATATATCTATATGTTCTATATAGTTTTTTTCAAAGATAAATCTAGGTCTTCCAAGGACCAGGTTCTCCTTCTTACACTTTCTAACCTTTATTTTGGAACGTTTTCAGCTTCATTTTTGTTTTCTGATGTTGTTTTTTTTTGTACAAACGTTCTCCTATGTTGTTGTTTCATTTTTAGCATTTTCATTTTCCATGTTTTTTTCAATTTATACGCTGCTACGTTATTATCTTTTTGTCCTTTGAATCCTCCTAGAAGACAACTCTACCAAGTAATTGCAATACAAACACGGCAAATGACTTTAGTGATGTGGTGATGAATGGGCGTGACTTAGATCACAGCTAGCTGAAGATATGCGTGCTCTGGCTTGCCGACAGCCTCTTCTACAAGCACTTATTCGGCTGCGGGTGTCTAACGATCGTCCCCCCCCCCCCTCTCCCACTTTCCACATCAAGAAACTTTTGTTCGTGGATGGATGACCGGTCGCTCAACCACTGTACGTCTCTCTTTCTGCTTTTCATCTCCTGCAAAGCATTCGCGTGGAGTCTGATACGTTTTGTAGCTTCGAGAAGTCCATGCTGGTTGACACCTAAACATATTGTTCTCGCGCTGTAACTGTGAAGATTACACCACAATTAGACGTTAACATGGATGTATCAATGGTGATAATTATATGTTGGGAAAGTCAAAGTAGTTTAAATAGTAAAGAGTATTTCTTCTAAGCCTGAAACTCCGGCCAGACTATGATCATCCACTGTGCATCGCAGCTTGACATTCTACATCACCTCAACGGTGCTCTCGAGCATGAGCACATCAAGAAATGCATAGAAAGGAATCTAAACAAAGAACAGAAATGCTAAGGAAGAGAGCGTGAGCGGATGTTACATTTATTCTCTTGCTTTCATTTATTTCCAATGAGAGGTTTAGTTACCCAAGTTTGAGGTATAACCACCGCGTGGCATTAGCAGGGCTAGTGGAAGCGAGCAATTCGAATTAGAGGAAGCAAATTCGCTTTAAAAGTCCTTTACACGAAAAATGAGTTTGGTTAGGATTTTATTGCGCGAAATCACCATTTTGCTCAGACTTCTGCACGAAACAGAACAACATTGGATTGTCTCGCAAGTGCAATTAGCTCTAAGAAAAATGAAACATTTGGAATCTCTGAATTATGAAGTACTTAACATAACCGCAAAGAAACCACTTGAAACCATTCTTATCATAACATCGATGATGGTTACTTACTCACTACAACTCAAGTAGTTATGGGTGTGATCCGCTTGTAGTAGCTCTTCCTTGATATGTATTAGCGTAACTTCGCCTTCGTTGATACTGTGCGGTCGTCTGCGGTAATAAACATTCAGTGAACCACCTACTAGTCATCGGAGCGATACGGGTCAAGATCCCAAGAGTCTCCACACCCACACAGTTTTTCAAATTACAATGTGTTGTAGTCACAGCGCCCAATGAAAACTACTGGGCGCATAATTATTGCTCACATTGTTCCTGTTTAAAAACTGGCGTTTCATCTACTTTTTTGTGTAGAAGTAAGTCTTCTCTTTTCATTTGTTGAAATGCTAAAATCATTTCCGCATTACTCATATTATACTCTACCACTTCGAGAAAGGTTGCAATGCAGCACAGTCAGTTCGCGATCTCAGCAAACTTTTTGGCAAAGGACCGATCCACAAAAGCACAATTGGAAGGTAGCACAAGTAGTTCGGGTATACAAACCTCGCGGATGAAGAAGGAAAGGGTCGACCATCAAATTTCGACGACTGGGCAATTTCCTCTTCGGAGAAAATTCGTCGAAATTTTATGACTGACCACTTTTCTTTCTTTTCTTTTCTTCTCTCTTCTCTCTTTTCTCCATTGTGGACCATTTGATCATCTTCATAAGATAAGGAAAGTATGGATACTGGCTGGATGGGTCCTATAGAAAATCTGCGACAAAAAAAAACGAAAGTGTCCGAATTTTAACGCCGAATTGCTGCACCCAGAGAAGCAAATTCCGCTGCTGAACAATCTCGTCGCTGGCGACGAATTGTGGCTTCCTTTCAAAAACGCCAAAATAAAGTAGGTTTGCGTTTCGAATGCTGTTTCACACAGAGGAATGCCAAAAGATCTCCGCTGTAAAAAAAAAAAGTAATGTGGGATACGTGATATAGGGGAGAATCGAACTTTTAGCTGATTTAGATGTTTCTCGAAATGACTGTCCTGCATTCCAACCTTTCTCATACTTACTTAGATACTTAGATGGCCCGTCTTCACTGGACGTGCGGGCCCCAGCATCTCTTCCACTCGTTTCGTTCCCTCGCCATTGTCATCCAAGATGTCCTCAAGCTTCGTGAGTGACGTTGACGAGGTCCTTGAGCCGTATCCAGCTGAGCTCTCAGCTGGTCCATCCGTGCAGCGAATACGTCACCCCATCTCGTTGGCGGTCTCCCTCGGGGGCGTTTAGCGTCCCTTGGGATCCACTCTAGCGTTCTTTTAGCCCATCTATCGTCGATTCTTCTCATGATGTGACCAAGGTGTTGTGTGCGCCGGTTAAACTTCAGGAGACATCTCTCAAGGGCTCTGTGGGTAGTAAATAGCTTCCTAGACGTGGCAGCGGTGTCTGCTTCGCTGCGTAACAGAGCGCTGGAAGAACTGTCGAGTCGAACAGATGGGCACGAAGATCTTGGTCCGTCAGTTGGTCCGTAGCTTCCCTGATGGCTGCGAATGTTGCTCATGCTGCTCTCATTCTTCTATTCAGTTCTTCCTTCAAGTCGTTTTCCATGTTCATAGAACGTCCGAGGTATACGTATGACGAAGTTCCCACGATTTGGGAGCCTTCAAGTTGTACTCCTTCGTCCTCGCAGTAGGCATTCTTCATGAACTGTGTCTTCTTTCTGTTTATTCGCAGTCCTATTCTCTTCCCTGCTTCGTTCAATTCCTTGAGCATCGTTTCTGATTCATTGGTACTGCTCGAAAAGAGAACGATGTCGTCCGCGAAACGAAGGTTCGAGAGAAAACTTCCATCAACACGTATGCCCCTTTCTTCTCAGGAAAGTGATTTTATTATCCATTGCAATGCAGCCGTGAACAGCTTCGGCGATATAGTATCGACTTGTCGCACCCTCTTTCCAATGGGTATGGTGAGGGAGCGGTGGAAAAGCTGTATCCTAGTCGTGCATCGATCGTAGCAATTGGCTAATGTCCTCACATACGAAGCGTCCACACCTTGATCGACCAGCGCTGACAGTATTGCATTCGTTTCTACGCTATCGAAGGTTTTCTCATAGTCGACGAAGGTTAGAACAAGGGGCAGGCGGTATTCCCGACAAACCTCTATGACCCTCGACACGGTCTGGATGTGGTCCAAGCAGCTGAACCCCTGGCGGAATCCAGCTTGTTATTGAGGCTGGGCTTCATCCAGCGTCCTAGATATGCGCGTGAGGATGATCTTGGTGAATACTTTGTATAACACGCTCAGCAAGCATATCGGACGGTAGTTCCGAAGGTCTCGGTCACCCACCTTTCTTATGGATGAGAACGGTTCGCGAGGTCTTCCACTGGTCTGAGATCCTTTCTTTCTGAAGGTAGGATGTCATGTGCGCTGCTAAGATTACATGAAGCGGATGGCCACCAGCCCGAAGAAAGTCTGCTGATATAAAATCAGGTCCGGGGGTTGTGCCAGGTTTCATGCCCTTGATAGCGACTCGCACTTCCGAAGGGGGAATCCGTGGTGGAGCTTCGCCAGTGGGGATGGTTGGGCTTGACACAGGAGTTGATGAACGGAAAAGGTTCGAGTAGAAGTTCTCCGTAATGATTTCCATCTCACGACGAGAAGGCATGCGAATCCCGTCTTCGCTCAGCAAGGCTGCTAGCGGAATATTATATTCGCGGAGATCCCTGCGACACTTCTTTAGACTCGTTCTTCTTTATGCTGCTTCCAGAATCTTCTTCTGCCTGTATTTCAAAAGATCCTCCTGCAACGCTTTTCTGCAGGTGCTACTAACCGCTCAATGTGCGATGCATTCGGATCAAGCCTCAAAGCCCTTCTTCTTTCCAACAATTCCTTGGTGGTCTTCGAAATTCGATCCAAGTTTGTCGTGCGGGGCTTCGAGGCACGTTCAGCACAGGCTCGTAATCCTCTGAGCAGCATCTCGTAGTCCACGTTTAGGTCCTCCTCGATGTGCCAGTCACCTTTCTTGTAGTAGAGCATAATATGGCGAATGAAAAAAATTTTCGATAGCTTTTTCACTAACTGTAGGAGAAGAGATTACTTTCACATAAAAAAATGTTAAACGAGGCGACAATTTTTAAGGAAAAGAAGTGGTGAAAAAAGACGCAATAATAAGCACTGATCCAACACTTCGAGAGGCGAAAAAGTCGCAGTGTTGCCAAAAGAATGCGATGTCCTTGCGATCACTTAAATAAGTGAGCATAATGGATAAAACTACGGTGGTAATATGATCGAGAATGATCGCTTGAGTTGACCAATTACCATGTGCGATTTCTAGGCGGTTTTAACGGCTCTGATTTACGGTTGATAATAAAAAGTTAGGAATTACCGGTATAGACATCGCTTATGGAAAACTGACTGCGCACGCATAAAATATCGCCTTCATTGTTGAAGCATAGAGCGCGCAACTGACGGTGGAGCAACCAGCGTTTCGCGTTTCCCTTGGCACTCTTAGAAAGTACGTATCGAATCCTATCATTAGTGAAAATAACCCAACATTGAGAATTATCCAGGACGATTCCTTTATTCAATCTTTTTCATTTTTGAGGAAGTTGTTGAGTTGAAAACTGCTCACATTACTCATGATACAAGCAGCTTCGTAACAAGGGAACAACATCAGAAACATTTATTTTTGTGAAATCTTAATCTGTCGTAATTTGAGCGCTCTAAAATGTATTTTCTCGAGATCAGCGTCGTTCAGGTTCAATTCACAAATCTGAAAAGAAGTTTTTCTAACGAGATTTTTCAACAAAGTAATTAACTAAACGGCAACAATTTCACTACCTTTCTCATCAAGAATTCCTCTGATGTTATTTGCTGAGGCAAGTTCCTGAGTCTAGTCACTATGGAATGTAGGTCTGGATATTGCTTGCATTGCTCCTTCGTCCCTAGTCCATATTTAAAAAGCACGAGAGCAACTTTAAACAAGACTTTCGCACCTGGAAATTGAATGAGTTTCAGTTCACGCGGTTCATTGACAAATATTGAATTATTCGTACCTTCGCAGAAAAACATATCCCACACACGAAGAACCGTGGGCCATGGAAGTGTCCGACAAAAGACACACATAAACCATTCTACCATATACAAGACAGGCTCCACATTATGCTTTTTCTTTAAACAAAAAGAACTTATTAAGTTGTATCACAAGTTAACAGTGTTTTCTTGATTGATTTTGCCCGAAACAATTTGCCAATTATTTGACAAAAGTGTACGCACCATTTGAAGAACTTTTTCTGCTCTACATGCTTGTTTTAATGGTTTTCTTCAAAAACCTTACGTAATGTAAGATGGCATTTCAGGTGGCAAAATTCATCGGATAATGTGTGGATCTGCTTCTCGGAATTGGTATGCAAAATCCGAAAATTTTGAGTCCAGGTTCGCCAAATTTTGGCGAAACATTATCTACAACTCAATGGAGAGACTAGAGGAATTACGACAGAGAATACAAAACTGATTGGTTTGTTGCTGCAGTTGTTGTAACATTAAGACTGATTCTGCATTCAACTTCAACATCGATAAAATAGAAAATGGATTTGAATTCTCATCGTCTTAATGATTCTGGAGAAAATCCGCATAGTGGCATTTCCGACTGCAAGAAAAGAACCTGGTTATGTCCCAACTCTAGGAACAAAAACTGCATTTCTATGCAGTACCAAGGCCAAGACTGGAAGTACTGTATTCTTCACACTGCTACTGAAAATTCCTACAATATTCATAGAGGAGAGTTATTTCATCCTTTCGGCCAAATATAACATCGATGTTGCACCACAAAAATCCTGATTCATACTGAGTTAAAATCGATTCGAACGCAGTCGAACGCACAGGCACATACCCATAGAGGATGATCAACGCCGTGCACTTTATGGTTATACTAATGTTGCACTGCAACTACCCTTGCTGCAATTAGTCTACCATACTGTAACGACAACGGAACTCCTACGTTAGAGAGGAGCCAGTTAAGAAACTGAGTGGCTCGACCCCAGGTTGTAGGCGGATAAGAAGCTAAATATCTACAAAACCCTCGTTTAAATTTGTTTAGGTGTACGTAAATTCTATCATGGCACGTTGCTACTGCCAAAGCCTGCAATCAGGTGCCCGCGATAAGGATGGAAAACAGTTTGGAATTGCCTTCAACAAAAATGTTTCAGTCTGATTATTCTTATAAAGTGACGACTCATACATTCTGCTATCTATTCTGCTGCCATCAGATACGACACAGAACTGATATCAACTTCGTGTTTAGTTTAAAGTCTTTTCTTAAAGAATATAGGTTAATAACACTGGATTAACGTCAATTACACACGCTCCAACTCACCCTACACCGTCTCAATCCCAGATTCACCGCTGTTGTGTTTGGTTTGCAACACTTCAGCTTCAGTCTACGTAGCAAATACCTCGATTTCTTCAATTAAAATTTTAGTAAAAGCTAGACTGTTTTTACACATGGTATCAGTTGAGACGTTTTCATAGTTTTGTAGCCTTGGTCGGCAACGAGTGCTAACAATTCCGTATTTGACGCATGGCAGATCAAATGCTTGGTGTTTTCTCCTAACGTTCGTTTTCCGCCCAGTGCCACGTCTAAAGAAAATTATGAAAAGACCTAGAGCCGGCATCACTAAGAACTGATCTTACCTGACTTTAGATATAGTCCTATAAAAAGTTCTATTAGTCGACAACGTTATCCGTAAAGCCGGGTGATACCGTCGAGTAATAGAATCTGCGGTGTGTCTGAGCAGTGATTTCGGGCCTATCTTTAACTCTGTGAAGCTGAGAACTCGTGAGATAAAGCCAATAGACATGTCTGACAACTAACAACACTTCACTGATAAAGGATGTTGTTATTATTCTTGTTACTTGAAAACCGATTCCTTTCGGTTCCGTTTCAACTATTGCCAGTATATTACCTTTTCACCCACTTATCTGCGGTGTAGAGGACGAAGCAAGCTTTTCCCAAATCAATCATCACGCTATGTAATAACGCGCTTAGTCCGTGTGTGTGTGTGTGTGTGTGTGTGTGTGTGTGTGTGTGTGTGTGTGTGTGTGTGTGTGTGTGTGTGTGTGTGTGTGTGTGTGTGTGTGTGTGTGTGTGTGTGTGTGTGTGTGTGTGTGTGTGTGTGTGTGTGTGTGTGTGTGTTTGTTTGTTTGTTTGTTTGTTTGTCTGTCTGTGTGTTAAGAAAATACTCCATAATGATGCAAAATTCTGCTCCGAACCATTGCCATGCACCTGAGAGGCGAGCACTACTTTTTCACCATTGTCGAAAGCTATATAGCTATGTATGTTTTCTTTGATGAGGCAAGTTAGTTTCTCTCATATGGTAGAGAGGGTAAATAGACTTTTATGAGAATGCATACTTCCAAATTCGCAAACTACCATGCTATATAATAACGGGCTTATTCTGTCACGTGTGTGCGTCTGTGTATGTGTGTGTCTCAGTCAAGAAATTCCAAAAAGAGAGGGAACACTATGGTGTCGGTTACGTGCGCTGGGGTCTCAAGGCAGTAAAATTGTGTGAGACGAGTACTATGGCGTCGAATTCGTGCCCCGGAGCCAGATAGCTGTAAAATGGGGTGAGACGGGTCCAGCGGGGTTGGAATGGTGCCCGGGAGCCAGCGCAGTAGAATCAGTTTCTGTGGTTCCTTCGCATATCTATTTCCAGCATGTCTCCTGATGCTGCGAACATCTTTTCTTCAAAAAGAGGAAACGCACGTGCGAACGTCAGCTTAGATGTAATACATAATAGCCAATAGTTTACGCGATCTGACGTAGAACGTTATTTTTGTCACTACGGTAGTAATATTCACGTCATTCCATGTTAGCACATCATGCTGTGCTAATAGTTGAGAGCGGAGGAAACTCATACTTCGAGTAATGTTTCCAAATTCTGGAGGTTTGGGAGAAACATAAAGGTAAAATTAAGCTGGATTGTTCTCCAAATATTGAACTGAGCGTTTAAGAAAAAATCATAAAATCTTTCATCTATGCATAAATTTTCGGGCAAAAAAATTGAAGAAAACGTTGGTAGAAAAAGCAATTCTAATTTTCCAAAAAATGTCGCTACTGTCATTTCTTGAATCGGTGAATGCGAGCGAAGCGAACACCAAAATAAGCCTGAAGTACGGCTTTAGCCGGACTTTCAGGCTGGTATACCCATAATTATAGGAACGACACCTCTCTGTACGGTGGAATGAACCGAATATAAGTAAAAAAAACCTGTAAAACGCGTCTGCTCGCAACAATGCGCTGCATTCTTTGAAGGACTTCACGAAGAAAAACAATCGCATTGGCAACGAGCTTTGTGACGAGCATTTTATACCTCGAAGAATCTAGTGACACTACTTATGTTCTACAGTTGTCATTAAAACACTTCACATTTCCAGTTTACCTTGTTTTCTTTTTTTGAATGTATCAATGTCTTTGAATCCTTCATTGAATGCATATGGATGCTAGTTTCTTTTATATGGGTTAAATGGTGTGTTCATACATCGCTCTCTCAACAAAGACTTCTATGCGTTACTGGATTTTCACAGGAAGAACAGCTGAGGTGAAATGACTGCGTATCTCTAGTCTTCTTCGCTTTGATGATGTTGTCTTTTCCAAACTGTTCCTTTCCTTCTGCTGAGTTCCGCCTCCAACTCATCATATTGATATTCCGTCGAATAGTTTCGGAGTTTAGAATATTAACCATTAGTTTAATATTCTCGAAGGTCTTCCAAACTTCTTCGTTGAATGTCTCATCCGCTAATTCGTAAACTGCTGCTACCATGCGCGTAAACGATCACTCGTTATTGTGTCATAAAACAAAGCATTCTAAATTTTCGATCGGACTCTACCAAGGATGTGACCAACAACTGCTTCTAAGCTCGAGGGAAAAGGAAGCGGGCACCCAAAAAGTGGTCGTAATGGGTACTTAAACGCATCATCCCACGAATCTGGCGTGGTATGGATTTTTGTTGGAGTATATCGTATATATCGGGCCGTACATTATGAATACAGGGGTGCTTCCGCTGATCCCTCCCTGCATCACTGCAAAAAGACCGCTTCGGAATGCGGTTCCTTACGAAGTCCTCTATTGCAATTTGCCACCTTTGCGCCCCGCCTCGCCTGCAATACCTTTAAGGGAACGGTCGTTCTTTCCATAGCCCCATGATCAGCAAGTCAAATCAAAGAATTCGTAAAATTCTTGTTCGAACTTCGATGCGAGCTCTGGCCACATTGTAATCAGAGTGAAATAACGAAGAGGCAGCAAGTTGGCAGCAGCCATTCTTGCTGTTTTGGCGTTGGAATGAATGACGTTTTCCCGTTAATTCGGCCTTTTATATGGGCTTCCGAAAATATTTCGCAATAAAAAAAGATAACTGATCAACCAAGGTAATTTTGCTAATTAACGTAACTGCTAAATGAACAGACTAGTTAATCAACAAATAAATCTTGTTTAGTGGCTCAGACCGCAAGAAAACTCCTTAAATAGAACTATGACCGCCTTTTGGATGGTCTCTCCAACTACTCTTTGCTCCAGTTCAGTTTATATACGTCATTGCCCTTTCAAATTAAGCTTCAAAACTTCTTTTTTTGCTTTGCTGGTCTAGCATCTACAATCAACAACGAACAAAATTGCAACAGCAGAATTCAAAGGAGGAAATTCTTTAGAAATAACGAACAATTTGTGAAGCTCACCAAATGTTGGTAGCTGATCCGAGACTTCTCTTTCAAAAGCTGAGCGAGAATGTCACCATCAACCTGTACAGCCTCCTAAATAATCGAGTTTGTGCATACGAAAATGTTTCATTACTATACTACCACTCACTAGGCCAGGGCTGTAGTAATCCGGAAGATATCTATGGCAAACCTGTACAAAACAGTAAAAGGCATCTCTGAAAAACAATCTTGTAATAAGATGTACGGCCTACACCAAGTGAGGACCTGAGTGGCATATGCATCAAGAGAACGGATGCTACAGGCGCTTGTCCTTGACAGTATCCCTCCTCAGGGTGAAGAACTGTCCAAGCTTTGAGAAGTTGGAATAGATCATCCTTCCTTAGAAACAACATTAAAGCGCTTGAAATGGAAAAGTGAAATAAACGTATGATTCAGCACCTACCCTCCATCACCGTATTTTCCATAACGAGAAAACATTTCATGATTAGGAAACTGGCGGCTGAGGTCCTTCTCGATGTCGTCTATCCACTTAGGGTCCCCAGCCTGATCTAAGCATCTCTGAAATCCAATTTAGACTAGATTCGCACCTATACAGATAGTTCATAATAACAATAGTTCATGTATGTGAACTACCAAAATTGACCCTTATATAAAAAGACAGGAGGCAGTACTCACATCAAATACGGTTCTATTAGCAGAAACCTCCATTTGGTAAGTGGCTCCGCAAAGGTACTTCCAAGCCTTTCCTCGGATTGAAGGAGGAATTCCTTTCCTGCATCTACTTCGCACTGTTGAATATCTTAACGAGATACCAGCATAAATTCCACGGAATGCATTTTCCAGTATGGATCTATAGTACGGTCAAAACGACATTGCGTAGGCAGCTAGGCTCGAAATGACGCGGTAGGGAAAGCTGGAATCGAGATGGGACCATCGCGAACTGCAGCGAGGAATGGTGCTAGCAAAACTCCTTCCTCGATCCTAACCGCACCGCTTAGAGAGCAGCAGGTTACGCAACTGCACCGTAATTCATGTCGCGTTGACACTACTATATATTAGCAGATGCGAATGCTCGCAAAGTCCCCGCACGCAGACGTGGCTTGATGCATCGATTCTTTCCCTCTCAACAGCACTGTTTTCAACAGCTGCACGAATAAATGAAAGAATGGCAAGAGAAAGTAGGGTCAAACTTCTGTAGAAGAATAGATCTATAAATGCTTGAAAGAATCGCCTTCCTGCAATAGTATACGCTTCCGGCCAATCTTCTACAAATTTCTGCAATGTGGTAGAAGGTGAACAGTCACATGTCTTTTTTTTTCTAATTTCGGCAAGTAATTGATTAATGTTAGCGATCCCAGAAATTACTGAGGGTAGGAAGATTTTGCTCGAGCGGGCGCCAATAATTCTTCCATTTGTTCCGATCGCGTGCCAAAGTAGCCCAGTGGTTCTTCCTTTCGCGTGGGACACGAAGAGCATCATATTTTTCTTTGAAGGACTTCGTGAAGAAATCTGACCATCGGATCGGCGGTCTTCCTGTAGTGCGCTTAATATCGCGGGGAACCCAGTCGCTCACGGCTCTGGTCCAACGGTTGTCATTAAAGCGCATCACGTGTCCGGTCCACCTTATTTTACTTTCCTTGGCAAACGCGGCGGCGTCTCTAATCTTCGATCGTTGACGTAGGAGAGAACTTCGAATCCCGTCCCTCACTTGCGTGAAACGGGATACTCCTAGCATCACTCTCTCAATTGCGCGTTCAATGACGCTCACTGCGTTTTCTTCCTGCTTGCGAAATGCCCAGGTTTCGAAGCATAGGTCAAAGCAGGAAGTACGGCGGTGTTGAAGAGGTGAGCACGGAGCCGGGTATTCCTGGTCTTCTTCACTACATCCTCGATGCTCTTGTACGCTCCCCAAGCCGTCTCCTTCTGCCCAGCTCGGGGGTCAGGTCGTTCATCATGTTCAGTTCACGACCCAGATAAACGTAGCTGGTGCATTTGGATATGTTCGTTCCGTTGAGCGTGAATGAGGCATCGGAGACCCATCCGCTCCGCATGAACATCGTCTTTTGTAGATTCAGCTGAAGACCATGCATCTACATGTTTCGTCGAATTCGGTCAGCATTCGTTTCGCTTGGCTGATGCTAGGTGTTATAAGTACATCATCAGCAAAGCGCAAACGGTGTAGCTGCTGACCATCAATCTTCACTCCCATGTAGTCCTATTCCAACTTTCGCATTGCGTTCTCTAGGGTGGCTGTGAATATTTTGGGTGAAATTGTATCACCCTGTCGGACCCCCCTCTTCACGTCAATGAAGATGTTCTTGTAGAATGGCGAAATTCCGGTCGTGAAGTTACTGTACAACTCTCGAAGTACCTTTATGCACTGAGTAGCGACGCCTTGGTTGTCCAAGGCTTCCACGACCGCTTCCGTCTCAACTGAGTCGAAGGCCTTCTTTAAGTCAATGAAGGTGAGACAGAGCGGCATCTTGTACTCTCGTGATACCTCGATGAGTTTCGAAACAGTGTGAATGTGGTCAATCGTGCTGAATCCTTTTCGAAGCCCTGTTTGCTCGCATGGCTGTCCTTCATCCAAGACTTTTTCAATCCTATTAAGGATTACTCTTGCAAAGAGCTTGTAGATGACGGACAGTAGGCAGATTGGGCGATAGTTGCCGATGTCATGTGGATCTCCCTTTTTATACAACAACACGATCTTGCTGGTCTTCCACTGTTTAGGAACCTTGCATTCCGACAGATAACGTGTAAAGAGCCTCGCCAGGGTGTTGATGAGTACTGGCGGAAGGCTCTTCAGGTGTTCTGGTCTTATTCTGTCGGAATCGGGTGCCGTACGATTTCTTACCGACATGATAGCATGTTGTATTTCGGACGAGAGAACCCCTGGAATGACTTGTCCATCTTCCCTCAGATGGTGAGGAGGCACATGGCTGTCGAAGAGATCAGAGTAGAAGTCGTAGATGATTTTCTCCATCCCCCTTCTCGATGCAATGGCTGTTCCGTTTGGGTTCTGGAGAGCAGTCATCCTCGTCTTGCGACTGGCGAGGTCTCGACGGGCATAGCGGATGCTTTTCCCCGCCTCTGCAGCTTCAGCCAGCACTTCTGCTCTTCTCTCTTTAAGGTCTTCCTTTATCTCCTCTCTGCAAAGTCTTGCGAGCTCGGACGTGAGTTCTTGGTTCCCTGCGGCTCGTGCTGCTCCACGTTGGCGTATCAGCTCAAGAGTTTCAAGAGACAGACGCCTCTTGGTGGTTTTAAAACTCTCAGCCTTCTTCGCGCAGTCGTGAAGGTGTTCAACAAGCCGGTCATATTCCTCGTCGATGTTGTCCATTGCGGAATCTTCCCAAAAGCCGGCTAGCGTAGCGAAGAGATCCCAGTTGATGGTAGTCCTGCGATTTTTCTCTCTGAACTTGGCGGCTTTCTCTGCTCTCCTTGTGGAGGAAAATCTTCCTCGGAGGAGGCGATGGTCCGATCCCGTATAGGACTTTGGTACAACACCGACGTCCGTCAGGCAGAACCTTTTATTGACGATGATGTGATCTATTTCATTACGGTACCCTCCACCGGGGGACTCCCACGTCCAGCGTAGAGAGGAGGGCTTCTGGAATTGCGAGTTCCCATGGACGGTCTTAGTCGTCATGATGAACTCGGAGAGCCTCTCTCCCTGGTCATTCCATTGTAGGCCGTGGGTCCCGATGTGAAGTTCCTCCGGCGTTCTTCTTGGGCCAACCTTGGCGTTGAAATCGCCAATTATGACCTTGTAGAAGGCATGGTCTTCTCGGTAGAACTTTTCCAGGTCCATATAGAAAGCTTCGACTTCTTCTTCTTCGTAGCTTGATGTTGGAGCGTAAGCGATGAAGATAGTCAAAGCTGGTGTTGAGCCACATCTTCTCATCCGCAGACGTCCGATTCGGATGGTAAGTTGTTCAAAAGAGTCGATGTTCTTTGCCATACTCGTGTTGACGAGGACGCCAGCTCCACCAACACCTCTACTGTCGCATGTTCCTAAGAACAATTCTTCTCCAGTTTCATATACGGCGTTGAGACGTCGTCTCGTCTCCGTCAGTCCGATGACGTCGTACTTGATCTTCTTGACTTGCATCATCAGATCTTCGATGGCCGCTTCCGATGCAAGCGTACGTGCGTTGTAAGTACAGATCGCCATCCTAGTCCTTTTCCGTTTTGGTAGCCTACATGACTCCTGCAACCCCGTCCTACCTGGCGCTACCGTACCAAGCTTTCCTCCGGAATCAGAAGACTCTTTTCTATTACTGTTTTGCGTGAAAATTTTAAAACCCACGAGCAGGTTGCAAGCCTCTAGTACCATGAATTTCTGGGAGAACTTCCGTTCTCCCGGAGTGGACATGTGGAGCTTATTTGTTGGAGGCGACTCCAAACCGCCTCCCTTGCACCTCCCAGTCACTTGATTGCAGGCTTTTGGCCGGACCGACGTGCGGGATACAAGGATGTCATGTGTCAGTCTTGGCTCAGCAGAAACAGCGAGCCCATCTCCTGAATCCACCTGCGTCTCTGGGCAAGCACAAGGTCGCTTTTGGTCCGCGATTAGCCCCCTATTCGCCACCCGGGGACGCGCCACGTAGCCTCGCGACTAACCGGCTGTGATCCCTCTAGTGAGGGAGATCCGTGGGCGCTCACCTTGATAGCCACATAATCGTGATGTTAGCGAACCACCAATTGTTAGAGTTGCGCCTCTTTTCCAGGGTCTGAAGGCGACGAAACGTTAGCCAGAATAAAGGTCAATAACAATCTTTGCTCTGCTCAAAAAGTAGTACACAATTAGTATTGTAGTTATTGTTAATTAAACGAGTGAATTAAGACGATAGAAAATGTGGATATGTTACGTGCATATAGAACTCCTATAGTCAGGTCGAAAATCCGTTTTCTTTCCCTTGTCGACAGTCTGAGGGGGGATCTTACGATGCCAAGATTCAAAGAAGGTCGAACTTGGGACTTACTCAATAACTACATTGTCGCACATATCTTATCGCTGGTCTAGAACCCTACTATGCAATGGAAAAAGTGTTGCACGAGCAAATAGTGGAGATTTGGACATTATTACATTATTAGATCTAAATATAATCGGGCATTCGAAGGATACACGCTCTGAGCACGTACTAGCTAGATAATTTGCACACTTAAATGGTCAAAGTTACAAGATATTGCAAAAAGTTGTTACAAACCACACTGCCAAGGCCCAACCCAAATAAGTGAAATACCTAGAAAGACTATGGAATCTTTGAGAACCACTCTCCGTTTCCTTAACCTGAACTGCTGGGCACTGTCCACCTGAGGAGCTAAGGTCACTCGGTGTCGATAGGCAGTTCGTGCGAGATGCCAAGCCTCCCGCGATATGGAGAGAGACAAATAGGCTTCATTACTTAGTAACAAATACATTTATAATACTATGAGATATTTCAGAATATAAATATATATTTATATTCTTAAATATCTCAAATTGGTATTTTTGAGTCATTGTATAGGCCAACATGCGTTCCAAAAAAAAAAAAACCTTAACGTTTACTAATTGCAGCAAAACACATTGGAAGTGGATTTAAAGGCGAGTGACTTTATCCTTTATCTTATTTTTGAAGTCACCATCATTTTTGAAGTCCGTCACCCATATGCATTCGAGGGTTCCCAAGACAAGAATCACATAACTCGGTAGTCTCGCGACGTTTTTTTCTTTCTTCCTTCTTCTTTTTCTGCCTGTTTGAGTGTATGACACATTCTCTTTTCTTTCCTTTCAAAAAAATATGTGAATTGAAAAGAAGTGAGTTGGAAAGAAAGAAGTAAAAAAAAAAGATACAATGCACAGTAGATAACCGCAAAAACGAACAGATTTTGTTTTTTTTTTTTTAATCTGGAAGTGCTGAAATGAGCTAAACAAACGTGTCGGCGCTACGGCATTAACAGGTTAAAATTACATATTTTCAATATCACACGCACGGTGAAAACGGAGTGCAAAAGGTTAAAAGACGAAGACGCAAACGATTCTCATACGAAAACTACGTAAGCTATAAACTGCTCTTTCTTAGTTCTTCCAGGACAAGAGATGAGTGGAATTAAAGATACAAAGTGTAATCAGAATAGTTTTCCTGGATTAATGAATAATCAACTATTATAATAACTAACTTATTGAACATTTGTTCATGGTAAGCGAGAACCACTCAAAACCAAGCAACTAACAAGACTTCATGTACCTAGTGTCAAGTTATGTGTAGATGGTGAGCGAATTTCCGCTGAAATTAAACACATAGAGTGCGTTTCAAAAGCATGTATCCATCTTGAACCTGACGATTGCTCGCTCATTCCTGTTGAACTGAGATAGTCTCATTAAATTCCTCGTGATCGAAAATATTTGGCTACCTGTTTTTGGAAAGCGTTTTCGTCTCAAACGAGAATGGGACTTTTTTTTTGAAAAAAAAAGTTGCTTCTAAAGTAGTACTGCCAAAAGTATGTACCCTCTAGGAAGAAAATGAATCTTTATTGAACTTCAGTAGTCAATTGTGCCACCATTTTCTCTCATCACATCAAGCAGCCTATGATGCATACTGGTGAGAAGGTTTTGGGTCATGTTATCGTCGATGCTCTCCCATGCATTTGATATCGTTGCGTTCAGCCCTTCAACGGTACTGAACGGCCTGTTGATCGAGTAGACATATCGAACAACTATCCCCCAGATGTTCTCCATAGGGTTACAGCGTGGAGAGGACGCTAGCCAGTCTATAACTTGAATGTGATGTCGCTGGAGCCAATCTTTGATTGATCTAGACACATGAACTGCAGCGTTGTCTTGCTGCAGCACGTGTGCCGCCCGTCTTCTACCTTTCAAAAATGGCAAAAGGCTTGACTGCAGCACAAGTTGGTAGAGGGGTTTGCATAGCATTTTTGCTGATGTTCTGGTATGACCGGATGGACCGCCAAATTGTTGCTCTTGAGACAGAAAGGCCAGTTTTGAAGCGAATTTGGTTGACGGTCTACGTAGAGTTCGATGCGCGAAATCATTCGGTGATGCTGACTTGAAAGCACACCAGGACGACCAGAAACAGGTGCAGATCGGCAGCCATGAGAATTCTGTAAGTAACGATTGATGCATCCGTGCGAACGACCGATCTGACGAGCAATGGGTCGGTTTGTCAACCCAGTAACATTAAGGGTGCCGATTTGAGCTTGAGAGCACAGTTCCGCAAATCCGCATAAAGGTTTCAGTGAAGAACAGATCAAGCTGGTTATATGTGACAGGAATTTCCCACCAAAAGATGCACACCTTCCAGAGAGAGACTTCAACTTGATGAAAATCTCGAGGTGAATACAGTTGGAAACAAACAAATTCTTTCCAGAAAAGTTTCGTTCTCGTTTGAAACGAAAACTTTTTCCAAAAACAAGTAGCCAACTATTTTCGGCCACGAGGAATCTAATGAGACTGCTTAGCAGGAATGAGCGAGAAACGTAAAATCGTCAAATTGAGGGTGGATACATACTTTTGAGACGCACTGTATACTAACCATTGCTAATGTATAATATTAATGTTATACATTGAAACCCAACCCTCATTCCCTCTTTTCGGCATAACTGTTTTACAAATTTTAAAACGTGAAATAGGATTAATGAAGCCATTCTTGCTAGCACTACTCGTCGCTGCCGTTCACGACGGCTCCCTTCGATTCTGACCGCACGCTCAGCCGTGCCGCTTACACAACTGCGCCGAGGTTGAGATCGTTTTTATCCACTTATAGCGAGTGGTCTGAAGTTCGCAAGCGAAGTCACAAAAGTCTAATCGCGTATAGTCCGTGCTTCATGTTGTTTTGGCTCGACTATAGAAGCAAGTCGGACGGTTCCGCAAGCGACTGCGCTCGAAGCGGTGGGGTGGAGACAGCGGTTGGAATCGAGATGAGACAATGGTGATCTGCAGAGATGGGTGGCGGTAGCGAGGATCCTCACGCGATCCCAAAAGCTATGCTCCACCGCGCCGCTTCGAGCGCAACCGCTCTCGCAACTGTCCTTGCTTCATGTCGTTTTGACCCAACTATACTCAACATTTTTTTAAAGAAAAAAGATCTGTACAACATGACGACACTGTGCACACGACGACGACTTCATAGTCCCATTGTTACTGCTTCATTTTTTACGTCATTTTACAACATCAGAAAGGTGGAGTTTATTCATGTCCCTCTCTTAAAAAAATGGTTGTACAGAGAGTAATTCCTGTGTAGCTACTTGTGCATAGAATAGCGTCTTTTTTAAAGTCATCCTAGCGAAAAATAAGCTTTTCCACGAACGCTCGCCGCGAGAGAAAAGCAAAAAAACTTCGGTCCTAAATGTGCTGAATCTCAACCTCCATTCTCCTAACAAGAAAAAGGTAACTTTACAGCTGCTTGGAAATGTTCTTGGAGAGATAAAACCTTCATAGGGTCACTCCTAGCAGTGTCTTCTTATCAGTCAATTTAAAATTAAATAATAATTAAATTTAAAGCCAGTTGGTTGCTTCTTTAGTCGTATTTTAGGACATGGTTATAATAGAGCCAAACATAGGAAGAGTTGAAGCACTTTGTTTGTGAAGCTTTCTGAAAGTCCAAAATGCGCCAAAGAATAACGGTGTGCAGTGGTGTGCTGAACTCAACATGTGCAAGCAAAAGGCGTTTAGTTATTCGAGGATTCTACATTTTCCAGACAGAGTGGAGTGGTACGTTTAAGATGGTGATCATTAGCATACTGCTTGAATTGCAACTGTACTCCACCAACGTCGACATTTTACGAAGTCCGGAATTGTGATCTGAACTTTTTAAAATGATCGTTGAAGCTGTATTCTCAACAGTCAATAACTACGATAATGAAATGTGACTCCCAATCCATGTCATAGTTGCTAACGAAAAATGATTGCGGCAGCCTATTTGGCAGTTAGTTTAACGGATAACACGCTTTTCTCTCTTTCCACCACGTCCAATCTCCATGCAATGCATAATTTAAAAAAAAAACTCTTTTTCAATTGTTTTAAATAAGGTTCAACTGGAAACTTGTGCGAACAAGCGCAGTGTGGATCTGAACTGGTCCCGACTTTGCGCTACTAACAGTTACACTAAAAATAAGAGAGAAAACCATACCTTTCATCCATAAAATATCGCCAATTGTCCAACATGTGTATCCACTTCATTTCACGACTCCTCAGTTTTACTAAGTTAATGATAGGTCCAGAAGTGCTAGCAAGGAGTGGGGTTTGATAACATAACTTATAGAATAACACTAAAAGCAGAAGAAACCTTGAGGACTCCCCTTCCTGTGGCAGGAAGAAGCCGAAGCGATCAGTTTCAGGTGTTGCTTCTCCATCATCCCCTGCTCCTTCCTCCAGGAGAGTGCTACATGCACGACTTATAGTAGCGCTCTCGTAAGCTGATTCAGTCTGCATGAGAGATATATAACGGAACTTTCAACTATATGTATGAATACAATATGCAGTATTCATATACACTGTACAAACGAATACAAATACAAATACTGGTTGTTATCCTTTGCCGAAAATTGTATATATGACACGTACAATATATATATATATATATATATATATATATATATATATATATTATATATATATATATATATATATATATATATATATATATATATATATATATATATACAAAGCGTGCAATCATGTATTCGGAAGCATAGTTTCGTTTTATCTTATCAGCACATCGTCACAAAGACATATAGTAGGGTCAAAACGAGATGAAGCACGGTAGAGTTACGTAAGGCTGCCCGCAGAGTTCAGAGCAGCGCGGGCGCGCTGTAGATTCTAACCGATACGCTCCTCCGTGCTGCTTCGTATGTCGTTTTGAACCTACTACAAATTCGCATACATTCCTGCAGTAAACGCACCTCTCCTGGTCTTTCCGGTCGCTCCTTTTTGAATGGGAGTAATTCTGCAGCTCTAATATTGTTTTGATGCTTGCGCTCATCGACCTCTTTGGGAATCAAAGCAGCAAAATCAATAAAATTTTCTGCATGCGAAGCTGTATAACATTCAGGAGGACAGCTAACAGTTAATCGCTCCGATACTGCATCTCCAAACGAAGAAGTACTCTCCAAAAGTGCCGAATCCATGGCCAGGCAGAGTGTAATTTCAGGTAGTCATCACTGAAAAAGTGGAATCAATACAATGGAACTCAATAGGTTTACAGAAAGATCTTCGGTACAACGAAGCAGATGTTACAACCATCAGACTGTTAACTTGGCAGTAGTTCGTGGTGCAAGGAAATATTCTCGGTTCAGAGCAGCTCATTCGACCTCATGCACTCATGTTTCACCTAAGCGTGTACGTGTACGTCGTCGGAGACTGATCCGAGCGGACAGGTGGCAGCATACGGAAACATGCGATTCCATGATTGTGGTTTCATGCTCAATCATGTTGATGTAGTGTTATGGGATTGAGGATAACCTCTTGCTCTATTTTTACCTTTAGCATTTTGAAGGTCGTCTAGTGACTTAGACCCAGCTCTTCAAAAAGGTTTACATTGTTTATTCTACAGCTAATGTCTCACAAATACAAAGATATGAGGATAATTTTCCACAATTTTTAAATGGGCTTTTTGAGGACTTGTACTTTTCTGCAAGAATGTTTGAAACAAACAGCATGCAATCGAACTTCGCGAAAAATGCAGAATTTTGTGCTATTCTAAAAAAGTTCCACAACTAAGTTCCGCCAGAACAAAGAAAAAACGCTAGTCATCACATGAACTGGTTGAAACACCTAGAAACATTGATCGAACAACGAAACAAATAGCAAAAACTTGACCGAGAAAGAAATCCATATAACACAGTAAAAGTGACAGTAAAATTGACAAGTATGACATTCGACAGCTGCGGCACATGATATCACAACTAGCAGTAGAACTTAATGAAGAAGCCACACATAAATGAGGCAGAAAATCAAAATCACAAAAGGACTCCATCTAAAGGCGATTAGGCGTCAATTATGTTGTGTACGTGCAAGAACACATGCTGGGTCTACGTGAAACATTAAGTGAAGCAAAAAGTTCTGAGCGCTTTCGCTAGATGTCCTTAGTGAGCCATATCTCACGTTGTAAACATCACATCGGGTCATACTATACGGTGATTCCAATGTGGAATTACGAGAAAAAAGCTGGGGGAAAAGATCGTAGTGGACGATTCCCTTCCAATGGCGATGAGCCGTCCAAAATCGCCAAGGCCGGATTTACGGCCAAGAGGGTTTTGCTATGTGTTTTGTGGGATTACAAGGAAATCATCCATTATGAGCTCCTCCCATCGGGCCAAGCAGTCAATTCAGACCTCTACCGTCAGCAAATGATCAGACTGAAGCAGGCGATCGACCGGAAGCGGCCAGAGTTGGCCTTAAGAAAGCTGTTGTGTTCCATCAAGGTTACCCAGGCTGCACACATTTTTAACGACGCGTCAGAAGCTCCGAGAGCTTGGATGGGTAGTTCTACCGCAACCGCTGTATAGTCCACACCTGTTACCAAGCGACTATCACCTTTTCAAGCATTTGTAAAGTTTTCTTTATAGTACAAAACTGGCCTCAAGTGGGACTTGTGAAAGTGAAGGAAGGTTTTTTGTCAGTAAGGACTTCTTCAATCGCGAAATTATGAAGTTGGAAAAAAACAAAATGGACAAAAGTTATCGAACAAAACGGCGCATATTTGATCTAAGTTGGCCCTAACTATGTTAATTTCATCGTCGAAGAAAAGCGAAAAAAACGCTCAGAACTTTTCACTTCTCTTCTCATATCTGAGGGGAACGGTGAAGAAGTACCCGTATGATGTGCCGCCACATATCCAGGAGGCTAATGAGCGTCGTTAATTGCACGGCACGTCTCCTGACAGCGTCGTGATCGCTACAGTAGCCTGGTTGCTCCTCTTGTGCTAAGTCTCGCTGACGTCCCTCCCACACTACCCTCCCTGTCCATTTCGCCGCGTCTGCTGCTCTTACGAGGAGTTTTCTTCGCCGCGCCCGCAACTCTTACGAAGCTTTTCTAGAATCGAAGGAAAATGAAAGTGCCTGATATTAGATGTTTTTTGAGACTCTATATAAAGTATACTTGTAAGTTAATATAAATGAAAGAGGTTTGTATAAATGCCATTTAAAAATGCGAGTGAAAATGAAAATATCCTGTTTTGACTTGTTAAATGGAAATTAATCATTAATCTCTTGGAATGCAAATGATGCTCCAGAGAATTTCCCCTCATCGGTGTTATGTTATTTTTTAACTTTTTTTTTCGCCTTCTAGAACATTCTTTTTACCTATCTAGTTGAGCAAAAGTGGCACCCAAAGACTAGCGAGGCGCGAATAATGCCTCGCAGACATATATTGTACCTAAAGGTATATCTCGAAGATACAAAGGTCTCTGTTCGCCACTAATACACCTAACCGTCATCTTGATTTTATGTAGAGGATAGATAGAAGTGAAGCGATAAAACGCTGTTGAAAGAAGTTTGAAGAACGATATAAAGTTTTATTCTATAAAACGTACAAGGAAGTACTGAAATATTTAAGTTGCGCTCCATATAAACTATAACTAAACTGAATTCGTTAAATAACATCGTGACAAACATATACTTATGCACTACAAGTTTATATAGAACAGTTCGGGCGTGAAATGTGTGAAACTATGAAGTGCCATGAAAATATATTCATTTCTTTTCCTTTATTTTTTTTATTCTTTTGCCTGCAGCATCTTTTTGAGATAATCTTTATTTGTTTGAAGTTGCTCAAGTGAGGTCAATGTAGAACACGCATATCACTCTTATCAATTATCATATCTTTGACTCTTTGACACTCTATGATATGTCTCTGATAATATATCTTTTAATTGGATGAAAGGATATAGTTTTTCTTCTTAAATCCCGATCATATGCGCTCAATTTACTATTTTCGTACACCAGAACTTGGTGGGTCAATTCGTTCTACACTCCTCTCCCTTCTAAATTCGCAGTATCCGCTGCTTCATCGCGGCGCGAATGTCGCGCGCAGCGTTGACTGGATAGCAATAAGGGGGCGTGGTCTAGATGATCTCAGGCGGTTGTGGAGGATGTCCAGCTGGTGGAGTGGCAGCCGTGATTACGCGGCGCTGAAGGGAGGTCAGGAGTGGTCAGCCGGTTTTCACGGGTACCTCTTGTCCCGCACCCCATATCCGACTGTACGGGCGATGTTTGAGAGGGATGTTGGGTTGGATATAACTTGACTTACTTGACTTGAACGAAGGGACGATGTTATAACATAACGCTGTTATCTGTATCTTCGCCCAGGTGTGTCTTCTTTGAACAAATCTGGAAGTATCATGTTCGATCTTCAGCTAGAACTCCCATACAATCTGTTCATTTGTCGCTATTCCGTTACCTATGAAACATTACATCTTGCCTGAACTCAGTATGAACCAAGTGCCCTTAAATCTTCCTTTGCCATCCACGTCCAGAGCTTCCTTTTCCGCTTAGGCATTTTCCAGTGTGGGGATGTCCTCAAGGCAATTAGGACTAGGAGATCTGATAGTCTCCTAATTATGTGACTAAAGAAGCGAAGAAAACTTGGATTAAGTGTTTTGGGGGTGGAACAAGCACGTTCTTACTCCCGTAAGTTCTACTAGGTTGGTGCGAAAATAATGCGTTCGTTCTCAAACATTCACTCCGAGACGCTATAACTCTCCTCAAAATCAACTTTATCAGCCGAAATAGGAACCATTACAGTCCACGCATCTTCGCCAACGAGTTTGCATATTCTCGCTGCATAAAAGTCCAAGCTTTTGAAGTCTACGAACTTCCGGAAGTCGTTTTCGGCACCTTAGTTCTGGAAGATGCTTGCTCTCAGCCACTTGTCTAAATCTTTGAAAAAGTGATAGCCGGTTGGCGAAAGGTCTGACAAATATGGTGGGTGAGGAAGAGTCTCGGAGCCTAACTCGTCCAACTTCAGTACCGTCATCTTTGAAATGTGTTTTCAATTTTCACGAAGCTGCGGTAGATTACACCTGTCGCACATCAGCACACTGTCACCATAGTCATCTTCGGGTGCATTTTGGGTTTTGAAAAGTGCTTGGGAGCTTCATCCTTGTCCATTTATTGAAAAGGACGGTTCGTGTTGTCTTAAGGGACCCATTCCTCATCGCATGTAACAGTACGGTAGAGAAATGAATCGTTACTGTTGCGTAACAGAAGCGTTGAGCACATCTCAAAACGGCGGTTTCTTTCTCACTCAGTTTATGCGACACCCACATGTTCAACTTTTCAGTTTCCCAATTTTTTTTTCGAAATGGCGGATGACTGTTGAATGTCAGTGCCAGTTCTTGGACAACCTCTCGTGTTGTTTTAAGCAGATCATCTTCGATGACTGGCTTCAACATGTGTCTTCAACCTCAGAAGGGCGGCCGCGACTTTTCTTATCTTCGAGGCTCATGTTGCCACAACGAAACCTTTGGAACCAACGCCGCACAGTGGATTCGGTGGTGATTTCTCTCACCCGAAACAGCGTTGATAATCCTGTCTCCGCTACAGGCCTAGGTTGAACTAGTAGAAGAATATTCGATGAAAATCTTGCCCGAACATATAGTCTTCTAAGTATTGGTGCTGACCAAATACTGTTTTTCGTCCAAAATCACTTCAGCACTAATATTCACAACGAAATGCGCTACAAAAAGCTATACGGCTTCTAATATTAAAGATGAATGTGAAGGGGAAAAACATTTGTCGTGAAGAGAAGGCAACGAAAAACGCGCATTATTTTTGGGCCAACCTTATATCTTCCTTTTTCTATTGGACTTTTTATACAGCTCCACATGTCACAGATCCTCTGGAAATAATGCTTAAGTTTGAGGCCTCGACTGCCTTAGTTATTCACTTCAGAAGTAAGAGTGCAGTTGAGTAAACGCCTAACTACACTTTACCCGAAGATCTTCTGAGACTAATTTATAGGGTTGTTGCGTAGACTGTGCTACCCAAATCTCCTATGCTTACGTAATGGAAAAGAGAATAGCAAAAAGGAGAACTCGCAGCTTGATTTCAGGTCGGAGGACCGACGACAAATACTACAAATCTGGTATGGTGAGAGAATCCGCGGAGAAGCTAGAGATAGGATTGAAAGATTGCCTTGTCGGATCGGAGATGGTTCCACTCATCTAATCCTAATCGTCGTAAAAAGACAGCGCGTAAAAAACGGCTTTAATTTGTACGAGGTACGTTAGAACGCTGTACATGGCCTATGTAACCTATGTACCTACCAGCAGCCTATTCATTGGTCTCACTTGAACGGGGTGGTGAGAGGACATCACTGATCTTCGACCGCACGCAATTGGACGTGGGGCGTGCTCAGTGGTGGCGCATTGCAAGTGAAATCGTTGTAAAAACGACGTCTTCAGCACCGTTTATTTTGACGGACGATTAGAGAGTGATGAGGGGAATCACGCCGGATCCTGCAATCTACAATCCCATCGCTAGCTCTTCCAATGGATTTATTCACCACGTCAGATTTCGGGTATGCTGTCTTTAGGGAGTTGGATCCTAGACTGAATCTAGCGCACCTTCGCTGAATATTGCTCTCACAGCTGCCGTCGTTTCTCAGCATGCATACACCCTAATTCCTGCGGTGGGTATTCATGATTCCTATATCTGCTTGCATTTATCAGGGAGAATGCTGCATGCTGCTCGAAGGAAATACTACTGTATCGTCGACGTACTCGGAATTGACTAAGCGACCTGATGGGAATAGAACGACGTTAATGGAAAACTGTTCAACTATTCTTCGCAGCATGTTATCAGCACACAGAGTTGAAGGGGCATCTTACTCCAGTTTGCACTTCGAACGGTGAAGTAGGTCAGATTGGTGTTTAAGCCGTAGCAGTTGTTCTTCGATTCAGTCAATTAATCTAGCGAACTTCCCTTGGATCCCATCGGCGAGAGAGTTGAGAAGGCGGCATCGATGATAAGAGTCGAAAGCGGCTTCGATGTCCCGATAAGCTGACAGCATAGCGTTCTATTACTGCTGTACTGCTCTGCTCCAAAATCACACACACACACACACACACACACACACACACACACACACACACACACACACACACACACACACACACACACACACACACACACACACACACACACACACACACACACACACACACACACACACACACACACACACACACACACACACACACACACACACACACACACACACACACACACACACACACACACACACACACACACACACACACACACACACACACACACACACACACACACACACACACACACACACACACACACACACACACACACACACACACACACACACACACACACACACACACACACACACACACACACACACACACACACACACACACACACACACACACACACACACACACACACACACACACACACACACACACACACACACACACACACACACACACACACACACACACACACACACACACACACACACACACACACACACACACACACACACACACACACACACACACACACACACACACACACACACACACACACACACACACACACACACACACACACACACACACACACACACACACACCTTATTATATACCATGGTTGTGGAAAATGTTGAGCTTGTGTCGTAATTACTAGAGGAGGTGAGGATAGAGCGATGGTAAGATAGTCACTTAGAAACGATTTATTGCACCTTGAACCCACACCACACTAAAATTGACATTTTGCAATTTCTGGTTGCTCTAAGCGCGCTTTAATGCAGTCAGTATGGTGACGATGGCTCAGCCCATGCATAATATATGTCATATGTTATCGTGTGAAGCAACCAAAGAATCCACATCACCTGCACAAAAGACATTTGTGAAGAGTATTTAGGTTGGAACAAAATACATTAGTAGCATCCCTAACCATTTTCATCAAACTCCCTTACCTTTATCCCAGTTCTATCCAGTCCCAGTTTTATCCAAAGCATTCTGTATTATTTAGGTTCTAAAAAATGAGATGAAACATGAGACCGTAAAATGACGACTTTGTAGTGCAAACCTTCTTTTCTGAAATACTACTAAAAGTACTCCTAGAGGTACCTTTTATAAGAAGTTATTTACGATCTTCCAGACCTAGCAAGATGCACGGAATCTGAAATCTTCAGGCCACTAAACTATATTAAATCTGCGTTTAAACAGTTGAAAACGTTGGTGTCTTCATCGTTTAGGTTGCTTCAAGTTCCTTCCTCTTTTGCAGAGTAACCTCAGTGGGGTCTCGACCCTGCACGGTCCCATTATCACATTACTTACTTAGATACTTAGATGGCCCGTCTTCACTGGACGTGCGGGCCCCAGCATCTCTTCCACTTGCTTTGTTCCCTAGCCATTGTCATCCAAGATGTTCTCAAGTTTCGTGAGTGACGTTGACGAGGTCCTTGAGCCGTATCCAGCTGAACTCTTAGCTGGTCCATCCGTGTAGCGAACACGTCACCCCATCTCATTGGCGGTCTCCTCGAAGGCGTTTAGCGTCCCTTGGGATCCACTCTAGCGTTCTTTTAGTCCATCTATCGTCGATTCTTCTCATGATGTGACTGGCCCATCTATGTTTTGCTTTCCATATATATTCCGCTGACATTCCTCTTCAGTCGGAGCAGCGAAGACCTGCTAGGTGTTGCGTGCGCCGGTTAAACTTCAGAAGGCCTCTCAAGGGCTCTGTGGGTAGTAAGTAGCTTCCTAGACGTGGCCGCGGTGTCTGCCCACGTCTCCGCTGCGTAACAGAGCGCTGGAAGAACTGTCGAGTCGAACAGATGGGCACGAAGATCTTGGTCCGTCAGTAGGTCTGTAGCTTCCCTGATGGCTGCGAATGCTGCCCATGCTGCTCTCATTCTTCTATTCAGTTCTTCCTTCAAGTCGTTTTCCATGTTCATAGAACGTCCGAGGTATACGTATGACGAAGTTTCCACGATTTGGAAGCCTTCAAGTTGTACTCCTTCGTCCTCGCAGTAGGCATTCTTCATGAACTGTGTCTTCTTTCTGTTTATTCGCAGTCCTATTCTCTTCCCTGCTTCGTTCAATTCCTTGAGCATCGTTTCTGATTCATTGGTACTGCTCGAAAAGAGAACGATGTCGTCCGCGAAACGAAGGTTCGAGAGAAAACTTCCATCAACACGTATGCCCCTTTCTTCTCAGGAAAGTGATTTTATTATCCATTGCAATGCAGCCGTGAACAGCTTCGGCGATATAGTATCGACTTGTCGCACCCCCTTTCCAATGGGTATGGTGAGGGAGCGGTGGAAAAGCTGTATTTTCGTGGCGCATCGATCGTAGCAATTGGCTAATGTCCTCACATACGAAGCGTCCACACCTTGATCGACCAGCGCTGACAGTATTGCATTCGTTTCCACGCTATCGAAGGTTTTCTCATAGTCGACGAAGATTAGAACAAGGGGCAGGCGGTATTCCCGACAAAACTCTATGACCCTCATGGTCTGGATGTGGTCCAAGCAGCTGAACCCCTGGCGGAATCCAGCTTGCTCTTGAGGGTCGGCTTCATCCAACGTCCTTGATATGCGCGTGAGGATGATCTTGGTAAATACTTAGTATAACATGCTCAACAAGCATATCGGACGGTAGAAAGGTGCTCTTGGTCACCTTTCTTATAGGTAAGGACGGTTCGCGAGGTCTTCCACTGGTCTGGGATCCTTTCTTTCTGAAGGTAGGATGTCATGTGCGCTGCTAAGATTACATGGAGTGGATGGCCACCAACCCGAAGAAAGTCTGCTAATATAAAATCAGGTCCGGGGCTGTGACAGGTTTCATGCTCTTGATAGCTGATGAACGGAAAAGGTTCGAGTAGAAGCTCTCCGTAATTATTTCCATCTCACGATGAAAGGGCATGCGAGTCCCGTCTTCGCTCAGCAAGGCTGCTAGCGGAATATTATATTCGCGGAGATCCCTGCGACACTTCTTTAGACTCGTTCTTCTTTGCGCTGCTTCCAGAATCTTCTTCTGCCCGTACTTCATAAGATCCTCCTGCAACGCTTTTCTGCAGCTAGTGTCTGCTACTAACCGCTCAATGTGCGATGCATTCGGATCATCCCTCAAAGCCCTTCTTCTTTCCAACAATTCCTTGGTGGCCTTCAAAATTCGATCCAAGTTTGTCGTGTGCGGCTTCGAGGCACGTTCAGCACAGGCTCGTAATCCTCTGAGCAGCATCTCGTAGTCCACGTTTGGGTCCTGCTCGATGTGCCAGTCACTTTGGGACAAGGAGTACGCAATCATCGTAGACGACTTCTTTTCTCCTTCGTTGCCGATAGCAGATGTTCTTTTCCATCGTGTGGCTAAGACGATTTTCGCACGAAGGAGACGGTGATCAGAACCACTACAAAAGGATGGTACTACTGAGACGTCAAGTAGACACCACCTCCGGTTGATGAGTATGTGGTCGATCTCCGCACGAGTTGCGCCATTGGGCGACTTCCATGTCCACCGACGATGATCTTTTTCATGAAAAGAGAGTTCCCATGAAAAAGGCGAGCGGCGGACAACAGCCCGGCGAGACGATTGCCATTTTCATTCCGGTCTCCTAGTTCAAATCTTCCAATCCTGTATTCCTCTTCTGTGGCTTTTGCGTTGAAGTCTCCGACGAGGAATTTGTAGAAGGACTTCTCGTTGCGGACTAGTTCCTTCAGCTCCTCATAAAACGCGTCCAATTCGGATTCATCAGCTGCTGATGTTGGTGAGTAGCAGTTGATGATACTGATGGATTTTTGGCGCAGAGGGCGGAGGCGAAGAATGACCAGACGAGGTGACAGGATCTCGTGAGTATCGACGAGATGGACGACAGATGGGTGCACAACAAAACCAACACCGCCTACATTTCGCGACGGAAACTTCTCTCCACGAATGACGAGTGTACCGTCATTCATCTGTCGTACGTCGCTTCTTCTGCACTTGGTCTCCTGCAGAGCAATCACATGAAATTTGATACGCTCTGCAGCTCCGAGAAGGGCATGCAGGTCAGCGTCTGTGGAAACTGTTCTCGCGTTGTAAGTACACAGTCTGAGACAGTCTCCATGGCGAGTCGTACGTGTGTCGCCTTGGTCCAGAATCAATGACGTCCTGAGTAACCTGAGATTTGATCGCCTCTCAGCGGTCGAAATACCGTCCCAAGTCTGAGACGGCAGAGCCCAGTGTGCAGGGTACTGAGGCAGTGCACATGCTGGAGTGGCAAAAAGATTTTTTCCCAAACTAAGCAGCCATTCCACGGCGAGCTTAGCTTTCACCACAAGTTGTCGCCCAACCTATAAGGATCAGGGAGCCTCCTTGCGACATTTTGCCAAGACGGTGGTGAATCTTAGCAGTGGTTTATTCTTAGCTAGGCTTCCGATTCCGAAAAGTCGGAATATCGGATGTGTCGAACTCCTTCTCAGCTTGGGAGACCCTGCCGGAGGACGAACCTCCGCTGTGCATCGCAGTTCGACGCCTAGGGTCACCTCCACGCCACTATGAGACTGTAAACCGTTGTGGAGGATTATCACATTGTCAGAAAAAAACGTGATTTTTCCTTTTTCTTTTCCGTCGCTGCTATGGAGTTCGACCTATATAACTGGCTCATCTCTCTCTCTCTCTCTCTCTCTCTCTCTCTCTCTCTCTCTCTCTCTCTCTCTCTCTCTCTCTCTTAGTGTCTTAGTGTCTTAGTGTCTTAGTGTCTTAGTGTACTATGCCTTAGACAGTGTTCGAAGATTTTTCAAAGGTTTTAGAACGGAATATTTCAAAACTAATATTTCAACAGCCTTTACTGCAATTTTGGTTCCTCTCCCACTTAGTGTTTTCTTGCTTCTATTACCCACCGAATTCCTTTTTTGCCTTTTTTATTCCTCTGCGAATTCTTGAAGCAACGGTTATGGAACACCCAAAAATCCTTATACACTGAATAGCTAGTAACGGAGAAGTTCCATCACCTCCCTTTACCCAGCCAATGATTCACTGTAGATCCTGAGATTTAGGACTGCCGCTTCCTTCTGAATTGGAGTGAGTGCTGCTGTCTTTCACACAGTGGTATCTTTCTTTCAATAACTTTAACTTTTTCAGCCTCATTTTCGGTGGCTTTTTCGCCTTCATGAGTATTCTGCACCGCATCCGCTGATTCCTGTCCCGTCTCCAGAAGTGGTGATGTGTATGGGGCACTGAGACTCTTGGGATCTTTGCCCGAATCGTTCCGATGAACAAATAGCTGGTTCAGTGAATGTTTATTGCCACAACTAGGCGTCCACTCGTGAGCAACGAAGGCGAAGTATATTTAAGCGAGCAAGTGACAGCTAGCATAAGCGGGCCACGCCCATATACTACTGGAGTTGCAGTGAGGTCACGATAATTGACCATCTTCGCTAGATAATATGATGGATGTTTTGGCCATTTGAAGCTTCGTTAGTGTCGTCTGTCGAAAGCATTCTTTTCACCTTTCGGAGACTTGGCGGACATTCGATGGATGATACCACAAAGATTTTGTCCTTTTCCAAATGTTATCACTAGTTGATTTGGTTCTTCCACTAAGCCGCCGATGAATGATGAAAAGCCGTCAATGTTGGAGTCGTTCTGATGTTTCAATTACATCCACAGCAACCATGTCTTAAGTACACATCGCGGTCAGCTTCCAAGTGTTGTCATGCTAGAGGCTGAAACAACTGAAGTCTAAGCTTCAACCTTTTTCAACCTTCAGCTTTTTCCCCAGAGCGAATTGTAGTCTAAGCTTCGACCGTGATAGTTTTGCCTTTACGAGCCCTAGGTGATAATTGACTCGGCTACATAGCGCTCCTGTTTCGCCAGTGTACTCGGCCCCACATGACTCTAATTTGTTCAGATACTGCGCAACTATCTTGCATTCCATTCGGACAAATGACACAATTTGGTGTCTGTCACAGGCGCACTAGCTGCTTCTTAAGGTTCGCAGGAGGTATGTTTACCACTCTGACCGAGTCCTGCAGAGCCGCCCGATGCTAGCTTGCTCGCACCTCTTTGCTCACATTATCTAAAATAAAAGAAAGACAGAAGGGTTTTCAAATTTCATTGTTTTCAAATTTCGCTTGCACGATTATCAGGCGGGTCCCCAAGACTCAGTCAAAGTTGTTGACATACAAACTTGAAGAAGCAACTAGTTCGCAATTTTGCGCATTGCAGGCTTTGTGAGCGTTTTACGAAGACAGATAAATTATTCACAATAGATAAATTATTCACAATAATGACTGCTTTGACTCTGTCAAATAGAATCTTTGAAGTTGCTTTCTCTTGTCATGTTTTTTTTTTATTTTATTTTACAAATTATTCTTAGCGAAAGCCACAAAACATCTGGGCGACACATGAATTAACAGCCCTCAGACTGCAAAATCTTGCGCTACTGAACTTATGGGGTGAACCTATCCTTTCGTTATCCACTGTAGTTCTATTACTCCGCGTAGGTAATAGCTCTCCATATAATAGAGAAGTCGAGAAAGTAAAGGCTTCATTCATTCCATTAATGATGTTCATTAAGAAAACAAAACAAATAAAAAACAGTAGACTTCCAATCTCGATTGCATCGTCATTGCGAAAAATAGTTCATTATAGACGTTTTCCTTATAAAAACACCTAAACTTGAGTTGTGCCCTTCAACACCAACCGATTTAAGCTAAAATGTGAAAAAAAACGCTACATATGCAATCGCATCAAAAAATACCTCATCTCTATGCTACGTTCCAAAGCGCCCAGCTGACGCTTCAGCGAAGCAGCAAAGCTGAAACGTCAGGTGAATGCCTCATAACGAAGTCCACAAGACCGAACGGTGGAGTCACCAGCCACCACATGTCCTCGATCCGATTGCAGTTAGCATCATCCACTAGCATACTAGATGAACATAAAGATAGGAGAAATAAACACGTCTTTATCAGGAATAAACCCAATTGACATCAAACATAAAAGGAAATAATAGTGGAGACGCCAAATTGACTAATCTGTGATTGGAAAATACCAACTGCCGGCGCATTCAGATTCAATGCAGCATTGAACATATTTCTTCTCCACAAATCACTTAATTGCAGAAGAAGAGCATTAGAAGTTTATACAAACATCACTAGTTCGCACCACGCGAACAAACGGAAACATACGAGGCCGACAGGTAGCAACAATCAACACAAGTAGTAAGACATATTGAAGAGGATGTGGAACGACGACAAATGAGAAAACCTAATAGAACATTTCATGGTGATGTCCCAAATCCGCGGAAGAGAGGAACTGTGCGGGAGCTAATCCACACAACGAGGAAGGAGTGTGAGTTAATTGACGTCCTCAGACTTACAATTTGCAAGAGGAACATTTACTGCTGTGGAGGAGCAGGTGAAACGATCGGCATCGGCTGCTGAGAACCACTGGCTCCTGGTTGGAGCATGGTATTTTGCGACTGTGATGCTTTTTGCTTCAACATCGTCCAGTCAAAAGTGTAGTCGTACTGAAAACCAAAGAAATGAAATGGATTTCGTTTGAAAAATGGGAGTATAAATATTTCATTATGAAGCAAAGTAAAGATAACATTTGAATAAATCTAAAATTAAACTAGCAAGGCTTTATAAAAGAAAGCAAGGCATACTATATATCCAGTTTCCAAATAGCAAAAAGCAAGAAACCAAAGTTATTGCTTATTCGTTTTCTACTTGTTACTTACCACAGATTCAGCTAATTTCATTATTCACAGTAAATCATTCTTACAGTGTTCCCAGTTAGGTTACGATATACTCCAAAACAGAAGGGATTCGAGAGTGAAGTCTCTCCAGCCCAGCCTCTTTTCCTAGAAGACATTATCCGTTACAGCTGCGTGTAGCTCTGCTCAAGATGGAATGTTCGATTTAAAATAAATTAAAATGCATAACTGATGCGTGATCGACTATGCATTTTCTCAAAAGGTGTAAGCGTTTCAGCAATTCGCTTCCATCGCAGCGAAAACAACAAAAGACCCACTCATATTCAATAGTTACCAACGGCTGAAATCAATATTCCTAAACGCAATGAAGTATAGCCACAGTCGGCGAGCTACCAACTCTCGAAACCCTACACACTGTATCCGCAGTAACCCGGCGGTTAGGAAATCACTATAAAATCTCAGCAAAAGTCACAAATTTCTCAATAACAATAACGATATTGCAAATAAAAAAAACAACAATGAGCAACAACTGTTATCACAAAGGGTGATCTTCTCACAATAAATACTCGAAGTGAATTTTCATTAGCATTCATTTTCATCTGTTTTGATTTTGTAGAACTTCATAGTTCACCGTCCCCTCCCCACCTATGTTCCAGGTGGCAAAAACATAGAAAAGTAGAGAACGACAGAGCATTCGCACTAATAGTAAGAGTACGTGCATCGACGGAAATCATTAAAGAAAACAGAAGGACGTCGTCGAAACAGAGGAGCGATGCAATGATATCTACCAAAAACAGTAGATGCTTGCTGGCGGAACTTCACGGATGCGAAGAACGGTATTACGTTGGATACATAGTTATTGTACACTTTACACAAAAAAAATTGACGTTTGATAGCTGAGACAACTTTTTTTTCCAGGAGGCTAAAGTAAAAGCTAGGTGATTCTAGAAGTTTCCTACCCAAAGTTTACAAGAACATCGCGTCGCTGTTGCGCCACCGTCGTAACGCGAATAGATCGACGTCGTCTAAAAGCCTTCCTCCACGAGTGGGAACCACGCAGTCCACCACGTTAGGCGGCTACCAAAATCAGCTAGGCCTTGAGAGAGGAAAACGTCAACAATTGGTTCCGCCGCTTCGACGAGAACTTCGCTTTCGCCGACTTGTCACTCACGGGAAATTTTGCGTAGTCTGTTAGAGCAGTTCACGAATGCCACAATGGTCGCCCAACTCGGCGTTAGTAAACGCACCATCGAGGTTCACCTACACGCTTTGGACCATCGGAAAATTCAGTCGAGACTGAGACCAACGTTCACGATGCGTGAGCATCTGTCAACGTTCATGCCGCGTGAGCATCTGTCAGTCGTAGCTGCGTCGCCCGCGCCAATCGGAGTTTCCGGAGATATCGTCACGAGAACCAGAAGCTGGGTCCTGGATAACGATAGACGACGTGCGTGCTGGCTCCTAGACGTTCAGCCACTGCACTTAACTCCGTCCAGTTCTTCTCATCTTGAACATACGATCCTTCAGGAAACACGGAGTTCCTTCTCAACCGAAAATCGACACAGTAGTTCTGAATGATAAACAGTGCAGAAAAAAATTAGGCCGTGTATCTATTTATGTTTGTGTGCAAACCAAGAAGATTTGCTGTGCAGATGAAGCTTTGTTACAAGGCGCATCCAAGGCACTGTAAAAGATATGCTTATGGTTCTACTGCCAAAAAGAAGTTCGCTTTTGCATGCCCGAAGACAAGATCAACGTACACATGTGACATGTGTGTGCCGCCTGTAGCACTGGAGATTTCAATCAGGAGAAGCGTCTGGGAAGGAAGTCAATTCAATTGCATCTATTGCAATAAGAATGCAAAAACCACAGGACATCGAGAGCGAAGGGGTTTGGAAAGGCATAAGGGGACAGGAACAAACAAATCTCAACTCTGCCAGACGCCGTCGGTAAGGCAACGCGCCGTCAGTTCATCAAGTAGAGTTCGTCCAACGACCGACATATGCATTCAGCGAGGAACCACCACCAGCAGAGTCGGAGGTTCTCATCTATACAAGAGATAAATAACAGAAAATCCAATGAAGATGGTGCAATTAACGAAAAAATCTCTTCTTCGATCAGGGAATTGGAAAACAACGAAGATTATCCGTTCAATATGAGTCAAAAGAATAATTAGCACGGAGACACGCCATCACAGCTCCTCCCACAAAAAAAACTCATAACTCCGTCATAAAAAAAACAAGAATCACATTGCAGTGTGTCACGTACTGGGGTACGAACCGTTAAGTGTTCATCGTGAATGATCGTAACGTGACGCGATATCCGAAGCCAAAGCAGTTAGCACCTCCGGACTTCGAAGCTGCTTCCGACTCTTCTCATGGAAAATTTCTCAACGGACCGATGGGATACAAGAAAAGGTTGCTCGATTAATTGACGATATGAATCGAAGAAATCGAAGAACAACTGGCGTGGTTTAAAGACCAATTGGGGGCAGTGGCAGGACACCTCTTGGTCAATTCTGCTACCACGAGAAGAACAATCGATCAGTGTCCTATCGATATCATCTTAGCAGCATTAGGACAGATCTTACATATGTCAACGACGTTGCTATACTCGCTGAAAGCAGTTTCGAATTTCAATACGTCATCAACCCTGTATCGAAGCTAACTGCAGCATATGGACTATGCCTTAGCCCTGATAAGTGGAAGCATACGTATAGCCGGGAATTACAACGTTTATCAGGACAGGTAAGCAGGCCATCGAGCTCATAGATGACTTCTATTATCTAGAATGCTGGCTAAAGAAAAACAGGAGCTACGAGAAGCAAGATTCGCTGCATTCTCATTGCCCACGAACTGAAGCTGAAGATCCTTAAGTGGAAGTGGACATAGTGCGAATGACACGAAGAAAAAATTCACCACCTAGCACTGCCGTCGGAATTGGCCACAGAAAATCGCTTTTTTCATCGGTCACATTGTGATAATACTAACAGACCGTATTTTCAACGTGTTCCAGGGAGTCTATTAAAAGGACACCAAGAATTTTCCAAGAACCAAAGACTTCCGAAAACGGAATTTCTCCACTGATATGGTGAAAGAAGGTTTAAAAACGCTCGGCGTGGATAAGCAGTGTAGGCTTACATCGGATTTCGCAGGATATGGAATAGTAAAGAATATACTTATCTGTGCATGTGTAAATATTTGGGAGGTTCAGAAATGAGAGTGTCCAAAAAAATACCTGATGGTTCAGTGTGCGGAAAAGAATTCTGAAAAGTTGACGAAGGTACATGTAGTCAGGCGCCTCGTCAAAACGAAGTCCCCGGGTGTAGTTCAAGTACATGGGGAATTCCGCGGGAAAACCTTTGCATAACATCTCCACAGACGTCGACATTTTCTGAAAAACAAAGATGTCAATTTCGTCTCATCAGCCTTTCTTGAAAGCTAAGGAGACGTGGCAATGGCAAATCAGCGAGAAGAAGAACTAAAATAAGCGTATGCGATTACGAGCTGTACTCAGAAAACCACTGAAACTCGGCATACGACTTTACTTCCGACTTTTTCAGAATTCACTGTCTCAGATAACTCTACACACTTCTCTTCTCATCTAGCTCTCAGCAGTACCACTACTGCTCATGTAATGTTTGACATATTTTGTTGCATGATGATCTAACACAATCTGAAGCTGCTATTTTACAGAAGATGTACAGAAGAAGATATAACTGTTGTTCTGTGCAAATTTTCACATGTCCAATAAAATTTTATCTTTCCTCCTCGGTACTAAAAACAGAAACCAGACATGAGTTTATTCACTGTTCGACCAGTGTCTTTACAGTGTGCAAGCGAAATTCATTCGCACTATAAATTAATTGACACTACACAGCTCTAATCTTACACCATTACTGACCAACGATGGGAATGGCTAGAAGAAATAAGTCGTTTCTTCTCGCTTGGCGCGATAAAAAAGTAAAAGCGAATCTACGTCTTACTCTGGATTTTGAGGCTTTTCGTAAGGCCGTCTCGGTGATTTTCGAAAACTGATAGTAACACATTATCAAGCGGACTTGATCCATCACAATCTGCCATATCATTCAGGCTTGGGGAGATTAGCCAGAGACGCGAAGTGGTATTTCACGAACTGACATTAGCGCAAATAAAGAATAAGATGCCAAAAATTGCTGAGAAAATCTCAAGCATTCTAGGACATCCTAACAGCGCAAGAATGTCCAATGCTCATTACAATAGAATAGCATAAAAATATGCAACAAATCCTTCAGATGACACGGAGAATATTCAGATATTACCCTTTACATATGACAAAACTTAGGCCAGGAAAACGCTGACAACTTCACAGCTCCAGAGACAGAAAAATGTTTTGTGAAAACAAAAATAAGACGGAGATGTCTAATGTTCTAATCACTTTCGGACTACTGATGTATGTATACATCATTAAAATTAAACCTAAAAGCAGCATCTCACGAAACTGACGATTTTTGAGATTTCTCACGGGCAATATAAAGTTCAAGGTGTAAATTACGAGTATAAGAGTAGCCACGCTCAATTTCCCCTAATCATCCAAGAAAAAAAAACGTGGGAAACGGCTCGCGGATGGTGGTAGCGTATACGATGGTGGCGCGTTATAAAATGCCGTAGAAGTTTCTCATGTCGTTTTCCAAGACGATTAGAGAGACGTGAGGGTGACCACGTTCATACTTACAATCATAATTATAATATATATATATGCATATATATTATATATAGAGAGATTTTGTCTAAAGTCACAAACGATTTGTCGAAAGAAGCGCAGTGCAGTGTTCGGAAATAAGAAAAGAGGCTGACTCTGTAGTGTATAATCTTTGAACTTCGAACGAGTACATTTCGACAAAAGCTCTGCCACCTCTTCTCTCTCTTGCTATATCGCTTACCACCTACGTTGGAGGTAAGTAGCAATCCCAGGCTGTTCACGCAAGATAATTAGACCTAATCAAGGGTAAGGCTAATACAGCAAAACGGGACTAAGTGAAAATACAAGTGATAGAGAAAATTGATATCCACTGTGTATGTGCGTGGAATCGCGATGAAGAAAGAGCGATTCTTTATTTTCCATGCGCTCAAAGATTACTCGGTAAAGAAAATCCTTCAAATTGTAGTAAGATCGGTGGTCAGTGAGCGAGAATGAGATGTTGCAAGGTTTCCTTCCCATTCGTACAGTGGTGGGAACTGATCGAAGAGACATCTACAAGGTGGTCGAACGATTGAAAGAACAGAAAACATTGAAGAATACATCAAGTTATTGATGTTCTTTATTTGAAAATTCGTGTTGATGGACTGAAAGAAGGCTGAAGTCAACTCTCAACGTTGAATTTTCCATCATTCATTTTTGATCACTCGACACGCCAAGAACTGTCTCTCAGATAGCAAGAGGGAGATTACTACTGTAGATTCAGTGCAGCACTGTTGTCGGAGTCATTTCGTGTTCCCGACACACTTTTTGTGCTCTTTTCATCACGAAAAGTGATAGTCACAAAGCAGTAGCCTCCAGCCACAACTACGTGAAGATCAACGAAATAAAGCTGTGACGCAAACTGTACACACAACTAACACAACAAACTCACTTTTTCACTAATTTTTTCATATTTCTGTTTCTTGGTTGCCGCTTTAAGACCTTGCCAAGGTAGAGTTCCGCGATTGAAATACATTAACACATAGCCCAGTGACTCCATATCGTCCCTGAAACAATGGCGTCCCAATTTATAAACGAAAACGAAAAAAAGATATAATACCTTCTGCTCTGTTCTATTCCAAGGTGAGCATTGATGGAGGCATATCGTGCTGTACCCGTTAGATTTTTATCCTCTCGGTAGGGAATGTGTGTTCTGGTGCGTGAGTCTCGAAACCTAAGCAAACGAAACTCAACTTGCTAAATGCTGCCGAAACTGCCAAATTGCTAAATAATTCTCCAAAATGATAGCTTTGAACAGGATAAACTGGATACTGATGAAAAATAGTAAGGTTAATCAAAAGTAGTTAAAATTTTTCCATGAAAGATTTAAAAAAAGGGAAACTTGGATCTTTGTTTTGTGTGCCATTTGAGGTTTTCACTCAAAGAATTCCCTAACTACGATTCGACTCATCAAAGTTACTAGAGATTCTCCCAAGAAATAGCGCAAGATCGGTCGGAAGAGGTGTTGGTTGGAAAAAGCGAGATCTGTGGAGTATGCAGGATGAGATAATAATTCGAGTCCACGTGGACCGCTCAGTTTGTTCTGGGTTTCTGGTACAACATGCTGCGGGACGTTGCTCTGCTGCAAAAACATCCTTCATTTACCGATAAGGGTCGTCTCTCTCTCGGTTTCAATTTTGATTCTCTGCGAAATTTGCCGTTGAGGATTGAAAAAGATACATAAAACATCGGCAAGTAAGGTCTGGAGAGTAATGAGTTCCAATTCCACATTTCAAAATGTACAATGTCAAACTCCTTTAGACACATAGCATCTCTCAAAGTTTAATTGCTTCACAACTGACATCACACTTAAACCCGACGATTTGACCGCTCAAGGGGCAATTCAGACGAGAACATTTCACGTCTCTTGTTGATCTGAGAAACTTTTTCCAGTTGAAGCACGATATACACACATTGTCAAACGACAGTGGACAATTACCGGTTGCGCGAGTCATCCCGGTCGATTTTTCATTAGCAAATCTTCTTCACTAGCAATGAGGTCTAATCTTGGAGATCACAGTGGCAGCTCCAATAACGGAAATTCATGTGGCCCTTTCTTTACCAATTAATGTGTTTTGAAATAATGGAATGGCAGAGCTCTGACTGTAACATCTTCATTACCTATTCCATTATCGTGGAAACAGCCAACATTGCTACAATACAAGGTATCGACAACATACCAACATAAATTCGATGGCTCCTTCAGATGGCACAAAAGTTGTTCGGATAAAAGTAAAATTATAATCTGTTTAACGTTCATCAATCCACTTACTACACACCAATGCAAGCGATTTTAATCCAGAAGCCTTTGAAGTTTACGAAGGCATATGCGGCATATACATACAATGATTTGCGTCGCAAACCAATGAAGTAAATGCCGTTGTCCTCAGGAACAAACCAGAAACAAACTGTCAACCTCAGGGATATAAAGTACTGGACGGTGTCGAACTCAATCGCACAAACAGTGAAGTTTCCTAGCACTACGCTGTTCCAAGAACACTAATTATTCAAAAACAAATCACTTGAGAACGGAGAACGAATGGATAATGTCTAACGTTCTCACAACTTCTATCTCTATTATAACATATTATCACATTCTATTATGCTTGAAACTATAACATTTTATTAAATTATTATTATTATTATTAAACAACTTTTATTAAAAGTCAAGAGCAAACAAGTTGATCATGAAAAGCTAAATGTGGACGCAAATAAGAACTATGCAAGAACTAAGACAGTATATCGCACAAACACTTCACCATGTGCAACATTCCAACGCAGAGATATCAAGATAAAGTGTTATCCTGTAGGATTTAAATGTGCCATTTTAATTAGACCATAGTGTGAATGTGTCGAATGCGCAATTGCCCTCACTTTTTCCCAATAGTAAAGTACATATGATGCGGAACTCATGACACGACCCGTTCCATTCTGTATTAGTGAGCACGTGCAGGTCCAGAGTGTGACAAGTTCCAGTGTTTCCCATTAAAAGAATGTCATGTTATTACAGTTTCAAGAGAAACACTCAAATTCGCCTCTACTAGGCGGCGCTGAATGAAGTTGCCGATTTCTTATCCTACACTTGCGGTGACATGTTCTTTAAAATAAGTAATAAGTGACTTTTTCACTGAAGTTCAGTATATCAGCTTGAATTATCTCTATGTTTTGATTTTTTAGATGATTTTTGGCTAATATTAACGTCATGCAATTCAGCATGAACAAACACAGTTTTTTTTTAAAGCCATACTCTTCTAATAATACAAACTGGGGAACCAAAGTACTGAAGCAAACCGAAATATGAATATCACCGCTTTTTAATAATAAGCGAAAAAGAACAAACAGAGCGATGTCGGTTCGAAGAGTTTGGAACTGAAGAAATGGCAGTAGCGTGGATGACTATGATATGTAGACAACAAGGACCAGATGAAGACGTTAGTCGAAATAGATCCATACATCGCAGTGTGGTATAATAGCTTGCAGAAGAACAGAGTAATCAATATATGCTTTGATCACTGGAGAGAACGCAAATGGTGACGCATCACTTGGACGAGAACCAGAAGAATCATCATCTAGAGGTGTCCTCTGCACTACAAGAACGGCCCTGATCCTTCTTCTTTTGACTCTTTCCCACATTTAACAGTTATTTACATGTGAATGTACGCTCTGCACCCACTTCTTCGCCTTACTTTTATGCTTCTCGCAATGTTAGTGTATATGTCTCTCAATTTTATGTAGCAAGCTTATCAAAAGCTTAGAATAGATTCCTAGTGTAAATTTACATAGATAATATGTAGAAATTAATTGGGGAAGAGGAAATCATCAAAATAGGTTTTGTTCCCTGAACTTGTGTAATATTAAAACAAGAAGTACCTTTTCCCTTTCAAAACACTGAATATAACTTAAAGACATCAGTTCACAAATCTGAGGTGGCACAAATTTCAGGTGGAGTATTCGTTTACGGGATCGTAGATTGTAGAGAGAAGGGTGATTCCGTCCATTTCTTCCTAATTGTCGTAAAAAACGGCCCGTAAGATGCGGCGCGTGCACAAGGCTGGCGCGCTCCAATCGAACTCGTTGTAGAAAATAGCGCTTCGGAACGCTCGAAGCCGTATATTCCGGGCCGTTTTTACGAATAAACGTTTTCAGACGAATATTCCACCTGAAATCTGTACCACCTCAGATTCGTGGGGTGATGCCTTCAACCGAAGACGAAACGATCTTATAGTGTTACATTATTTAAAGATCTACATATTTATCTGAGCACGTATTTTAATGTTTAATTTTTTGCAACTATATATTTATGCGACTTTAATATTAGGTTCCGGTGTTAAAATAAAGTAGGTAGTATCAAGTATGGATTTTGGGTACTTTCCACAGGAGAAGCATGTTTACAACTCCTTATGTGTTTAAAACTGACTGTTTTCATTCTTATCTTTGCCGCCGAAATTTCGAAGTTTAGTTTGGTAGCGTGAGAGACAACCCTTTTCATTCTTACCCCTACTCAACCTCGATTACAAGAGAACAATTCTTCTTCATCTCGCATCTTCTTGTTATTTCGTTGTCTTACTCTACTGCGCAACGATCTCTACCGTGTGAGCTCACAGGGACAACTTTCCACTATAGTATATGGTACGGCTATAACTAATCGGGCATTTTTACCTTAAATATTCCCCAAGATCAGTCATTTTAAGTTAAAGAGCACCCACAGAGAAAGAAATATCCTCACAAAAAGAGTGTAACGTCTTTCTTTCACTGAACCAGGATATACTACTTCAAAACTGATGAACAAGACGGTTCATAGAAAGAAAAAGAAAAATCTTATGCATTCTCTTAGCAAGAAGTACACTTACTTTTTTGCAAGTCCAAAGTCGATGAGGAACAATTTGTTGCAGTGTCGCCCGATCCCCATCAAGAAATTATCAGGTTTGATATCACGATGAATGAAGTTCTTAACGTGCACATATTCGATACGTCCAATCATCTGATCAGCAAGCATCAATACGGTCTAGAAATAAAGACAATTGGTAAATCAAAGCGAATGCCAAATTAGTGTCAGAGATAAAAAGAACTAATATTCCGCAGCGAAAAAGCCACGGATGTTGTGTGGAATAAGAAAACTGTTCGAGAGGGTTCAAAACTATCCGAATTGTAGAACTCTCGCTGTAGATAACGATTCGAAATCGCAAATGGTTTGGTTTCTGTCGATGAGGATCAGACGTTCTGTGAGCGCAATATCATCAAGTTCATCAAATTACAAGAAATATGGCTAGAGATCAAAATGAAAATCATATAACTGAAAAATAAGTTTCATTAGAGGTTAAGAAGAGAAAGTACTTTCTCGCCAACCCTAAAAACAGAACTGTAAGTTAGCTCAAAATCTTAGAAAAAAATTATTTGAACGATGTGGATGAAAGAAAGCTTAACATATCATCAAAGACGCTAGTGAGAAACTAGAAAAGAGAGAAAGTTCGTTGCAGTTTATTTAACAAAAAAGAAGCAGCTACTCTGACAACAAGTTAAAGTGCGTACGAGCTTCATCGCTCCACAAGAAAAGATAAAACGGATGCTTTTATCAATGAAGATAAACAGCACTTCACAGTTGCCACATTTATCCAGGGAGAAGTACTTCTTCACAGCCTAAGAGCAATGTAGAATAGCTTTCTTTGCAGAATACTTTGTGACTTCTTTGAAACATTTTTTTCTAGACAATCCAAACAATTCGTGTGACCTAACACTGAAAAAAAAAAAACAAAACCCAATACAGAATTTGTTCAGGTCTCACAATACTTCTGAAGCATGACTTTCCTTGTTTTCAGAGAAAAAAAAGAAGAGCCAAAAACAAAGTGGGATTTGAATGAAGGAGACAAATCAGAACACTTAACCAACAAAACTAACACAGGCCAAATTCTACTGACACATTCCATTTGCATACGCTTTCATCAACTTTTTCTCCCTATGATTGCTCTTTATTCTCTCCTAGAGATGGTTAGCCGTTCAAAGGTATCACTCCACGAATTTGGGGAAGTGTGGGTTTCAGATGGGTTATGCCGGTTATGCCTATACGGGATCACCGCCCATTTCTTCCTAATTGCCGTAAGAAACGGCCCGAAAGATGCGGTTTCGAACGTTACGGGGCGCTATTTTCCACAACTAGTTGGATTGGAGTGCGCCAGCCTTGTGCATGCGTCGCATCTTCCGGGCTGTTTTTTACAGCAATTAGGAAGTAATGGACGGAATCACCCTCCACCCCATAATCTACGACCTCGTATGATATTACCCACCACCTCAGATTCGTAGGGTGATACAATGATTCAATGACAGCAAACGTTGGTAGCAAAAGTCGTTCGTTTTTGGTTAAGTTCTTCACCCAAACACTCATAACCGTTGATCTACTGCGGAGTTCTGGACATGGAAAAGGAGATTTTCTCACCTTCTGTAGCAGAATGACCTGTCAACCCGCCAAATCTTCAGAAAAGGCTACTTTGCTTTACAAAGTTTTGACGAAATTCTAGTGAGCTCCGGTCTTTCTTGGTCTTCTTTATGACACAGTTAAGGTTGTTTTCAAATAAATAGGAGCGTAGAAAATACAGAGTGGAAAAGAGACACAGTTTGTTTTCTTTCGGAAAAGCCCATCTAGCTTCAAACGGAATAATCTCACAAAGTACATGACTTCTCATGTGACGAGCACGGAATTTCCGCAGTCACACTACATTTTACAATTATCACTTTATATCAATAGTTGCAAGCCACCACTACTTCTGCGCACGACTGTAACTTATAAAAGTGGAGTCCAGAAATGCGTAGGTTAATCGAAAGTTAATATTCAAGCAACACAAGTTTGAAACAGAAATGAGTGTAAGACAGAAAGCATATATGAATTTGTCTAAGGAGAGAAGTAACGCTTCCACTCACTGCAAGCTACCAAAAAAAACCATTTCGTGTAAACTTGCGAATCTTTACCAATACCTATAAATCTAACTTATTCGCAGTTTTTCCAATCTATAACCGATACACGAACATAAGTCTAAGGGATGATCGTAATCGTCATTTAAAATCAAAAACAAAAAAAAAAGACATGAATAGAAAAACCTAAAAAAACTTAGGAGTTGGTATATTTTGTTTTTGTTTTTTGATAAAAAGTATCACACATGAGGTTTGACTCAACACTTCACGTTACACCTCAAACCCCCGAAGAACGTGAAATTGCAAAACGAAAATTCCGCATACTCGAGATTCTGAATATGTACACAAGGTATATGAAACAAGCACCTTCATTGTGAATCTTCGCGAGCAGAAATTGAATAGATCTTCAAGAGAAGGCCCGAGCAAATCCATAACCAGGACGTTGTATTCGCGTTCAGTACCATACCTAAAAAGAAAAGCTGGACATTAAATGAATAAGACAAAGCACACAGTCTATTTTACTTGCAACACAAAACTATTGCTTTGTGCAGAAACTGAAGTCAAAATGAATTTTATTTGACTTTATACGACGGGAAAAATAACAATATCTTCTTCTTTTCTTGGATACGTTCCAAAGAGATTCGGAGTGAAAATTATGCATTATTTCAAAACATAATCGACAGAAGTTGAATCAGGAAAGGTTCAGAAAGCTTCAAGGATGGAACGAGAGACCGCGAAACATATGATGCAACAAGTAAAAGTTCACAAGGAACTGAGAATAGAATAAAACTTGCTACATGGAAGAGATCTGTTGCAGACATTAATGCTTCGAAAAAAATCACTAACGATTGATGGTATCAACTAACTGCGAAGGCATTTCGCGCATAAATGAAATGAAGCATTTCAAAGAAAGTTGGAAGTGAATTAAGAAAATAAAGAGAAGTACAAGTACATAGGGAGAAACATATGAAGAAAGAAGCTAATCTCTAGTGACTTTTATACTGCACTTTCTGTTTCACTAAAAGAAGTTTTTTTTTCAGAACTTAGAAGTAGTCATTTATTAAAAACCATACAAAGTTTGACTCGACATGTAGAAAGAAAAAGAGAAACGCCGCCATAAGGCCTTCTTAAGCACTGCGAGAAGAATCAATGATGTAAATATTTACTTCGTATAAAACCCAAAGATAAAAACCGTAAGTGAATCCGTTTCTAGTCTTTGGGTCCTAATGTTAAATTGATCCTAACGGATTGTAATTTGAAATAGTGGGATAGCTAAGTTTTTTAAAGCCTTACTACTTTCTTCAAAAAAAAAACCTTGAATGAAAGGAACCGAAAGAGAAAAAGAAATGAAAAGTTTAAGTCAAGGATTTCCTATGAAGAGGTGAACTAGTAAAACATTGTCCGTTCATCACCAAAAATAAGTTACATACTTCCAAACTATCTACACAGTAGTGATTTGAATACAGAAACATTTATGAACTAGTGATTCGAAATATGTAATAATACGAAATACGCAAATCCATATGATGCCAACCATTTAACATTTATAAGTGAAAAAAAGTTGGACAACAAAATACCAATAACTTGGTGAATTGCGATGATAGCAACTCGTCATAAGTTTGAAATTAAGTTAGCTGTGCCTATTTGGAGTACACCCTGCAGAATGCATGAGAACACCGTTGCGAGATGCGAAGTACCATGCAGAAGAGTAGAATTGTATGAAATAATGTTAGTACAATTAGTTCCGTCTTATCTAGTTTTTTAATGCAAACCGAGCAACAGTACAATACCGGACCGAGACTTATGTACTATTACGAAAATTTAGCTCTGAATGAAAAATTCGCGTTGAAGCCACAGAGTGTATTGAACATCTCGGTTCTTTATTATCGCAAAGTTCTCATATGACGGTTTAAGCAATTTGCCAAACAAAAAAACAGAGAAATCATGGGACTGATTCAATATTCTGCAAAAAAGTTAATGATGTAAAAGAATAGAGATGACGCTAAACTCCACCGCCGTTGGAGATGCCATACAGTGTGATCGCTGCGGAGTACTCTACAAAACTTTTCCCCTATCCCCTTTAAATCCATGCATGTATTTCCTTCACGATTTAAATATGGTGTTAGTCAAGTGTTAATCTTCGACTTATCATCTTGCTCCAAGCAGAAAAAGCTGGTTCAGGCAAATCTAACAATAAAAGTTCTTCTTAAAATGACGTAAGACTTAAATAACGTGAAATCAAAAGTCAATGAAGCTAAGCCGTAAAAAAAACCGCGAATTTGAAGCATACTTTGGAAGAGTACGAAGGAATAATAGCATTTTCAAGGCATCAATGTCCATTTCCAGATCTCTGAATACATTTTTTCATATGTTCAAGTTATATATATATATATATATATATATATATATATAAAACTTCATATAGTACGTATAATTGAAATTCCTAGTATTAGTAAGTAGTAGTATTAGTATGAGACTATTACGAAAAAATCCAAGATGTTATTAGTGACCACTTTATCAACTGGTAGCGACCCACAACCGTCTCCACACCGATCACTCAAAGAAAAGAATGAAAGTCCCGGGAAAATATGCATTACAATAACTCAACGTTATGCATTGGGGAACTATTTATGAAGCATATGGTTAATTTGCAATGCTTACTAATGGTATAATGATAGAGTAGCACCATGTTAGCAAATATGAAAAGTGGTTTCTCACCAACGGATATGGGGAATTCCGACACCACCTTGAAGGATGCGATACACTTTAGATTCATAAAGTAGTTGCGGATGGCGAGCCTGGAACATAATTGGATCCACTGGCACGTGTCTTGCTCATGGAACGAAGCAAGGAAAAAAGGACCAAGCAGTGCAAATCATACCCTGTTGCTTTCTAATTTTATGGCAACTTCCTCTCCATTCGTGACATTGATAGAAACATAAATGTCTCCAAAAGAACCTGACCCGATCTTCCGAATGAGCTTGTACTTTGTTGCAACTATGAAATCCTTATTTGTGATTACGTTAGCCATCACGCTAAGTGCCTTCGTCTAAGGGCACTACCTGAAAAAAGTCCACCATACCGATATACAGAAGAATTGAATTGAAATTCACCAACTTTACTGCTCAAGACAAAGAAAAAACGACCAGATTTCTGAAGATAGGCTTGCAAAGTGAAATCACCTCTCCCTTGTTTTCTACTTCTGATTCGAATGATGGTAATGTTAACAAGCTAGAAAACTTACACACCTGCCGACGCAAAAGTTCCAACTCCAAATAAAAGTGACTCGCACTTTGAATGGAACCGGTGCTCAGCAACAGAACGCCCTTAAATGGTGAAATTCATTTCAAAAGAACACAAATCAAAAAAAAAACAGAGAAAGGATTAGTGACAGCGAGAAAATGTCATGAGAAAAAAGAGATAAGTAGTAATCAAGACGCAAACAAATCCATTGCGAATCTTCTTTAGTACACGAAACTCTGTCCTATTGATTAAGACTACACTCAAATCCAAACACAAAACAGGTCGATTCGAACAGGGTGTTGAGCTCTCAACAACCGAACTAGCGAAAGGTACATGCATAAGCAAGCCGCACTCAAGAACGGAAAAAGAAGCAGGGACATAAGCAGGTGAGACCACAGATGGCGATCACGTAGGTGCGGGCGTACGCGACGCGTGTAGAGCGAGCACTGCCTCGCGCCAAAATCAAATCGTGGTTGGGAGTCACATCGGGGGGCCGGTGTTTGATTCGTGGCATCGTCAAGGCGTACCGTCGTACTTCCTAGGTTTTTCCTCTAGAGTGTAATTCATACGTTTGCTAGATGTTTTCCCCTCTATGGTAGAGGTCTTCTCTCAGTTGTAGCTCCTTAATGAGGATGTGGCGAGATCACTGCTTGTTCTTTCTACGAAAGCAAGTAGCAGCCATTGTAAGTTATCAGTAACAGGGAATTAGTTCCACCCACTTAGAATGATACGGTGCGCAAGAATGGATACAAGAATTATCGACGTTTTCCAGGTGGAGATTTGTTGGCTCACTCGTAAGTCACCGCTACTTCAGCATTCTTGTAAGACGGGGTGAATTGTACAATAGGGTCAAAACTGCATGAAGCAGAGCGCAGTTGCGGCTGCGGTCGAAGCGGCGCGGTGAAGCGTAGTGGTTACGATCGCGGAGGGTTCTTGCTATCACAATCCATCGCTGGAGTTCCCAATGGTCCCACGTCAATTCCAGCCACTATCTCCAACACGTCGCTTCGAGCGCAACCTCTTATGCAAGTGCACCGTGCTTCACGTCGTTCTGACCCGCCTATATAGTTGGGTCAACACGACATGAAACACGTACGCAGTTGCGTACGCGGCTTCTCTCGAGACGCTTCGGTGGAGCGTGGTGAAACCCTTGCTGGCACCGTACATCACTGCAGTTTGCGACGATCCCACCTCCCGTTCCAACTACTGCCTAAACCGCGCCGTTTCCAGCGCATGCGCAAATGCACCGCAACTACACTCGTGATTTATATCGTTTTGACCCGACAGTAGTTTGGGGGAAAGGGGAAGATATTCAACACCGCTCTAATCTATTTCCACTTTGGCGCTCGAAAAGACTTTACTAGACCGAAAAGACCCTTCGTAAAGAAGCATACCTGAGCATCCATAGCATCTGAGGTGGTGCGGATTTCAGGTGGAGTATTCGTATACGGGATAGTAGATTGCGGAGAGGGGTGTGGTTCCGTCCATTTCTTCCTAATTGCCGTAAAAAAAACGGCCCGAAGATGCGGTGCCGCACAGGGCTGGCGCACTCCAATCGAACTCCTTGTAGAAAATAGTGCGCCGGAACGCTCGAAGCCGTATCTTCCGGGCCGTTTTCTACGGCAATTAGGAAGAAATGGACGGAATCACCTTCCTCCCCATAATCTACGACCCCGTATACGAATACTTCACCAGAAATCCGTACCACTTCAGATTTATGCGGTGATGCCTTTAACTGCCAAACGCAGAATGCGGAGAAGCCATATCTCAGCTTTTTTTGGTTTCGTTAAAGGTTCTACATGATAAAACATTCACTTTCATCTTTAACCTTCATGTTATACGTCCTCTAATCATATATCATCTAGCTTAGGTTTTAGAGCCTCGAAATTTTCTTCTTCTTTTAGCCCCTTTCTTTATTAGAACACCTTCATCCATACTTCTACTATCTTTGACTTATTCGGTTTCGATTTCGACAGCTCATACCACTCTTCTTTGCATTTTCTGTAACTCCGCGTTTCTGCGTCTCTGTGCTAAAAAACAAGACGTTGTCTGCTCTTCATTAACTACGGGCTCTCTCGAGGTGCTCGCGTTCCGCCCCTGGCTTCCGAGCCTCGAATGAGTTAACTATCCACCTTCAGCGATGGTTTGTGAATTGATGAACTATCACCTTCTCAAATGTTTCAACGAATGAATGGGAAAGATATTTGACAGTTGAAGGCAGCATACCACGAATCCGACGTGACGAGGGAACCCGCGGGAGAAGCTAGAGGTATGGTTGTAGATTGCGGGGCCCGGTGTGGTCTCGCTCATTTCTCCATTACCGTCGTAAAAAACGGCGTGGAAACCGCTTTAGTTTCTACGACGTAAATTAAAACGCTCCTCTATGTACAGAACCCATGTATCTACCAGCAGCCTAGGGAGAGATGAACGAAACCATCTACAACCCTATATCTAGCTTTTCCCACGGACTCCTTCACCATATCAGATTCGTGGTATTCATGGTATGTTACCTTTTTTTACCCCACCATCTACACTTTTTCACATAAAATGCATTAAAGCGGAGAAAATACTAGTGAGGAATAAGGAGGCAATCTTTTTGACGATGAGAATTTAACAATGAAGTACAAGTAAATCTAGGAATCGTACGATCTTACCTTTGCTCATCTGTATCCCTACATCTTCCAGGCAGTATGCCAAACAATTGTTGCTTCGTTGCGAGACTTTTCAAGTTCCAACTACCCCATAATTCCAACTGAGTCTGATTTTCTGGCTGTTCTGTGTCCCTCCGAAGTGTGAAAAGTTCGAGTTTGTTTGAGCTTTGACATACCAATGGTTTGATGAAAGTTAGAAGTCCAGAGTCAATGTTGTTAGAGGCAGCGTATCACGAAATTGACTCGTTGCTACAAGGCACGTCAGCAGCCTATTCATTTGTTTTTCTTGAACAAACTGATGAGGAGACCTCATGGTCGCTCGCTTGTGAATACGACACATGCGCAAGGGCGACACGTTCCAACTTACGTCATAGGAATCATATTAGCGAACTCCGTTTTTTTTAAAGGATGTTTAGAGAAAATTCAGTTCTCATATTCGTAATATAAACCCGAACTCTATGTTGTCCTTCAGGTTTTTGCACGTTACACGGTTTCCACTACGTCACTGGCTTCTAAGGATGCCTTACTGCGGCGTTTCGGCTTCATCGTTTCTGAGGAAGAGGCATCTGCTTTCTATCCTCTCAAATCACTTATCATAATTCAAATTACCGCTCAACAAGAAGCAGGTTAGAGCATCTGACCAGATAGAAAATCATTAGCATTAGATTAATAGGCGCAAGTGATGAGGATCCCTTCGCTAACCGTCCAAAAGTAAAGGGAGTCAGCAGTTCAAAAGTGAAAGGGTCCCTATGCCAACCGTCCAGAAGCGAAGCGGGTTGGAGCACTGGCTCCGACTATCGCACGCATGTTTTGGAGTTTTGGCAAACATTTCCAGTCAAGTACGATTCAGGATTAAAATGGCAACATCGAGACAACTATGCCAAATGGATGATCGTCATGGATCTGAAAGCCATGAGAACCAGGTGGGGTCGAATATTTGGGTTCTGTGCTTCGCCTTAAAGTATCGCAAAAGCAGAACTGAAACAGATCAAGGTGCTAATTTCCTGAGCTGAAATTGATGACGTTACGAGTAAAACAGACGAGGAAAGAGGAGAAAACGCCAACTTACTTGACGTAAATGGTGGGAGGATGTCGGCAGGCTACCGCGATTATCCGCATCTTCGCCGGGGTGGCTCGTCCTTAAACATATCCGAACCCATTCTGTGCGATCTTCGGTTAGAGGTTGCATATAATCTATCCATCGGTCGCTATTCCATAGTCTACGAAACCTTATGCCTCGACTGAACTGCCTATTTAACGCCAGTTATCTTCAGATCTTCTTCACAACCTCCTTCCCAGGCCTTTTCCAGTTTGAGTTCGGTAGCATCCTCACGACAACTCAAATCTTCTCATAACGTGACCAAAGAAGCGAAAATGGTTTTCTGTGACTATTTCAGAACGCCGGACAAAATTATGATGTTTTCCACCTGTCATCCGCCGGTACATATCCATATCCACTTCTTAGTAAAGTTCTTTGTTATGGCACACCTCTCCATGTAGTCGGGCTTCTTTATCATCGTCGATGGCGCTGTCCGAAGTTTTCGATCCGCAGTTCATGACAGCGCGAACTATGGATAAGTAGACTCGCAGCTTGAAAACTTAGCTGCGCGATGGTGGTCGATTCCAGGCACTTAACTAACTAATGTAACTGCCACTGTTTCTCAGCACACTGCCCAAATAACAGAACTCATTGGTCAGTAGGATGTTAGGTTGCCCGTCCACACTGATTCCAATTGAGGATCTCTAGGAGACCCACATCTGCTTGCATTTGTTAGGGCAGTCTGGACTGGATCTAATTTCGATGCATAGTTAACAACATGTTGCAAAGTCGCGCTTTTAGAAGCGAATGTTACTACATCGTCGGTGTACTCGAGATCAACCAGGGGACGTGCAATTGGGGCTAAAACAACATCGGCAGGACATTCATTGCTTAGCTGTTTTTCAAGTGATATCGTCGAAAAATTCAAAAATGGAAATTGAAGAAAAAATGTCCCGGTACACCCCATTGTCTTACTCCAGTGTACTCCTCGAACCTCTTTTCGTCTGTGAACTAAACCCAGCTGGTGTTCTTCTATTTATGTCTTCGATCAGACGTATGAACTTTCCTGGAACACCATTGGCACGGAGCTCGTTGAAAATACGGCCTCGATGAGGAGAGTCGGAAGCTTCCGAATCCAGAAAAGCTAATTGCAAAAACTTCAAATACCACAGCCACACTTCGATCACTCTCCTCACAATAAACCACTGGTCAATCGTCGATCGAGCAGGATGAAAGCCGGCTTTCTCGTCAAGTTGATGTACTGGTGAGCATACCTAAGACTGGAGATTGGAACTGTATTTCCTGTGTTCTAAAAACCTTCTACAACGGTTTATCACCTCATAGCGACGTGGAGGTGACTCTGGGCGTCGAACTGCGATGCACAGCGGAGGTTCGCTTTCCGGCAGGGTCTCCCAAGGTGACAAGAAGTTCGACACATCCGACTTCATGGAATCGGAAGGCTAGCTAAGAGTAAACCACTGCTAAGATTCACTACCGTCTTAGCAAAATGTCGCAAGGTGGCTCTCTTATCCATATAGGTTAGGCGATGATCCGTGGTGAGAGCTAGGCTGCTCAGTTTGGTAAAAAGTCTTTTTGCCAGCAAAGACGACTCACTGCCTCAGTACCCTGCACACTGGGACCTACCGTCTCGGACGTCGGACGATATGGCGACCGGTGAGAGGGGATCAAATTTAGGGTTGCTCAGGACGTATTTGATTCTGGACCAAGGCGACTCATGCACGAATCGTCATGAAGAGAGTCTCAGACTGTGTTCTTACAACGCGAGACTAGTGTCCATAGACTCTGACCTGCATGCCCTTCTCGGAGCTCCAGAGCGTAACAAATTTCACGTGATTACTCTGGAGGAGACCAAGTACAGAGGGAGCGACGTACTACAGATGAATGACGGTACACTCTCCATTCGTGGAGAGAAGGTTCCGTCGCGAAATGTGGGCGGTGTTGGTTTTGTTATGCACTCCCCGGCCGTCCATCTTGTCGATTCTCACGAGATCCTATCGCCTCGTATGGCCATTCTTCGCCTCCGCCCTTTGCGCCAAAAACCTGTCAGCAGTATCAACTGCTACTCACCAACATAAGCAGCTGATGATTCCGAATTGGACGCGTTTTATGAGGAGCTGGAAGAAGCGATCCGCAATAAAAAATCCTTCTACAAATCCGTTATCGGGGACTTCGATGCAAATCTAGGAAATAATATAGAAGAAGAATATAGGATCGGACGATTTGGACTAGGGAACCGGAATGAAAATGGAAACCGTCTCGCCGAGCTGTTGTCCGCCGCTCGCCAAGGTAACTGGCAAATCGAGGACCGAAAGGTGGACTGCGAGATGCTGCTCAGAGGATTACGAGCCTGTGCTGAGTGTACCTCGAAGCCGCGCACAACAAACTTGTATCGAATTTCGAAGACCACCAAGGAGTTGTTGAAAAGAGAGAGGATTTTGAGGTTTCATCCGAATGCATCGCACATTGAGCGGTTAGTAGCAAACACTAGCTGCAGAAAAGCGTTGCAGGAGGATCTTTTGAAATACAAACAGAAGAAGATTCTGGAAGCAGCATAAAGAAGAACGAGTCTAAAGAAGTGTCGCAGGGATCTCCGCAAATGTATTATTCCGCTAGCAGGCTTGCTGAGCGAAATGAGGGACTCGCACGCTTTCTCGTCGTGAGATGGAAATGATTACGGAGAGCTTCTACTCGAACCTTTTCTGTTCATCAACTCCTGTGTCAAGCCCGATCATCTCCACCGGTGAGGTTTCACCACGGATTCTCCCTTCGAAGGAAGAGTCGCTTCCAAGAGCATGAAATCTGGCACAGTCCCTGGACCTGATCTTATATCAGCGTACTTTCTTCGGGCTGGTGGCCATCTACTTCATACAATCTTAGCGGCGCACCTGTCCTACCTTCAGAAAGAGAGGATCCCATACCAGTGGAAGACCTCGCGAATCGTTCTCATCCATAAGAAAGGTGACCGAGAGGACTTTCGGAGCTACCGACCGATGTGCTTGCTGAGCGTGTTATACAAAGTATTCACTAAGATTATCCTCACGCGCTTATGTGGGACGCTGGATGAAGCCAAGCCTCAAAAGCAAGCTGGATTTTGTAAGAGGTTCAGCCGCTTGGACCACATCCAGACCGTGTCGAGGGTCATAGAGGTTTGCCAAGATTACCGCCTGCACCTTGCCCTAACCTTCGTCGACTATGGCAAAGCCTCCGGTAGCGTAGAAACGAATGCAATACTGTCTGCGCTGGTCGATCAAGGTGTGGACGTGTCATATATGAGAACATTAGCCAGTTGCTACGATCGATGCACCACTAGGATACAACTTTTCCATCGCTCCCTCACCATACCCATTGGAAAGGAGGTGCGACAAGTTGATACTATATCGCCGAAGCTGTTCACGGCTGCATTGCAATGGATAATGGGGCATACGTGTTGATGGAAGATTTCTTTCGAACCTTCGTTTCGCGGATGACATCGTTCTCTTTTCGAGCAGTACCAATGAAGCAGAAACGATGCTCAACGAATTGAACGAAGCAAGGAAGAGAATAGGACTACGAATAAACAGAAAGAAGACACAGTTCATGAAGAGCGCCTACTGCGAGGACGGAGGAGTACAATTTGAAGGTTCTCAAATTGCGGGAACTTCGTCATACGTATAGCTCGGACGTTCTATGAATATGGAAAACGTCTTGAAAGAAGAACTGGTTAGAAGTATGAGAGCAGCTTGGACACCAACATTGCAACGGTAACGGAAGCTATGGACCAACTGATGAACCAAGATCTCCGTGCCCATCTGTTTGACTTGACAGTTCTTCCAGCGCTCTGTTACGCAGCAAAGACGTGAGCAGACACCGCTGCCACGTCTAGGAAGCTACTCACTACCCACAGAGCCCTTGAGAGATGTCTTCTGAAGATTACTGGCACACACAGCACCTAGTCGGTTTCCGCAGCTCCGACTTACGAGCAATATCCCGTCTTCGCGACCTAATGTAATATATATCGGAAGCAAAAGATGGATGGACCGGTCACATTATGAGAAGAATCGACCATAGATGGACTAAAAAACCCCAGAGTGGATCCCAAGAGATGCTAAACGGCCTCGAGGGAGACCGCCGACGAGATGCGGCGATGTGTTCGCTACACGCATGGACCAGTTGAGAGCTCAGCTGGATACGGCTGAGGGACCTCGTCAAGCCCGCCTTCCAGTGAAGACGGCCATCTAAGTATCTTAGTGAGTTCTAAGAACATTAACCTAACTTGTATTTTATGCACATGAATCTCGATGTTCACAACAGTCAACATTGTTTTGTTCAGGTCTGCTTCTTCGTTGTGAAAGAGAGTGATCCAGCAAGTGCAGATGTATGCACCTGAAATAGATCAAAAACTCAACTGGTACCACGACGCTTATACGTATCGTTCATGCTTCGTCAGCCGGCTTCAAGGAAGATACCGCAGTAAACAGCATAAAAAAGAGTGCAATCAGTGCATAGAACAATTACTATCCTTTACGACTGTACAGAAAAAGCTGAATGCTTCAAAATTACCAGGAAAAGCTTGTCTCCGATATCTGCTGAGCTTACACTCCAGCGCGGAGCCGCACGACCTGTAGGGAACAGAAACTCACATGCGAGTTCAAGAGGTCTTGCAGAGGCGATATTAGTAGAAGTCTTTAAAGAGAGAAGAGCAGCGGTGTTGGCTGGAATTGCAGAGGTAGAAATGAGCATTCGCTATGGCTACGGCGACTTCAACAGTCCCAAGTGGAGCAACCACACCATCGAGAAGGGAATGGAGGAAATCATTCACGACTTCTACTCTAATCTTTTCGACACCCATGTTCACTTTCCTTTCCACCATTTGAGGAAAGACGGATGTGTCGGCAAGGAATCGTACGATATCTGGTCCCGACAGGATAGAGATCTGAACATCTGAAGAATCTTCTGCCACTTACCCTTACTGACCCTTACCTCCTTGTCAAAGGAACGTGTTCTCCCACTAATAGATACTCTCAATGGATTTTATAAAGGCGCAGATAGGAATCTGTTTAGTTCTATTCCCGTCGCAATTTCTGATTGAACGATTTTATCATTTCGGTTGCAGAACATTTGAACAGAACAGAATTTGAAGTCACCGTCTAATCCAATTATGCATATGAACTTGCCATTTTTCACCATTCATACCGCACGAACATTTTTGCACAGCTTGTTTTCTACAGAACTTTTCTAACCTAACTGCAGCGGATTCGCACTTATATTGCGAAGCACGTATGGTTCATCATTGGCAGTCACGAGACAGCTTAAACAACCATATGTCACACCTGTTGGGCAAGATGAATGCAAGATCAGAGTCTCAGATGTTATAATAATATATTATTTCTTGATAGCGCATGCAACTTGCGAGTGTCAACGAGAAAAAACAGTCGAATTAGGATGATCAGTCTTAATGTTTGGTATGAGAGCTAAGAACTTCCACTTGTCTTGATACAGTTACCCAATGGCTTCTCAACTCATATGGGACTATTACGAGTATCGAATTATTCTTTAAATACTTCGGGAAAAAACCTGACTACCGCGTCGGCGCTCTTCTTCTGGCGCGTTTCTTCTGTGCGTTTTGAGTACTTTCCAGTAGTTCACTGTTCTAGTTCAGTTATTGTGGTTGGACCCATCACGAGTACGACTTCATTCTACTGTCATAGGCATGTGCTGATCGTCGATCGTATGAGTGAACTTCGAATCCCTTCTTGCAATTGCGTAAAACGATCGATGCTTCTGTTCTGCTACCTAGTACCCAAAGCATACCTTTTTGTACGCTTGTTTCCACTGCCGCTAGATTTTATGAAAATGATGTTAACAGAGATGAGAGCCGTCAACTTCACTACCACATTGTTCCATTGTATTTCCATTGCATTGTATTTTTTCAGATGTACTCACATGACTGTCCCTCATCTAATGTCTCTCAACCTAGGCTCTCAACCTAGGGTGGAACTGGATATCTCGCGTGAAATTCTATCTTTATAAAATGACAAATGACATGAAAAATGAAAGTTTTGACTATGACTGTACAACTCTCGAAGTACCTTTATGCACTGAGAAACATTTTGGTTCCCCAAGGGTTCCATGACCATTTCCGTCTCAACTAAGCCAAAATGTTCCTCGTAGTCGACAAAACTATGACATTGGAGGGTTCGTACTTTATGTAGTTATGAGCAGTTGTGTAATTTAAATCCTTTTCATAACCACACCTTCTCGCATGACTGTCCTTCATCGAATTTGCTATCAATCTCGTTTTATTTCATTCCTGTGAAGAGCTTCTAGATGACAGGTAATAAGTGGTTCGACCGACAATCATCACGCAGACTTTTCTTTTACAACAACACGATCTGGCTAGTTTTCCATTTATAAGGAACCTTGCAATTTATTGGTGATCCGACAAATAACGCGTGCAGAGTGTTGTCTGTCGATAGGTTTCCCTGACATTCACTTTTGATCCTGTAGGGATCAGATAAAGTACCATTCTTTACTGACATGATGGCATGTCGAACATTGGAAAGGACAGCCTTTCCTTTCTGCTTGTTCTGGGGTGCTACGTCTGTCTTTTTTTAGATGGTGAGAAGGCAAGTGGGCATAGGTGTTGATGAGATAGGGATAGAAATCGAAAGTGGAAGACTTTTTTCCGTTTCGCTTCTCAGTGCTGTTTTTGCATATCTGACTTCAATCAATTTATTCGTGTCCTTTCTTTATCCATGTTCTATGATTGATGTTGCAAGCTGCCTTTCAAGGCGTGACATCGTATGATACATTCCCTAAATGTAAACAAAGGAATGAATTAACTAATTGGAGGACTGGTATTATTGCATGGCGCGGTTGACCGCATCTTCATCTTCATGCCTGTGTTCCTTGAAAATAGTTCTGTCCAACCTTTTCGATCAACAGGAAGAGCTCGCGCAGAATTCATTCATTCGTCACTGTTCCATACCCTAAGAAATTGCACTTATCATAAACAGGGCCAACGTGAGCAAGTAGCAGTCAGACTTCTGTACGTGTACGTACATGAACAAAAAATATTGCACGTATTGCAGCATTTCTGAATCCTACTCAGTAACACGCTAGGGCAGGTGTAGCGCAGTCAGCAAGAGGTTTGGCTGTGACTACATCGAGGGATGAGGGCGGTCTTGAAGACAACCATCCCTTTCATTCCTCTGATGCCGACGGATTGGCACGAGATTTGTCTGGGAGAACAAAAGCAGTAACGTCACATCGGCTGGGCCGCACAAACATTCTACAGGCCAACATAAAGCTCAACAATTCCGAATTGCAGTCAAACGCTTTGGTATCTCAAACGGATTGAGACTTTTTTATTCTTTAATAACAAGTTCCATATTTTACTCTTATCTGACTATTTTATCAGCACTTTTGTGTTGCATGCAGACCAGACGCAAATTGGCTGTCTTTTCCGAATGTTTACGTGCGTTTGCCTAGAAGCAATGGAGGACCACATTGTTGGAAAAACCAAGTAACAAGTATTTATTGATTCGCTGTCTCTCTGAAATGTCGGTAAAAATGCGCTTGGGTTATCAAACAGTAATCTGCAAAGACAGTCGGTTCAAAATCCAATCCAATATGTTGGGGAATAACTGATGGCCATTTTTTTTTTCAAACTTGCACTCAACAACAAAGTGCACTTGCAAACAAAAAGTACTGACAAGGTGTTATTTTGGTATGATACAGTGGTTCTCGAATTTCATCAGTTCTTTCTATTTCATACCAATGAACTCGAGTGCTAACTGGACAAAATGAACTAATGAACAAAATTTCGACGACCTCTGCTTTTCACATCTAAATCGACGTGTTGAAACTGTAGAAGCTAATTCCGAAGTTTGCACTATATATGCATGGCATCGGAAGAGCCTGAACAGCGTTGGAGAAGAACAAGAACATGAACGAGGACGTAAAAAAACACCATTGGGAAACATCATGACACTTGAAACGCATGAAAAACCTAACGCGTGATAATGGCAAGACGTTGAGAACCAGGAACAAGGTGGAGAGTATAATAATTAATTTGCACTACTTTTTAATCTCTTTCATCTTGAAAAAAAAATCGGGAAGAGACAAATAATAAAATAATTCTTCGACAATTAATCGAAAGTTTTGTGATCATTCTTTGAGATGAAAAGTGGACGCACAACAGTAACCTTTCTTCATAGGTACCACCAATCTCAGCTCCAGCGGCATCAGTGTATCAATTAAATTCCTAAAACCAATAGTGTCAAAAATGCCCCCTTTTACTCACTTGATGCTTCATTTCAATTATCTGAAAAAAGAAACAAAAATCAACTGAGCAGAAAAAAAAATCAGAACAGAGTGCTCGTATAGGATGAGAAACTCTGTATCAGCCTATGTATAAGATTTTTCCGTTGCTTTTTTCTTATGCTCCATTTTCAAGTTCGAAAACAGCGGACACGAATTATTTTCTCAACTCGATAATCGATACGATCGATGAATACGATCACATATGCTTAACTTCTAACTGTATAGCGTCCATATCGCAAGGGCGGAGATTAGACTGCAAAAAAAGCTACTCGAAAGAAGAAGAGACTTCATTTCGAAAAGAAGCGGAGGAGAGGCAACTCAGAAGAGCCATTCAATCTTCGAGAGAATTAGAACATACCCAATAATTTCATTAGTGATTCACGAAAATTGGTCACAAAGTTTTGTAACGGTGGTGACACTAACTGAATAGTACTGTGAGGGCCAGTGATGTTCATTTGTTTTTCACCCTAGCATTACAGGCTTCTTCGACGCGACTATAAATTCCGACTAGAACTTGAGGTCGCAGTGCCGCATCTCATTGTGAACATAAAACGTCCCTGAAACAGAAGGCCCATCTGCTTCCGCTCTCCACCTTCCGCATCACAAAATTCATAACTTTGCTACTTTCAAAGAATGATACGTGTCACGTATTAGCGGTGAAACTACATGTACGCAACTTTTCAGATGATATTGCTCTATGAATCGCAATTTTTTGGGCGATAGTGCTTGTTAAGCAGTAAGATGAAATAAAATCCTTTTTCACTTCACTTTTTCTCACAAAGCCCCCCATAGATAAAGATCAGTATACAAAGGGTGACCGTAAATTCATCCATTCATGCTAACATAAGCAAAATACATTAATACACCAAATATCTCAAAGATTTAAAGGCATCACTCGACGAATCTGGGGTGGCGTGGATCTCAGGTGGAGAGTTCCTATACGGGGTCGTAGATTATGGAGAGGATGGTGATTCCGTCCATTGCTTCCTAATTGCCGTAAAAACGGCCCGGAATATGCGCACAAGGCTGGCGCGCTCCAATCGAACTTGTTGTGGAAAACAGCGCGCAGGAACGCTCGAAGCCGTATCTTCCGGACCGTTTTTTACGGTAATCAGGAAGGAATAGACGGAATCACCCTTCTCTATAATCTACAACTTCGTATAGGCATAACCCACCTGAAACCCGCACCACCCCAGATTCGTGGGGTGATGCCTTTGAAAAAACAAGACAAGTGATCCATGATAAGACACGGAATAGTCCTTCACCTCAGAAAGAGAAGGAGACATTAAAGTAGTGAAGCACAGGTCTTACAATAAAAAATATATGGATATTTTTGTTTGATATCAAGCAAAACCGTGGCATCCCAAGATTGCGATAATATTTTTTGACTAGCGAGAACGATACACTGCCTTTAACAATCTGAGAAGTGGAGTGTGTAAATCGATCACTTTTATGTATTCGGGAAAGAAAGAAATATCGAGATATTGTTGGTCATCCTCGGGAAACGATGTTTTTACATAATATAAGAAGGGACTGTTTGTATAATTTAAAGCATGGTGAGTGAGTGTGCATGAGTCACTTCAAATTCCAACCCCAGATTTATGGTTAGAATCTAATATATCCTAAATATTTGGTGGGTTTACCCTAGAAGCATTCCAAGTAAGATCTCGTCCCACTTGATTGCGCCTAGTGAGTTGCATTGGTCTTGCACGTCCAGTTGCACTCTTCCATCCACGAGTACATAAGATCGCTAGAAGCAATACAATCTCGTCCTCAACCCGTTCCTAATGCGAGGCAGCAAAAACTACTTCCTATTCCTCGACGGGATTGACAGCGAGGTTTTCTACACATCGAAATCTCCAGAAGCGATATCGCCGTCCACATTTTCCAGTTACGAACCAGTTGGTTCTACGAAAAAGTCTCATTATTAAATGTGAACCACAAATCTTCGTCTAATAAATTAGAATTTTTTGATGAGCTCAAAAGATAAACTAAGAGTTCAATCTATGTATCCATCGAATCAGTTAGTGGAGTTCCTTGCCCTTGGTCCTTTCATTGGACTAGCACACTGAGAACTTTCCACTAGTAATAAAGTATGCATATTTTTATGGGATGTTCGAGGAAAGAAAACATCGTCTCCGTTAGTAATTCTAGCAATCTTTCATATACTATTCACAGGATATGGCAGAAGTCCATGTTTCATTCAGAACAAAATTCTCAAAACCGTGCCATGAATCAAACTAAAAGGCAATTTCCATTCATGGATCAGAAAGAATGGTTGCAAACATGATGAGACCGCTACCGGTGCCATTTTCGGGATCGCACGTTTTGGAATGGAACTGGTTAAAGGCATCACCCCACGAATTTGAGGTAGTACGGATTTCAGGTGGAGTATTCTTATTCGGGATAGTACGTTATGGAGAGAGGTGTGGTTCCGTCTTCCTAATTGCCGTAAAAAAAACGGTCCCGAAGATGCAGCGTGTGCACAAGGCTGGCGCGCTCCAGTCGAACTCGTTGTAGAAAATAGCGCGCCGGATCACTCGGAGCCGTATCGTCCGGGCCATCCATTTATTCCATATACGAATACTCAACCTCGAACCCGCACCACCCCAGATTCGTGGGTTGATGCCTTTAAGTCACTTCCACCCTCCAGCACCACAATCTACTATTGTTTTATGTATCAATATCCCTGAAAATGAGCTATTAGTTTTGAGCAAGTAATTAGAAGAGAAGTAGGCGATTCGCGTGCTTGAGCGTATCGTGCACCCTCATGTTTCCTCGTCCAAAATCCCTAAGATATGAGCCTCCACAAAATACATATCAATGTGATTCATAGCAAAATATTGAACAATTCAGCTGGCGAAGATCCTTACAACAGTCATCCTGGGCGTTCTTGCGATGGCTTCAGCGCTTAGTCTACAGTACATGGCACAATCCTTTACAGCCAATAATTATGACTGCGTAAACGGAAACTTCTCACATCTTCGACATTTACTTGAAATCCGACCACTTGCGAGATTTCTACTTCTATCTTTGTTAACTCAGAAATAAAGTGAGGTACAAAACGATCTGCGTTCCTATACTGGCAGTTATAATACTACATTCCGTTTTAGCATAGTTAGATAGAAATGACTCCACAACGGTTTACTGCCTCATAGTGGCGTGGAGGTGACACTGGGCGTCGAACTGCGATGCACAGCGGCGGTTCGTCCTCCGGCAGGGTCTCCCAAGCTGAGAAGGGGTTCGACACATCCGACATTCCGACTTCTCGGAATCGGAAGCCTAGCTAAGAGTAAACCACTGCTAAGATTCACCACCGTCTTGGCAAAATGTCGCAAGGTGGTTCCCTGAACCATATAGGTTGGGCGACGACCTGTGGTGAAAGCTAAGCTCGCCGTGGCATGGCTGCTTAGTTTGGGGAAATATGCCACTCCAGCATATTCACTGCCTCAGTACCCTGCACACTGGGACCTACCGTCTCGGACGTCGGACGATATGGCGACCGGTGAGAGGGGATCAAATTTAGGGTTGCTCAGGACGTATTTGATTCTGGACCAAGGCGACACGCACACGACTCGCCATGGAGACTGTCTCAGACTGTGTACTTACAACGCGAGACTAGTGTCCATAGACTCTGACCTGCATGCCCTTCTCGGAGCTCCAGAGCGTAACAAATTTCACGTGATTACTCTGGAGGAGACTAAGTACAGAGGGAGCGACGTACGACAGATGAATGACGGTACACTCTCCATTCGTGGAGAGAAGGTTCCGTCGCGAAATGTGGGCGGTGTTGGTTTTGTTATGCACCCACCGGCCGTCCATCTTGTCGATTCTCACGAGATCCTATCGCCTCGTATGGCCATTCTTCGCCTCCGCCCTTTGCGCCAAAAACCTGTCAGCAGTATCAACTGCTACTCACCAACATAAGCAGCTGATGATTCCGAATTGGACGCGTTTTATGAGGAGCTGGAAGAAGCGATCCGCAATAAAAAATCCTTCTACAAATCCGTTATCGGGGACTTCGATGCAAATCTAGGAAATAATATAGAAGAAGAATATAGGATCGGACGATTTGGACTAGGGAACCGGAATGAAAACGCAAATCGTCTCGCCGAGCTGTTGTCCGCCGCTCGCCTCTTTCATGGGAACTCTCTTTTCATGAAAAAAGATCATCGTCGGTGGACATAGGAATCGCCCAATGGCGCGACTCGTGCAGAGATCGACCACATACTCACCAACCGGAGGTGGTGTCTACTTGACGTCTCAGTAGTACCATCCTTTTGTAGTGGTTCTGATCACCGTCTCCTTCGTGCGAAAATCGTCTTAGCCACACGATGGAAAAGAACATCTGCTATCGGCAACGAAGGAGAAAAGAAGTCGTCTACGACGATTGCGTACTCGAGGACTCCTTGTCCCAAGGTGACTGGCACATCGAGGAGGACCCAAACGTGGACTACGAGATGCTGCTCAGAGGATTACGAGCCTGTGCTGAACGTGCCTCGAAGCCGCACACGACAAACTTGGATCGGATTTCGAAGACCACCAGGGAATTGTTGGAAAGAAGAAGGGCTTTGAGGCTTGATCCGAATGTGTCGCACATTGAACGGTTAGTAGCAAACACTAGCTGCAGAAAAGCGTTGCAGGAGGATCTTATGAAGTACAGGCAGAAGAAGATTCTGGAAGCAGCACAAAGAAGAACAAGTCTGAAGAAGTGCCGCAGGGATCTCCGCGAATATAATATTCCGCTAGCAACCTTGCTGAGCGAAGACGAGACTCGCACGTCTTCTCGTCGATGGAGATGGAAATCATAACGGAGAGGTTCTACTCGAACCTTTTCCGTTCATCAACTCCTATGTCAAGCTCGATCATCCCCACTGGCGAAGCTCCCCCACGGATTCTCCCTTCGGAAGTACGAGTCGCTATCAAGAGCATGAAACCTGACACAGCCCCCGGACCTGATTTTATATCAGCAGACTTTCTTCGGGCTGGTGGCCATCCGCTTCATGTAATCTCAGCAGCGCACATGACATCCTACCTTCAGAAAGAAAGGATCCCAGACCAGTGGAAGACCTCGCGAACCGTCCTTACCTATAAGAAAGGTGACCAAGAGCACCTTTCTACCGTCCGATATGCTTGTTAAGCGTGTTATACTAAGTATTCACCAAGATCATCCTCACCCGCATATCTAGGACGCTGGATGAAGCCCAGCCTCAAGAACAAGCTGGATTCCGCCAGGGGTTCAGCTGCTTGGACCACATCCAGACCGTGTCGAGGGTCATAGAGGTTTGTCGGGAATACCGCCTGCCCCTTGTTCTAACCTTCGTCGATTATGAGAAAGCTTTTGACAGCGTAGAAACGAATGCAATACTGTCAGCGCTGGTCGACCAAGGTGTGGACTCGTCGTATGTGAGGACATTAGCCAATTGCTACGATCAATGCACGACTAGGATACAGCTTTTCCACCGCCTTCTCACCTACCCAGTGGAAAGGGGTGCGACAAGTCGATACTATATCGCCGAAGCTGTTCACAGCTGCATTGCAATGGATAATGAAATCACTTTCCTGGGAAGAAAGGGGCATACGTGTTGATGGAAGTTTTCTTTCGAACCTTCGTTTCACGGACGACATCGTTCTCTTTTCGAGCAGTACCAATGAAGCAGAAACGATGCTCAACGAATTGAACGAAGCAGGGAAGAGAATAGGACTACGAATAAACAGAAAGAAGACACAGTTCATGAAGAGCGCCTACTGCGAGGACGGAGGAGTACAATTTGAAGGCTCCTAAATCGTGGAAACTCCGTCATACGTATACCTTGGTCGTTCAATGAACATGGAAAACGACTTGAAGGAAGAACTGAATAGAAGAATGAGAGCAGCATGGGCAGCATTCGCAGCCGTCAGGGAAGCTACGGACCAACTGACGGACCAAGATCTTCGTGCCCATCTGTTCGACTCGACATTCCTTCCAGCGCTCTGCTACGCCGCGGTGACGTGGGCAGACACCGCGGCCACGTCTAGGAAGCTACTTACTACCCACAGAGCCCTTGAGAGATGTCTCCTGAAGTTTAACCGGCGCACACAACACTTAGCCGGTCTTCGTAGCTCCGACTTAAGAGGAATGTCCCGTCTTCGCGAACCAGCGGAATATGTATCGAAAGCAAAACATAGATGGGCCGTTCACATCATGAGAAAAATCGACGATAGATGAACTAAAAGAACGCTAGAGTGGATCCCAAGGGACGTTAAACGCCCCCGAGGGAGACCGCCAGCGAGATGGGGTGACGTGTTCGCTACACGGATGGACCAGCTGAGAGCTCAGCTGGATACGGCTCAAGGACCTCGTCAACGTCACTCACGAAGCTTGAGAACATCTTGGATGACAATGGCGAGGGAACGAAACGAGTGGAAGAGATGCTGGGGCCCGCACGTCCAGTGAAGACGGGCCATCTAAGTATCTAAGTAAATAAGATAGAAATGCACTTTACAAACTCTTCATTGATGTTGCATTGACTGTGAAGATTATAAGTGCTTGCTTCAAATGGTGAGAATTATCGTACATTGCAATAAATATAAAACTCGTATAGACGATAAACATAAAACTATCTAAACGTACGAAAAGAGGCACTTTCTAGCAGGGAAGTTAACGAATAAAAAAAAGGCGAGATCAGAATAGCTAATCCTTCTGCATAAAACAGAGCGATATCACCACGTGTTCACCAACTGCAATCCATGTCTTCGACATTTCCTTTTTGGTCGTTCAGCTCTTCGATTCGAAGTTTAGATGTTGATGGACTAACATTAAGTGACGATTCGTTCTCCGATTCACTATCTCCAGCTTCGGTAATAAGATGAGAGGTGCAGCCTCAAAATATAGCTTAGAACTATAATTTACTTGGGGTCATCAAACCCTACCTTCATCTGTAGTATTTTCAGAACCTTCAACTTCTTGGATCCTTCCTTTCATTGTAGGATCTTGAAAGGGGTCCCGAAACTCAGCCAGTGGTCGCCAAACAACGAGTTCATTCCCTTGAATAGTTCCCCTAAAAGTATTTTGACAGGAACCAGGAAGTTTTTTATATCCTAAGTAGAGAAATTTGTATGGTTGCACAACAAAACGTTGTATATTGTGATCATGTGATAATGATCTCTTTTCACTGAGTAATTGAGGTAAGCAGTACTTAACCCTTATATGCTTTTATTTTGTTACTAGCACTCTTACTGATTGATTGCGAAACATGTACCAAACTTTCAAATATATTGGATTGTGAAAGTAAATTCTGCTCTTGCATTGTCTTTCTTCTAGCTCCCCTTTTTGTGCTGGTTTTAATGATTTGCTAACATTTATTCTCTCGTTCAGCTAAAATCAATGCTTATAGTCGACAAACAAACCAGCAGACAAACCGACAAGCTTGAAATCTCCAGACATGCAATTTAGGGTTGCAACCAACATTGATGGAAGCTTCAGCTTTAAACAATGACTGAAAAAACAGTTCCCCTTTATAAAGATGAGTAAAATATTGTTGGTAAACTTCACATATACGTTACTAAAGTAGTTAATGCAGCACTACTAGCAGCACTGATGCAAAGTTTACAAACTTCAAAAATACACATCCAAAATATTAAGTATAAAAATAACTTGTCCTCTTTTTTGGTGTCATTCAGACTTCAAAAAAAAAAAAGACAATTTTCTTCTGCACCTCCCCCTCCATTTCTTTTCTTCCAAGTCTTGTAAGTCACCAATCATCTTCTACCCTATCCACACCAGCCAAATCTTCAGCTCCATTTTATTCCTCCTTTCGGACATCCAAAAGCATACGTATGATGATGCTTGCTATTTTCCTTCGCTACGTGAAAAGTACCACTCGATAGATTCACGGCGCAATCTTTGGACACTGATTGGATCATATCTTCAACAAGTTGGATTGATGTAGTGAGATGTCGTATCCGACGCCGATGTCGGGTCATAATGCGCAAAAAAAAACGTAGAAAGAAAAACGGCATCCAGCGGAGCCGAAGCACAAGACGTTTGCACCCCAGTCCAGCGGGTTCCCCTATGCTACCAGCTATTTCAACTATTTTTGATCGCACGCTTAATTAAGAAGGTTATGTCATTGGAGCAGGTGGCTTACACGTTTTGCATACTTAGATACTTAGATGGCCCGTCTTCACTGGACGTGTGGGCTCCAGCATCTCTTCCACTCGTTTCGTTCCCTCGCCATTGTCATCCAAGATGTTCTCAAGCTTCGTGAGTGACGTTGACGAGGTCCTTGAGCCGTATCCAGCTGAGCTCTCAGCTGGATACGGCTCAAGGACCTCGTCAACGTCAACGTCAGCTGGTCTATCCGCGCAGCGAACACGTCACCTCATCTCTTTCGCGGTCTCCCTCAGGGGCGTTTAGCGTCCCTTGGGATCCACTCTAGCGCTCTTTAGTCCATCTATCGTCGATTCTTCTCATGATGTGACCGGCTCATCTATGTTTTGCTTTCGATATATATTCCGCTGGGTCGCGAAGACGGGACATGCTTCTTAAGCCGGAGCTGCGAAGACCGGCAAGGTGTTGTGTGCGCCGGTTAAACTTCAGGAGACATCTCTCAAGGGCTCTGTGAATAGTGAGTAGCTTCCTAGACGTGGCCGCGGTGTCTGCCCACGTCACCGCAGCGTAACAGAGCGCTGGAAGGACTGTCGAGTCAAACAGATGGGCACGAAGATCCTGGTCAGTCAGTTGGTCCGTAGCTTCCCTGTCGGCTGCGAATGCTGCTCACGCTGCTCTCATTCTTCTATTCAGTTCTTCCTTCAAGTCATTTTTTCCATGTTCATAGAACATGGAAAACGGACTCTCTCGTATGACGGAGTTTCCACGATTTAGGAGCCTTCAAATTGTACTCCACCGTCCTCGCAGTAGGCGCTCTTCATGAACTGTGTCTTCTTTCTGTTTATTCGTAGTCCTATTCTCTTCCCTGCTTCGTTCAATTCGTTGAGCATCGTTTCTGCTTCATTGGTACTGCTCGAAAAGAGAACGATGTCGTCCGTGAAACGAAGGTTCGAAAGAAAACTTCCATCAACACGTATGCCCCTTTCTTCCCAGGAAAGTGATTTCATTATCCATTGCAATGCAGCTGTGAACAGCTTCGGCGATATAGTATCAACTTGTCACACCCCTTTCCACTGGGTAGGTGAGAAGGCGGTGGAAAAGCTGTATCCTAGTCGTGCATTGATCGTAGCAATTGGCTAATGTCCTCACATACGACGAGTCCACACCTTGATCGACCAGCGCTGACAGTACTGCATTCGTTTCTACGCTGTCAAAGGCTTTCTCATAGTCGACGAAGGTTAGAACAAGGGGCAGGCGGTATTCCCGACAAACCTCTATGACCCTCGACACGGTCTGGATGTGGCCCAAGCAGCTGAACCCCTGGCGGAATCCAGCTTGTTCTTGAGGCTGGGCTTCATCCAGCGTCCTAGATATGCGCGTGAGGATGAGCTTGGTGAATACTTTGTATAACACGCTCAGCAAGCATATCGGACGGTAGTTCCGAAGGTCCTCTCGGTCACCTTTCTTATGGATAAGAACGGTTCGCGAGGTCTTCCACTGGTCTGGGATCCTTTCTTTCTGAAGGTAGGATGTCATGTGCGCTGCTAAGATTACATGAAGCGGATGGCCACCAGCCCGAAGAAAGTCTGCTGATATAAAATCAGGTCCGGGGGCTGTGTCAGGTTTCATGCTCTTGATAGCGACTCGTACTTCCGAAGGGAGAATCCGTGGGGGAGCTTCGCCAGTGGGGATGATCGAGCTTGACATAGGAGTTGATGAACGGAAAAGGTTCGAGTAGAACCTCTCCGTTATGATTTCCATCTCACGACGAGAAGACGTGCGAGTCTCGTCTTCGCTCAGCAAGGTTGCTAGCGGAATATTATATTCGCGGAGATCCCTGCGGCACTTCTTCAGACTTGTTCTTCTTTGTGCTGCTTCCAGAATCTTCTTCTGCCTGTACTTCATAAGATCCTCCTGCAACGCTTTTCTGCAGCTAGTGTCTGCTACTAACCGCTCAATGTGCGATGCATTCGGATAATCCCTCAAAGCCCTTCTTCTTTCCAACAATTCCCTGGTGGCTTTCGAAATTCGATCCAAGTTTGTCGTGCGCGGCTTCGAGGCACGTTCAACACAGGCTCGTAATCCTCTGAGCAGCATCTCGTAGTCCACGTTTGGGCACGTCACGTCCTCCTCGATGTGTCAGTCAGCTTGGGACAAGGAGTCCTCGAGTACGCAGTCGTCGTATACGACTTCTTTTCTTCTTCGTTGCCGATAGCAGATGTTCTTTTCCATCGTGTGGCTAAGACGATTTTCGCACGAAGGAGACGGTGATCAGAACCACTACAAAAGGATGGTACTACTGAGACGTCAAGTAGACACCACCTCTGGTTGGTGAGTATGTGGTCGATCTTCGCACGAGTCGCGCCATTGGGCGACTTCCATGTCCACCGACGATGATCTTTTTTCATGAAAAGAGAGTTCCCATGAAAGAGGCGAGCGGCGGACAACAGCCCGGTGAGACGATTGCCATTTTCATTCCGGTCCCCTAGTCCAAATCTTCCAATCCTGTATTCCTCTTCTGTGGCCTTTCCTAGTTTTGTGTTGAAGTCTCCGACAAGGAATTTGTAGAAGGACTTCTCGTTGCGGACTACTTCCTCCGGCTCCTCTGAAAACGCGTCTAGTTCGGATTCATCAGCTGCTGATGTTGGTGAGTAGCAGTTGATGATACTGATGGATTTTTGGCGCAGAGGGCGGAGGCGAAGAATGGCCAGACGAAGTGACAGGATCTCGTGAGAATCGACGAGATGGACGACAGATGGGTGCACAACAAAACCAACACCGCCTACATTTCGCGACGGAAACTTCTCTCCACGAATGACGAGTGTACTGTAATTCATCTGTCGTACGTCGCTCCTTCTGCACTTGGTCTCCTGCAGAGCAATCACGTGAAATTTGATACGCTCTGCAGCTCCGAGAAGGGCATGCAGGTCAGCGTCTGTGGAAACTGTTCTCGCGTTGTAAGTACACAGTCTGAGACAGTCTCCATGACGAGTCGTGCTTGCGTCGCCTTGGTCCAGGGGTGCGTGTAAAGAGGGTCCCGGCGGAATTTCCAGCATGCCCCGGTCATGCCTCGTCAGGGCAAATAGCGATGGTGCGTGTCCTAAAGAGATTCACTTTCGTTGGCGCCTAAGTAACTGACTCTGCTTACCTACCGCTAATCATACGCCGCATCAACGGCTAGGATATATTTCACTATCTACCAAATTGTTCTGGAGAATCAGACAGATTCACTGTAATTTTTTGACGTGAGGTGATCTCAATTTAGTAGTCGCACCAGAAGCAAGAGAAATCCTCACGTGAAGTTTAAGTTAAGGATGTATCTAATAGCTTTAAATTACGTGCATAAAAATTTTCGTTAAAACGGAACATTCCAGCTCTCAAAAGTAATGAGAATTAACGTTATCCTGTAACTCCCAAGCTTTTTTGTAACCTAACTTATTTCTGGACAGAGGAGCCTTCTGTATCTCTGACTTCCGGGAACTTACAGGACGAAAAAGAGTTCAAATTTGGTAAGATTTCTAGACTTTCTGAAGGTGATATAAAGACAAACTCACTGCCTTTCTTTATTAGAACACCATACGAAATCCCATGTACTTCTATCTAACACTATTACTCTTTGACTTATTCGGTCATTTCGACAGCTCACACCACTCTTCTTTACATATTTCCTTGTAACTGCTCAGTTCTCTGCGTCCCTGTGGCAGGAAGGACATCTATGACGGTTGTCTGCGTCTTCATGAACGACTGGAGCGTGACCTCGTCGAGATATGTTCGCGTATCCGCCGGCATATCCACTGGGCACCTTATGTCTCGGAGGCATTCGCGGAGAATCCGCCGGGACCCTCTTTACCGTTCCCCTTGGTCCAGAATCAATGACATCCTGAGCAACCTGAGATTTGGTTGCCTCTCACGGTCGCCATACCGTCCGACGTCTGAAACGGCAGGGCCCAGTGTGCAGGGTACTGAGGTAGTGAATATACTGGAGTGGCAAAGAGACTTTTCCCCAAACTAAGCAGCCATGCCACGGCGAGCTTAGCTTTCACCACAGGTCGTCGCCCAACCTATAAGGATCAGGGAGCCTCCTTGCGACATTTTGCCAAGACGGTGGTGAATCTTAGCTTTGCATGTACCTTGCAAATATGCTTTGACGTGCTTACGGACTCATCTCTGGATCAGATACTGACCTTAAACCTCCTTGATAAGACGGATTTTATTCCGTCTGCGTTTACAAAAAAAGTCAATCATTACACTTACCCAGAGGAATGAAGAGAAACTTAATTCCTACAAACTCGAAGATTGCAAACGATCACACAGCAGAACAGGAGGCAACACCAATGAAAAGACTTTGCTAGGACTATGTAGCCTTGTCCATGTAATATACAAAAAAAAAACGAAAACCATAGAAAGCAAGATGAAAAGAAACTTCTTGAAACTTCCCGTGCTCAATAGAGGGAGACCACAGCAAGTCGTCACTGAGGACGCAACGCTTTACCCCAATAAGAAACATTTTGAGTCGACTGTACCACCAACGTTACGATATTACAAAGCGCGCTTTTGCAGTAATTTTAGTGTAACCCTCCCCAAATTAACAGTTCGTCTACCATTGACGTCCACCGTGAATGGGGTGTAAAATCTAGAGCTATCAAACGCAATCATTTATCCGTTTAAAATGGTGCACTTTAGTCATTGCTTATACCACTGATTTCCCACCAAGTAACAACAGGATACGGGAAAATATGCACAACTTGTTAAAGCGAGGTTGTATCCTAAGGCATCGCGCTCTATCTCATATCATCACATTCATCTATAACAAAATGAGAAATACAAACCACTCACCTCACAAGAAATGTAAGGTTATTGTGCTTCATGCGTTCAAGATAGCCTTTAAGGTATTCACCGAGCATAAGACCATTAGAACCACATTCGTCGGGTTCTTCTACAATTCCTTGCACCATCTGTTCATCGGTTGTACTTCCACAACCGGCAGCTTCATCTTCAGAATCCGAAGTATCCCTGAGCTTGTTCTTTTACGGATTATTGTAACAATATGGGTGAAATAATACTAGAGTTTTGTTGGAATTATTTCCACTCGTTCCATTCGTCAGTTAAAGTTCGGCAAAAGAGTTAAATTCATGGTTTAAAGTAGAGTAGTAGTAGTAGTTTAAGAGATCACCTACAAAAAGGAATCGCATCAATGCATGCGTATTCGCAACTTTTGTCTGATTAAAGCGACCAGGATCGGTTTCTAGTTTTATTTGATTCTCGAATGCGTGTGTATCATAGTTGAGGTTCAACATTGAAAAAATAGAACGGAATTGAATTGTCCGCTACACTTTTGTAGATTCAAGTAAGGATGGTTCAGAGTATAAAAATTGCGAATATTTGACAGAGTTGCATCTAGACAACTGTAATTGTCGAAACAACCGAACAACAATTGCGAGAGCATTTACAAATGTTTTTTTTTGTGTCATCAACTATGTTGAGAGGTATGGACGTTCTCGGAAGCACCGCAATTTTGTCGTTCAGATCGGGTCGGCAAGTATGACTAGTTGGCCAGCTCACGCACGACGTCACCCAAAGGGTTTAATATTGAATAAAACAGTTGAAGAAAGTGATGTGAAGCGCTTCGAAAACACTTCGACTACCCCTTTTTATTTACCCATAATAATCATGATCATGCTATGTAATAATGGGCTTTAGTCGGTCACGTGTGTGTGTGTGTGTGTGTGTGTGTGTGTGTGTGTGTGTGTGTGTGTGTGTGTGTGTGTGTGTGTGTGTGTGTGTGTGTGTGTGTGTGTGTTTGTGTGTGTGCGCCACGAAATTCGAAAAGGGGCGGGCGGTGCGACTGGATCTGCATATCACAAAAGGTGAATGAGACGTTGACCTTTGCCTCAACTTGGTAACATGCCTTCTTCAGAAAGTGGAAACATGAAAGAAACCCGCCGCTTAAATAAAACATTCTGTGATAACTGTAGGGGAAAATAGGAAGAAAACCCATACTTCGAGTGATATTTTCAAATTGGGTCTGTATATTGATATGTTGGTATCGAAGGAGTATTTAAACGACGTTTGAATGATCTCCAAATGGAGAACATTTAGAACTAAATCTAAGAAATCTTTCCCCTAATTTTGTACAAAAAATTAATTTAATTTTGTACAAAAAAGCAGAAAGTATTGTTAGAAAGGCACCAATCTAGTTTCACAGCAAATGCCGCAACTATTAATTTTCATTGATCAGTGAACAAGACCGAAGCAAACGCCGCAGAAAGTCTGATCGTCCGGCTTTAGCCGGACTCCAGACTTTCTGTGGTATTCGCTTCGCTCCCCTTCACTGATCAACAAAAATCAAAATTAATGCCCTTTTCTGTGAAGTTAGACTTGTGTATCTCTAGCAATCTTTCTTCATATTTTTTAAATTATAAATAAAGGAAAATGATTTCATAGTTTTCTTTCTAACCGCGCCAATTCTACATTTGGAGAATACTCAAACTTCAGCTTCAAACACTCCGTCGATACCAATATAATGTAGGCACCATTTGAAGGTATTACTCGAAATTTGGGTTTTCCTTCTGTTTCCCTCCAAGAGTTATCAATGAATGATGATTTAGCAGAAAATGAAAGACTTTATCCTACTGATAAAGATAACGTTCTACGTTAGACCATATAAACTGTTCGCTACTATTTAAGCAGCCGTTTGTGTGCATGTTCTAACTTTCTGAGGAAGGCATGCTACCAACTTGAGGCGATCGGAGAAGGAAAAAACACGCGAAAGAGTCATAAAAGTGAAAAGCAACGCGCACAGTAGCCAGGGCTATGAAACATCCCACTTACCTTTTGCGACATGCACACGAAGTTATTGCGCAGCATTTCGATGCCGCGGGACCCGTCGCACCCCATATTATAGCTATGTGGCGCCGGCACGCCAATCCGACGCCGGTGAACCCGTCGCACCCACTTCTATAGGTATCTGGCGCCGGGGCACCTATCCGACGCCGGTGGAGCCGTCGCAACCCCTTCTATAGGTATCTGGCGCTGGCGCGCCAACCCGACACCATGGGACCCGTCGCACTCCTCTTTTCGATTTTCGTGTCACGAAATTCGAAATGGGGGGTGCGACGGAGCAACCACGTCGAATTGGTGCGCCGACGGCAGATAGCTACAAAAAGGCGTGTGACGGGTCCAGCGGGTCCAGTGGTGGGAACTGGTGTTCCTTGGTGCAGTAGTGTCAAACAATAACTTCGTTTGGATGTTGCAAAAAGTAAATGTGACGTTGCAACCGTTTCATATCTGTGGCCACTAGCCGTGTTGCGTTTCACCTCCACGACATCTCCGCAGATGTACTTCTTTGCACGTTTCAATAGGGATGGCAACATCACTTCTTCAGAAAGTGGAAACACGCATGCAAGCGGCCGCTTAAATAGTAGCCATCAGTTTACATGGTCTAACATAGGACGTTATCCTTATCAGTAGGATAAAGTCTTTCACGTCATTTTCTGCTAAAACATCACTCATTGATAACTCTTGTAGGAAACAGGAGGAAAACCCAAATCTCGAGTAATACCTTCAAATTCTGTCTACATTATATTGGCATCGAATGAAGCTAGAAATTGAATATTCTCCAAGTGTAGTACTAACGCGTTTAGAAGGAAAACTATGAAATCTTTCGCCCTTATTTATAATAAAAAAAGAGGAAGAAAGTGTTGTCAGATCAAAACAAATTTAACTTCAGAGAATAATACAGTACTATTAATTTTCATTGATCAGTGAAGGAGAGCGAAGCGAACACCACAGAAAGTCTTAAGTCCGGCTTTAGCCGCACGTTCAGACACGTGAAAAGATAAGTCGCGTCTTCATTTTGTAAAGTTGTTTTTTGGCCTCACTCTGCTTTCTGGAGTACAACAAGGAGGAAACCAATTATCTTAGATGCAACAGGGTTTGCACTACCAAGAACAGTATTAAATTGATCTGGCCTTTATAAGTTACCTGCGGAGTGAGTTCAAAACTGTATGCTTGTGAAATAAGTTAGTACGGCAGATTATGCTGTATCTGAAATTTTGACATTCGAGTAGTTTTACATTTCCGACAAGTTCGCGCTAAATTATTCAGAAGTTCGACTAGAATGTCTTGAAGAGTTTACATTAGAATGCTATGGATGTGTGCAAGTCTCTCTTCGAATATAAACGCAGTTAAGAATGATTGCAAAAAGTTCTCGTTTTTCACAATAATCTGTGAGTACATTTCACAAGTATGCAAGTTTGAACCCATTTTCTAAATCAGCAAGGCTATTTCTATTTGTTAGCTAAACCTTTACATAGTAAAGTTTGTAATTGCTGTATCCATTGCTCCTTATTATTATGTTAGAACGAAAGTGTAAATGTGTTCGAAACGTTTCAAATCACTGACTCTAAGGCACTGATTCCCTATTTCAATCCGAAATTGCGTAGAGCAGGGCGAGGCACGTAAGCTCAAAGAACCTTAGATCATTAACCTTAGATCTATGGCTGTAGTAAAAAGTAAGTCTTGAAATCAGAAGTTATGTTCGGACTTTCTCACACATCGTTCCTAGAATAGATACGAAAAAGTTTGGTTTCATTTCATAATGAGGTTTTCCCGTTTGTAAGGTGGATTCTTAGCTTCTAGATTTACACGTTCAGGAAGTTTGTAGGTGAGAATATAAATGCCATGCTTAAAGGCGTCACCCTACGACTCTGAGGTGGTGCAGATTTTAGGTCGAGTATTCTTATAAGGGATAGTAGATTATGGAGAGGAAGGTGATTCCGTCCATTTCTTTACATTTCATTTCTACTCCACCTGAAATCCGTACCACCTCAGATTCGTGGAGTGATGCCTCTAAATGTAAGAAAATCAGTCGCAGTTTTCCGTGGCCTGAAAACCACCGTAAAACTCGAGCAAAGTCCATATAGAACACATTCAACGCTCATTAGCAATGGTAAAAAAAAACTATAGTACGTCAAAACGACATAAAGCACAGTACAGTTGTGTAAGCGGTGCGCTCAAAGCAGCGCGGTGGAGAGAGCGGTTCGAATCGAGGTGGGACCATCACGAACTACAGTAATGAACAATGGCAGCAGGGGTCCTCACTCGACCCTAACGCTCCAACGCACCATTTCGAGCGAATCCGCTTACGTAACTGCACCGTGCTTCATGTCGATTTGACTTTACTGTATGTACAGCATCGTGCGCAAACGTGAATGATGTAGAAGTCAACAGTAGGTAGCGGCTCTGCGGTTTGATGGTTATTGAGTGAACGGTGAACGCACAATAACCATCGAAGCGCTGAACGGGTCTGAACTCTGCGAGCAGGCTTATCCAGAATGATGAATCCATGAAACATTAGTTTCAGAAGGGTGCGGGACAAGAGGTACCCGTGAAAACCGGCTGACCGCTCCTGTCCTCCCTTCGGCACCGCGCGCCTCCGCGTAATTGCGGCTGCCGCTCCACCAGCTAGATATCCTCCACGACCGCCTGAGATCACCTACACCCCGCCTCCCTATTGCTCTCTAATCAACGCCGTGCGCGACTTTCGTGCCGCGACGAAGCGGTGGATAGTGCGAATTTTGAAGGAGGGAGTGAAGAACGAATTGCCGAGGCGAATTTTGATGTACGGATATAGTAAACTAAGCGCATATTATTGGGAATAAAGGAGAAGAATAAGTAAAAATTATTTCAAAAAGATGCTCCAGAGAAAAGAATAACACGCATATATTTTCAAACGTCTCATAATTTAACACATTTCATGCCCTAAGTTTTCTATATAAACTAGCAGTGCATAAGTATGTGTTTGTCACGATGCCATTCAATGAATTCGTGTTCAACTTTCAACTGCGGCAGTTATAATAACAGCAACATTATGCGCTTATTACTTTGTATACATTCTTTAACTCCTTTCTACATTTTACCTTTTCAAAATTTTACATAGATATAATGTTTATGTAAAGCAAGTATTGAAATATGCCAATATTTGACATATTTCAATACATGCTTGTACGTTTTATACAGTTTTATATAATAAAACTTTGTATGGTTCTTCAAACTTCTTTCAACAGCGTTTCATCACTTCATTTCTATCTGTTTTCTGCATTACATCAATATGAAAGGTTAGGTGTATTAGTGGCGAACAGAGACCTTTGTATCTTCGAGATATACCTTTAGGTACAGTGTATGTCTGCGAGGCATTATTCGAGCCTCCTTAATCGTTGGATGCCAGTTTTACCCAGCTAGATAAGCAAAAAGAAATCCTTAGAAGGCGAAAAAAGTAAAGAAGATAGCAAAACGCCGATCAGTGGGACATTTTTTGAAACATCTCTTGCATTCCCAGAGATGAATGAGTGCTTTCCATCTAACAACTCGAAACTGGGTAATTTCATTTTCACTCGCATTTCTAAATGGCATGTCACTTGTACAAACCTATTTCATTCTTTCCTTCTTTTATATTAACTAACAAGCACATTTTATGTAGACCTTCGAACAACATCTAACACCAGGTACTTTCCTTTCCGTTCGATTTTAAAAGCGCATCATAAGAGCTGTAAGCGCGGCGGAAAAAAAATCGCCGTAAGAGTGGCAGACGCGGCGAAATGGGTGGGGAGGGTGGCGTGGGCGGGGCGTCTTGAAGACGTAGCACAAGAGGAGCAACCAGGCTACTGTAGCGATCATGACGGTATCAGGAGACGCGCGGTGCAATTAACGACGCTCATCAGCCTCCTGGATACGCGGCGGCACATCATACGGGTACCTCTTGACCGTTCCCCGTTTCAGAAGGCTGTTATGAACAAACCAACTCACAGGAGCGTTAATACAAGTGTTCGAAACCGCGCTCAGTTTGCAAGTCATAACATTGGAATAAAATATAATGATCAAGCGACGAAGTAGCGTAAACACATTAATGGACAAACACACGTACATGCTCACTCTTCCATTGGATCCGTTTCGTTCAGAGATGCTGAATCTTTCAAACTGAGCGCTGACCCTTTCGAATCTACGTTTTGCACGGGGAGCCTCTGTGTCATCCTGAACAACAACTACAGAATAACGTCATTTAGTCCGATTCCCCAGAACCGGCTATTAAAAATTCACTGCAATAAACCTGTAAAAATATGCCTCTATTTCACTTCTTGTTATCCTCAGAAATCCTGCTAGTAGCAACCCCAGGAGCTAGAAAAAAGCCAATGCTGTCCGAAGGAAAAACCGATTAGTAAGTCTTACTGCAATCAATAATTTTCTATGAACAAACAACCAGATTTTTTCTCACGACATTTTATTCATTTCACTGTGACATATAGTAGAGTCAAAAGGACATGAAGCCCGGTGCAATTGCGTAACTGGGTGCACTCGAAACAGTGCGGTGAGCGCAGAGGTTGGGATCAAGAGAAGACCTCTTCTACCGCCCGCAGTTCCTTGCTGTAGTTCCACCTCGATTCCACCCGATTTCCACCGCTCCGAGAGCGCAACCGCTTGCGCAACTGCACCGTGCTTTATGTCGTTTTGACCCGACTATATGTATGTATCGAAATATCAAAACTGTTTACGAAGTGAGTTAATTTTGACAGATATTCGAATTTTTACAGCGTTATGCAGAGAAAAAGAGAAATGAAATGAAAGAAATAAGTTGAGTAACGAAAAATGAAGAATAGCTTTAGGCGTTCGGTTACAGATGTTTACTATGAGTGTTCTTACAATAGCTTTGGAAATTCTCGTTAAGGTGAGATGTCCAAGATGTTCTAACCACTCATCCACTTGAGTCACATATGATGCAATGTGCTCCTAAGTAGACCTAAATGCATTACCCCACGAATCTGACGTGGTATGGATTTCCGATGGACAAACTCTATGGGGGGTCGTAGATTGCGGGATCAGGGGTGTTTCCGCTCATCTCTCCCTAATCGTTGTAAAAAAAAACGGCTTAATAGATTCCGTTTTTCACGACGATTTCAGTTGCAACGCTCCACTGTACAGACGCCGCATCCAGTTGCAAGTGAAACCTAGGAATAGTGTGCTAAGGTGAAAAGTTTGAAATGAGCTTGGATTGGATTGTGGAATCCGGTGTTGTTCCGCTCATCTCTCTTAGTCAGATTTCAGTTGCAACACGCCGTCCTTGAGCGCGTGTTGCACGCAAGTGCAAGCGGTCGAAGATCAGTAATGTTTTCACTCCAGCCTAACCAAGTGAAATCAGTGAATAGGCTTGCCAGGGGACCAGGACGTGTACACAGAGGAGCGTTTTTAGCACCTTGTAGGAACTAAAGCGGTTCCCACCTCATTTTTTACGATTAGAGAGAGAGATTATGAATACCTCGGATCCTGCAATCTATAACACCATCTCTAGCTTTTTATGCGGATTCCTCACCATGTCAGATTCGTGGTATGCTGTCTTTAATAACTTTAACCCAGAGGTCATGGAGCCTCGAAAGCTAAATCCTAGGTTTCAGGGTCTCAACTGACTCAACTACTCACTTTCAGTGATGACCTGTCGTTTCATGAACAGTCGCTCTTTTGAATGTTTCCCAAATGAGAACGCCACTTGTCACCTAAGAACAGTTTTTGTGTTCAATGGACGTTTTTGCGCTCAAAAGTACAATTCAATTAGAGCAGTGTTGAGTGCCCAACTACACTTTTCTTTTCTACTCCATAATCGGGTTTGTTAGATGTTAGATCTAAGATGAGTCCCGAAAATTCCTGTAGACTGGATTGGGTGAGCGACTAAAGACGGTATAGCGTTCAAAAATTACACATTTTGGTCCTCGAATGCGGTCACCCAGGCAATGAATATCGATAAGATTGGAACATACGGATTATGAATAATGCAGCATTTCAAACAGACTACCTCTCCATGTCTCTTTCCGAGAAGCTCATGAGCATTATGGGAAGTGAATTGTTTGTGGGAGTCAGTCGCTCCGCTTTCTACGGCACTAGGTCGGTTCACAAGCGTCATCGGGGTATGAAGTCTGAAAAGAATAAGAAACTAATAGTCTTTAGAATCAATTTTTTGTTCCGTTGATAGTAGCAACTGCTAAAAAAACAGAGTAAAGTTTCTCCAAACAGTATACAGTCTTTGAAAGTTGATGCCGAACCAAAAACCACTTTTGTGATAGTAAAATGAAACTTAGGAATATTTATTTCAGCTTTGAAATGAAGAATGAGAAAATTGTTTTATTATGTGTGGTACACTTTCTCAAATGTTCTTTCTGCAATATGTGGATTTCCGCTTTTAACTTTGCTGATGTGAGAATCTGTGTCAGGTCCAGACCTGGTACAACGCTGACAAAGCATGATATGAGTCAGGAAGAACTATCTTCACGACAACTTGTTTGAGAATACTCGGAGTGTTTGAACTAATGGAAGCCAGATGTTATTCTTGGTCTTGTCGTGGAGCAACCAACAGAAACTTGTAAAACGCCGATCGCACATTTTCATCACTGCATTTTCGACACAGATAGTTCGCGTGTCACCATGGCTAACAGCTCTTCAATATCAAGATACAGACGCACCTGCCTGAAACGGCTGCTTTGAAAGAACGTGGTTGCCCCTTTAACAGAAAATCTGGCCTATTTGCACTCATTTTTTTTCTAATTCCAAAGAGACTGTGACAGCGCTTCACTGCGCTGAGCTTCTCAGTGATAATACGAATGCACTAGCTTAGAAGCGCAGTAAAATTCATTCGTTATTCTCGCATGGTATAGTAGGGTCAAAACGACATAAAGCACAGTGTACTGGCCTAAGCGGTCGAAGCGGTGCGGTGGAGTGTAGGATAGAAGGAGGATCCTTGCTAACACCATTCTTCTTTACAGTTTGCGATGGTCCCATCTCTATCCAAACCGCTTTCCCAACGCGCCGCTTCGAACGCAGCCGCTTACGCAAGTGCGCCGTGCTTCATGTTGTTTTGAATCTGCTACAGTAGTTTGAACTCATGAGGTATATGTCATCATGTCTCCAAGATGTCACTGTTCAAATAATTTAGACTGCTTCTCATTGAATGTTTGTATGTAATTTTTTTAATTGTCTAAAAAATGTGCGCCATAATTGAGAATATTGCGATTGAGAGGATAAAATACTGACATAGATCAAACCCTTTGGGATGCGGCGTTGGAGGTTTATACGCAGCCTAGGTTAAAGGCATCACTCCACGAATCTGAGGTGGTACGGATTTCAAGTGGAGTATTCGTATACGGGATGGGAGACTATGGAGGAGGAGGAGGAGGAGAAGGAGGAGGAGGAGGAGGAGGAGGAGGAGGAGGAGGAGGAGGAGGGGGGGGGGGTGATTCCGTTCATTTTTTCCTAATTGCCGTAGAAAGCGGCCCGGAATATACGGCTTCGAGCGTTCCGAAGCGCTATTTTCTACAACGAGTTCGACTGGAGCGCGCCAGCCTTGTGCGGCGCCGCATATTCCGGGCTGTTTTTTACGGCAATTAGGAAGAAATGGACGGAATCATCCCCCTCTCCATAGTCACAGTTCCCGTATACGAATACTCCGCCTGAAATTTGCACCACCTCAGATTCGTGGGGTGATGCCTTTAACGCAGCCTAGGTATCCCATAAAAAGGCACTAATAATAAGTAAATCATGCTCAGACATTTATAGAAGAAGTACTATCGTACAGAACCAACGACATGGTGTCACTGAAGTCCATGCTGCAATTTTTTGCATATTTTTTCATAACTCCAACATTCAAAAGCTACAGTTGCAGTTTTTACCTACCATTAATTACTTGAAAAAGTTCTCGAGGATTTCTGGCAGAAACTTTGTGTTCTCATTTTGATTCGTTATTGTATGAATATTATCTGGACTTATATTTTGTTTAAACTCATCTCCAATTCTTGTTTGCCTGTTTAGATGGCTGATTTTCTCTTGTTCGGCCTCTTACTAGTAAAGTGCATCGAAATACTTTTCAAGAGAGGTTACGCTTATATTCTAAATTGGATAGCCGAAATCATCAATAAATCGGAAATCGAAACGTAGAAGAAAGGAATTTAGGGATACTTCGCAGACTTACAAACAGGAATAATTGAAAGAACTGAGCAATTCCCACATTTTCCTGCTAATACGTTGCAATCCTATGCCACCAGACACTGCTAAATATTTGCTGCTACGTAAACATGCTCAAACAGCACCGCTAAGGGTTTGTCGACAAACCTCTCCACATAATCCTGTATTTGCATGATTTGGAAAAAGAAAGACTTCATCCTTTACTTCGAATTATGTTCTGAACTTCTTTTGGTACAAAACAAATGCAGAGTTAGAACTGGATAACCTTTGTAAATTATAATACTCACATTTCTAGAGAATAAGCTGATAAATAATTAATAACTGCGAGCATTTCTGAACAATAAATGAAGCGTTCCTTTATCAGTAATAGTTTTGGTTCTGTGGCAGAAATTTATGAAATTGGCTTCATATTTTATATCATTGTTTAACAGGTAAGGTAAGCGATGTGAACCTATAGTATCAGTGTGAATGTTCTGCGTTACCCAGACATACCATATGTACAATTGCTCAAGTTAATGTGACCGAAGTATAATTACGCTGAGTTTAAAAGACTGACATCCAATCTCAGACCTTACGGGAAAAACGGGGGAAAACGCCCTTAGGGCTGTGACAGACAGCGTCGTTGAACGAAACGACACGAAGATAAGAACACACCTAGGAGGTACGAGGAATCAGGTCGGCAGCGCCGGAGAAAAACCGAAAAACAAAGTAGAAACATGTTTTACTCGTATTTCCATGTACAGAGATCTACAAACGTTAAAATGATTAATCAGAAGTGTTTGCATATATCCATGGGACAGAAAGCCGGAGAATGCCGGAGATTCTATACGTAAAAACTTTCAAGAAGGTTGATGTCGTAATGTAGGACAAACAATAATCATTGGCGATTTTATTCATGATGAAAATTTGTTGTACACGATGTCACTGTTCTTGGCAAATATGGAGTGATTGTCAATGAACCGCGCTTACCTATAGTAGGGTCAAAACGAGATGAAGCACATACGCAATTGCGTACGCGGCTTCTTTCGAAGCGCTTGGGTACGGCGTAGTGGCTAGGAGCGTTGTGAAACCCTTGTTGGCACCGCCCATCGCTGCAGTTTGCACCGGTCCCAACTGCTGCATCCGCCGCGCCGTTTCGAACGTGTACGCAAATGTACCGCAACAACTTTCGTGATTTATGTTGTTTTGACCCGACTATAATATGTCACACTTAGCATGACAGCAGCGATTCGGAAGCATATTAACTTATAATCGGGTTGAAACAACTTGAAGCTTGGCGTAGCTGCGCAAGCGGCTGCATTTGAAGAGGTGTGGTTGAGCTAATGACTGCGAATGAGGTGGTACTTTTGCTCATCTCTGCAGTCCGATGACAGTGTGCATGGGTCTCACCTCAATTGCAACCGCTTGAGCAACTGCACCAGAGCTAAAGCTTCGGAGCTGCTATATCTTCTATCGGGCGCATAACAAACCAGGCGGTGTCATCAACAAGCGGTGAACGCTGTAGGAAAACAAAGATATAAAGAGGAAGGCGAAAATCCGCTTACGGAGGGACGTACTCTTGCTGTGCGTAGAAGTTTGTGCTTCCGACCATCACGAGCAGTGCGGATACATAAGAGTTGCCAATACTTATAGGACGCTTTGCTGGATCTGCAGATGTGGAATTTAAAAGGAAATAAAACAGAATCAATGACATAGGAAATCACGTCTTTGCTGCAATGGTAATGATAGGAGAGGCATAGTCAAAACGACGTAAAGCCCAGTGCAGTTGCATAAGTGGCTGCGCTCGAAACGGTGCTGTGGAGCGTAGTGGTTAGGATCGAGTGGGGACCTCTTCTACCACCGCTCATTGCTGTTGTTCGCGATGGTCCCACCTCGATTCCAACCGCTATCTCCACCGCGACTGTTTGAGCGCAACCGCTTAACTGCTTCATGTCGTTCTTACCCGAGTATACGCCCGAAAAATCATATTATTTCCTAATTGGTAGCTATTATACTCGGATATCATGAGGAATAGATCGCTTCGCACAAAACACCACTGCTTTCAATTTCTACGTGTTTGGAAGCGGCTGATTGAACCTATTGTTCCCTCTCCGCACTACGGACTTGTCAATCTTTATATAGAAAAAGATGTATAGGACAGATGTAGTAATCCGTAACCCTGTAGTTAGTCCAACACCATCCCAAGATAGCAAGTCACCTCCGGAGACAAAGAATTTGTACTTCACATGACTTCCCTGAAGCGTGCTTGACAGATCTACTGGCCTCCATAGCTCACTGCACAGGCACCACTCGCATTCACCAACCTCCCGATTAAGTCGAAGTCGAACGCGATAGCACATCCCAAGAGGAGTGGAAAACAGCCAAATCCTTCATTCTTCAGCCTCATTCTTCATTATACATAGTCGCGAACGCGCCTAACATAACACTCTGTCTCTGAGTAGGTGTCCACCGAAACCCTTACTCCGCTCCTCTGCATTAGCAAATGAATTGGATAATCTGATCGATAGGTAGGCGCCGCTTGTAGGCTTCTAAGAACCTCTTCAACTACTCCTCAGGCTGCCCGCAGAGTTCAGAGGTGCGCAGGCGCGCGGCAGCCTTTGTGGTTCTCCGTTATATTATTTTTGTGTATTTCTACATTAGTAGGACTACTTCGCAGATGTAATCGTGACAGAAATCCGCTATTTTGGAGCGTAGAGCTTTTAGAGCCTTTGTTTTGTCATTAGGTATTATATGTGAATTTAATATTTAGGGACTGAATTTCAATCTATCTTTTCCGTGTAATAGCGCATGAGAAAGGTTGCTGCTACTACGACTGTCAAGCGATTCGAATCATGCCAACTGAGGAAAATGAAAAAGTCTTAACTGTAGTGAAAAACAGAAATAAGGTAAGAAAAAAGCTCCGAGGAGCTTGTAAACGTCATCGTCCTATCGATCAGATTGCCCCATCGCTGCTACTACGTCTCAGGTTGCCAGCGCAGTTCAAAGACACTATATCTCGATTTTGACGTGGAAAGTGCGGTTTTTTTTACGACGATCTCAGCTGCAATACGCCACACTTGTGCGCGCGCCGCATCCAATTGCGGGCGTCGAAGATTAGTTATACAGGCCTATTCAAGTGAAACCAACGAAAAGGCTGCTGAAGGCGGAGGAACGTGTACGTAGATGCGCATTTTAACATACCTCATAGGAAATAAAGCCGTTTTCATGCCGTTTCTTTTACGACGATTATGGAAAAAAGGGCGGAACCACATTGGGTTCCGCCACTCTACGCTCTCGCTGTGGTTTCCACATCACGTCATAATCGTTATGCACTGTCTTTAAACCGCAAAGGCATCATGTTGCGACCCTACGAATTGGTGACTACTGGAGATTTCCGCGTTTGATGCTCACCAAATTCGTAAACCCGCAAGCACGCGACCGAGATGTTGCATATTTCTGCCGAAATTCAACTTTATACTTCCAATTTTTTCATTTCTGGTCGAAACGGCTGACGGAAGATGTTGTTTTATGGGCGAAAACTAGGGGTTAACGTGCAGCAAACATAGCTGTTTCAATTCATCTGTGGAACGCTTGAAGCCTGAATGGCGCAAATACACCTGCTGATGGTTTGGACTGACGTCTGACGAAACGAGTATAGTGTTGTCTAAATTAGCGAAGTAATAGTGTTAGATCCTTGATAATTTCAAATGCGGAGAATCCGGAGATCCAAGGTGCGAATGAAAATAGATTCAGCAAAAGAAACGCATAGTTACTAGAAGCTGTTGAAAGACCGAGAGGTCGAGTACAATGGGGGCACCAATGCACGATTACAACAAGGTCTAACATGTTATTAGCAACCCCATGTTCTAAGACTCACCAGATTCTATGGAAAAAAATGAGACAAGAAACAACGCCGCCCAGCGTTGTCACTTTTTCTGGAGGGAAATGTCTCGTGTCAAGAGTTATTAATCGTATCCGTTTGCATTATAGTGAGTGAAATATCGAACTGAATTTCAACCGAACCGCGAAACCAAAAGAACAGTGCTGTAATACAAGACACATGCACAAACATCGAGACCGCCGCAATAATTCCCAGTTTGGATATCTGGAGCTAAAGGAGGAACAAGTGTAAGCGCGTCTTGCTCATCTATACACAGAAAAGAAACATTTGAAGTGGACTTTCTAACTGCAAAAGTCATATAACCGACATCTACAAGCTAAGTTCGACGTAATCAGAAGCAATTACCACATCTCCCTGCTTCTGACCCCAGTGCCTGCAAATTTCATGGTGTAAAATCCCGTAATCACTTCACTTACGTGCTATTACAGAAAAAAAAATGCTGAGCCCACGCTAGTATGGTGTTGTTGGTTTGTTAAACGCTGTGAAGTAAGCATGACGCTATCAAAGTTGGAATCGATGTTTGATCTTTTGGGAAAACTCACGTCCATTGATAAAGGTGATGTTGTTGGAGGCGGATTTAGTGGATATGGTTTTCGTTCAGCTGTATGTTATTACAGATCTCCCGTGGACATCGCCGAATTGTGACCCTTTCGGTTCCATTCTTTCCTGTTTAGAAGATCAAGAAAAAGTGTGTTCCCTGTTTCAATCGTATGTTTTTATTCTCAGGTGTCCTTTTTGCTCTGTTACTGACATTGTTTGCACTTATGAGACTTTTCCATGTATTTCAGTAACTCAAGTAGCGAGTGTCCGGACACTAGGGTTCGATATGGTCACCTGATTACGTCGGTGATGCATGAGGTACAAGTTTTGCATTTTCATGTCGACAATATGATCCTTGTATAGTTCAATCTTCTTATGATGAGTGACAATTTTTAGATTGCAGCCGAGCTAAGCGCTGTCAAGAATAGAATATCCACAGAGCCTTCCCTTATTTCTTTGAAGAATTTGGCCACAGTGTCGTCCGCATTCCAATTTTTTGTCCTAGCATGTGTTTCTCCATATTTGGATCAAGGTTTGGCTCTTCTGTTCTTATGTATAGTATTTGTTTATTATATCGCTTTCTTTTATTTTTGGTTGTCTAGTTATCTGTATATAGGAGTTGGTATCCCTTTGAAGTTGCGATCTCGTGTTATTAAATCATGGGAGAGGTGCACTAATAATTGGGATTTCAGAAAAACGCAGGTTTCTCCTTCATTCTTCACTAAGAAGTACTATTCTGTCTTCATTAACATCAAATTTATTTACGTATTTGCGCCCTTTAAGCTTTCTTTTGCTGGAGAATGTATTTCTGCACTCTTTGACAGCAATGACGTTATCCGGGTGAACTTAATGAGCAAATACTGCTCGGATATTGTGTGCATTTTTGAACAGGTATGTCTGCTCAATCTCGTTCTAGCAGTGGTGGTCTCGATGGTAGTGAAGATCATGCATACGATCTACTAAAATCTACTAAACAAATGACAACTAATATTTTGTTCATACAATTTGCAGCTGATGTTATTGGATCCGTGCAACAACTTGATTCCAGCTTATAAGGACATTTTAAGCAAAACCGATCCCAAACTATTGGTCTGCACATTTGTAGGCCTGTTGAAGCCGAGATCTGGAGTGAATCCTCCAAAACAGTTTGCAGTAATTCCAATGTTCAATTATCCTTTATGTTCTCTTCGGAAAATCATAATCTTTAGTGTGTTGAGAAGTCTCTGTTTGTTTAAGATATCAATTGGATCGCAGTTGTCTGCCATACTCGTAAGTAAAAATGGACTGAGCGTCACCCTATCATCTTATGAAGAGATTAGTTAGTATTATCGAGCCGTTGCGGTGAGTGAAGGGAGGGTGTTACATTTTCTTAAACGCATTGTTTAAGATGGTGAGCAGTTCTGGGACAATACCCCGCTTCTATCCGCATTGGCGAAACAACTCGCTCTACCACCGAGAAACAGCATGAAGATGTCGTATTACAGAAACATCGTTTCTCAGTTCACCCACATCATTACTGCAAGTTTTAGTTCTCAATATATTATTTAATGGGCTGTTTTCATAATGCTTTCAGAGGATAACGTAAAAATGACTGCATCATGCTTTTGCTTTAGCTATATTTTCGGTCGGAATCATATCAATCTTGTGCCTCATTTGTGATTTTTGTTTGCAAGATGGTCAATTTGACAAGTGATATATCGCAAGTTTAGATTGGAGCATTCTCTCGCAGTAGAGTTTCTACCTTTTTTTCTATGTTCACCGAGGAAATGCGTGGAAGAAATTCTGTTGCTGCAGATATTTTTGTTGATGATGTGTTATTCAAACCCTGGGAAGTTAGTTGGGACATCTAGTAAAGCATTTAACTTTGCTTTGCAATTATTATTCGTAACTGTTGTTTTTCTATTTTCTATAATACCTCAGGCATTATCCTTTTCCACAAATCCTTCGTGGTCAGATGAGCATGATATTTCTCTTTGTTTGCTGAGACTATGGAGCGATGGAAAATCTAGCTCTCGTCTCTTGAAAGCGAATCCACGTTTCCTACCTGTAAGTGCATGTATCCTTTGATTTTCAGTTCCGCTACACTTTTTCTTGCAGTGTGCGTCTGCACTTTTGTCACTGCTCTCAGTTTCTGATTTTGGTAAAGGATGCTCAAACATTAGTGTTTTCGACGACATTTTCGCTACTTTAAAATGTGCGTTAGAGGACGTTGAGAATTTGGTCTGTTCTAGCTACTTTTTCTGAGCATATAGAGCGTCGACTTTTCATACCTAGAATTTTTCAGTCTGATTTCCTTCTTGCCTTCATATGCGATACTTCTCCCTGTTTTGAACTTGTGCAGCAACGCAGTCTTGTTCAAGAAGTTGGTGGAAGAGCTTGTGAGTAGGGCGACAGGAGAAAGCAGAATATTGTTGTCAGAAATAATTTCATAGTCCTTCTGCAGCAATGTATGGAAAAGTGACATTATCCCGGATATTTCTGAGTAGAGATGAATTACTTGGGAGGCGGATTGATTCTTTAATCACATTTCTGAAGGTAGGTTTATTAAAACTCTTTTTCAGTATCTTTTTTTCTACTGGTTTCTTTTGATGTGCGTTTTTCTATGAGTCGTAGTTCTTGAAACATTTACTTTTTTAGAAATTGGGTAAACCATTCTCCAGCAAACTGCTACTGGAATTAGCATGTAAAAGTGTCGAGAAGTGGAACGATGATGCTTTACGAAGCGCTCCCCGCTTTATTAGCGTGGATGAAACTAACGGTAGTTGTTCATTATTTGGAACGCTGGATCACTCTTAGCTCCAGTAAAATTTGTCATAAAGCTTTGCAGTGTTGCCTAAATCATCGTGGCACTTCGTGGCTGGCGTGATTTTTGAGCAACTGCAAGATAGCGACGTTGATTGTAACGATAAAAACACGATATTATCACTACTGAAGTTGATTCAGGTACACTACCGTTTACTCAGCAACTATCTTTTTTGTGCCATCTATGCTCATGTATTATGTTGCAGGAAATTTTGCGATCAGTTATACACTATCTCGAGCAGCGCCAGAAAGCATTTGATTGTTTGGATATTGTCGCCGCAGAAAGTGAAGCTGATTGTCGTTTACATGCTACCATATTACAGAATGCGAAAATGGCAATTGGGCTTACAGGAGCTGTTGTTATGGCAGCGCAGGCTGATAAACAGGTTTGATTTTGTGTGCCAGTCCTACACAAAGAGCCTTGTGACGGGTTTAGATCTCTTCGGCATTTTCGGAGACGTGTATTGTTCTTTTGTCGTTTTTCGATCTTGTATCTGGTCTGAAACATAAAGATGATGATCTACTGGTGTTGGCAGCAGATGCTCATAAGCTAGCCTCTTTATTCGAAAAGGATCGTGAATCAATAATTGTGCTCTCTCCCTCTACGAACCAACCGTGAGCTGTTTTCAATTCAAATTTAGTTCTGCGCTTGCTGCTTCTTGACAACTCTGCCCCTAGCTTAATTCTCAATACCTATTCACTTCCTCCAAAAAAGTGAGTAGTCATATTTTCAATAGCAAATAACGTAGATATTTCTCTCAAGAAATTATGGTATTCACTTACAGAAATCTGGAGTACTCCCTCAAAAGTGAAAATTGTTTTAATATAAGTTTTTTATTGCTTCCGTATGAGATTCAAGATTGTACTATTTTGGGGAGAATTCCATCAGTGTCCTCGACTCTATCCGTCACCGCCTTGCTGAAGCCTCTCCTGTTGACCGTGGTGGAGCACTTCTTGATGTGGGGCGCCTCATACGACTTCGGAATGCTACAGTCTTATTGCAGCTTGAAGAGTGGCTTTTTGAAGAGATGAAAGGTTGTTCAGAACTTGTGGTTTTTTTTTTGTGGTTTCTTTACTGATGGAGTATGCTAGCACTCAAATATGATTATACCCGAAGTATCTGAAAGAGAGAATTGAAAGTGGCTATTCGAGAGCCTGTGTAATGTAATATACGGCATAGATTATTCAGTAGTTTAGATGCCTAGGATGTTGGCAGTATTTGTGAGTTCAGCCCTAGGCAGTTGCATTATTTATTAGAAAGTAAGTGAAAATTTATATTCTATAGAAATCATGCATTTTTAATCTGCGTTTTCTGTTACTAAGTGCTAACATCAGATCAACACGTGCTGTGTTTCACACTTACCTAATTTTGGAAGTCGTGACATTTTTGAAGTGACAATTACAATTGCAACTTGTTGTATGTTTAACACATCGGCGTTAAAGAACAATGCTAGTGTTTGTTTAAGGCTTTTGAACCATCAAAAATCCAATGAAAAGTTGGAACAGTGGACGCACACTTTTAGTGTATTTTTAACTTTGAAACTACTATTTTTTCTTCTCTCCTTCTTTGCATTTCAAAAAATGAATGAAACTTATCAGGCGTGATAATAAATGGCTGGGCTACTCAATGATTTTCACGCAGCCCCAATAAAAAATTACTCTGCAAATCTTCTCAAAACAGTACCTTTTGCGAAGGTTTTTACTTCTAGAACGAGTGCTTATTGTATCAGACTTGAAAAAGTGATCTTATTCTCCCGTAAAATTGTCTCGAAATTTCATTTGTGTGCTCAACGACGTTTTCACGTGGCATCTAATAAGAGTTATTTGAAAAACCAACCGAACGAAAATATAATATACTCAGATTCCTTGGTACATAGCTTCATTCTGCAATATTCAGGCGCTCTTTTTGACAGTGATTCGTATGTGTATCTTGCTGCTATCAACGCTCTAGCGGAGACGGCTTGTTACAATACGAAATATTTGAGCGAAATGATTTCATTATTTAAGAACTTCGCTGAAATCTCCACTTCATCAGAATCCAAGGTATGACATAACCTGAAGAACTAACCTCTGCACAATCTATTCACTGGATATTCCCTAGAGTGAAATTGAAGAAACAGTGGCAAATGAACCAGAAAAAGGAGACTCAGTTCACATTGATGTTGCTGTTCGTTCTCGACTCTGTGAAGTAATTGGGAAGGTTTTCCGTGAGTTAGGTCTGTTTTGCGTTAATTTATTCCTCCGATGTGCTGTTAATAAGGTTCAGATCTTAAAAATAAAAGGTGATTTAAAGGCATCACCACGAATCTGGGGTGGTGCGGATTCCAGGTGGGTTATGCCTATATGGGATTGTAGATTATGAGGAGGAGGGTGATTCCGTCCATTTCTTCCTAGCTGCCGTAAAAAAACGGCCCGGAAGATGTGCGCAAGACTGGCGCGCTCCAATCGAACTCATTGTAGAAAATAGCGCGCCAGGACGCTCGAAGCCGTATCTTCCGGACCGTTTTTACGGCATTTAGGAAGAAATGGACGGAATCACCCCTCTCCATAATCTACTATCCCGTATACGAATACTCCACCTGAAATCCGTACCACCTCAGATTCGTTGGGTAATGCCTTTAAGTTGCTTATATACCTCTCGGGAGAAACGAAGTTTGGGACCACCTAAAAAGTTGTAGTGGCTAGCTAAGTAGATTTCTCGAGGTCTGAGCCACTAAATGGGACTAGTTGATTCAGCAGTTACGTTAATTAGTATAATATAATTAGTTTACGTTGGGGCTCGTATTTGCAGCGCGCATCTTCATCGTTCGCCTACCTCGTGACTTTACGGGGATTTCGGTAGTTGGGGCACGGTCGCTAGCAATCCACTATCAGTAATCCATTCGTTAAATTATTCGTTGGACATCGATGCAGGCACCAGCCAGTAGTAATCAAAGTGAAGTTGTGAAGATTCAGGAAGTTGGCAGCATCCAAATGCTTAGGAAGCCATTACATCGAATTTTGTCAGAAAAGTTACTCAATTGGTGTAATTTTGCTAGTTAACGTTACTACCAAATACTAAATCAACCAACACTGTTTAATGGCTCAGACCTCTAGCAATCTGGTTGGGTGGAGATTACAACCACCTTTTTGGGGTGGCCCCCAACTTCCTCTTTCTCCAATTTTCCATAAATTATTGGTCTGTATGATGTTCATTTTATTTCTGTAATTACCTTTTGTTGGTGCTTCCTCCTATTATTTTCATTTTATTTGTTGCGTCAACTCTGCGCGGCATTCTAGGAGATATGAGTCCTGTCTGGATCGATAAATGTGCTGGCGTTTTCTTAAGCTGCTTCTCGGAAGAGGATGAGATCTTAAGGGCTAGTGCTTCGCAATGTCTGGCTGAAATCATTTTAGCTTGTCACGGACGAAACGTGGAGAAATACTTGAATGAGGTAAAGTCAGACATTTACAGAATTATGTGGGGCATAAGTCAAATTAATGTGAGGTCATTGCAGATCTTTTTCATTGTCGAAAACACTCTCAATTCCGATCTCAGTGCTTTGTTGAGGCGGTCGGTTGTGAATCTTCTCCGTCAAATCATCAAGTCCTGTGACACAAAAATATTAGAGGTGTTATTATATTCAACTTCTTCAATTTGTGTTGAAATGCATGAAAGCAACTACTCAGATTGTTGGTCCCCGTCTACGAGATCTGCACAGAAAGCTCGTCCACTTATGGCGTTTTGATGCTGATCACGTGGTGCGATTACATGCAGAGCTAGCTTTGGACGAACTAAAAGCTGCCATAAAATGTACTGTTTTAGAAGAAACCACAAGTATTCGATGTTAATACATTGTGATGTACATTCTTGTTCTGCCTTACTGGTACAAATAAATCTGAAAAAAAAAAATAACGTTTGGCTTTGTTTGTGTAGTACACTTGTTTGTGATGGATAGCCACCATTAATTATTTCTGGAAGTCACACTTTTGTCTTTCTCTTCTATTATCATTCCTCAGATTGAAGACCTCGGTTAATGTCTAAAGTGGACGTGGCAGCGATTGCAGCCAGTGTGCAGGAGTTTTACTACACGAATAACGCAGAACGTCGAAAAGAACTTGACGAAGACTTGTGCCAGTTCAAGAGTAGTTCGTTTGCTTTCTTCTGCTGAATCGCTTCCTCTTCGTAATTGCTACTGGTAAGTTCAGGATTCCCTTGTGATGATACTGTAGCAGCATGTATTCTTCTAATGGGCTCACGGTATCCTGCCAGTGTACAATACTTTGGAGCGATCTCATTGTACGAGACCATCAGACAGCGTTATGAAGAATGTGTTGCTAATGTTACCCTGGTCAGTGCGGCTTATTTTATTTTATCTACATTTCTCGGATATATCCTGCTAGAGAAACTGTGGCAGATGGAGGTGTTGAAATCGTTCCTGATCGAGAACCTAACATCGAGTGCCCACGTCCAGCTGCAATCCATCACGAACAAACTTTCTTCCGCGCTTGCTATTCTTTCACTCTACTGTATGCCTGACGTGTGGCCTGATCCTGTAGCAACACTAACCAATATCTGGGCAGCTCAGCCAGAACTTCTTCTAAGGTTCTCTTTTCTTATCACGTCATTCCGTGAATAATTTTTCCTTTTAATCTATTCTTTTTTCCCTAGAGTTCTCGCTGAGATCGCTGCTGAGTTCTCGAATATCAAAATGCCACTTACTCAGCGAAGTAAGCTTAAAACTGAACTCCACAGAACGTCTGAGGTATGTTATTTGTCAGCTGATAAATGAAAATTCAAATCTCTTAAAATTAATGTATGATCTCGTTTGTTATGTCATGTGCGTGATTTCTTCATCTCGGTTTGAAATTCCTTTCTAGATGATGGATTATCATCAAAAGAAAAATGTTTAAATCTTCCATTCCAAATTTCATTAGTTGAGCGATTCAACTTGTTCGGTAAACGAATTGAGTCGAAATGAGATATTGCAATATAAATAAACTTGCAAGTGAATAACAACTTACAGGACATAATCCGAATAATCTTCACAGTAATGGGTGCCGAAGATGCTTCCCCGTCAACAAGACAAGCTGCTGTCGATTGTGTCGAACAATGGGTGAAATTGCCTGGGGTTGGATTACAACAGTGGACTCCAGTTCTTTCTGTGGTTTTCGGAGCAGTCGCCGAAGACAGGTAGTGCTTTTAATTATTTTTTTTATATTTATAGCGTGGCGCAAAGAGTTTCTCTAGCGCTGCACTTACCAATCTCCTTAATATCCTCGCAGCGAATGATGAATTAGCATCAACTGATCAACTTGTTCATGATTTGTGCCATTACATTACTACACTCATCGCACAGGTAATGTTTTTTGATTTTCTTCATTTTAAAAGATTGAACTTCTTCGTATAAATATTTTGCAGAAACTTCTAAGAGATCTTACGGAAAACGTTGATTCTGACGAAGTCGTATCTCTTGTTTCGGCCATTTGTACTGTAGCAGTTACGGCGATCCCTACACTGCTCAGGAACGCGAAAAAAAGTGGTCCTGGATTGCTGTGGTAAGACTCCGATGGTCTATATTAGTAGATGGTCACCTTCAGAAACCTCAGAATATTTTTCGAGTATACGATATCACTATGAGTGTCGAAGCAGTGAATACCTGCTAGAAGAACCAACAAAAATGCTCGTCGCTGACATATAACACTTGCATTTCTTTCTTTTCTAAACGAAATATCCAAGTTTTTTTTTTGACACCCATTCTCATACAACGGTACATAGTCTAAACAGTCTATTAAGCAGTAGAAGGAAATTTTGAAACTTTTGATCTTTGATTACTTGACCAACACATTTGAACACATCTTGTTTTTTTTTCAGAATATTTCAAGGGAATTCTACCTTATTTCCATTCTGCAATTCCGTAGTGAATACCGTACTCCCATCGAGTTTTATTTACTGGTGGATTGCTTTCAGCGATCTCTGTTCACTTCTTGCAAGTATATGTTCTTGCGACGGCTTGTACCCTGTAGATGAAATGATATCTGATTTACCAGCTCCCTTCTTCACTTCTCTTCGGGAACACATCGGATCAATAGCTTCCTGTAGCAAAAGCGACAATACTTTCAGCGTAAGTTCTTACTACAATTTTTGGATGTTAGTATGCTGACAATTGTTCATTTGAGGTTGCAACTGCTGTAAGCGCCTACTACGCGGACATATGCCGGACTGCGATCACTAAGATGTCTTTTCCCTCGGATAGCTGTTTTAAAAAGTATGACAAAGTGCAGAAGGAGCAGTTCTGCAGGTCAATTTATTGTTGATTCGCTAACTATATCTCTGTTATATGTTATATAGGTTTCATATCTGATTTGAAGAAAGGATAAAGTGATCTTTTTGATATCACTCCACTTGGGATGCGGCATCGCGTTTTCATTGCAATTTGTGACCGTTAATGTTTTTTGGAAAGCGTGTTGGCCTATACAATTACTTGCGGAGGCCAGCCGATGTGCAGAAGGCTAAGTGTTTCTATTCTCCCAGAATAATCTGGTACCAATTTATCGACACCGAACGAATGAAAAGCTAAGTTGGCCCCAGGGCGGTTTCGAAATATCGCTCGTGAGGTCGGAGCTGACCTCTTACCGACTCCTCTACACGCGCCGCTAAGAAGTGATTGTTACACATCAACAAATAAAGATGACGCAACGTTGCACGACCTTTACCTCGACATTTCCATTAGGCTGTCATCAGTGTCGTTGTTGATTGTCGCTAGCTTCAGCGTTTATTGGTGCTAGCAAGGTCCGACTCCAACAGCTGCGATCCACCGCGTCGAGCAAAGCCGCTTACGCAACCACACAGAACTGCAAGGTGCTTTGATGCAACTATACTATGTATGGAACATCAGAAATATCGTTGAAGCTCTTTTACAAAATCTTTGAGACTTCGCTACCTTCGCTCGTTTGTTTCGACCAAAAATATTTGTATAATTTATTTTTCATGTAGTTATGGTTTAAGAAAACATCAAACATGTGTTAACCGCTGAGTGCTGCTATTGTATGTGGAAGGCAATTCAGTGTATGATGGACAAATTCTTCTTCATTATCTTTTTCTCTCATTTTCTTAAGTTTCAGGTATCGTCTCGCTAGAAGTGAGGTGTCGGTGGACGCGTACTTTATGATGGGTAGAGATACGCTTAAGTTTTTAAATCAAGAACTAGAAGGAGCCATAGTGAAAGGAGATGCGCGCAGGTTTATGTTGGCTCCTTATCCCTCCATTTTCGTAAGCTTTTTGTCGGATTTTCTTCTTCTAGAATTGAATGTATCATGTTCCTTTGGGAGAACGTAGCAGATTACCTCACAGAAGCGGATTACTCGGAAATTTGTCACAATTTGGAATTATGCACTCGCTTATCTGTGGTCGAAAGAGGGGCGGACTCCGATAGACTAGCAAACACCGTTTTGCGTCATCTCTATGCCCTTTCACATCTCATACACGAACACGACAATGTGAGTGACTCTTTTAACAGAAAAAATTATTGATATATGCAGGATGGCACTAAATTTAAGGAGTAAGTAAACCTAAAATTTGGAGAAACATTGTTTACTGAATCCAGATAAATTTCGTTAAAGAGAGCATTTGAATCTTTTGGATCTTTTCGAGGCTGCGTTTTCTGCATCAGTAAGTGATGTTCGAGTGAATGATAGAACGAAATCTGTATTAAATCGTTGCTCTCAAGAGTGACAACGAAAGCGCGACTGATTCCTTTGTGTAAAGAAATCTGCTTTACGTGGTTTCGTTTCTTCAATTCCGTTGTGTAAACCCAATCCTCTGGTTCCTGAGCTTGCATCAGTGTTTCACACTTACAGCATTTATGCCTGCTCTCTAGGCTCTATGCTCTCTATTCATAAATGCTAGAGAGACTGCTGCTCTCTAGTCCAATGGATTGAGTAATTAGAAGGAGACAAAAGTGTTTTCGTACAGAGCATTTATGCTCAACTAGTTAAATTTTGTCGAATGCGGGCGCTGATAATGCAGGTGTTGGTGGTCAGCGTAATAAGCTGCGTAGTTGAATACACGGGTGCAGCCAACCGCTGTTTCACACGCTCATTTCTAGATTGTTATGGAGATTTCAGGGGAGGGTGATCACATACAAATTCGTGAACTACAGCTACATTTTTTTTCTATTCGTTTAGAATCAATAGAATCAAGAATCAATAGAAATAGAAATAATCAATTTCGCGATACCCTGCATTACATTGCGCTTCTGGACAATGTGCGTAATCTTTTGGGTCCTTTGCTTTTTCACAAATTAGTGCCATGAGTTGGGATAGATAAGGCGAGAATCCTGAAAAATCAGGGCTTTCTCTTTTGTAGATCTGTTGTTGTCTACTCTGAGGAGACATGATTAGTCGAACAAAGCGAGGAAAAAAATACGATGACTCGTATGCATTAAAAATAAACGAAAGGACAGAAAAAAAAAACTGGTAGATGTGATGTTCGGGATGCTTAAGAATCTATGAGGCAAACAGCGTTTCAGAAGTTCTTCAAATTTGCATGTAACCATCTAAGTGGCATGTAATTTTATTACATGTCACTCGAACAATTTGAGCAAAGCTGATGAAGCGGCACAAATCTCCGTTCCAAGTTCCTAGACACAGACCTCCTCCTCCAGGTTTGGGACTAAATCAATTACTTCAAATCAGTTTAATTTAATTTCTAATTTTAGCTCTCATATATAACCTTGAGAGGCTTGCAACATGCAGATAGGAAGTGTACGTCCATTCCATGAAATTTAATTGAAAGTTAGGCAAAGGTGTCCTTCAGAACTCCTTGCTGTCTTTATGCAGTCTGTTTTTTTTTTTCAAGTATCGGAGCCTTATTAAATCACTAGTGATGAACACTCCTTACCACCGGTAAGATGGGTAGCTTGAACTTGCGCCCTGTTACAAGCAACTGATGGTCAGTGGGGATGACGTTCATCAACTGAAAGAGGGATCGGACGAGCTGCAGCTGATGTTGTTTTATCCTATTCTTTCTGCAAAAGTAGCAATTCTATTTCTTTTGTCATCATTACTTTTGCTATTGTCATAGCGATTACGATTTCACCCTCATGTCTTCTCTCTTGTAACGTTGGGTCGTACTAAAGTATTCATAAAAGGGATTGCTGATAAGTTGATCCTTATCTTATCCACTATAAAAACAGTATAAGATATATTGCACAGTAGAACAGTAGGCTTTGTTTTCATAAAGTTCTAATTGTCAGCTGTTGTAGCTCTTGTACCAGTGTTGAAGGCATCACCCCACGAATCTGGGGTGGTGCGGGTTTCAGTAGGTTATGTCCGTCGAGATTATGGGGAGGAGGGTGATTTCGTCCGTTTCATCTTAATTGCCGTAAAAAGCGAACAGGAAGATGTGGCTTCGAGTGTTCCGGAGCGCTATTTTCTACAACGAATTCGATTGGAGCGTTCCAGCCTTGTGCGCGCGCGCATCTTTCGGGCCGTAAGCGCTACAGTCGAACTCCTTGTGGAAAACAGTGCGCCGGAACGCTCGAAGCCGTATCTTCCGGTCGTTTTTTACGGCAATTAGGAAGCAATAGACAGAATGACCCTCCTCCCCATAATCTATAATCCCGTATAGACATAACACACCTGGAGCCCGCACCACCCCAGATTTGTGGTGCCTTTAAGTAGAAGCAGACTTGTGTTCACACAAATTCTTTACTTCTCAAACTAATTGGGACATGTTTGTAGGCTGCCGAGCTGGAAGGTGACGTGGTGCGAATGGTTCTCCCACTTGTTCAACGGAAAGGAGTTAGTACGGAAGCTCTTCGCACACTTGAGAAATTTGTTTCTGAACGTTCGAATGGAATAATGGTTAGACAGTTTTTTCGGCTCGTTGTAATTTCTTGAATCCTCCCTTTCTGCCTCAGAAACCCCAGAATAACAGCACATGACTTCACTTCTCCATTGTGGTTAGAACCGTTAATGCGAGAACCATAACAAGAAATTGTGCGCAGCGGAATGGTAGACCATCAATGATTCAAAATCTTTGCTAACCGATTGATAAATGCTACTATATCCTTCATTTTCCGTCCGAAATAGAAGTTTCTGCAAAGATGTGGAGCTTGATTGCAAGTTGTGAAACTCCAATTGTTAGAGTATATTTGTTGTAGTAGATTTCTTGTTGAGGATGGCCTCTAAGCCATTCTCAACATTGTGATAAGACAAATAGAAGAGGGAGTGTGTAAAGCAGAAGTGCTTATAGTTCGGTCACAACGACACTTGTGTAAATGCTGCTCAAAGCAGCGCAGTAGAGATAGCGCTCGGTATAGAGATGGGACCATCGCGAACTACAGTAAGGAATGGTGTCAGCAAGTGTTCTAACAGCTACGCTCCGCCGAACCGCTTTAGCGCAGCCACTTACGCAACTGTTCGTGCTTCATGTCGTTTTCACCCTACTATACGTTGTGACGAAGCCATCATGACCACCCAAATATAACAGTTGGGAACTGTGAGCTTATTGTGATTATCAAAATTTTGCAGAACTAGTTATAGGGGTATTTTTGCCCTGACAATTTGCACAGCGACAGTTCTGGAAGCTTTGAATTTTTTATTACTCGCCAAGGCTGGTCACTCACCGAATGTTCTGTAACATAAATCTAGGAATTATTAATAATTATTAATTATTAACAACACACCGTTGCAGTAACAAATTTGTAGGGGTAGATAACAAGCTCGACGCCCATTTCGAGAAATGCTAGCACCTCAATGCACCCTTTTTTTGTAGAAATTGTTACTCCTAGTAGAGGTATTGGTCTTGAACTCACGACACGATTGATCCTTCGTTCCCCCTATATACTAAACAGAATGAGTTTTAGCTTGTTGGCGATGAGATATCGAATTGCTGTTACTCATTCTTCATGGATGAAGGAAACACTCAGGCTTTGAGGCTGGAAGCATTGAAATGTATTGGTTACGTTTTGTCGACAAAATCCAGCCATGAAGTTATGGTATGCGCAGTTTTTTTTTTGTTTTTGGCTTGTTTTTGTCCAAATTTCGTAATTTTAGAATATTTTGAATAATGTCGTTGCTTATCATTTACGTGACATGCAAAGCGTGGACGCCATGCTCCTTCAACAGAAAATTGAAGAAATTAAATTCCAAATAAGTATATTTACGTGCCTTTTTTGTAGTCTAACTTGCAAAGGTGAGCATGCGTTTATCCAGAGCTTGTATTATCCCAATTTTTGGGGAGTCTAATGATGTTGGTGCGATTTTTTCTATTTTTTTAGAATCTTCGCGCTCTCAAGAGCCTCCGATTGTCATAATTTTCCGACAGGTTTTCCCAGTATTTCAACATTTTCTGGAAGTTGGTCAGCTACCCTCTGCAGTTGGCGACAAGGTATGTCATGTTGTTAATCAGGAACTGTTGAAGCTATCAGATTAATCATTAGTTGTGTGATACATTTTTTTCGGATTTTTTCAAGGTTGATTTTTTCGATTTAAAATCACCAGGAAATTCGGGAATTCTAGTCTTTCGGAATCTTTGAAAAACCATCCAAATAGTTTCAAGCCTCCTTTGTTCTCAACGACGCCTACAGATTTTCTTCATTTGAATACGTGAGAGACTGTGTTTTACGCAGGTTTGTGATGCTGTCCGCAGCGCAGTCTCCAACTTCCCTGCTGAACGTTTATCTGAAATGCTTCCTCTGGTTTGTCGTCTCCTCTCGACCGCACTTTTTACAAATCCTGTAGCAGGATGTGCCTTGGCGAAGACTACTGTATTGGTTCGTTTCAGTTTGCACATAAATATTCCTATAAATACCTAAATAGTTTAAAGGCATCACCCCATTTTCGTATTGTATTTTATTCGTATACGGGATCGTAGATTATTGATACAAAGGTGATTCTGTCCATTTCTTCCTAATTGCCGTAGAAAACGGGCCGGAAGATACGGCTTCGAGCGTTTCGGCGCACTATTTTCCACAAGGAGTTCGATTGGAGCGCGCCAACCTTGTGCACGCGCGCATCTTTCGGGCCGTTTTTTACAATTAGGAAGAAATGGAAATAGCAATTAAGAAGAAATGGACGGAATCACACCCCTCTATAATCTCCTATCCCGTAAATAAAGTAAACTGTTTTATTTATGAATTCCACAAGTTCTGACATAAAGTTGCAAAAACATTTTTACAGTCAGATTCTTTTTTTTTCGGTATTTGGGCACAATCCCTCAACGACACCACAATTATGTGCATATATTCAACAGTGGTTTGACTCTTTTGCTCGAAGCTTGCCGTCGCAGTGGATCGAAGAATGGTTGTCACTGATTTATCAGGCATGGATCCAAAGATTTTATTCTTATTTTCGAATAAATGTCAGTGGAATAACATCCATGACCGCTAAACCTTTAACAGTTTCGTGAGAGATGCGTTATAAAGAACCTTTAAAGTCTTCACTGTCAATTTTTGCACCTGTACTGTTGAAAGTGACTTTAATGATTGTTGACCCATTACTTAAGTTAGTACTAAGGTGTTGCTGATGTTTAGTAGTTTTTTATTTGCTGCTTGTCGATGTGTTGCTTGTTTTTGTTTGCTGCACGAAACACTTTTCGTGATCTCTTTTTTTTAAGTCGGATCTACTCATATTTTTAGATCATGAAGAAAAATTACAAGATGTTGCGAGCTAATGGCGAAGAGTCTCTACCTTCCATCTCCAATGCTATACTGATTGCTGGCCAGGTATTTGATACACTATTTGAAAAGAAAATTAAAAGATGAAGAATCGACAATTCTGTAAATCAGTACTGCTATTCCTCGGTCCCTCTATTCCTTTATTCCTAGGGGGTGGATGAGTGTTTGTATGGTGAGCCTTTTTCCCGGTGGGCGTGGTTGGAGTCTGATCCCTACGCTTTCGGACAAACTGGTGGGCTTTCGCGCATACTGCTGCCCGTTTTTGGGAAACAGCTTCTGGTAAAATCATGATCATTATTCATGATAATCATGATCATGCTGTATAATAACGAGCTTACTCTGTCACGTGTGTGTATGTCACGAAATTCCAAAAATGGAGTAAGATGGGTCCCATGACGTCGAAATGGTGCGCCGCGTCTAATAGATATAAAAGGGTTGGTACTTGGCCACGGCATCGAGTGCTGTAGTATTGTGTAGTAGCTTCGCGTGCATGTCGCAAAAGGTAAACGAGACGTTGCCACATTTTCATAGCTGTGGCTTTAGGCTTAGGCCCGTGTTGCGTTATAACTCTATGACTCCTTCGCGTGTCTATTTCTTAGCACGTTCGCCTCAGGTCGGTAACATTTCTTCTTCATGAAGTGGAAACACGTATGCAAACGGCTGTTTAAATGGTAGCCAACAGTTTACATGATCTGAAGTGGAACGTTATCTTTATCAGTACGATGATCGTTCACGTCGTTTTACCTTAAAACATCATTCTGTAACCAGTCTGATCGTCCGGCTAAAACCGGACTTCAGACTTTCTGGTGTGTTTGCTTCGCTCGTCTTCATTGATCAGCAAAAATTAATATGAGTGCCATTTTCTGTGAAATTAGACTTGTATATCTCTAACAATCTTTCTTCATTTTTTATTATAATTGAAGGCGAAAGATTTCGTAGTCTTCTTTCTAAACGGGTCAGCTCTACATTTGGAGAACATTCAAACTTCAGCTTCAAACACTCCTTATCAATATATTATAAACAAAATTTAACAGCATTACTCGAAATATGAGTTTTCCTCCTGTTTTCCCCAACAAATGTCAGAGAGTGATGTTTTGGCATAAAATGACGTGAACATCATCGTACTGATAAAGATAACGTTCTACGTCAGACCATGTAAACTGTTCGATACTATTTAAGCAGCCGTTTGCATGCATGTTTCCATTTTCTGAGGAAATCATGCTACCAAGTTGAGGCGAACGGAGAAGGAAATAGAGACGAGGAGGGGTCACAAAGGTGAAAAGCAACGGGCCCAGTGGCCACGGGTATGAAACGGCTGCAACGTCCCATTTACTTTTAGCGACATGCACATGAAGTTGTTGCGCACCATTTCGACGTCTCGGGACCCGTCGCACCCCATTTTATAGCTGTCCGGCGCCTGCGCACCAATCCGACGCAAGGTGGACCCCGTTGCACCCCTTTTTCGAATTTCGTGACACACAGACACACAAAAACACATACACATACACGCAGACTAAGCTCATTATATGCCATGATAACTGTTGGGGGAAGTTAGGAGGAAAGCCCATACTTTCAGAAATGCCTTCGAATTGTGTCTATATTATATTGGTACCGAAGGAGTGTTTGAAGCTCAAGTTCGAATGATCTCTAAATGTAGAACTGACTCTTTTAGAAAGGATACTATGAAATTTTTCGCCTGAATTCATTTAAAAAAGAAGAGGGCGTTGTTAGAAAACACAATTCTAATTTTATCGAAAACGCCACTACTATCAATTTTCATTGATCACTGATTGCGAACGAAGCGAGAGAAGACCACAGAAGGTATGAGGTCCTTTTTTAGCTGAACGCTCAGACTGGTAGAATAAGAGAAAAACAGCTAGAATCGAATAGAAACAGATTCTATTAGTAAACAAACAGTACACAACAAAGTACTTATAGAAATATCGAAATACTCTTCTGGAATTCTGTTTTGTATCCTCCAGCCTCGTAGATGTTGTAAAAAGGAACATACAGAGTTGATTTATAAAATATTTGAATATTATCAATCGACTTTTCGTTCTCATCCATCTTACAAACCTTCTTTTGCAAATCTTCGTAAATGAATTATTTCTCTTCTCAAGTCTGGCTACTTTTCTCTTATTACATCATTTTCCCCAACCGTTTGACCGAAAGCGAGAAAGTAGATTGGGCTCCGCCTCTAGACACGCCTACCGGGCAACAGCTGCACAACCATTGTTGGTCATGAATGAGTGGAAAGAAGAGCAGGCAGCGTCGTCGCAATTTTTAATTCTCACTTTTCATTAGGGGAGCGGGGGAAAGGAATGGAGGATTTTTTTTTATTGTCTTGTATTCTTAGCTTAAACAGCTTGCTAGTCCTTGTAGTTTCGTAGTGCTCCTGATTGTTTTTTTTTTTGCTTTTTTTTTGTAACTACTATGAGCGCATCAATAAAGTTCTCGTCCTATATGTCGATTTCATTAAATTAGATTTACTCTGAACGCAGTTTCGTAGTGCTCCTGGTCTCCCCAGCTGAGCTTGTGATATATGTTAACCACGCATATGATGTTGATTTTCTCCGAAGCTGTGGATTTAGTCGATTTGTTGATTATTATATCCACCAAAGTTTTCTGACGGTTTTCTCCTATTCCATTTGTGGATACGATAATCAGTTTGGGCAAAACATTTCTGTCTTGTAAGCCTCGCAAGACGCAGGAAGCTCTGCCTGTCTTTTTCAAACGTTACGTAGTAGAAACGTAGAAGATTGATAATTTCATGACGATTGATTATGCTCGGGCATAGCCTGCCACTAGCCTTAATAACTAACCAATCATAAAAAGCGAGCAACTGAGTGAAAGAACAATTAGCTTTTTAAGTATACTTCGAAATTGATAGCTTGTATGAGCTTTTTTGAGCTTTTAGCTTGGCTCTTTTCCTAAAGACAGTATTCTGCATGAGAGTTATCGATATCATCTTTTTATCCGAATTTTCGTGCAGAGGTCGAAAAAGATCGAAAATAGATTCATTGCATAGAGAATTCAGCCTATCACTTTCGTGACCAGTGCACTTAAACGAGTTCTACGCAAGTTTTCATTATTAAAGACAGCATACCGCAAACCTTTCGTGTTGGGATTTCTCTAGAAGATAGGGTTCGGAGTGCAGATAACGATTATCAGCGTGATCACGCTCAATCCCCTGATCCGTCTGATAAACGACGTGGGCAACGACCGTGTTCTCCTACGAGGCATATTGAAGCGCGCCCCAAGCGAATGGAAAATCAATCAATGAATCATTGAGGTTCCTTCAGTGGTCTGTTCAAGAAACCAGTGAATTGGTTGCTGAGGGCAGACGGGTATACAAAGGTAGCCTCCTTACGTGTCTTGTAAAAAAAAGTTTTCAAGACGATTCAGCGGGATTGTGCGTAATGACGCACATATTCGTCCACCACGAATACTGTTTTCTTCTGTAGGGTTTCAACATTGTCAATTTCGTGGTATGCAGCTTTTAATATCTTGAAGTTGTCCTTAACAACATTCCCATAAGGCTCTTCGACACGTGACCTGTGTCAACTTCGAGCCTGTGGAAATGTCGAGATAAAGGTCATGCAACGTTACATCCGGTTTATTTGTTTATGTGTGACAATGATTTCTAAGACTTTGGCGGATTCACGAGAACCATGTGTCGTCCGACTAGCATCGCAGGTATTAGCTGTAATTGCAAGTCAGTGCATTTCTTACGGGGACGAAGCACCAAGGCTTATTCTTGCAAGACATGGACCCGAGCTAATCAAGGTAGTGAGTACTTCCTTAAGTTACATACTGTATCTCTTTATATATTTGTGAAACAGTATATTCAGACCACATTTGCTCGTATACAAATCGAACTTATTCGTGCCACAGTTGAATCTTTGGCAGAGGTTTTATTCTTTTTTGCAAAAGAATTTTCTCTCGAAACCAGGTGAGAATAGTGCATTTATGTCCTTTTTACTGTTTTATAATAGGATGAATTTAGAAATGTGCTCAGCGAATTGGAAAACGGCGATTCTCCTCTTGTAGCCGCTATGTTTAGAGAAGTTGGTAATTTAAGGAATTTTAAACAAATGACTTTACGACTGAACATGGCCTCAAGGAAAGACGTCCGTTCGTAAATGGATTCCAGAATGGTTTGCGTTCTTATGAGTGTTTTAGTATTTTGCTGTGCTATCTATTCTTACATTTTTATTTACAATCCATATTTGAGATTTAGTGTGGTTCATGTTTGCTTCTTACTGCTTTATGCTGCGGCTACTTTGTTCTTAGCGGTTTTGATTTGATAGACAAAAGAATTTTCGCAACAATAATTTTGCCAAACTTCATATTACATTAATCAGATCCGCGAAATGTATTCAGAAAAATAGATGTATGAATAGGCATGCCCAGATATGTTCCGCATTAAACATGAAGTAGTTTCAAGAGTGCAGAAATCAGATAGGGTTCCTCCTCCTTACTTTTTTCTTTGGGAGATTTGTACAAATAATTTTCTGTATCCAAATGCCGCTGGGCGCAGTGTGTGTGTTGCTAAACGATATTTTCCTTGTTTATGATGATTAAACATGGATAAAAGTGAGCTGCTTCTTCGGACCAGTACAAAATTACGTCAGAAAATCTGGAGGATCTGTGAAGTCGTCTTATTCTGCATTTTCGATATTGTTAGAAATAATTGGCGAGTTTTGCAAGAGAAATTCATGCAACCAATGTTTTCATAAACGGGATCGGGCATATTCAAGATTTTTGTGACATTCTGCTCCTTTTTTCATCAACATATCGTGAAGATGAATGTAGCAAACTCTCCATGGCTGAGAGCGAAAATGAGGAGGAACTCTACATTTTCGAAGTACCATGACGTTCATCGACCTGTCGATGGCGCCGTGGTCCTCCTTTTCCTACAGAATCGTAGTTCCTCTAACATTCAATTTTGCACAGAGTTCATGAAAACACAATATATGTACTTAGGAAGTGAACGTATCATAACTCCATACTAAGGAAAAACATTGAATTATTTGTTATTTTTTGTCAAGTGTTTGTATCGACGCAATTTTGTATTAGTTTTCCTTCCGAATGTTTACTACTGCTTCTAATGTTCTATTTCACGGGTAACATTATCGCAATCTATAAAGAGTCCTGATATTTTCTGTTCATAGCATTCGCATGTGTGGCATGATACACGTGAAAAGGTTTTTGTAGCCAATTTTCTTCTTCTTTTCTACTCAAATTTCATGAAAGGTTCAATTTATTTACTCAGCTAGTTTACAGCAGGAGTAAGGAGTGTACAAATTGTTAGAGAACTACAATAAATGCGATTGAGCGAATTAGGAAACTGAACGTGTTACTATCAAGTTCCGTGAAGAACGAAACCATAGTCTACGGTGAGCAGTTTGATTGAAGTTGCTTCTTTCATGTCTTTTGTTGGTCGCATTTGAGAACATAGTAGAGAGCTACACGTCTTTTTGTCCACACAAACGTCCTTGATTAAATATTAGATCTGAGTGGGTTCGTTTATGAAAGTGCACTTTTCTACAACACAGTTTGCAAGAAAAACAGGATTACAGGAAGCGAGGAAATGAGACGAGAGGAAAATAGTCATTTTAATCCACAATTCCAAGTAGAATGGCAAACGCAGAGTTGTTCTGACACTTCCTGAGATCTTGCACACGTATGATAAGACCAGGGATTATTGCCTGTAAGAAAGAAGTACGCATTTCGCTAAGATAAGAGAAATATCATAAGATAGGTACCTGTAGTTTGGCTCGAATAACCGCGAGATCAGTCAAATCATTCCACACGGTAGGTTCCTTTGATTCCACCTTCGTGAGAAACTCACTGCATTTTAGTGATAGATCATGTGATATTTGAAGTATCGAAGTGATGAGCCCATATATTTCCTGAACCATAACAACAAAAATACTTCCACTTTGCTACGTTTTGTGCAAATATAGACGGCTAAGACTCTTCATGTCGTGTTATTAAGAAAAATTCCTTTTTTAATTGCGTAGAATTGATGTCTTTCGCAATACCTTCCTGAAAGATTTGTAGTCTCTACCGATATCAGGACGTCTCCTCAAAAACTTCAGCTTGAACGAATGGGATTTCTCCCTCATTTTTCATGTGCATAGTTAGAGTTCTTCTAAGACGGATTTTAGGACTTCACTGCGTCCATAACTGAAAATCATGAATAGCAACAATTAACGTAAAGGGCAGCGATGCAAATGTTTTCGTATATGCTTACAACGAAAATGCCTGTCGTTTTGGATGGTTGAGCACCGTTGCAGAAGCGACATATTAAGCTCTGTCCTTCCAAATTTATATAGTATAACTTGAAGAAGTTGACAAATAGGTGAGAAGAGATTCTGTTTGACAAAGGTTTACCTAGCTAGTTGGTAATAGGGCCTCGAGCAATTCCACATTTTCTCATTATGGGCAGCTTTTCTTGTCCTTTGCAAGCGGTCGTAAAGGAGTAACGACCTAGGTTCCAGATGGTGAGGAACGTAATATAAGAAGAGGTTACGAGGTGAAAAGTACAACATCTTCAAAACTTATCGATCTTTTTGAATACGTATTGGATTCTCTGTAAATGTCTTGTGAGCACGGATGAATTGTTCACAGTAGTACTAAAGCAAGAAAAATGTTATCAGTGCCCGAAGCTGTCTTAGATGGGCGTTCCTGCTCATGAGATTTCTTAGGAGCCTATTACTTCCAGGTATAGGGTAAGCTTTCAAAGAAAAGCGTTCCCTGCGGTGTGAGTCGATTTTTGCCCCTTACTACGACCAAAGTTTTACTAGAATTCTATTAGGTAGGTGCGGAAGTTTCATGGTGTCTCCATAGTTGACCTTCTAAATATGACATTCATTCTTCAACAGACATGCTAATGCTATGCATTGTTTTAATGTGCATTTCCCGATCCACTCTTAATAAATACAAAATGAATCATATTACAATGGAGGTAAGTGACGATATCAACAGAGCATTTGGCTGCGGAACTTCTAACCAACGTAAAGCACAGAGATGCTTTAAAAAAAAGTCCCGCGTGGATACGATAACGTTGACGATGAGGATAGTAATGGTCGGCCACCAAAAGTTGACAATGACTAGCTGAGAACCTTCATCAAAGCGTACCCTCAAATAAGTGCTGAGTAGCGATAAGTGGATACTCCATAAGCTGACTAAGAACAGGAAAAACATCGCTTCTAAGCGGTGTCGTCTGCACTTCTACGCAATAGTAACGGATTTGTACACCAGATTGTTACATGTAAGAAGGGTCCTAAGAAGGGTCCAAAGAGGGGTGTTTCAGCGCCCTATCACACCTAGCACAGCCAATGCTTCAAAATTCGTACGCGTTCAAAATTCGTACGCGCTATGAAAGTACGAAGCATTCCCTCACCCTCCATATTCACTTGTCCTGCCTTCAACCGACCACCACTTCTTCAAGCATTTGTATGAATTTTTTGCAAAGAAAACACTTCCTCAACTAATCCGACAATATACGAATACGGCTTCCAAGAGTTCGTCAACTCGAGACAGATTTTGAAAGGATCAAATTTTTAACATTTTCAATATTTTTAGTAGGCAAAAATATGCTGTTCGCAATAGTTCTGATTTTGATTAATGAAAGTGTGTTTGAGCCTATTTTTGATAATTTGAAGTTTGTGGTTGTGGAACGACAAAACTTTTAAACTAGCCTAATACTTGCCATAATTGTATGCAGAAGAATAGGTATGTTCAGGTACTTATCATCAAACCTATGTTGTTGTAATTTTGAGAAAACATCATGCACTACACTTTTACAATGATTGGTAATTACAAGCAATACAAACAATGTGGTAAATACAAACAGTTAGTAAACTGATAAGTTAACTGGATCATAAGTACGATAGGTGGACGCATCGAAAGGAGGGAAAAAGTAACGTAACTAAGTAAGTAAAGTGGCATTGTATACTATCAATATATTTCTTAAAATCAATGGAACTCGGTCAATGGAACAACACGTTTCATTGGTGAGTCGGGTCAAAACGACACGAAGCACGGTGCAGTTGCGAAATCGGATTACTCGAAGCGGTTAGGATCGGGAGAGGGGGAAGGGTGAGAGGAACCCTGATAGCACCACTCATCGCTGCAGTTCACGATGGTCCCATCTCGACCCCAACCGCTAGCTCCGCCGCATCGAACATTGCTTGTCTTTCTTTCTTTAAATTTGTGGAAGATGTTTTGTGTTTTCGCTGTGACACCTAACATTTACGTCTTGAACCCTACCTAATACTTGTGGGAACCCAATATTCGAAATTCCCAGATGAAACTAGCTGCATCCCAGTTCGCAACAGCTGTTGAAATAAATTTCAAAACTAAAGTAAGATGTTTCGTCAGATGTATAATAATATTTTCTGAGATACAAAAAAAAGCTGCAAATTAACGGAATCAGCTGAACAGCAGAAATACCTCAGTATCATTTGTCAAGAACAATGATGCGCTCAAACCGTCCAAATATCTGCTGTGAGCGTCTACAATAGCGTCTAAATCTATTGCCTCATCTACATCACATCGCAGCCTTTTGAACCAATGATTCGTCTGCAATAAACTTGGGGACGAATAAGAGGAAATGTTCTCAGAATCAGAAAAGAAGTTGGGCAAACGGACCAATTCAAATGTGACATACCATTTCAACAGTGTACATACGCAATCGGAGCAAAGTCCGTTCAATGCAGGCCAATAAGCTCGAGATAAGACGTAGAAAAGAGCTTCCTGAAGTGAAATACAGAAGCAGATTGAGCCCTTTTCTAAACTAATGACGTGCCATTATTTAATCCTTTTTGCTTTCGTGCTGACAATTGCCCTATGGAACAGGCATTCTCCGATATCATAAGTAAGCACATTTCCACAGGCCATAGAAATTGAAACAAAGATTCATATCTAAATAATTGTAGTCGTTGTAGCACATACATAAAATGTGTAACTTAGCTCACCTTCTGTCGGTCTCCTTAAAAATTTGCAGAACTGGTTCATCTGGATGATAAAATGGACGAAGCGGTTGTACAAATTGCAGACGAGAAGAGGTGTTGGGCGAATCGGTAGCCTAAGATTTATGAATAAAGTCTTCTAAAAAAATTCTGATCTCATTGATTTATGAAAAAATCTAAGCTAGCTTCTTTGGAGAAGATCTCTACTAGTTTACTCAGTTTACATGGTAGCTATTCATACTAATGCTCAATATCTTTTGCATTCCTGCAACTACGTTCAGGAGATAGCTGCAATCTCTACTTTGTTCAGGCTGCGATAAAGATTAAATTTACATTCAAAAAACAAGAGTAGTCAAACAACACTTTTAAAGAACTTTCAAAAAAGGAAAAATGGAAACCCTTTAGCTGTTCCATAACAGCTGAACAATTGTTTGGTGCGAAACACAATCAGACTTAAAAAGACAGATATTTTCCATTTGTCCTTCTTTATGAACCTTGCTAGAGTTTTCGATGACTAACAAAAAAGTGCAGTTGCTGCCGTAGATAACTTGGTAGAAATGAACGACGACGTAACTTCAGAGCACAGAAACGTAAACGTTCAATGATCAAAAATCCAAAAACGAATTAGTAACACGTTACCGATGAAAGTGTATCCAGCTTAACGCGGAACGGAAAACGACGAATAGCAGGAGACAACGCTGCTGCTGCGATAAGTGCATTGTTAGCATCTCGTTGCGACAACTTACTACGCATGCCATATGTGCACTCACTAAATAAAGAGTTACTTATAGTGAAAGTTTATAGAAATTCAAATCTTGTATTCCATACCAAAACTTCTGGTAAAGCACAATAGAGAAAATAGGATCGTGAAGAAGAAGGAAAGAACGCGCTGCATCGAAGTGATCAATTATGTGATGTTCTACTATAAAGCAGCGGACTACGCTACCGCAAACGAGTCTGCACACCTCCTTTACAACACGCTCCAGTTTGTAACGATCATCTGAAATGAGAGGATGAAAATAAGTCATAATTCAAAACTATGCAAATGTGAAGAAGAAGTGGTTATGTAAGCGAAGAAGAATACGTTGAAGCGACCAGGCACAGGAGTTGAGTGTGGAGTTTTAATCTTTATTCGCTCAGAAAAAAGCTGAGAAAGCTGTATCGAAGTGTAGAGACATTCGCAACAAAGCAATAAACATCTCCTGTTACGTACATACAAAACGTGAAGAGAGTCAAAGATCCAGGAAAGATATTTACAGTAGGGGTGCGCAGCTGCTAGAACGGGTAAATTCATCTGGACCTGGTATTTCGCCCGCAAGAGCTTTAATCTTTCAGAGAGCATCATGAAGACACCCAAAAGATGTACAGTTATTGGTCCTAATCTTAAAAGTGAACTCAAAAATCTAGAAGTTTCTGTTTTGCAAATATTCAATAAAACTGCAAAGAAGTAGAGATATCCAACTAATTTTTGTCTCTATCACCGGCGCTGTATTTTTCTTCGATTGCTCGAGTGGGCACCAATAATATTTCAACTTAATACTTACATACTGATAATGCTTCTACTTCCGATCGCGCGCAGTGGTTGTCTAGTGTCTTCGTTTCTATCGAGAGCATCATATCGCATCATATCTTTCCTTGAAAGAGTTTGTGAAGCTTTACCATCGGATCGGCTTCTCATGCAAAGTTTGATGTCGCGAACTATCCAGTCGCTCTTAGCTCTAATCTAGCGATTGTCGTTGATACGGATAATAAGTCCTGTTCACCTAACTTTACTCTCCTTGAAATATGCGGCAGGGCTATGATCTTCGATCGCTGATGTAGGATTGAACTTCGAATCTCCTCTTTCACTTGCAAACGTATGCCAACACAGAAAAAACGGTGGTGTTGAATATGTGAGCCCGGAGGCGAATGTTGTTCACCTTCTTCACTACATCTTCGTTGCTCTTATATGCTTCCCAAGCTCATTTCTTGTCCAGCTCGGAGGTCAGGTGGTTATTAATGTTTATTTCCCGACTCAGGTAAACGTAGCTGATGTATTCGTATATGTTCGTCCCGTTGAGCGTGAATGTCGCTGAATGAATCTTAAGGCCCATTCGCTACATGAACATCGTCTTTTGCAGATTCAGCTGAAGACCGATGCATCCACATTTTTCGCCAAATTCGGTCAGCACTCATTCCCCTTGGCTGATGCTAAATGTTGTCAGAACGATATCATCAGCAGAGAGCAGACGGTGTAGTGACATGGGAGTGAAGGTTGACGGTCGCAGACGACCATCAACCTTCACTCCCATGTCGTCCCATTCCAGCTTTCACATTGCGTTCTCGAAGGTGGCTGTGAATATTTTGGGTGAGATTGTATCATCCTGCCTGACTCCTCTCTTCACATCGATGATGATATTAATGTAGAATGGCGAAATTCCAGTCGTGAAGTTGTTGTACTACTCTCGAAGTATGTTTATTTATTGACTGTTGAAGGCTTACATGACCGCTTCCGTCTCAATTGAGTCGAAGGCCTTCTTCAAATCGATGAAGGTGAGACAGAGCGGTATCTTGTACTCTCGTGATAGCTCGCTGAGTTTGTGAAAACAGTGTGAATGTAGTCAAATGTTCTGAATCTCTTTCGAAACACTGCTTGCTCGCATGGCTGTCTTTCATCTAATGTTCTTCCAATCCTGTTTAATATTACTCTTGCGAAGAGCTTTTCGATCACAGACATTAAGAAGATTGGGCAAGTTACTGATGTCGTATGAATCCCCATTCTTATACAAGAGCATGGTCTTGTTGATTTTCTACTTGTTAGTAATGATATAACTTTATTAGAACAATGAATGGGAAAAGAGTCCCAAGAAAAAAGGAAATTATATACTGTTCTGGCCGGAAAGAAAGGAAGAGAAAATTATTTACTATGTTATAACTATCGTCAAAACAGAAACCTTCCATAACAGTACAACAATATCAATATGGATATCTCTCAACACCCTACCACAGAGGAGAAATGCGCACAAATCCTATGGCCAAAATCCACTGGAGGTGCAATGCGGAACAACTACTGAATACAGTATCGAGTTTGATAAGCTGTACACGAGGTTGTTAAATAAATTTATTGACTAACGTTTCGGCTATATCGCCTTCTTCAGAGCCTGAAAAGGGCGATTCAATCTACAATTTAAACGACCAACCTCTCCACAACTAAACTGATAAACTCCACGTCTACTTTCAATCACCAATTTAGCGACTACTCACACCTTAGATCGGAGACGCCTAGCATGGACCGCCGACTGGTCGATCAAGAGGGCGAATGGTTCGAATGTCACATCCGGATCGGAAGAACCATTCGAGATATGGCGCGAGTTCCCGTGTTATCGACAGACATTCGCCATTGCGGTTCATTTTAGGGTTTTTGGATTCGATTCAAAATGCCTCCAGCGATTTTCGAGCCAACGTTTTAGATTCGCGCGCTAAGATTTGGACCGTAATTTCAAAATCGTCTCCGTCGTGTCTTTGTGTTTTATGGGCATCTAAAGGTGTCCATTCTCGTAACCTATTCTTGCCGTTCAAGTGCTCTTTGATGCAGACATACAGCGGTCGTGCAGTTTCACCGATATACTCGTCACAGTTCGTGCATGAAATCAGGTAGATTACCCCGGATCTCAAGCAGTCTCCTGGTCTACCTGTGGGACAAATAATACAGTTCGGTGTTGTACAGATGGTATCGTACAAACGATTCCGAAGTAGCTGACGTTTCAAATTGTTCGGTTGTATTTCAACGACCGAAACGGAGCTATCCAAGTCTGCTCTCCTCAGACACCGCCTAATGGCAGCGCTCATTTCATCGGAGATGTAAGGAAAGCAGAGAGGTATCTTATCTGTGGTGGGGTTTTCCAATTGCCGTGCTCGTTCACTTCGGTATCGTCTAGTTTCAGACGTTCGGATTTCATAACCATTCGAAATAGCAATTTCGTGAACTAAAGTCAATGATTCCTTTCTCTCCTCAGGTCCACTACAAACGGTTCTTGCCGTGCGGAACATGTTGCTAAGCACAGCTTTCTTCATAGGAAATGGATGAGCGGAAAGAAAGTGAACCAAGATGTTTTTATTACTGGGCTTACGATACCATTTCGTTTGGTACGTACCGTTTGATATGCCAACCTGGATGTTCAAAAAAGAAGGCTAGTTGCCCTGTGGTTTCTCCCTAGCAGGTTTTATGTGTTCGGACTGTCGGTTCAACAAGTCAAAACATTTGTCCATTAGTTGTTCTACTCTCTGAAGTCTCTGAAGAAGGCTATATAGCCGAAACGTTACCCAATAAATTTATTTAACAACCTCGTGTACAGCTTATCAAACTCGATACTACATTCAACTATGCCGAGGTTTATTGAAAGTCGAACGTATAGATGTAGAAATAAAACCTACGTATTACATAAAAAGCCCTCGAGTCTAACTGTGTGGCAACTATGTTCCTGGCTTTATCAAGATTTTCAATGTTTTTCCTAAAGTCCATTGTATTCCACGACTTCTCGATCTTGATTATCTGCAAACATCATCATCTATTATTTGGTACACTAAAAGGTCCGAAAGTATGTTAAACACACATAGTTTGCAATCCATGCAGGAAGAAATGATGGTATTAAGGAAAAGTGGCATCCCTTAATTGAGCGTTGAGCAAAAGTTTCCTGAAACGTACACACAATTTGTTCGAAAACGAACGATCTACAGGGTGATTTCCTATGTGTAGCTGACAGACTTAATAGTTGTTATTTGACTACTGTGTGATGAGCCTTTGCGCAACACCACCCTCAGGCTCGAAGCCATACACTGACTGCAGTGATGCGCGCACTTACAATCAGTTAGGTTGTTGAAAAGCCCGTCGCTTCAAAAGCGTCCGCTAACGCCGTAAATATTTTGCTAAACTTTTCTTCAACTACTAGGGAATTAAAGGGTCCATAGTTATGACAAAGATCTGAAGAAGAACCGACAACAAATTTTCTTCGGTTTGATGTTGGTAGGCATTCATTTTTTACACAACAATGCTCAACTACTTATACTTAGGTATCCATGAAACAGAGTAACCTGTGCGCCGGTACCGCCCAATGAGCGTGAGGTTTCCAATTACTCACCACGATAATTCTACCTGCTCTTTAATTTTCTACTCTAGTTCCAGTTTCTCCATTTCTCAGTTAGTTCGATCTCCTCTCATATGAGACCAAAATGATCGACAAGTAGTCAAAAACGCTTCTTTTTACACTCCTAACACCTATTTCTTCACGGATTTTTCTCAACTCAATTAGAAATAATGTACGAGTTATGTATTCGGTTGGGGATATATTTCTTTAGTATCGGGTATCTCGCCAATTTTGGTCCTTGTTTCCGACAAATCTAATTCAATTGATCGCTGTATCCTCCAGAAGTCAACTGCGATTTTGTACAAGTGGTATTCGGAAAGGAAGCTGGGTCATTCGAGATCCGGTGGTCAACATCAACTACTCGTTAGACCTCGAAGCCACTAGAAAAACCACCACCAACAACTGAGAAGCGCCACTGGCAGTGTTTGCTCTGTTGCTTCTATGCCGTACACAAGATGTCTTGGCAGAACCTTATCATTGGCAATGGAACCGTGACTTTCGAAATCTACAAGGCTCAGTTGAACGCTGCTAGACGAGACAGTACGCCGTATTCTTGTTGCACGACAACACGCGCTTGATGTCGACTCGATCAGCAGGCATTAGCTTGAAGACACTGGCCAGAGAATGACACCGATTATATTCCACTAATCCTGCCTGTTAAATATCTTCAATGATTTCCTTCATAGAAAAAAAAAAACTAACTGATTCAAATGATTTCAACACTGCTCTTGAGTCATTTTTAATTAGTAATCTTCCCAAACGATAAATTCCAGTCACTGGAGGAGCTGTAAAAAGGCTGGAGACACAGACAACCACTCTAATGTTCTCCTAGCATGACATCCAGAAAACCACACAGTCACAAGAGAATATGAAAAAATATACGGTGGGAGTTGCCGAAATTACTGAATCAAATATCAACAGTGAGATGACCTGCAAATTACGAGCCTAAACAAGGTAATGTAGACAGAAAATGAACGTGACAAAGAGCGAATGTTGTCTAGATATTACCCTCAGGAAGTTTAGAAATCTATCCAAACGAAGTTTTCTTAAAAGAGAAGAGATACAGAAGGTCGTTCTCTCAGGCGACTCTTTTCCACCCATATTTTTCCAACTTTCTACTATTTTTCCTCATACTCACCTCTGGCATGGTCATAAATTTGAGATCACCTCACATCACTATACTTCTCTTCAAGGTTTCCAGGAAAAGAATGAGTTTGATTTCCCAAAACAATTTAGTAATTTGGGAGCTATGTCTAGCGTATCTAAAAAAAGTGTTTATGATTATTAATGAACATCAGGATCTTTTTCAATGCGCCGGTGATGCAGCGTATGAACGTCGGTAGGTAGGCGGAATCAGCTATTTAGGCAGCAAGGAACTCAAGGAGGCTCCTTACCTCCTTGAGTTCAACAATCGACGCGGCATTTCTCAGCGTCAAGCTGCCAACAAGTGTGGATGCACCATCTCCACAATCAATTGGGCCTTACAGAAGTGAAGTGTGGAATCAACTACAGGAGAAAGAAGATTATGGCCCGAACGGAGGCACAGAAAGCCGACAAGCCCAAATGAGGACGTCTCATGAGGATTTTCCGTGGCTATGATAGGAACTTTTGAGGAATTTTGGAGGGCATGGTGTAAAGGGGCTGGCGTGCCGAAACAACCTAAGCTGATCAACAGCATCAAGCACTTATTGAAAAACCTAGAAATGAGTCTTGTCCTGCGTCTCACCAATCGACCAAGAAAAAAACTCGTCAAAATCCGGCGAAATCGAAAACAACTGGGTACAACATCGTCTTCTCCAAATTCTTAGCTTGCTTTTGATATATCATATAGATATAGACGTACTCTTTGGCATGAAAACTAGAGGAGTATTTTGACGATAATTGTGAATATTGGCGCTTACAGAGCCGCGCCATGAACAAACACAATTCGTGAACATGATTACAGGAAGTAAATGTTAAATCTCACTTTTTCATCTTGTCCTGTTTCAGCACCGCTCATCAATCGAGATATCAAACGACAAAGTACTCCACAACAGCTGTCCATCATTCGGTCAACAACACTGAACTCGAGAAAAATTTTTACGGGTTGAAAATATTCAGAGATAACTGATTCTCCATTCTTTTGTTACATTGTTGTAACTTGTGAAATTTACACCTCTGTTTCTAAATTTATGTGCTGAACCTGTTTGTTGTTCAATAACGACTTAACAGATCAATTATTCTTCCTTTTGATGCCGAATGCATGACGCAGTGATTGCAAAAGCTCTCATTTGCACAACTGTAAGGTAGTTTTGTACAATTAGGTCACCAGTTTAATTAGATCGGCTGATCGACTATTTCCGACACATGACAATATTTTCGCCATATCTTATTTTTATTCATTCGTTTGCTCTTTCCTCTCAATTTTCCTTAGTCATAGTATAGAATTCAAACAAAAACAAAAGTTTTTTCGCCCTCACCCATTTTATGAACCTTGTTGTGCACTATTTGTTTACTCTCTAAGTACTTTTCTCTTATTGGACCGTTTTTTACCGAGGGCATAGCAGTTTCAGAAACATACTTTCTTTAAAATAAAGCGACGGTCTTTGGTGAAACATCCCCAATCGTGACCCCTCTTTTAATTTACGCGTACATTTTTCTAACAATGAGGCTTGGCCTAGGATGCGCCGCATCAGGCGCTTTGAAGATTGTACGTGCCGCTAGATTGCGAAACTGATAGCAATATGAAACAAAACCATATAGCGAATATTTCAGGGAGTCCAGAACGTAATCGAGCCCCGTGACTCATAGGTAGAATCGAAATTCAAATTAGAGGAGTTCTCTCAGATACCGTAATTTTTCTTAGTTTCTAATACTCGAGCGGTACTCGCGGTTGTCTATTAACCATTTCATTCTATTGACCATGGTTAGCTGTAAATATATTGCGCAAAACGAAGAGAAGAAAAAGTCGTACAAATTTTCCGATACAGAACTGTACAAGGTGGACATTAGTTCCAATAAAATACTTCCAAATTCATGGCGAAGACTATGCAGACGATGCAATTCAATCAGGCGATCTCTCCAGAGCTCTACAGTAGAAGCAACACGGACTAGATGTAGTGGACGACACTGTAAATGAACCAAAAAAAAAATTTAGTATAAAGTGTGATGTGAACTTGTGCTGAACTAGAGGAATCTTCAGTGTATGACTTACGCTGGTTGGTATTTCTCTTATGCCGTGAATATACTCTTCAATGATATCTTGTGATGATAACAAGAATGCCTAAATAAGTTGATCATAACAACTTCAGTATCTCGAATAAAATATCTGCTGAAAGAAAGGTAAAATAATGTCATATTTACAATCGTCGTAGGCCTCCCTTTATTATGAAAAGATGGGAACATGTTGGACATTTATTTTTGAGAGAGTAGAAGAGAGAAAATATCAACAGAAAGCCCTTTTAATGAGGAAAGCTGACAAAATAAATATGAGTGTTCTACTGCTCACGCATTATACTTCACTCGAAACCGCCCTCGAAGTACAGAGCATGCAGAAAATTAATCCAATCGCGTTGAATCCATCAAAAAATTTTCAAGAAAAAGTTCTATTCATAACATACTGTATTTTTTTCACTAAACAGCTCTTAAATATTACCTGCAAGAAAGGGTCATCAGAGCATTGCGCGTGAAAACGTACAATATCAACGTACAAATGAGCTAAATTTAGCACACTTTCAACCACGGATTTTTGCGACTGAAATCTGAAGGTGTAACGACGCAACCAAAGATCCTAAATAAAGGAAACAACCTGCGACAGAGAGCAGGACTCAATTATGCGCATGTAACCATTGGCATCGATGCGAAAGTACGATCCCTCCAAACCAACCAGTGCTCCACATAGTTCCAGGCATAACGACCTTGCAGAAACACCTTAATTCGTGCGTGGAATACGCGATTTTCTCATTTACACAGCAATTAATGGACTTTCGAGTCATTATCAATGCAGCAGGAAGTGTTCAGTCAAGCACGTTAGGGTGTTGTCTACTCAAAGAGAAACTATCTCATCTTGTAATAGTTTGGTCTAAACTATTCAGCCGAGCGTAACCTGTGGTTTTGGTGTATTTGAAGCTAGATATTCTTATCATTAGGCTAGTATACGGACCTACACTTGCCAGGAGCGTAGCTATGCGTGTCCAATTAGAATAGCTCAGAATGTGCGATTGCGGGTATCAAGCGGATAAACTGCTTTAACTATTCAGGACGCGCTGCAATTTTTGGGGTCAAATATTAATTAAACATAAACGATTCTCAAAGATATATATATATATATATATATATATACCATCATCAGTCATCATCAGACTATATAGCAAAGGTCAATTCTCGCTTAGAACAATACGATAAGAGCCGGAATGGTGCTTCCTCGCCAGGCTAAACCTTCTCCACAATATTGTATGAAAACAATTAGAAGTTCAGAAAAAGAATAAAAAATAACAGGAGTTACATTTTTGTTGATCTATCAACACGTGGCAGTAGCCAGTTCGTTGTTTGCTGAGATTAATACATCTAGACTGGAAATTAGTACACATCCTCACCCGCTCCTCAGCGACAACGTAGCAACTCGTTGGTTGCGATATAGATTATGGTTATTGTAACAGAATGAGAGAGGGCTTGTAAGCAAAGAATATTTGGTCTCAAAATATTCTTTCCACTGTCTTCGTTGCTTATTCTTCAAAATATTCCCCTCCAAGAGGGAAGATAGACATTTCCTTACGTGTGGTGATCTGGGCATGCGGTCAGGTGAAGAATTTCAGTACTAAACTTGCTTAACCACTAGACTATAGTTCCACTAGACTATAGTCAAAAAGGTGACTTTATACTTATAATTAATGTTGTTATCATAATTTTGGGCGGGTGTAGCGCAGTCGGTAAAATGCTCTCCTGCCTGCACAATTGATCGGAGGTTGGAATCCGCCCTAGTGCTAACCAAGCCTTTCATTCACCCGGGGTCGATTATTTTTGTACCAGACTTGTCTGGGAGGATATTCTGCCTTTGAAGAAGGTCCTTGATACAGCTGAGACAAGCACAACTACATCGGCATGTAGAGCGGGGCTCGAAAGAGTGATACAATCTCAACAACGTATTCAGTGCATTAGTCGAGAATGTCACACTTAGAAAGGGATTACATTCGAAAGTGAAAGCTGATGGTTGACAGCTACACCAAGAAAATGACATCATTCTCATAACCTCTAGCGTTGCCGAAGCGCAACCAAGGATAGCCACATTCGACTCGTGAAATGAACATGATGAATGATCTGACCCTCGAGCTAGACTGACAGAAACGAGCGGCTCTGAAGCACAGGAGAGCATCTAGGGTGTAGTAGAAGGTGTAAAGCATTTGGCGAGTTCACATCTTCAATAGCACAGTTCTTGCTTTTATCTACTCCCCAGAAAGGTGGGGTGTAAATTTTTAAACTAGAGGAGAATGCGATGAACGTTACTGAACGCTTCATCGAAAAAACGAACCGGGGGTGTTAGGGGGAAAAATGAGATAAGGCGTGCTGGATACGTGATGCGTTTCAATGACAACCTTTGAATCAGAGCTGTGAGCGATGTGTTCGATGCGAAATTAGGTGCACTACGTGCCGCGTCTACCGGCGAAGGGAGAGACAGTGTCAATAGCCCCTTGATTGTTCGCTGTGGCAAACGTGTCACGTATGCCTGCTCTCACTCGTAGCTCGTTACTAGGCGCTTAGTGGGGCGATTTGGTGAGAAAAGTCCGTTTCTCACACAACCTTTTTAGATGATAAGGGGAAGTGAGTGACATCACGAACAACGCCCCTAAATCTATCTAAGTCCTTTCTTCTTGAAACCTCGGCATTGGGAAGTGTATTTATGTGACTAGAGGTTGCACGAAAACCATGATAGAAATTAGTTTGAATTAAGTGGACAATATTAGCGAACGAGAAAGAAATATCTGCTAGGAAAGCATTAAAAGTATTCTGGATTTCCGTCAGGAATCCAGCCATGAATAATAAAAATGAATGCTTATCAATTACCAATCACTTCATGCCGTTCGTAACACTGAGCTATAAGATTGTCCTACATGCAGTTTCTTAACGTTATCCAGACATAAGTAAGCATAGTGCGTAGATCTCATTCGCCTTGGCGACAATCTATAAGAACGCGGTGGCTCACCAGCCCCACTAGTCAGTGAGACTGAACAGTTTTCCTTTTGAAGATCTTGCGTGGTGTACATAGAACAATATTGAGGCTTGGCAAGGAGAGAGTAGGAATTTGACGGGACCAAGGACCTCGAACCATTTTTAGGCCTCTGATGAAGACGAGTTTGTCAGAACGTCAGACCAATAATAAAGTTTCACCTGAACCTCGTTGGCATAACAGGAAAACATAAATAAACCCCTAATTCTAGTTCTCAACACCGGCAATTTTGTAGTGCATCTTTAATGCGTTCCGATTAAATCAAAAACCAACGGGAGGACTGCTAGTACAGGTGATAGATTGGAACTAAACTGCTGCAGCTTTTTCAGCAGAAATTTGCATTTCAATTGCCAAAATTTTGTGCTTGACAGTAAAGTCAAACTGCTTGGCTGTCGTGCCTTACAAGTGATTAAATATCGTGACGGAAGGCTTCACCTGGATTTCACCACTAGTAAGGAGTCGTTTGATAGGGTGAACAAATCACTCTGAGTTTTGTTCTTACTCACCTTCTGGATTTGTAGAAAACGTCTGGCGCTGCCGTAGTGATGTTCGCAAACTACATCATGAACCCTATTTATTAGTGGAGAGAATCTAACATCGAAAATCTCCCCGAATGCGCCTTCAAATAGTGAAACAGGAGACCTATTAGAATTACGTTTTGGAAAGACTGATAACATTGACCGAAGAACTACTGACGGGCGAAAATATAATCAGTTTTATGAGAAATCAGAAATAATATCAAGTACACTACCAAATCAAAACGTCATAACTCCACTTAAACTTTTTTTTTTGCGGGCAAGTAAAACAGGTTTAAAAGAAATCGTAGCGCTCATAACATTTTCAACTGGTAGAGTAAAACATCCAAAAAAATCCACTCTATTTACCCGGTAGAATAGATATCTGGGAGACACTTTAATTCATGTAGTCTTTAATTCTTTTTCAAAAGTTCGATAAAACGATAGATGACTATGTTTCCGCATCCTTACAAAATGACATTGACATCTTTTATGTAACGTTCTTTAGCACTCAAATCATACCCAAAAGCGTAAAAGACTAATCTTATATCAAATATACCTGCGCTCAGGCTCATTAATTTACTTTATAGAATGACAACAGATAAGCTTTGTGGAGAAGTGGCGAGGAGTTTGTAACATATATACACATTACTGCAAGGTATGATTTGTAGAAATACCAACTTGATGTCATTCCCATCCGCATGTCGAGAGAAGTTCGGTTCGATTTAGACCGTTCTATGCGAAGCACTCGTAGAGATTCATTGCTAGGATATGAAGAAGAGCCATAAGCAGAAAACTCAGACTGAGACGACCTTAAATATTAGTAAAAAGCCGTCAAAGGGAATCACTTTCTATAAAGATGTGTTCGTGAAGATTAAACAGAAATATAAATATGTAGCCAAATATTCTTTATAAGCAGGATATGTCACAATAACGTAGACACACGTTGGGCTGAAAACAGAAGTACCACCTTTCACAATTCGCGTATATTTTATAATGAATCACATCGCCTAAGAGTGTAAAAAAGAAAGGACATAAATACCCGAATAGAAGGTTCTTCGCGGAAATTGGAGTGAATGAAGTAGTGCTATTATGAAGAGGAGTAGCCTGCTGCGAATTCACGGAGGAGTGCACGTGGTAGTTGTTACTAACCGTTTTAGCGGTATCTAAAAACAGAATTGCGAGTAAGAGTATATATAGAAACGCATGCGTCACCGACAAAAAAAAAATCTGGCTTCTCAAAAAGTTAATCTCAAGCGTCGAAGTCACCAATAATAACGCTGCAGAAAAAAACGGAACAAAAAGAGGACCGCAGTTAATAACGGGACGAATAGCGGAAGAAACATGGGTTTATCATAACGACTAAGGCTACCATGAAAGTCAAAGCCAAAAAGTCTTCTTACTTCGCTGGGCATAGGAATTGTGCGGCGTAGAGAACCTTAGTGAAATGTACCACATCCCTTCGCAGAAAATGCTCCTAGTTAGTAGGGGAGGGAGCTACAAAATTACCAGCGAACTCATGTCATCAGAATCAACAGGGTTCAGTTTCCTTCGTTGGTGAGCTACTCGCAAGGCACCACAAAAACAATTAACGTGATGATCAACTCGTCAAACATTTTCACAGCTACACGGCTCACGAGAAAGTAGGCAACTTGAATGTTACCAACAACCAGACGGCACTGAACAAGTTTAGAACGCCAACGGATGAGTGGAAACATCAATTGCTTTCCGTTAAAGGAAGATTCAATGAGAGGACAGGAAGAATATATAATGGCGTACAAAAGTTTTGCATCAAAAGTGATGCAAAAAGTGCAATTCTTAAAGAAGACGAAAATTGCACGGAGAGAACGTGCAGTTCCAGCTATTGAAAGTAGTACTGATAAGTTCACTGATAAGTTTCCAACTTTTGTATTGTTTGCATTACCTTTGCTTTCCCTTTTATCATGTTCTACACTTTCTTGCCAAACTTCTTTGTTTTACGTATGGGTAGAAGACCGCAGGTTTGTCTAAATATGCAAAAGGTGGAAGTCAAAGACTTTTCTTTGCGTACAAAAGAAAGTTGTTGTCCGTTATGGCGTTCATCCAAGTAGTGTCACTAGAATTTGTCACCGTTTTAAAAAGTAGGAAGTTACTATGACGATCCCTAGAAGTGTTGAAAGAGGATATCTACTGAAAGAATTATTATCAAGATTCTTAAAGGATTGGATAGCAGGATTTATAAAAATCACACTTCCATTAAACGATTGTATTAACCGAGTATTTAATAGTTATTAACCAGTCGATATTCGAAAAGATTTAGCTAAACTTTCAAAGATTACCGTGTTTTTCCCAGGACCGTCCAATGTTCTTCACTTGTTGACCGACTGTTTAGTAGAAGAACAAGTACAGCTGGTTTCCGTGAACGAATGGGATGGCCCGACCAACAATTGCAGAAGTCACATTTGCAGTAAACGGAGAAGTATTGGACACATATGCTATTCAGTTATTAGTTGAAGTTTATGTTGTTTGGAAATGATGGCCAGACTTCTGCTCTATGAACAGTCAACGCTAGATTCAACCTTAAATATCAAAGTCCTGCGGTGAGTGAATCCTGTTCCGTTCAATAGAAGTGCAGCTTTTGCAAATGCTACTCGAGTCATTATATTCTCAGCGGAAACCAACGGTTTCTTCTATGCTTTTCTATCAAACTCCGCCAGCACGTGAACGACTGGGAGGCACATGGGAATCTTCGAAACAAAGCCTCTTTGAACATCTCCTGCTTAGATGTGGATTGCTACCATACCAAGAAATTCGATGATATCAATATTTTCAGTGGTTTTCTTTGGTCTGCCACTTCTAGGAATCTTCACGATGACTTTCTACCTCTCGAAAGCAATGTTGACAAATTTTAGTAGTGAACAATATAACGGAGAGCAAGTTTTTCTTCCCTGCGCCCAAAGAAACGGTGTTGTTAACTAACTCTACCAAATTTGGAGGAGCCTGCTGCTTTTTAATCATGCCTAAAACAAAGAAACTTGTTAAGAAAGTGTAAAACAGGATAAGAGAGGTAACATGATAACATGATATGAGGCAATAGAAGGAAAAAGTATTATAATTCAAACAACACAAGAGCTGAGAAATTACCAAAATTTTGCCGTTGATATTTCCAGTAGATCTAAAATTTCTGATTTTCTTTCCGCAATTTTTGCATTTCTAAAACATGCACGACTGAGCGTTTTTTTTTTTTGAATACGTCGTGCGTGTCACTCGATAGTTTTCTTCTTTTCTCTTTTCTTTTCTTAGTTTTTTTTTTAAGGTCACGGATAGTTTTCCCTGCGTCAGTTGTCCGACTGTATCGTTCTATAATGTTCCAAAGAAGTTTTTTTTTTAAATTTTTTTAGAGAGTATTCGTAGAGTTACTGTAAATACTGGCAAGCCAACTGATCAATATTATATCACTAAAAATCTGATAACTCCTCACAAAGTGTTTTTGAGGTGGTATTCTCCGACATTAATGGTGTCCCACATGCCATGCGTTAAACATAATTACATTTTTGAAAATCACCTCCGATTAAACCTACTAGATTTAACCAAAGGAAAATCAAAATCAGAGCGAAGGCAGAAAAGTGAAAGTGCTCGACTTCTGTCCGCCATCGCCATTTTTCCAAAGTTGTGAACGCTGTATAGAGTCTCAATCTAGTATTTCGAAGAACTCATAGACACCTGTAGCCTTAAGCTTTCCTCGGCTGGCTGAACGTCGACTAAAATATGGGGATTTCTGAACACATTCTCTTGCTTCAGCTCGTTCCCGACCAGAGCTAGTGTAGAACACATGCATCTGAAAGGTTTAACTTCTTCAACAAATTTTGAAAACTTCACAAGCTTATTAAAATAACACATCAAGTGTGCATATAATTCGATTCACGAAACCACACTATACATATGTGTACAAGCCGACCGTTATAAAATATGGCATGTTTCAGTTGCTTAACTTGGTTCTGCTGTCCTAGACTAAATCGGAATGCGGTGAAACATATTCCAGATTGCGCTTCAGGTCTTTGATTTTAGAGCGAAGCTGCATAGCGGATGCAAGTCTCTTTAAGGAATGTTCAGATTCTGCCACTACAACGCGATAACATTGCCCCACAAACCTACCTACGTACTCTTCTGTCCCAGCAAACAGACGACCTATGTGCTCTTCTCGAAACTGCACTGCGCATCAGAATTCACACGACTGCAATTCAGGAGGCTGAGAGCAGAAGTAGAGTAGTCTTAATGACAGTATCGTCGTCATTAGCAAAAGTTGGTACTCCGTCATAGAATGTAGGGAGTGCTCGTTTTGTTGCGCAATCGTCTAAATGTGCCATTGTCTGTTTATCTCTCATAAATCTCATCAAGTCTTACGAAATCCTATCTCCTCGTCTGGACATCCGCTTCTACCATCTCCGCCAGAAAAACCACAAGCATCGAACTCACCATCACTGCTCATCAACTTCAGCTACTCATAAAACTGAACTGGGACCCATTCTATGTGTCGGGAAAACGTACGTGTGAACAGAAGTTTTTCAGTAGGTTCTTTGTCGGATATGTCACAGCCAAATGAGGAAGGGACATAAAAAAGGACAACAAGATCAGAACATTTGTAGTAGGAGTTCGAAATGAAGGCGGCAATCGCCTAGATGGACCAACATAGGTGTGGTAGAGAGGAGGCGGACCTTCCTCAGATGAAGGGGGTCTAGCTCATGGGATGCTGAAGTGATGAGGATCCCTTCGCCAACCGTCCAAAAGTGAAGGGGATCGGAGCAAAGGCTCCGACTGTCGCATTTATGTGGGCCAATGACTGCCACAGCTCTTTCGTAAATTCTCTCTTCATAAAGAAAAATCATTGTAGAGTCGGGTAGAAACGACCTGAAGCTTAGCGCGTAAACAGGCGCTCCCGAAGTGGCGCCATGGGACCTTCAATATCTCTGCTCGATTGAAGCTGAGCGAGGAACCCATCTCGATCGGAACTTTTTATCCAATTACATAAAAGATCACGTCGTTTGTTGTTGCGCACGAAAGTGGACCCTCCTCCCTCAAGAAAACAAAGACTACGACCTACTTCTCGAAGGTTATGAGCCTGAACGGGCCGAAGCTCGAAGCCCCAAAATCTAAACTTAGACTTCTCTTGAAAACCATTGCTTGAAAAAAGAAAAGCTGAAGCTTAATTTGAATACGTCAAACATCAAGCGCTTGCTGGTGAGCACCAGCTGCAGAAAGATGTTGCGGGAAGTTTGGAATTACAGATAGGACAAAATACAGGAAGAATTGCGAAGAGAGCCATAATTGATAACTTTTAGCGACTATATTGCTTCGCCAAGTCTTGTGATCGAAAAGATCAAAAGGAAATCCTACTGGAACCTTCTCATTACAACCTACTGGAGAAACACCACGGATTCTTGAAACGTGCGAGTTACGGTCAGGCGCTAACCATTTTTTATTCACAAACGTGACCAGTGTGCTCTACACTGAAAAAGGCGATATATATATATATATATATATATATTCGAGGATAGTGGATACTGTTTTCGTGTCCAAAACCTGAAATAGTCTACATAGCAAGTCAACATGTGTTTGTGCTCTGGCTCAAAATCAGAGTCATCCTGCGGAATTCGATATAGCATAGTGGAGGAGACGCAAACAAAAGTGTTATCTGTGATCAGTAGACTCAACTGCACTACCAACCATATCTCACCCCATTCCAGAATGGGGATTATCGAAGAATAGAAAAGGCTGCTGGACTACACTCGGAAACGAGTGGAGTCCAGCACCTGAATTTATGTCGAATATGTTATATATGTTGTACCTGAATTTATGTCGAATGACTGAAACTAGCGACCATTCCTCTCGTAAACACTTCGTCTGAGTGTACATGTTTGAGGAACATGGTTGTAATCACTCATTGTTTTAAACAGTTCGCATGTTTACCTTCACCGCGCTGCTTAGATATTCTTATACTTTGATATACGAAGGCTCCATGCCAGTGGATGCGCTTTCCAACTGCAAACGTTTCACGCACTTATTCACGTGCTTGTATGAGTACGTGCGAATTGTCGTCGGACAGCAAAGACAAATGGAAGATATAGTAGAGTCGAAATGATTTGAGGCGTGGTACGGTTGCAGCAGAGCGAGCGATTGCCATCGAGGTTCGATTAAATCATCTCTCATCATGTATCTGTGAAGTTCACAACGGCCCATTCTCGATCGCAACCTCTGGCTCCACCGCATGCCACAACTAAATCTAGCTTCCGATCGTTTTGACCCGTCTATACCTCCACCACAGTGGCTGAGATACACAACAATCCAGTACTAGGCTTCATTTTTCATTCAGTGAAAAACGAGACATTTTCCACTAACCATTCTACATTTGATAAGCAGTTCAACTAGAGCGTCCACATTATGAATCGAAGATGACGTACGTAGAGCATCGACTGTTCGTGTGAAAACGCTTGCGAAACGCGGATCTTTCGCTTTCACTAAAAAAAAAAGACTGCTACTCGCTTTCACTAAAAAAAAACTGTTATTGACTAGATTTTATGAAAATCAATCTTTCTGGTAATTCGTGAGCATAGCTGTCTGATAAATCCTGCTGCCTAATGAAAGACAATGAATAGCTTTCATAGTACTACCTTTGTAAGTCACCCCCTTTTCACAAAATTAGAAAACTGACGTTTAGGAACACAGAGACCTTTGCTTTCCGTAGTCTCAAAAATCATTATGAATTGCTATACATATTTTAATGATATATTACAAGTGATGTATCACATTATTTTTATTACTGATTCCTTGAACACATGCTTGTGTTCCTACGGCAGCTCAGAATAATCACTATGATCGTAAGTCCACAAATCTTGAATACTGGGATAACCGCGCAATTTGCTGAACCATCTTAGGCAACGCATATACGCACAGTCAGGTACGGTTTTACTAGCAGTCTTCTAGAGAGTCTCAGTAAGTCAGAAGTGGAGACAGAACCACAAAGGTGCAATTCTGATGCTCAGTTTTTATCGTTGTCCAGAGCGGTAGGGGCATATAATTTTAGCGAACTAAAAGGAGAGGTGTCGCAAGCAACAAAGTCTGAAAAAAAAAAACTAGACAGCAAAGAGACGTGTGGTCTAACACTGGTGATTTACAAAAACAGCGTCAGAGAAGAAGACCACATCAAAGCTAACCTTGATAACCATTATGATAGCGGACCACTGTTTGCTAGAGTTGCGCTGCTAATAGTGCATAATGATAATACCCCTTCCACCTGACTCCCGTAGGTCATAACTCATATCAAACTCAGAGGTCCTGAGACGGCGCCAACTGGGTGGTCACAGTTTTTTGGGTAGAAGCAACAAGTCCAAAATCGGAGAAATTATCGTTTCAATATTTCCGCGATGTTAAGCTGACAATACTTGTATCTTGAATTCGCACTTACGAAATAAGGTGAGTTAAAATACTAACTCTTCACATTGAATCTATCTACATCCTTGCTAGTAAGAACAGTTGCGTCGCAACTGCGGAATACGTTCCCTGCACATCCAAGCAGTGACTCTAGAAAAATATCCGTAGTGTTGCTCGCAACTAAAGATTTTACTTACCTGGCTCACCTAGATGTCGACTTTCAAAAGCACTCACAAGCGCGTCCACGGCGGCGACTTGCTTATGTGTTTGAATGGTCACCATTCTAAGTCACTATCAAATGATTTGTTATCATAACACTGTTACAAGGATTACAATGGAAAATTCGTCCCAGCTGGAAACTGGATTAAAGATGTATAAAGATTTATTTCCTGGAAAATACAGTAGACAGAACACATGAAGAAATAAGCAATACCAACACAAGAGAGCAATAACTACACAAGAATAACTGCAAAGGTCAGGACAGGTCTACTGTTAGAAGACCTATCCAGCCACAAATGTCAGTTCTTTTTATGACCGAATTTTTTCCTTTCGTAGAACAAATCAGTCTTCGCACTCCCGAGGTTCACAATTTTAGGGCATCCATCTCTGTCCTGTAGACAAAGCATCAGCATTTCATAATATCACGTAACAACTATGTTATGTGTAATTCACTTTCTCCATTATTGTGCACTCCTTGCAATAGTATGCCTCACTCACACCAGGACCTCCACATATGACACAGCGTCCCTGTATAAAAATTAGCATTTAAACAAAGAAAAATCGAGAACACTACATCCTGCGAAAAAAAAAACAACAGCAACACTTCAACCTGATAAGAACCGTAGTTACACTCATCGCAAATTCGAACCAAAGAACAAGGTCTAACATAGGAATCACAAATTACGCAACGACCATCACCTGAAAATATACGAAGTATATGGTAGCACGCTTTGTGAAAATTGTTTAGTCTCTAAAAGCATGCACAGCGCCGAATGTGTTCAAAATGTTGGATGCTATAGCCTTCGACTGAAGCAAAGCACAACGACATGTACAAAGTTTCAATTAGTTTTAGCCTGACTGGATGCACAGAAAGGGGAGAAAGCGGGAAAGCTCACAAAACGAAGTGCCAAGACCGTCGTCGACTAGGGCCTCTTCGCTTTGCGAGCTGGGTATTCGGCAGATACTGCAATAGACAACATCGATAACGAATATGATCGGTTCGTGGTCTTCGACATCCTTGTTGCAGTACGAAGAACACAGGAAAGGAGATATTTAGAATCACCAAGAAACGCCTGCCTAGAGCTAATACGTCAGCCACAGACAATCGCAAACTCACGTACAAGCTCATGAGACTTTGCGGAAAAGCGGCAAAGAAGACCTTAAAGAGAGAATAGGAACAGTATTGGCTGAAGCAGCAGAGGCGGGAACGAGCATTTGCTATGCTCGTCGGACTTCCACTCCTGGAACAAAAATGACCACTCTCTGGAGCACAGATGGAACAATTACAGCATCGATAAATGGATATGGAGAAGGTCACTCAAACTTCTACTCAGATCTCTTCAATAGCCACGTCCACCTCTTCTTCACCATCCGAGGAAATGTGGAGTTGTCATCCAAGAGGGCGTCTCTTCCGTTCGTCAGGCAGGTTATCATGGCGGTAAGAAATCATGCTTCAACCTGATATCAAGTCAGAACATCTGAACAACCTACCGCCAGTCCCTTTCACCACACACACTTCTCTCGTTGTCTGCTTTGTCTCTGTCTTGTCATGCAAGCTTTCTAAGCCGTACAAACCAGCAAGAACGTACTGTTTTATACCAAGGGAATCCACATAACATAACTGTCGTCTTATTTGCTAATGGTTGGTCATCTACAAACTCTTAACAACAGTGATCCTCAGCAGAATAGAAATCCTAGGACACTCATGAGAGCAAGCACGTTGTCGAAAAGGGTTTAGTATTATTGACCACATACATACCGTTTCAGAAATAGAAATATCATGAGAGTAGAAGATTTGAAGAAAGCCTTAACCATTGAAGGCATCGCTACTCCATAAATAAAGATACTTCGTGAGTTATAAACGCATTCATAATCAAAATTTTTGCATTCCACACTAATATGGGGTCAAAGTTGATTTCTTGGGGCTTACACCCTCTTGGTTCTGCTGATGACATCATCCCGACAACACGCAACCATCAGTCAGGCGGAACAAATACTGGTTGAATTGGGCGGGACGTGTAAAACAATCGGTTTCCAGCTGAATTTGAAGAAGGCAAAGTTCCTGAGAACAGATATGTTTCTAATGTCCCATCCACGTTCAATAGAACGAATATATCCGAATGCGCCAGTTGTTTATACCTAGCTAAGGAAGTTAGAGTAATAGACTACATTAGCTCCGGGCTAGAGAGACAAGGAGCGACTTGAGGATCATACTGGAGCATTGAAGATGTAGTGAAAAAAGTCAAGAACATCCGGTTCCGTGCTCCGCTATTCAACACTACTGTTTCACCGACTTTGTCTAACTCTTCGGGAATCTGAGAATTTCGTAACTACTAAGAAATTGCCGTCATAGAACGCTCTATTGAAAGGGCAACGTTAGGGTGCCTTGCTTCACGCAAGTGACAGAGGGGATTCAATGTTCACTCCTACGTCCACGATCTTTACAAAGTTTTTTTTCTTTAAAAATAAAACTACAATGCTCTTCAAGTCCCTCACGAGAAAAGATGCGCAAATCTAGCGCACGATCGGTACAAACGGAGACGCGCAGGTGCGCGCTTGAAAGAAAAGAGAACAATGGGAGCGCAAGTGATAGAGGTGACAGGTCGCCCCACCACACGGCGTAAAGCACTCACGTCTGACGTACTCCGACGTCCAAATGTTGTTTCGCGAGTTTCGTTGCAGACTACATCGAGGTACCTCGATGTTCCGCTGATGAGTGCATGTAATAAGTTTATGACGAAAAGCTGGCAAGTCATTTAATGGTCATCTAGTATACTTTGGTGAATTTGGAAGGATAACTAAGATTGAAAAAAGGCGATCAATTTTCCTTTTCGAACTGTGTTATCCAATATTATTCTTTATTTCCCGGCGGATCGATATATATATATATCGATATATATATATATATATATATATATATATATATATCCCGTCCGCCGCTGGTTCCCTTTAACCTTGGAATAGTCTTTAGTGGGAAAGCTAGCGATTGTGATCGAGGTGGGGCCCCCGGTAGCGTCGCTCGCAACCCTCACTGCCAAAAGCAGCTAAAACATCAGTTTCCGGTTGTTTTAAACCAACTATGGGTGGGATTGAGTTGTAGTTTCTCTGCATCACAGCGTACTCACTCCCAAAACACCTTAAAAAATGGCTTAGAAGATTGCTGAAAGCTAAGTGCGTAAACTGAACTAGTGAGAAAACTACCTAAAGAGCACCTCTTCGCCCTCTTACAGTAATGAAATCTACTTTGAACCGTTTTCGAAGTTAGTACTTTGTGGCTCGCCTTATTTTGAGGCGACAACATAAAACTACACCTGCAAGCTATTCGCGGCAAACGACAAGTGGGTTTTCACACCATTTGCGCATCCAAACTCCCGCACCGGCACAACTTGTTACTCGTTGATTTGCTGCACCAGGCAGATCAAGTGGAACAAGTATGTTCATTGTGAGTGACATATCGCACCACGTTTAAAGAGAAAATACGAAGGTTTACGCGTCTTTATCTCCTCACTCGTACAGGTACAAATATTGTTTCATTAGGTGAACTAGGGCTTCGAAGTGTTCCTTCCATTCCTCAGTTTAACAAGAGCTAAACCCCGTTTTTGCGGCCATTCTCGAAAACAGCGAGAACTAAAACTACTAGTGGAAAGAACCCAACATTGGAAAACTCTCTTAACGCATTTATGAAGAAACTAATTGTAATTCAGATCTGAAAGAAACATCCGAAGAGAACATGAGATCCACGATCCACAGCAGAGTAAAAGTTTCTAAGCGTCTCATATTCGTAGAGTTAGCTGGATAATGTCCAGATTGCAAGAAATAAAAAAAAGCGAAGTCAACACATTCTCCTCTTTCAATATATGTCTGTGAAGTACGTTTACAAAATTTTGAGCGCCAATTAAGTTAACCAAACATGCATCCTACATATTTCTTTCGTAGACAGAACGATAGCGGTTAAAGCTGCCTTCTTTACCAACGAAAAAAGGAAAATTGTAGCATTGACACATCTTCTCACCACCACTGTAGTGAAGTAAAAAAAAAAAACTTAATTTCTGGTGCATTTATTGGCTGGGTAACAGAGCCTACAGAATGGAAGTAAGACTCACATTTCTCACACAGACGGCCAATTGCAACTCCAGGCTGTTTCCTGCAGAAGATGAGATCTGGATGGTGCTTAGCCATTTATGACTATCTTAGGAGTCCCTGTAACAAGAAATGCAGCGTAAATCCACACAGAACAATAAAAGCAGAAGAAACGATGTTCAAAAAACCGGTAATCCGCGACACCCTGAGCGCGGTGTGAGAAGCAGCCATGGAGCGCGGCAACCGTCCTACAGAGATGAATTAAAGATTTGTAAGATCTTGTTACTGAGGAATGTCAGGAGGGATTTGTCCTGTTCATTTTTCAAAATGAGTAAGAAGTGAAGATGCAGATTTGTTGCGGAACGATTTGAGACCGCATTTCGGCTTATTTTGTGTTAGTAGCGATTGCTATTTCTTTCGGGAGTGGTGTCCTCCGCTCCTGGAAGTGTACCAATTAAAATAAAAAACTTATTGGTTCTGATCTAGACGCAGGCATCCTCTAGCATAGTGGTGTTGGCTTTATGAATGAAAAGTGCTCTTCAACTAGCGAGATGTTACAGATAAAATGCGGGTGCTGCGCTCAGAAGAATAGATTTGTACTCTCTTATCAACACATTATTTGAATACTGATCCCCAGAACCAATGTGTTTTGAAATAACAACACATGTTATTTCCACAGTATGCACACTCAGAGACAGGGATAGAGTGGCAACTCTTGAAATAAACATACAGTAGAAGATATGTAGAATCGATGGAATTTCGTGTTGTTCGTACGGTGCGCCTACAACTCAGTGATTTGTTTCTTGATGAATTCAAGCTTGCTCACACAGATCCAGTTCAAAATTCAATCAAGGCGTGAGGTGGTGAAGATGCTTTTGGACGTGCCATAGAACACCGTTGGTTCAAAGACTTTCCCGTTTGACTAAAGCATTCGTATTTTGACAAGTGCATCACTTTGGATTCCGTCGAAAGTTCTTTAAAAAAGGAGAGAAAGTTTGGAAAGGAAAAAGAAGAGAAAGATGAGATATAAATGGTTGTTTGAAAAAAAAAACTTAGACCAAGCTAACATTAGAAAGTGCCCTGATTTTATTCTGTTCCGGAGCCGCAAGCCAATGCGGTGATGTTCTGATGAAACATATCACAAAATAGCTACAGCTGCTAGGCAATAACCATTAGAAAGTTCAGAATTTTGGAACGTTGTCAGCTTTATGCCTTTTAACACTGTTTTGTTCTTGGAGAAATTTTCTGCGCTTTATTTTCAGCATTTTCGTTCTTTTACATTTTTACTTTTTACGTTGATACGTTACCTTTTTGTTCTTTGAACCTTCGTAGAAAGCAACTCTATCGCGTCATTACGATGCAAACGCAGCGCACGACCTCAGCGACATGGTGATGAGCGGGCGTGGTTTAATTATCACAGCTAGCCTAAGATGTGCCGGCTCTGTGTTACGACAGTCTCTTCTGTCGGCTGTTGGTTCCTAACAACCGCCCCCGCCCCGTTTCTAGACGGTCTATCTTACTTTTTTCTCTTAGTGCCTTTAGCTTACATGTCATAGATCTTCTTAGACTAATGCTTAGATCTTAGGCCCCGATTTATTCTAATTTTTGATTTTTTTTAACGATTGATTTAGTTATTCACTTCCAGAAATAACGGCGCCACTGAATTGCTCCCCACTACATTTTACCCGAAAGTTGTTCTTAAGTGACGAAAGGCTTTCCCATTTGAAAGGCAGATAAGCATTTCAGAGAGCGATAGTTCACCAATCAACAAGTCGTTACTGGAAGTGAATAGCTGAGTCGTTCGGAGTTCTATAACCTAAGCGTTAGTCCTAGAAGACCTTTGACAGGTTGGCTAAAGCTACTAAGAGAAAAAAGAAAGAAATAACTGCCAATGCTTTAAGTTTAATCCTTCCAAGCCGGCTTACCAGAAGTGAGTAGCTTAGTAGTATCATGTAATACTTCCAAGAAAAAAAACCGGAAATGGCTTCCATGCCATCCACGATCACCGAGCAGTAATAATAGCACATGTAACATCTTTCATTCACACACGTTCGATTTGTATTCGCAAATTGGTGGCACTGAAGAGAAGCGTTGGATCAGCATTTATGAATGCTGTTCACATTCGCCTGATTTGCGAGTTTAACTGGCTTCCACAGTTGAGGCAAGATCACTACTTCCACAGCAATCCACGCTCAGCGAGCCATTCGTCAAATTCCTTCTCAGCCTTCGATGCAAGCTCCGGCCACTTAGTAACCAGCGTGATGGCGCGAAGAGTCAGCAAATTAGCAGCAGCACCCATTGTGCGAATGAAAACACTTAACAACAAGAACGCTTTCTGTGCTCTATGGACGCCTTTGCGCTTGCGCACAGTTCGATCCTTGCGACCGAGTCGCCCTGCTAAACTACCTTAGCACCAACGTAAGGCATGAAATGTATTTGAAACGTTGTCCGAGGCTCCATTCTTCTTTTCTGAATGGTTCTAATATAAATTAGGGCCAACAAGACATGAAGCACGGCGCAGTTGCGCTTGAGGCGGTGCGGCGAAGTGCAGCGGTGTTCGCAGTGATTTTCACATTCGCACCTGGCCAGCGTATGTTAAAGCCTCAGCTAGCAAGCCTTCACTGAGTTAAGGAAGAAGAGAATGATGTAAATCAAAAACTCTACAATTGCATTCTCTTGAAGTGGTTATCGTTTTCATAGTCAGAAAAGTCAAGGTCCCGTTTAAGTTAGGAGGAAAATGCAAGTCGCAATCTTACTGGTTTAGATCCACAGCGATTTTCTGAATCATTAAACCATCTGAGAAGTGTGCTGATCCGAAAATTTTTAAGACAATATTAATCAGATTTTTGTATGCCAAAAAGACAGTTCCAGCGTAAATGCTGCTGAAGTATTGGTATGGAAATATTTTAATTACTATTACATTCTATTTTAATTTAAAAATCTATGAAATATTCTTTAAGTAGTGACCAAAGTACATAGTAAGACAAGGATGATGGTAGGTGATGGCAGATGTGTAGGTCGAACTAAAGGAGAATAATTTAAAAAACACTAAAAAATCAACACTTTGTATGGACAATGTGAAATGGAACGATGCAGGTTCGACATCCTACTGAATCAAATTTTTGCAGAAGACATAAAAACTTGAAACTACTTCCAAAAGATGAATGATTCGATATACGTAGTTTATCCTGTTTCCTGTCATGTTTTCGTTTCGTTTTCGTTTTCGTATACGTATATAGAAATTATCCTGTTTTGACTTTTTAGATGGAAATTAATCATTCATCTCTTGGAATACAAAAGATGCTTCAAAGAATTTTCCCAGATAGGTGTAATGCTATTTTTTAAATTTTTTTCGCTTTCTAGGAATTTCTTTTTGCTTATCTGGCTGAGTAAAACTGTCATCGAACGCCTAACGAGGCACGAATAATGCCTCGCAGACACATTGTACCTGAAAGTAGATCTCGAAGATACAAAGGTCTCTGTCCGCCACTAATACACCTACCCTGTCATTGATTTTATGTAGAGAATAGATACAAATGAAGCGATAAATCGCTGTTGAAAGAAGTTTGAAGAACCATATAAAGTTTTATTCTGTACTTTTACGTATTCTACAAAACGTACAAGGAAGTACTAAAATATTTGAGTTGCGCTCTATATAAACATTATATCTATAAAAATTTTTGAAAAGGTAAAATGTACAAAGGAGTTTAAAGAATGCATATAAAGTAATAAGGAAATAAAGTTGCTGGGCGTATAGTTGCTGCAGTCGAAAGTTGAACATGAATTCGAGAATGATTTCGTGACAAACACATACTTATGCGCTGCGGCTTTATATGGAACAGTTTGGGCGCGAAATGTACGAAATTATGAGGTGTGTGAAAATATATTCATTTCTTTTCCTCTGTTCTTCTTATTCTTTTGCCTGCAGCATCTTTTTGAGATAATCTTTATTTGTGTGAAGTTGCTGAAGTGAGGTCAATGTGGGATACGCATATCACTCCTCAATCATCATATCTTTGATTCTTTCATACTTTATGATAGGTCTCTGATAATATGTCTTTTAATTGGATGAAAGGATCTTGTTTTTCTCTTTAATTCCCGATCATATGCTCTCTTTGCGCTACTATTTTCGTACATCAGAACTTGCTGCGTCAATTCGTTTGACACTCCTCACCCTTCTAATTTCGCAGTATCCACTGCTTCATCGCGGCGCGAACGTCGCGCTCAGCGTTGATTGGATAGCAATAAAGGGACGGGTTCTATATGGCAGTCGTGATTACACGGAAGCGCGCGGCGCTGAAGGGAGGTCAGGAGCGGTCTACCGATTTCCACTGATACCTCTCGTCCCGCACCCGAGCTTTTTTGGTCACCAAATTCCATTAATTCCAATTCTAAACTGCAAAAACTTCGTATAGCTAAACTTTTCATCTTTTAGAAGCGGTTTCAAGTATCTAACTCTTTTGCGAAAACAGGTCTCAGTGAGGTGTGGAACCTGCATCATCACATTTCAAAACGTCAATACGTTGTACATTTTCAAAACAAAATGTTGGGGCTTCCATGCTGTTCTACGCCTGAAACTTGATGTAATATTTTCTGATTTATGCAATTATTCAATATTATGTGATGTAATATTTTTTAATGTATGTAATTATGTAATTTGTATGTATGTAATTTAATACTGCGTAATATTTTGTCCTGATTATCACGCTATCCTCCATTCACTATTGCTCGCCGCACACCCCCTTACGACCCTTTTCCTTTGCAGCCCCTCCCTTTACGATCCCCAATGGGAAAATCCCATCACACGCTTGATCCTATCTATCAGCCATTTTTCGCGCACTCTGAACATCCGTTTATCATTTGATGCATTTTCATGCTGATAATGAAGAGCTACGAACATGTAACCGCAAATCTTAACAATTGCAAGCAGTTTTTCGTGCGCAACGACGATCAACAGCACTTTTTTAAAATGTGGTCAGTTCTGTTTTGAACGCAGTAGTGTATTCAAATAGCTTCAATGAATGGGGCTTCACGATTTATTTTTAACAAGCAAATTGATATCTTCGTATAATAATACAAGTAGATCCGAGTCATCAGGTGGCCCTGAAAACATAAAGTTTTATTATTGCATTGGAAACGAGACGATTACACGCAGTCAGCCATTTTAGAATGAAAGGATAACGCTGAATGCTATCGGAAGAGAATTGATATGCGCCTTTACGTCTCATGGCCAGTTGTATGAAGGGAGGGCTCTCAATATCTAAGTAGTTCATTTTTCCTAAGGTTTATCTAACATTTTTGTCAAAAATCTCTACAGTTCTTTGATAGGTGCAAATTTCTTTGTGGCAGTGGTGCAATGGTAAGAGGTACCATCACGCTTTCTCGTTCCATGGCATAACACTGTTCAAGGTCTAGCAATTCTTTTATCTCTGTACAGCTGAATAACTGGTGCCATATGCAATACCAAGCAAGCAGCATATGCTGTCAAAAAATAAATAAATAAGAGGTAGCACATTCGTTGATTCCCGCAAGTCACCGTTTTTGCAAAGGCGTTGACAAACCTGTGGAATCCTGAATTGCAAGCACAGTGCAACTTGTATAACGAATGTCAATGAATCGTATGATCTTTTACCCGTCCTATTCTTTACTAATCTGAACGTCTGGCTAAAGACGGACTTCAGACTTTGTCTGGTGTTCAGCTCGCTCGCCCTCACTACCCGATGGGAAAATTTCGTCATGCGCTTGACACTGAGCCCACTAGAGGAAGTTTATGGGCGCCTCCAATAACTAGACTCCAGTTATCCGCTTCAAGAGAACGTTAGCCATTCCGAAGGAGGGACTATAGGCTAACAAATTGCCAATAGTTTTCAAGTTAATCGCTAAAACAGTGATAATAAGGAGTCTCTTGACTCCGTGCGAGCGTGCGGTGCTGTGGTGCGTAGAATGGGGTTGCGTCAGATATAACGCACCTACCCTTACATAGGAAGCGATTGTTGAAGGTCTGATGATGCAAGGGAAAGAGATGAAGTACTGTGTCATTCGACGGACCGAGTCGAGACGAAGCCACCCACTGAACGCTGACTATGACTCGAGAGAAGAACTGTTTCTTGGAATATACGGGAGTGAAGGTGTTAACATAGGAACACACGGCCTACAAAGAAACGAACAGTTGAAGAGGACTTCCGAATTATTCATGAAGACTAAGATCTTACATGGAAACTCGGAATTCCAAAAGTACTCCTTTCTACGCTGGACGTGGAAGTAAAAAGTGGAAGATGTCATAATGAAATAAACCAAGGCATTGCTCTGCTGCTTTTGGGACTCACGCAGAATGTTGTAGTGCCTCATGTTATCTTTGAGGTCTGCAAAACTCAGCTGCCACCGCAATAACTTTCCGCGATAGACCCTGGCAGTTTATCTGTGCAAGCCTTCGTGCCGATTCTCCCAGTCGTCATCAGCTTCAGAAGCACAGTTAGAGAACGGCCCTCTCCTTATTCAATAGGTCTTGCCTCCTATGCTAACAACTTTTTTTTCTGCTCAATTCTATAGTTTTGACCTTTTCTCCAGTAATCAATAACAACAGTCACATCCTATGTGGTGGTTCCCTTCTATTCATACTTCTTCGTCGTTGACCGTTTTCATAGTTTTGCCGCGGCATAATGTATGGCAAGGAGAAAAACAGAGCAGGGCAAGTGCTCTCACTGCGGCAGATAACGTGAAGGAGGCGGTGGGGCACTTCTCGTAATTTCGCGAGATAGCGCGACATCAATTGAGTGCTGACTGGCACTGTTTAAAGGAATCATCCCACGAATCTGGGGTGGTACGGGTTTCAGCCGGGTAATGTCTACGCGGGGTTGCAGATTGTGCGGAAGAGGGTGATTCCGTTAATCTCTCTCAGTATCAGTGTAAACGCACGACGCCAAAAAACTGCTTCTTACGACGTCCTCTATTGCAGCGCGCCACCTCGCGTCCTCCCGCCTGCGATTCGTCGAAAAGCCATTCGCACCACCTTTTTCTAAAGCTCATACTTTGGCACAGTATAGATTCAATGCTTAAATTTGTACCATACAATACAACCAATGTATTTCTTTGACAAAGAATTGTTGCCTCTTGGGGCCGTGAAGACATATGGTAGTATACAGCCTCTCATAGTTTTTACGAGAATTTACTTTGTAAAAAAACAAGGATGTGGTGTCTCTTCGCAGAAGTGCAATTTAAAACGTAGGTAGCTGTTATTGTTTTGATGGATCTATCTTCAATTCATACATATTCCTGTATTCCACGATGTTTTTCACAGAGGAAGTTCCCGTTCTTGGTGCATAAGTCTTGTAGTGGTTTGAATGGAGCGTACCGCGAAATTGACGTATGTGGAAACCTAGTGAAAAACAGAGTTCGGGAAGTAAATTAGAAACGTTAGCGTGGTCTCGTTCAATTCCTTCTAACCATTCTAAAAAAAATGGCGTGGGAGCCGATTTTGTTCCTAGGCTTGACGCGCCCACTTGTACACGTTCCAGTCCTCTCAGCAGCATACTCATTTGTTTTACTTGAATAGGCCGGTGAAGGAAACTTACTGATTTTGAATGCTCGCTCGTGAACGCACAAAGGTGAGGCGCTTTCGCGCACCTCGTAGGGACAGGCGCCATTTCCCACCCTGTTTTTCAGGAATAGGAAATTGACCGGGGGCTACACACATACACCCCGAATTCTGTGTTTTCCGTCAAGTTCCCTCATTACGGCAATTTCAAGATACGCTGCCTTTAACTTACGTAACCATATTGTTTGAAACTAGCCTTGGCTGATTATTCCCAATCATCTTGCGAGATTTGCTCTGGGTGCTTCGATATTGGGAAGTAGTTGATGGAGTTGAAGTAGTCGTGTTGGCATTGGCCGTGTTAGACCCAAAAAACAAATTTTATTCAATTTTAATCAAGAAGCTTCAGGCAGCAACTTCAACATTTCACCTATGCTCCGTTTACTTTTGTTTATTCATTATTACAGCGAAGCTTCCTAGCTTACGGAAGGATTTGTGACAATAGTGTAAAAAATGTTCCAACTTCTCCAACGTGGTGGGTGAGTTATAGTATAGTCAAGACGACATGAAGCACAGTGCAGGTGCGTAAGCGGTTGCGCTCGAAGCGGTGCGGTGGAGAGTAGCGGTTAGAATCGAGTGAGGAGCCGTGCTACCACTGCTCATTGCTGCAGTTCGCGATGGTCCCACCCCGACTCCAACAGCTCTCTCCACCGTGCCGCTTCGAGCGCAACCGCTTACACAATTGCCCTGTGCTTTTCATCCGACTATATCAACTGTTGTCTTTTCAGGAAGTTTTGTTACATCATTATCAGAACTACATAAGATATGATTATAACTATACTTATAGTCGGGTCAAAACGACATGGATCACGAGTGTAGTTGCGGTGCATTTGCCTACGCCCTCGAAACAGCGCGGTGGAGGCAGCAGTTGGAACCGAGGTGGGACCGTCAGAAACTGCAGGGATGGGTAGTGTCAGCAAGACTTTCACCACGCTACTAGCCGCTACGCTCCACCGAGGCGACTCAAGAGAAGCCGCGAACGCAATTGCGTACGTGCTTCATGTCGTTTTGACCCTACTATATATAACTACGTAATATATGAAAGGGAGGCCTGCATCATGTACCTTTTATTTTGTTGTCGGGATAGGGCATTTATAACGATAAGAGGGTGAAAAAGTACAAAATTTATAGTTCTTTCGCGAGCTCACTGAGAATGCTGGTGCATTTTATTGTGAATTGAGAACAGAAAGGTTGATTGTGAACTCGTTAGGGTTAATCAAATTGAATGTCGAAGAAAAGAAGGAATAAAGAATTCCTCTAAAAAAATAGAAATCCCCCTGCAGTGAAATAAAAAAGGCTAGATTTCTCAGCACTTGGAATACGGGTTTTCGGCAGTACATAGTTTATTGTCATAGTTATATCTTCCGACCAAATGTGAGGTGAACATTTGTAGCATCCTGTGTTTCACATCTCCAAAAAGGATAGGTCTGCTTCTTAATCACTTCTTTAGATAAGTGAAACAGCTTTTTCAAAAGTTACTAACTCGTTCTTGCAAAAAATATTTGGAATAGAATTGTAGAATATTTTACTGCCACTGCATTTGCACTATTGCATGTTTCACTATCGTTGCATTCCACTGTGTTGTCGTTTCGTTATTTCACTCAACTGTTCCACTGGTACGTGGGCTGGGGCAGCGCAGCCGTGGACGGTATCCACTGCGTCTGCGCGGTCAGTGGTACACCGTCGAGGGCAACTACACCTGTCTCTTGAATTAGTTTACAGATGACTTGTGTGAGACGAGATGGTTAATGACTTGATATGTCGGTTGGCCGCCGCGAGCCACAGGTCGTACACGCGCTCATGAAACGGCTGCGGTGTTGAGTTAAGGTCGATCATGGATGTACCATGATCGACCTCAATTCAACACAGCAGCCTTTTCATGAGGGTGTAGTGTAGCGGCTAAAGGTTCCGCTGCCTGGATGATCGATCGGAGGTTCGAGTCCGCCGTAGTGCTCACCAGGCTTTTCATCCCTCCGGGGTCGATAAATTGGTACCAGACTTGTCTGTGAGGATAAAAACACTGACTTGACACATCGGTTAGCCCCCGCAAGTCATTGTATATGCCAGTTACACGTTTGTGAACCTCAAACGATTCTTAATTGAAGTGAACTTGAGGTGGCGTACCCCAAACAGATTGATTAACGCCAGACACTTTATCTTTTATCACGGTACATCCAAAAGGATTGCTCCACTTTTCATTTAAGATCTGTAAGCACTTTTCATTCCTTTCTGAGGAGGTGATTCTTTATAGAGAAAAAAGTACTAGCGTGTACCTATTCAACAGCTTTCACAGAAATTTAGGATGTCGGCTCTTTTCGGCAGCAGATATATCTTGAAATGTTGTGATCACAATATAAATGTAAGACATGCGAATTCAGGAGTCAGAGGCCTCGGGAGCACTTGAAGCACTAGATGTCACTTTAAGGACACGAAAAAATGGAGTTAGGGGTATGGATCAGGAGTATGAAGACATTCACGCCCATTTCTTTCTATTTGATCTGGAAAGTGGCATGGAAAACAGCCTTGTCGACCGGAGTTTGCTACGAGACACTTAATGACTTGTCATGTATGCGAAGCTACGCTCAACGAAAAAACTTGGACCGTTCGATTATTCGTGCGGCAGCGAATTGTTGTCGAAATTCGATGTAGCGCAAACTCGTAAAACGTATTAGCAATTTTCTGGTACAGTTTGAAGCTGAAGAGGTATTACAGCTGAAGACTCGCATTTTCCTCACCTGTTACCGGTTTGTCCCGTTGATTGTGCATATCAATTCACAGTAAGCCCGCGATATAAAAGTCCCCCTCGCTAAAGAAATGGGAAAGAAGAGGAATGATAAGGAGAAAGGGATGCGAAGGGAGAGAAAGGTGGTGCGAAGACGACAATGGAAAGAAAAGAGGTGGAGAACCTTACTGTGGTTACCTTTATATTTTTCAACGAGCAACAAATCTTCCAGCGTTTAGTATACATGTCCCAGAGAAGGGATTTTCGCCTGATTGTTTACTGCGGTTTGTTTGTTATTATTATTTCTCCTTTTCTTTTATTTTTAACTTATTTTCTTTGAGTGCATGAAAATTGAACTGAGTTCACATGCAATCAGCTCTTCGTGCTTTCCTTTCTCCGCTGCGATTTTCGTAGGTATATATTCTTGTGTACATTTTCTCTCTCTGCACAACATGGAGCAAAGGAGAAAGGAAAGGCTGCTTGTCACTGATTAATCCTATTGGTGTCGACGCCGACGCTTTTGACAACACACACGACCTACGAACAACGACTTGCGGAGGCTGGCCGATGTGTTAAGCTAGTATCCTTATCCTCTCAGACATGTTTGGTACCAATTTATCAGAGATGAGAGGCTTGACTGGTCTAGGGCAGTTTCGAACCAACTACGCAGTTCCAACGGAATCTCCCCTCAGTTTGTCACACTCACCCGTGACCATGGAACACTACAACACTTCTGCAACCAACAAGAAGCAGAGTAAGAATATAATTGAAATCTGCAACTACTACAAACATCCTTTATCCCTAAGAGTTTCCCCGCGCAAATGGATATTGGTCCCTGAACATTGTGGTGAAAATCGTTGCCTTTCCACCATTTAGGTGTCTCAAATAACCCAATAAGCACATTACCAAAGGAATCCGTCCATGCAACGTTTCAGCGTTTGAATCACTTAGTCTCCAACCATTTGAAATGACTAACTTGCATCAAGTAGTTGGTGCTCACGAGTCTTGTGGAATACGTCGCGAGCGAAGACGGTTTCGAAAGTGCAAGAGTGGACCCAACATGCGGACGTATAATCGTGTAACTCTCATTTGTCTGGAAATGTTTATCCCTCTCTTCCAACTCTAATGATTTGTTCGCAATACTATGAATTTCAGACTAGTGATGTGCATTACTCTGCAAGATTGGCTGATCCAAATTATACTCCTCCACTTTTTTAGAAGCAGCGTATCATTGCAAATGTTGATGTTGAATGGAGAATACATATAAAATTGAACGATATTAATGTGATTACCAGTTGGAACACCTCTTCTTTGGTGAGTGTTGCATTATACTGATAAGCGTAATTTCCTCAATAAAAAATCGTCATTGTCTTCTTTTCTCAGATGAGGTTGAAAAGGGGAAAATTGAAGTGCAACAAGAGCACTTCAAGCGTCTTCAGTTTGCATGTGTATGCCATCTTAGAACTGATTCCCACCAAGAAAAATTGCTTAGAATTGAAATAATGAACTAGAAACTAATTTAATTTTTTTTTTGATTAGAAGATGTGCAGAAACATAATCCTTCAAGTTGTAGGATCCTCATCCTTAGTGCTGGGTTTTCAACTTTAAACGTAGGTGAGTGGACTTCAATAATTAGCTCTGGTTGACGTCACTGGAATTTACCAGTTCCAAGAGTCAAAATAAAATGATAGTTGCTCGTACTAGGCAACACGCTTTATTAGGTATGAAGAGAACCAATAATCAATGAGGTGTCGCTGAGTAAAAATAATCAAGAAAATAAGTTCTGCAGTTCCATCTATTTCGACTAGAAGCATTAATTATGAGACATTCGGTTCAGTGTTTGAAAATCACTCTTTAAATCGCATTTTAAAAACCAGAAAAAAATGGACCGGGGAACCTTTTTTGCAACGTTTTCGTGTGGTCTCTTTTTGCAGACCAAACCTTTACAAGACTTCTCCACTTCCTGTTCGTTAAGAGAGGAAGTTGTTGGAAAAGGCACCACTCTGACACTGCACCCAAATGCTTCGATGTGTTCAGCGCTGTAGATATTCTACAGCTACTTGGGTGGCAGTAATTGTATCGGGATCTTCGTTTTTTTTCCCAAATTTTCTCCTTTTTACAAACTTTAACAACTTATTAAAACCCCATTTGCGTAGGTCTAACGTGCATCAAGGTCATCATCGTGGTTTTTACGAATTTTGTGGAATACGTCAAGTAGTCGGCTTCGTTCTTCTTCCTGGCTTAACTGAATACAATTGCGGTTAAAGGTACGAAACAGTACGAAAGCCTTGAACTACAGCGTTTGAAGTCTACTTCTTGAAGAGAGGAACAATGTGTTTTATGCGCGTTGTGTTGTTCTTTCTGCAATTTTTGTTCGTGCAGAAAGTTCTGCGATCAAAAGAAGAGATCAAGAAGATAGTGGGACAGTGAAGAAAAAACCCAGAAGAAAGAAGAGCAACTCAGAAAAAAAAACCTCAAAAGCCAGGAGACTACACCACAACCTGTAGAAAGAACAATTCAAACAGGTGAATCACCTACCTCTAGCTAAAGATGCTGAAATCAGAAAATAACTTATTTCTAGCTTTCCCAGTTATGACCTCGTCAATATGAAGAAATGAAGACCGGAGGCAGAGGTGCAAAGTCCTACAAGTCTGAGGATGGCCAACACATATGCACGTACTGGTAAAACACGTACAGACTTATTATTAGCATTTTTGCCTGGCGAGCTACGCGAGCCTTTATCCATAGTTGAAGTCTATTTGGGAAAACTGAGTGATTAGGGAACACAAGTGAGCAGATGGGAGAGTAATATCGGTAAAAGCAGCGCGACTACATGCTTTTGAAGACGCTTAGGCAGACCTGTACCAAAATGTGAGAATGTTACCACATTAGAGACAGATTGCTCAAAAGTGGAAGGAATTTGCAACACTTATGCATTGCTAAAAATAGTAAAGTCAATTAATTATTTCTGCACCGTATACCCAAGTCAAATGCTCCTAATACTACTTCAAGAAATCAGTCCTATCGTTTCAAGATAGTGCCAAAAATGCCATCATTTTCACCGCTGAGTGTACTCGAACTCGGATTGGGTGGCAGAAGTGTGAAGAGATGGACTAGAGATGTATGCAAAGGAAGTAAAAGACTGGAAAAATACCAATGGAAACATCAAGGAAAGTGGGTAAGCGCTGCGTAGATGTAAGGAATGATGCCTGTGAAAACTGCCTTTACTTCCAGGAGCGCAGAGGAGCAATGGATTAGAGTTCACAGCATTTTGGGCTGCTAAATGGAAGAATGTATCTCATTGTAGTTGAAGCATGTCATTCAGTTCAGGTATCTCTGCTTGAGAGAGAAATCACTCTGTTTTCATGCACGAATAGGAAACCCTGAACTGGATGCGTCAAGCAACGAAACACAGTTTATGGTGGAGAAACTTCAAGAGTAGTGATGAGCAAAACACTTAGAATACATTAGATCAATTCAATACTAGAATAAGGGAGAAAATTCAATCGACCGTAGACATTTGTGGGCCAGCGTCCACTATGAGTTTCTACAAGACCTTAATCATAAAACGGCCGCCCAATCTCAATCTTGTTTTTAACGCCTTGCTGCCTTAGACAACGTAACCCTCGTGATGCCTTGGAAGCAAAACCTAATGCCAGTACTCGTGAATTGGCGAGAACGCTTGACTGCGACCAGAAAACCATCTTCAGCCACCTTTACGCTCTTGGCTGTGGCAAAGTTTTCTCGTCATGGATGTCACTCGAAATACGTGACTTGGACAAAGCACGGCACCGCCAGCCAGTGCAATAATCCTCAAAAAAAAAAACTAGAAGTGAATAATACTAAGAAAAGATTCTGATTTTGCTCTGCTTAATAAAAATATGAGTAACTGAAATAAACGGAAGCTTTACTCAGGACCTTCTAATCAATAAAATGCTTGACATCTTGAGTCATCTGTAGAAGATTCTCCGGTATAAACAAGTTTTCTACCATCCTGCTTTGCCTATCATAATTACTCATGGTGCTTCAAACAAAGATTTGGAGGAAAAACTCGCTGATCGCATGAGTTCAGGGAACTGCGCTGCTCTACTGACTTGACCAAATGTTAAAATCACTGTGGCGATCATAAATCTAACAGAACTTTAGAAGCATAATGAGTGTTGCTACGCGGCGAATAACCATTTTGATATCCTGTTTGATTCTGAAAAAGAGTTCTGCATGTTTACCTGATAGACTGCTCTGATCTTGTATCAACGTCTATATTCGATATTACAGGAGTGCTTGGAGGGGAAAGCTTCATATTTTGAATTTCTGTAAGGAAGCAAAGCTCTTTGCCAATGTCTAGATTCCCTCAACTTCACTCACTAGCTTGAGAACAGCTAATATCCTGCGACATATCTGGCGATTGATAAGGCACTTCTTCAAAGGCCAAGTCTGAGTAAAGACGAACGAAAGTAACACTGTTTTCCGAAAGTGGTCGATGCCTGCGGATGAGTTTAGCATTCCAACAATTTTAAAGTCAATTCAACAAACTATTAGGATCAAAGGAAAAACGTGACGTGTGAACTTTTAGACTTCTAATCAACGAAAAATTTAGCCTTTGACTTAGACTTACTGTCCAAAATTTGCTGACTCGAATGCTTCCCACTCTATATTTGGCTCACTTATGACCTTTTGGAAAAAATCGAAGATGTTTTTCATGCAGTAGTCCGTCCTGAAATATGCTGCTTGTAAACAACAACGAAAACAGTTATCCCTCGGCACATAGCACAAGCACTTAATGGTCAACAGACATACAATCTATCTCAGAGTTAGATACGATTTGTGACTAAGCAATTTTTTCATTTCCAGTGATAAGCATTGATTAATAAACTATCGCCTTCTCAAAGTGAAAGCTATTTGATAATTAAAGGCAGCATACCACGAATCTGGGGTGGTACGGATTTCAAGTGGAGTATCGTAGATTATGGAGACGGGGGTGGTTCCGCTCATCCCTTCCTGAATCACTGCAAGCAGCCGCCCTCTGAATGCTGTTTTGTTCCAATGCCTTCTATTGCAGCGCCCCACCCTTGCACGCGTAGCGTCCCTTACTGCCTATCGGGGCAGTCCGAATTGATTTTCGACAAATCGCAGGGCGGAGGCGGCGCAAGGGGTGGAGCATTGCAAGATGGCGTCGTGCAAAACAGCATTCTCGAGGCAGCTGTTTGCAGTGAGATGCAGGGAGAGATTAGTGGAACTACCCCCGTTTCCATAATGCACGACCCTGTACACGGATACTCTACCTGAAATCCGCACCACCTCAGATTCGTGGTATGCTGCCTTTAAGTAAGAAAAAGTGTGGAAAATAGCATATAGGGATAAACCTATCCTGTTTGTGGTTATTCGATCTTCGCTTTTCTAGTTCTGGAAATATACCGCAATGGTTAACATCGATGACGAATATGATGGATTTGCAGAAAATCTTCACGGGTGTACGGAAAAAGCGGAAATTTTTTAAACTACTAAGAGACCTCTGTCTCTTGAAACCCAAGGATTAGTACGTTAGCGAGGAGTCGCACAAGCTCCAGGGAAACACGAAATTACATCCAAGCTCGCGAAAATTTGTGGAGAAGCGATAAGACTTCAAAAAGGGAAGAACAGTATCGGTTGAAGCAGCAAAGGAGGGAAAGAGCACTCGCTACGTCCGTCCAAACTCCGAAAATCATAAAAGAAGAATGACTACTATTTGGAACTCATATTGAACAACTGCAGATCAAGCAAAAGTTCCTCACAAGAGTAATCCTAAACAGGACTTCACAGTGGTTCAGGATGATTAACCACAAACCCGTCGTTTAGGAATTCACGAAGACGTCGCAAAAGTAGAAGATGCCGCTGTTTGTCTCCATTACCGATAGAGGAAGACTTTCAATTCAGTTGAGGCGGAAGCGATCATGGCAGCCTTCGACAGTCAAGGCTTCCCCACTCCAGAAATAAAGACACTTCGTGAGCTATATGACAACTTCACAATCAAAATTTCCCCATTCTACAATGACATCATGATAAACGTAAAGAGAAAAGTTCAGTAGGGTGGGTGACATAATCCGAACCAAGATATTCAGTGCCACTCTCGACTCTAGGCCGATAGTTACACCATCTTCGTTTCGCTGATAACATCGTTTTGATAACATCAAGCATAAGCCAGGCGGAATATATGCTGCTCAAATTTAGTGGGACGTGTGCAATCATAAGCCTTCAGCTGAACCAAGGTAAAATGGTGTTCACGACGAACGGATGGGTCTCTTACGTCCCACTCATTCTCAGCGGAACGAATATATAGGAGTGCCCTAGCTATACATGTCTAGATCGGGAAATTAACATAATAAACTTTGAGCAGGATAGGAGAAAATGAGCAGCTTGAAGGGCAAACAAGAGCATCGATAATGTAATGAAGATGGCCAAAAACATCCTGCTACGCGTTCATCTATTCAGGAACATCGTTTTTCCTGTGTTGAATTACGTTTCGGAAAATTGGACGTTTTGCAACTAGGAGGAAAATGCGGTCGACGTCATAGAACGCTCCATTGAAAGGTCGATGCTAAGATTATTTCGCTTCACGCAAATAAGAAAGCGAAATGAAAAAACGAATTTAAGAGACACATGATGCGTTTCAGTGACAGTGTTGGACCAGAGCTGTGAATGACTGGATTTTACGCGATATTAAACACACTGCAAGAACATTGCTGATCCGATGATAAGATTTCCTTACGAAGTTTTTTTTTTAAAAGAAGTATGCCTATCGAGTTCGTCACGAAAAGAGAAGCCACTAGACATCCCTGGGTGCGATCATGACAAACGAGAGAGTTACTGGTGCCCACTCGAAATCGAGCAGCAACGGACCACAGGTGACACAGGTGATAGGTAAATGCACTATTACCATTTGTTGTATTGAGGAAAAAACATTATCACCAGTTACGTATATCATCATATATTCTCTCTGTGTGTGTTGTGTGTCAGTAATCAGTCGCGAAATTCCAGAAAGGAAAGGAGATGGGTCCCACGGCGTCAAATTGGTGCGCTATCGCTAGAAAACTATAAAATGGGGTTACACGATTCCTGCGGCGTGGAATTGGTGTGCCGTGGTGCAGTAGTATCGCGCAATAACTTTGTACGCATGTCTTAAAAGGCAAATGAGACTAGGCGACCTTTTTACAGCCGTGCCACTGCCCGTGCTGCGTTTCACCTCTGTGACTGCTCCGCATGTCTATTTCCCACCATGTTTGCTTCAAGCTGATAACATCCCTTCTGTTCTGATCTCGGAACATGATAATTGATAGTTTGTAGTAGTTCGAATGTTCTCCTGTCTTGAAACCTCGGTATATTCTGTCTATGTTTTGCGATAGTGTGCCTGCGAGATTTTTAGACGGAACCTTTTATTCGCCTGACGTTTCGGCTTCCTCGCCATCTTCAGAGGCCTAAATAGAGGATGACTGGAGCAATGCTACGTTTATTCCGTCAAGTGCCACATTACCCTGGGTCAGTGTGTCGATAATTGTTCAGGGTAGTGAAAACAAAAACCCATCTACATTGAAAATGGTCTTACGTGTTGCTCCACCGGATGTGGCGCGGCTGGTTGCACGCACTTGTCACTCAGCGTACCAGCGAATGAGTATTGCTGCGTGTAGATCACCAGCGACGATATAGATGATTTGATCTACACACAGAATATCAGGCGGTTATAAGTCACAGAGCGGTACAAGTGGCAGGAACTCATTCGTTATCGACAAGCAATCATTCCTATTATTCATTGAAATGTTTCTTTTAAGAATCCAAGACGCCTTCAACGTCTTCCTTGGCGATATTTCTGTTTCGTGAGCCAGTATAACGCAATTCACATCATAATAATTTCCGTTGTGGGCCTCATGTCTGTGCCTTCCTAGTGGTGTTATCAAACGTTTTCGTCGTTTTCCTACCATGTGTTCATTAATCCTCACTCCAACATTCCTACCGATTTCCCCAATGTAAGTTGCATTGCACATCAAACACTCAATCTCATATATTACTCCAATTCGTGCGCAGTCGCCTGTTTTTCCGTAGGATAAATAACACCAGATGCAGTATCTATCATATAATCTGTTTCAAACAAGCTGGCTTTTGATGTTTGCATTTGGGATATTTACCAAGATCACGTCATCATGTAATTGTGCTTGGATGATGCTGCGCTGAACAGCGGCACTGACTGCACTGTCAGAGATAAAAGGAAGACAAAGAGAAATTTTGTTTTCGCGCGGAACATTGCTATTTACAGCGCGGGTTCTCCGGCAATGCGGACGTACTGTATGGCCATAAGCACATGCGATTTTTAAAGCTAGTCTTCGTGATTCGTGTTGTTCTTGGTTGCCAGTGCATACTTCACTGGCATTTTGAACATATTACGAATCACTGCGCGTTTTGCTGCGTTCGGATGTGCAAATTTGACGTGCGATAAGGTGTTCTTGCAACGTTCCTTGCGACACCACTTTACTTTAATAATGCCATGTGAAGCACTTATTTGTGTGTTGGGTTAAGGGCGCCATCCTTCTTTAGTTGTTTTTCGTGTGAGTCTTATGTATTGCGATTGTTGGTTGAGTATTCACTCGTCCATTTCGAACTGTGTTGACATTATGATGCAACAGTCGTCAATATATCTGCGATACATTATTGGTCTACACGAAAGCACTGGTTCTTCGATTCTGCTCATGAAGCAGACCGCCCTCAGTTGTGCGAAATAATTTCCTGACCAACTGAAGATATTACAATTCAGGCATTCCTTGATAAGTGTTTTTATGTGAGTTTTACTAAGACCATATGTTTCCAAGTTGTTACCATGTAAACCTATCATCTCACAGAGAGCCTGCAGCGCTTCACTTGTTTTTTTTTTACATTCGAGTAGAGTGAGGTCACACCAAACGACCTTATTACACAGTTGCCCTCAACTTTCGCATTGCGTAATCGCTCAAGGAAATGGTGCGTGTTCGACAAATGATATGGTATTTTAGGCAAAAATTGACTCACAATTTTATTAAGGAACCACGAAATTTGATCCGTTGGTCCTCCCACACAACTTATTATTGGTCGGTTTTTGAATGTTACCGCTGATAAAAATTCGTTTCGTTTGTTTCAGCTTTGGAAACGTTTCATGGACCAGCAAAAGTGATCAGTGAAGTAGACCAAACTGTCCGCTCTGTGGAAGGTTGCAGCATGAAAGCTTATGCTTTGCAAGATCATCCGAGAATGTAATACATCAGCAAATCGATTGCGCTTTCGTAACAATGCAGCAACAAACAACAGAGTACTCTCTACTGGCGAAATAAGAGGGATTGCGCAATCGTACCTCAAATGAGGTTCGTCAACGAGATCAAACTTCGAATATACAAACTGAAAATCCAATTCAAAACGATTGTTTCGTGAAAGTCGATTCTAACGACAATACCACAAAAGACCAAGTAGTGCTCAAATATGTGGAATAATAAAACAAGCCAGTATGAGCGAGTTCTAATATTTTTTGATACTGGTGCACCAGAGAACTATAATAAACGAACGTACATCAGAGGACTTTCTACTCTTAAAACAAAAAACGGAAATATGCACTATGTTTGGCATTGGTGACCGTACTGAGAAATTTAAAGCGTTCTCCGTTTCATTGAAAATCTATGGCTTTTGGAAAGGAGATACATTTAACCGTTCAAACAAAACCCGTGATAACTAATGGTTTTCGTTCAACATATCTTTTAGTTCAGCATATCTTTTGTGCTCTTAACTTCATTGCTCTTCTTTTGATAAACATTACCACTGAACCACCGTTTACTGTCTTGGGTATAAAATCCTAAATTATCGTGAGCCATTCCACTCAGGCGCACACCCTCTTTAGAAAGTTTAAACACACATGCAATCGGCTGCTTAAACAGTAGCCAACATGATCTGATGTGGAACTTATCTTTATCACCACGATGATGTCGCTGAGGTCATTTCATGTTGGCACGTCGTTCTGTGATAACTGTTGGGGCAAACAGAGTAAGAACCCATAGTTCGAGAAATATTATCAAATTGCGTCTATATTATGGTGGTATCGAAGAAGCTGTTTGAAGCTGAAATTCGGATCTTCTCTAAATGTAAAACTGACGCATTTAAAAAGAATACTATGAATTCTTCCGCTTAAATCTATGAAAAAAGAAAGCAAAAGAAAAAAGTTGTTTGAAAAGAACAGTTCTATTTTTACAGAAAATGCCACTACTACTAATTTTCATTCATCAACGAAGGCGAGCGAAGCGAACACCACAGAAAGTGTGATGTCCGGCTTTAGCCGGACGTCTAGACAGGTAATATAATATAAAACGAAAACTTGTGTGTTTGTCCGTTCCACGCAAATTTCTATTTGAAGAGAAAAATCACCTTTACCTCAAAGTTGGGAAATCAAACCGTTGACATGCGCTGATGGCTATTTCTGTGCACTTAAAACGACGAATAGACGAAATGTCCAGATAGAGTGCAATTAAACTTGTGAGGCAACATTTGAACCACGTAACTCAATTGTGTTAACTGATTCATGGGCATGTTTTACCGCTTTTTCGCTCACAACAACCTGCGTCGTTGGACCAACAACCGTTGGACTCCCCTCGAAGGTTCTCTCTTAATGATTTTTTTTGACTAATCTATTGATTTTATTTGATAACCAGTCTGAATGTCCGGCTAAAGCCGGACTTCAGACTTTCTCTGGTTTTAGCTTCGCTCCCCTTCACTGATCAATGAAAGTTGATAGTAGTGCTGTTTTCTGTAAAATCAAATTTGCGTTTTTATAACAACACTTTCCTTCTCTTCTTTATATTATAAATTACGAATTAAAGATTACGGAGTTTTCCTACCAAATACGTCAATTCTACATTCGGAGAATATTCTACCATCAGCTACAAACACTCCTTTGATGCCAGAATAACATAGATGCAATTTGAAAGCATTACTCGAAGTATGGATATTCCTCCTGATTTCCCCCAATAGTTATCACAGAATGATGTTTTAACATGAAATGACGTGAAAGACATCTTAATACTGATAAAGATAACGTTCCACGTCAGATCACATAAACATCCTGCTACTATTTAAGCAGCCGTTTTCATGCGTGTTTTCACTTCCTGAGAACGGCATGCTACCAACTTGAGACGAACGAAGAAAGAAATAGATACGCAGAGGAGTCATGAAGGTGAAAAGCAACACGCGCAATGACCACGGCTATGAAACGGCTTTAACCATTTATCTTTTGCGACATGCACGCGAAGTTATTGCGCACCATTTCGATTCCGCGGGACCCGTCTCACCCCACGTTATACCTACCTGGCGCCCGGCGCACCAATCCGATGCCGTGGGACCCGTCGCAGCCCATTTTCTAGCTCTCTGGCGCCGGCGCACCAATCCGACGCCAGTGAACCCGTCGCATCCCCTCTTATAGGTATCTGGCGCCGGTGGACCCGTCCCACCCCCTTCTATAGGTATCTGATGCCAGCGCACCAGTCTGCCGCCGGTGGACCCGTCGCAGCACCTTCTACAGGTATCTGGCGCCGGCGCGCTAGTGCAACGCCGGTGGACCTGTCGCACCCCCTTCTATAGGTATCTGGTACCGATGGACCCGTCCCACACCCTTCTGTAGGTATCTGGCGCCGGTGGACCCGTTCCACCCCCTTCTATAAGTATCTGGTGCCGGTGGACCCGTCCCACCCCCTCCTATAGGTATCTGGCGCCGGCGCGCTAGTGCAACGCCGGTGGACCCGTCGCACCCCCTTCTATAGGTATCTGGTGCCGATGGACCCGTCCCACCCCCTTCTATAGGTATCTGGCGCCGGTGGACCCGTTCGCACCCCTTCTATAGGTATCTGGCGCCGGTGGACCCGTCCCACCCCCATAGTATCTGGCGGATCTGGCAACGCCGGTGGACCCGTCCCACCCCTTCTATAGGTATCTGGTGCCGGTGGACCGTCCACCCCTTCTATAGGTATCTGGCGCCGGTGGACCCGTCCCACCCCCTTCTATAGGTATCTGGCGCCGGTGGACCCGTCCCACCCCCTTCTATAGGTATCTGGCGCCGGTGGACCCGTCCCACCCCCTTCTATAGGTATCTGGTGCCGGTGGACCCGTCCCACCCCCTTCTGTAGGTATCTGGCGCCGGTGGACCCGTCCCACCTCCTTCTATAGGTATCTGGCGCCGGCGCGCTAGTGCAACGCCGGTGGACCCGTCGCACCCCCTTCTATAGGTATCCGACGCCCGTGGACCCGTCACACCCCCTTCTATAGGTATCTGGTACCGATGGACCCGTCCCACACCCTTCTGTAGGTATCTGGCGCCGGTGGACCCGTCGCACCCCCTTCTATAGGTATCTGGCGCCGGCGCGCTAGTGCAACGCCGGTGGACCTGTCGCACCCCCTTCTATAGGTATCTGGACCCTCTAAGGTATCTGGTACCGATGGACCCGTCCCACACCCTTCTGTAGGTATCTGGCGCCGGTGGACCCGTTCCACCCCCTTCTATAAGTATCTGGTGCCGGTGGACCCGTCCCACCCCCTTCTATAGGTATCTGGCGCCGGTGGACCCGTCCCACCCCCTTCTATAGGTATCTGGTACCGATGGACCCGTCCCACACCTTTCTGTAGGTATCTGGCGCCGGTGGACCCGTCCCACCCCCTCCTATAGGTATCTGGCGCCGGCGCGCTAGTGCAACGCCGGTGGACCTGTCGCACCCCCTTCTATAGGTATCCGACGCCCGTGGACCCGTCACACCCCCTTCTATAGGTATCTGGTACCGATGGACCCGTCCCACACCCTTCTGTAGGTATCTGGCGCCGGTGGACCCGTCGCACCCCCTTCTATAGGTATCTGGCGCCGGCGCGCTAGTGCAACGCCGGTGGACCTGTCGCACCCCCTTCTATAGGTATCTGGTACCGATGGACCCGTCCCACACCCTTCTGTAGGTATCTGGCGCCGGTGGACCCGTCCCACACCCTTCTGTAGGTATCTGGCGCCGGTGGACCCGTCCCAGCACCTTCTACAGGTATCTGGCGCCGGTGGAACGCCGGTGGACCTGTCGCACCCCCTTCTATAGGTATCTGGCGCCGGCCGTCGCACCCCTTCTATGGCGCCGGTGGACCCGTCACACCCCCTTCTATAGGTATATGGCACCGGTGGACCCGTCACACCCCCTTCTATAGGTATATGGCGCCGGTGGACCCGTCAAACCCCTTCTATAGGTATCTGGCGCCGGTGGACCCGTCACACCCCCTTCTATAGGTATCTGGCGCCGGTGGACCCGTCACACCCCTTCTATAGGTATCTGGCGCCGGTGGACCCGTCGCACCCCCTTCTATAGGTATCTGACGCCCGTGGACCCGTCACACCCCCTTCTATAGGTATCTGGTACCGATGGACCCGTCCCACACCCTTCTGTAGGTATCTGGCGCCGGTGGACCCGTCCCACCCCCTCCTATAGGTATCTGGCGCCGGTGGGCCCGTGCACCGCCTGGTGGACCTGTCGCACCCCCTTCTATAGGTATCTGACGCCCGGTGGACCCGTCACACCCCCTTCTATAGGTATCTGGTGCCGGTGGACCCGTCCCACACCCTTCTCTATAGGTATCTGGCGCCGGTGGACCCGTCCCACCCCCTTCTATAGGTATCTGGCGCCGATGCCCGCGCATAGTGCAACGCCGGTGGACCTGTCGCACCCCCTTCTATAGGTATCCGGGACGCCCGGTGGACCGTCCGTGGACCCGTCACACCCCCTTCTATAGGTATCTGGTACCGATGGACCCGTCCCACACCCTTCTGTAGGTATCTGGCGCCGGTGGACCCGTCCCACCCCCTGCTATAGGTATCTGGCGCCGGCGCGCTATAGGTAACGGCCCGGTGGACCTGTCGCACCCCCTTCTACAGGTATCTGACGCCGGTGGACCCATCGCACCCGCTTCTATAGGTATCTGGGACAGATGGACTCGTCGCACACCCTTCTATAGGTATCTGGCGCAGGTGGACCCGTCGCAGCACCTTCTATAGGTATCTGGCGCCGGCGCGCACTTAGGATTGGCGCCGGTGGACCTGTCGCACCCCCTTCTATAGGTATCTGGTACCGATGGACCCGTCCCACACCCTTCTGTAGGTATCTGGCGCCGGTGGACCCGTCCCACCCCCTCCTATAGGTATCTGGCGCCGGCGCACGGTATCGACGCCGGTGGACCGTCGCACCAACTATAGGTATCCGCCGGTGGACCCGTCACACCCCTTCTATAGGTATCTGGTGCCGGTGGACCCGTCCCACCCCCTTCTATAGGTATCTGGCGCCGGTGGACCCGTTCCACCCCCTTCTATAGGTATCTGGCGCCGGTGGACCCGTTCCACCCCCTTCTGTAGGTATCTGGCGCCGGTGGACCCGTCCCACCACCTCCTATAGGTATCTGGCGCCGGCGCGCTAGTGCAACGCCGGTGGACCTGTCGCACCCCCTTCTATAGGTATCTGACGCCCGTGGACCCGTCACACCCCCTTCTATAGGTATCTGGTACCGATGGACCCGTCCCACACCCTTCTGTAGGTATCTGGCGCCGGTGGACCCGTCCCACCACCTCCTATAGGTATCTGGCGCCGGCGCCGTCCCCTATGTCCGCCAGCAATCGCCGTGGACCGTCGCACCCCCTTTATGGTATCGACGCCGGTGGACCCGTCGCACCCCTTCTATAGGTATCTGGCGGATGGACCCGTCCACCCCTTCTATAGGTATCTGGCGATGGACCCGTCCACCCTTCTGTAGGTATCTGGTGCCGGTGGACCCGTCCCACCCCCTCCTATAGGTATCTGGCGCCGGCGCGTAACGCCGGTGGACCTGTCGCACCCCCTTCTATAGGTATCCGACGCCCATGGACCCGTCACACCCCCTTCTATAGGTATCTGGTACCGATGGACCCGTCCCACACCCTTCTGTAGGTATCTGCCGCCGGTGGACCCGTCGCAGCACCTTCTACAGGTATCTGGCGCCGGCGCGCTAGTGCAACGCCGGTGGACCTGTCGCACCCCCTTCTATAGGTATCTGGTACCGATGGACCCGTCCCACACCCTTCTGTAGGTATCTGGCGCCGGTGGACCCGTCCCACCCCCTCCTATAGGTATCTGGCGCCGGCGCGCTAGTGCAACGCCGGTGGACCTGTCGCACCCCCTTCTATAGGTATCTGGTACCGATGGACCCGTCCCACACCCTTCTGTAGGTATCTGGCGCCGGTGGACCCGTTCCACCCCCTTCTGTAGGTATCTGGCGCCGGTGGACCCGTTCCACCCCCTTCTGTAGGTATCTGGCGCCGGTGGACCCGTCCCACCCCCTCCCATAGGTATCTGGCGCCGGCGCGCTAGTGCAACGCCGGTGGACCCCTTCCACCCCTTCTATAAGTATCTGGTACCGATGGACCCGTCCCACACCCTTCTGTAGGTATCTGGCGCCGGTGGACCCGTTCCACCCCCTTCTATAAGTATCTGGTGCCGGTGGACCCGTCCCACCCCCTCCTATAGGTATCTGGCGCCGGTGGACCCGTCCCACCCCCTCCTATAGGTATCTGGCGCCGGCGCGCTAGTGCAACGCCGGTGGACCTGTCGCACCCCCTTCTATAGGTATCCGACGCCCGTGGACCCGTCACACCCCCTTCTATAGGTATCTGGTACCGATGGACCCGTCCCACACCTTTCTGTAGGTATCTGGCGCCGGTGGACCCGTCCCACCCCCTCCTATAGGTATCTGGTGCCGGTGGACCCGTCCCACCCCCTTCTATAGGTATCTGACGCCAGCGCACCAGTCTGCCGCCGGTGGACCCGTCGCAGCACCTTCTACAGGTATCTGGCGCCGGCGCGCTAGTGCAACGCCGGTGGACCTGTCGCACCCCCTTCTATAGGTATCTGGTACCGATGGACCCGTCCCACCCCCTCCTATAGGTATCTGGCGCCGGCGCGCTAGTGCAACGCCGGTGGACCTGTCGCACCCCCTTCTATAGGTATCCGACGCCCGTGGACCCGTCACACCCCCTTCTATAGGTATCTGGTACCGATGGACCCGTCCCACACCTTTCTGTAGGTATCTGGCGCCGGTGGACCCGTTCCACCCCCTTCTATAAGTATCTGGTGCCGGTGGACCCGTCCCACCCCCTTCTATAGGTATCTGACGCCAGCGCACCAGTCTGCCGCCGGTGGACCCGTCGCAGCACCTTCTACAGGTATCTGGCGCCGGCGCGCTAGTGCAACGCCGGTGGACCTGTCGCACCCCCTTCTATAGGTATCTGGTACCGATGGACCCGTCCCACACCCTTCTGTAGGTATCTGGCGCCGGTGGACCCGTCCCACTCCCTCCTATAGGTATCTGGCGCCGGCGCGCTAGTGCAACGCCGATGGACCTGTCGCACCCCCTTCTATAGGTATCTGGCGCCGGTGGACCCGTCCCACCCCCTTCTATAGGTATCTGGCGCCAGCGCACCAATCTGCCGCCGGTGGACCTGTCGCACCCCCTTCTACAGGTATCTGGCGCCGGCGCGCTAGTGCGACGCCGTTGGACCGGTCGCACCCTCTTCTACAGGTATCTGGCGCCGGCGCGCTAGTGCGACGCCTTTGGACCGGTCGTACCCTCTTTTATACCTATCTGGCGCCAGTGGACCCGTCCCACCCCCTTCTCTAGGTATCTGGCGCCGGTGGACCTGTCGTACCCTCTTCTATAGGTATCTAGCGCCAGCACACCAATCTGGCGCCGGTGGACCCGTCGCACCCCCATTTTCGAATTTCGTGACACACAGACAAACACACACACACACACACACACACGTGACAGAATAAGCCCGTTATTATATAGTAGATAATGATTATCAACCTTAGACGTGTCGTTACACGTCCGTATGAAATCGGTAAGGTGGGTGGCCGAAGTTTCTGTATAAAACAGAGACATCTACAGAGTAAAAAATTGTTTCTGCTTCGTTGCGAGCAAGTGACTAAATGCTTTAAAGTGGTTATTATTTAGGCTGGTTGCTATTCGCGAACATCAAAAGAGTATTGTTTAGGCGAAACCAATTCACTACATTGAATAAGAGTCTGGAAATTTTATCGATGGAACATTATAGACGAATGAATACTTACTCGCAAGGATTCCTTTGTCTTGCAAGATCTACCATACAAGCGATCGAACGATACCCGCATGACCACGTATCTGTCTGAAATACGCAACATTTAAAGACATCACCCCACGAATCTCGAGTGGTGCGGGTTTCAAGTAGGTTATGCCTATACGAGGTCCTAGATTATGGGGAGGAGGGTGATTCCGTCAATTTCTCCCTAATTGCCGTAAAAAACGGCCCGGAGGATGCGGGTTCGAGCGTTCCGGGGCGCTACTTTCTGCAACGAGTTCGACTGGAGCGCACCAGCCTTGCGTACGCGCCGCATCTTCTGGGTCGTTTTTTACGGCGATCTGGAAGAAATGGACGGAATCACTCCCCTCCCCATAATCTACGACTCCGTAGACATTACCTAACTGAAACCTGTAGCACACCAGATTCGTGGGATGATGGATTTAACCAACAAGTTTTTGTCGTTTTCTACGAATCTTTTCCGTTCGTCAATGCCTGTGTTAAGCGCGATCACTCCCGCTGGTGAAGCTTCACTCCCGGATCCTCACCCTACGGAAGTGCGAGTCGTGATCAAGAGCATGAAGCCTGGCACACCTTCCATAATAATTTTATAATTTTATAACAGCAGCCTTTTTTTTTGTTGGTGGCCATCAGAGATAATGGTTCTAGTCTGCATTTCTAGCCACTACGTTTTCACTCTGCATCTTCCTTTGATACCTCACCCAACTATTTTTTGACGTGGAACTGTCGCTTCAGCGAAACGACTTACAGTAATCCAGACGCTAAGTAAAATATTGCGCAAATATAGGCGCCTTATAACTTTACCTCACAATCCACTTTGTCTTCGATTTCCGTTCCACTCTTCTAATTTGATCATCTCACTTCTTTGTTATCCATGTATTAGTTTAAATAAAAAGTACCTGTCTGTCATAACTTCGAGCAATGGCAACTTGTACTGCATTGTTGTCAAATATGTGTGAAAAAAGTGCAGAAATTTGTCGTCGAATTGGCTCTGTTAGCTGAAATAACTTATAGCATTGGGTTTTCTTTCTTACATTATTGGGTACTGTAGGAATGGTTGGCTTGAAAACACTTCATGTTTAGTGACTTCTCAGTGAAACAGGTAATGTACTCGGTCTCCTTTTTTGCTACCAATTTTGCGTTGGGTTAGGCAGTAATGCTAATGTACTGCTTCCTATTACTTTGATCTTTCCGGGAGTGAACCTGTCATAGGTGCTTCCGTAGATAGAGTTAGCCTAATAAAATTTCTTGCTGAAATTTCGGACGGGTGTAATGCGGTTCCTAAAGGATTCGACTGCGACAGCACGATCTATTGTTTCTTATAGATAGATCAGACCTGGTCCTGAGCTGAGCGCGCCTTTTATCTTTTCCGAGGTCGATAACATGGTATCAAACTCGCCAGAGGGTATAAAAACAATAACCTAACATCAACTGGCTCCCTACGCCTCTGGCTCCTGCATAGGCTGCATACTCGCGTTGTAAAATAATGGTGGAATAAGCTTTTGTCTTCCGAGTACAATAGAATGGATTAGAATCTAAGAGACATATTATTTTCAAAAGACATGATCGCAAACTTTACTGCGAACACATTGAACATAAACGTTTGGAGGCTAGACATACTCACCAAATTTAGCCGACTAAAACTGGCACAAAGCTGACTCCATCAGAGAGTCGGAGCGTTTTTTACTCTCTTTCTCAATGTCTTTCACTGTCCAGAGAGAACTTATTCACACTTGAACAGCATTTCACTGCCAGGTTTCTCAGCATTCTGGCATTCTCATAGTTGTATGACTTTATTTATTTGTTATTAGTGGTGTGCTAGAGATTTCGGTAGAGGAATCAAAATCCCTCAATAAGAAACCTTGGGAATGTTTCTCTTCATTTGTTTTGATTTTTTGTCGCGTTATGTATGCTTGCAAAAGTTTGATTTTCTTTTTTTTATTGGACCTGCCGCCAAGCACTCTTATCGGGGTATTGGGGAAGAAAGCTATGTCCTTTTCTAGAGAATGCAACAGAAGCATTTAACATCTGAGTGATATTCCACACATTCCGTTTTGATGACGTCTACATGCTCAAATGTTGCGTTGGAAGAAGTCAATGTGCCTGTAAACGCAAACCTACCAAATTTATGATGTTTGTATCCTTTTCGACAAGTGAGTCGTAGAGAACAATGAATCTTGACTGCGGATCATAATCTACCACAACATAGTGCACTCGGTCGGAGTCGAAAATGATCTGCTGGGCTGGTCGAGAAGCGCTAATCATTGATTTTAGAGACTGCGGTTCCACCTAAATTCCGAGTTCTTCATTTCATTTTTTTGTTTCTGAAAACGCAAAAGAATAGCAAGCGAAGAGACATTTCAAAGCACAACGAACATCATTTAACCAGTATTCAATTGAAGACTGAAATAAATCATAAATAAATATAAATATAAATATGAGATGAAAAATGGCAGCTATGAAACCAAGTGTTTTTCTTTTCAATTTCTTATTCAGACCTTTTCGCAAACTACTGGAGCAGCTCATGGAACAGTGTTTCGAGCTTAAACGAATTGTTAGCTGCGGTGAGAAATGTCTCTTTCTCCACGATCCTGACAGAAGAGCTTCCAAAGATTGCGGCAGAACAAAGGTTGGTGGGCAAGATATAGTGTATACTTGAAGTGCGCTTCTTGACTGGTGTGGAGTTACCTTTGACCTTTACTGTTTCTTCAGCCTATGTACGAGGCGATGACCCATAAACACCACTACTTGAATTGCTGGAAGATAGCGCGCTGTCGTACGTTACACAATCAGTCTGGGGCAAACTAAGTGACTCAGAAGGAATTTAATTGTCATCGAAGAGACATTTATGGGAATCTTTGAAGCGTCAATTGGGGTTAAAAAGGAGGGAAACATTCTTTTCGCTAAAACGAGTGTAGGTTAATTTTTAGGAATTTTTGGAAAGCGTCACCTCTCTTCCTTCCCGTCTTTGAAAATAGTCTTTTCAGTTGCAACGTATCACTTCAACGATCAACATGAACAAGATCAGTCAATGTTCACAAGTGAACGTGGGTCGCTGAACTACACATCAGGGCGATGACGACGTTTATGTCATTTCACGTTGGCACATGATTCTTCGCGAATTCTTGTAGCATAGCAAAAATTCCCAATGTGGCCTATTTTGGTTGCCTCCTGTGCAGTTGCTAAGCTGTCAGCGCCCAGACCTAGGTGTTCGGGAGACGAGGTTAGACGCCCGGATGTTGGTGAACTTCTATGTTAAAAGGCAAAAAAACTTTCGAACTTTCTGGAAAATTATCTGTAGAGTTGCGAGACCTGGAGGCGAAACGCTTCACGCGCACAAATTGCAATTGATTTCTCACGTTACAGTTTTATATGTTTAAACACGAAAAATAGATAGGCAAGAGGAGAATGAATAATGAGAGGGTAAGGTTGAGAGAAAATTGAGCTTGAATCCACAGGATTCAAAAAAAAAAAGAAGCAAATCCAGTGAATTAGGTGTAATTCATTGTCCTTCAAGCCTTTTCTGAAACGATTTTCTTGTGAATCTTTTTGAGTGCTGAGTGTGAATTGTAATTCACCCATTCCTATAAGGAATTTTTAGCTTACCAGGACGAACTGGATAGCCAGGCACCCATCTAGTTTTCGAGGGCACGCAGCTTGAAGACGATCGCAAAATGTATTCATTAGGTCATCGAGAAGACGGTCTCCAAATCGCACCTAGACATTCGGAATAAAATTGCAAAACAATTATTTGCATTGTCAACTTACATAGCTATGATTGTTTGTCAAAGGTGAGAATGGGTAGAGAACAATGTTAAGGGCAAAGCTACTTTGCTGATGAAATTTTGCTCAATCAGCGATGTACTGTCTCGGGTAGGTGAGGTATATGAACAAGACCCGCGCGGTGCTGGTAGGGGATTTGATTCCTTGATCTTACTGAGTTTCTAACTGGCAGGAATGTTATCATGTGTTTGACATTATTCGTACGTTATGCACAAACCTACTTAGAAGGGCAAATCTGTCTATGTCTATCCATATACAGAGCCGGCTTTAAAGGCATCACCCCACGAATCTGGGGCGGTACGGATTTCAGGTGGAGTATTCTTATAACGAATAGAATAGTAGATTATGGAGAGGAGAGTGATTCCGTCCATTTCTTTGTAATTGCCGTAAAAACGGCCCGGAAGATACGGCTTCGAGCGTTCTGGCGCGCTCCAATCGAACTCCTTGTAGAAAATAGTGCGCCGGAACGCTCGAAGCCGTATCTTCCGGGCCGTTTTTACGGCAATTAGAAAGAAATGGACGGAATCACTCTCCTCTCCATAATCTACTATTCTATTCGTTATAAGAATACTCCACCTGAAATCCGTACCACCTCAGATTCGTGGACTGATGCCTTTTAGCACGATTTTGTCTAATGCGCGAGTAATTGAACAGAGTTCACATCACAACAATCAACACATCTTTTGCTCAGCAGCTTACATTACACTCTGTTCACCACCTTCATCAGCGAGCATCTTAATCTGCGAGCCCAAGTTAGTCGCCGCGTGTAAACTCTCTATGAGGTCGTTGCTAACTCAATGGCGCATATTAGGTTGATGGTGATACACTAAACATTCACAGTCACTGCCGCACTTGAGAGAGTTAATATAATTATTATATATGTTTATATATTACTTCTATTTTAAAAAGATAAAGGATAAACTGGTCATTGGTCACTGGTAGCATCAATCCATTTGGGATGTGCCAAAGCGTTTTTACTGCAATTCGCAATTGTTAGGGTTCTGGAACACGTGTTAGCTTTTGTGTGTGTGTGTGTGTGTTTTTCCATTCAGACGGGTTTTATATATTGTATTTGTAGAATTGTTTGTTGTTAGTAGATGCTGCACGTTGTGGAACACTTTCGGCCAACCTGTATGGTGCTATTCTTCTTCGGGCAACAGGAGGTCCCAACACTTGTCAGTGATCTGTCCAAATTATGACCCATCCATACATTCATTTGCATTTACTTACAATTTACTTTTGATCTGAGACGGCAAGTTCGTAAAAAGATGGGAAGGTCGGTAAAGTTCTCTTTCTTTCTCTGTTTTCTAAACCTACAGCTTTCTCGTGTGTTGCCCCGATATGAACGTCGTAGGCGGCAAGGTACGACTGGGCCGGGAGAATGGTAATGAGTAATTGACGAATACGGACGCTTTGTCGTCGGCTCGGCACTTCTCACTACCAACTGGTAATCCCCAGCTCACATTTGGACATTGACACTGTTACAGACGATATTATGTATTTCTGAAATCGCATCAAGCATAGGACATACTTCTCCACTATCTGTTGCTGTTGAAACTTTGGCGGCCTCCGAGTCATTGTTACTTGTATTGCTCAGGTTGCTTTCGGATCTACTCTCTTCTTTGCCACTGCAAGAAAAGAAAATCCTCTTTATGTGTGATAGTGCATCTAAGAAAAACAGAAAAAGAGCGCAGCTTATTAGTACACAGTTTTCCACATTCAGATCTGATTGGCACCGCTTGCACGACTCTGAGTGCTAGCTGTTCGCAGTGGCTCTGCTTATGTTAAACGCAATCAGGCATTTGAGTATACGCCTCAGTAGCGAGCAAGCGATAGAACATGCACAGCTATATGGTGAAAGCTATTCTAATATAGCAAAAGGGCTGTTGCCCAAACACGCTGCCAAAGCCCAACCCAATTAGGTCAGGTACCCAAAGGTAGTGAGCTTGGAGTCTCTGGTAAAAACTGTCCGTTTCGTTACAGTGAACTGTCGGGGGTTGTCCAGCAGAAGTACTCGGATATGGCGTCGACGAACAATTCACGCGAAACGCCGGCTGTCGCAGGATAGATGATAGAGAGAGAGATGATAGATGATAGATGAGGATAGAGACAGGAGTGATGAATGTATGGATTCTGTGGAACTCTTACTGAAGATCGAGAACGTTGGATAGAGCTCTGTTTAAGGGCGGCGTATCACGATTTAGACGTAGTGCGGAACCCCCCACAGCGAAGGCGTAGAGTTCGGATAGAAGATTACGAAACCCATTGTGGTTTGCTGATATTTCTCTAGTCGTCGTCGTAAAAAACGGCTTGGCAACTGCTTTAGTTCCTACGAGGTGCATTAGAACGCGCTTCAGTGTACACATTTCAGTAAACCGTTAATTTGCCTCACTTGAATAAGCTGCTGAAAGGACATAACTGATCATCAACCGCTCGCATTTGGATGCGCCGCGTACAAAGGCTGGCGTTTTGCAACGGAACCAGGCTGGGCTTCACAATCTACTACCCGAACTCTACTCCTTCTTTGTGGGTCTCTTACCACATCAAATCGATACGCTGCCTGTACGGGAGATCCGCCACTGCGAAGATGAGCGCAGCCGGATCAGGCAATGATACCACCCCGTCGATTAAGTCCCATAGATCGAGATCAGATGTGTAATTGATCTGACTCTAATTAATCGGGACCGAGGTGGCTGTTCCCCAACTTGGTGTACAGAAAGAGGAGGCTCAGATGTGCTAGAGACTGTATGGACTATCTAACGGGTCAAATAGGGATTTAGCTGGCCTGAGGCCTAGACAGTCATGTTTTTTTTGTTTATTTTTCTGAACACGTATAGCCGTGATAACCAGAGTAAAGTGGAGCGGCTAAGTCTGCTGCACTTACTCACCCCACTTTTTGAAGGAGTGGTCAAAGCAGGATTGTAAAAATGGGCCTAGACCAGCTGCAAGTAGGCACTCGCTCCACAAAGTCCGATTTTCACAGCGAAAACGTCGGCCGGAAAATGGGTGTTGCTAGTCCAATTTTTACCAAGTATTAGTAACTAATCAGAGGAGGGCGGTAGGTGATGAGATGGATTGGAGAGAAAGTTTTGGAGTGGTTCTGCTCCTAAGCGTCTATGTCAGCTGTACATGGCAGCGCGTATCCGCCAACTTTTTTCTAATAACCTCGATGCTCGAGAACTGCTCGTTGTTGTGAAGAACAGTTGTCGAGATCCTTTCCGATCTTGACGTCAGTATCTTCTCTCCTTTTCCTTCCAATCTTTTCTATAATTATTGAGAGTCGAACTGTTTGCAGGATGCTTTTCTTGCACTTGTATTTCCATCATTATCATGTTTTTTCCCAATTCCATTTTTTTTGTATTTTGCTTACCTTTCGTGATGGTTCCGCATTAGCACATAATCCTGCTTTGGTGGTGACATGAATTTAAGGTGAAGCTAATGGCTTATTTCATTTTTTCCTCTCTCCATAATCACCTTTATTTTGTTTCTTCAAATTGCTACACCTTATGAATTTCGCAGAAAATTCGTTTCGTTTAAAATTCAGCATGGTGTATTAAATTTGTCATAAACGCTGTAGCAGTTACGGAGCTACAGATTCGAACTTTATTTCTGAAAGTGCTTAATTTACATGTCGTAGGCTTCGATCTCATAGAGATCATCATATCTACACTCGTATATTACTTATTATTACATGGCGTCCTCAAATGTGCTTTGGTGCCTCTTTTTTGATGTGATTGTGATTAACAGAACCTTAATTTATTCCATTGATGGTTTCACAAATTATGAGGTCTGCTTTTATTTGTTAACTCCCCGACCATCAGGAAAATACGCTAAGATATGATCAAATAAGATTTTTCAAACTATCATTGATTTTGTTCTTAAATCGATGAATATTTGATCTCTTATAAATTTATGAGGATTTAGTCACCACAATGGACTATGCTATTACTTTCAGAAAAGAACTTTTGGTAAAAGTTCTAGAAATAGGAAAAACTCATTACTTCGCATTTGTACTGCATTTCAAAAAATTACCTTTTTCCATTTTCGCAAACTTCTGTGAGTAGGGACATTTGTATTGTTACTCCAAATTGCAAGTCTTCCTTATGTTTACTCCAATGAGTGGTTTATCTGTGAAGAACATCATGATATATGTAGCTTAGTCCGTGTGTGTGTGTGTCACTAAATTCGAAAAAGGAGGTGCGACGGGTCCATCCAGCGTCGGATTGGTGTGCCGACCCCAGATAGCTAGCTACCGGCGGCGTCGGATAGGTGCGCCGGTGCCAACTAGCTATAAAATGGGGTGCAACGAGTCCACCGGTGTCGAATTGCTGCGCCGACGTTAGATAGCTATAAAATGGGGTGGACGGATCCCGGGGCGTCAGATTGGTGCAATAACTTCATCTGCATGTCGCGAAAGGTGAATGAGACGTTGCAACTGCTTAGAAGCCCGCACCACAGCGCGCGTTGCTTTTCACTTCTATAACTCCTCCGCGTGTCTATTTTCTTGCACCTCACCTCAACTTGGTAACATGCCTTCTTCAGAAAGTGGAAGCATGAATGAAACTCGCTGCTTAAATAGTGCTCATCAGTTTACATGGTCTGAGGTGGAAAGTTATCTTTATCAGTGCGATGATGTTGTTCACGTCGTTTTATGTTAAAACATCATTCTGTGATAACTGTGGGGGAAAATAGGGAGAAAACCCATACTTCGAGTAATATTTTCAAATTGGGTCTGTATATTGATATGTTGGTATCGAAGGAGTATTTAAATCTGACGTTTGAATGATCTCCAAATGGAGAACATTTAGAACTAAATCTAAGAAATCTTGCCCCTAATTTTATACAAAGAAGCAGGAAGTATTGTTAGAAAGGCACCAATCTAATTCTAAAGCAAAAGCCGCTGCTATTAATTTTCATTGACCATTGAACGCGACCGAAGCGAACGCCACAGAAAGTCTGAAGTCCGCGTTAGCCGGACATTCAGACTTTCTGTGGCGGTTTCTAATAAATGGTTTCTGATTAGTTTAACTGTTCTTAATAGCAATGCACAACTAATAATTGCGCTTCATGCCATTTGTGAAGTGAATTGATAGATTACAGACTCATGTATGTGACAATTTCCTCAATCATCAGTTCTTGAATTAGTTCTATGATGAAAAATTCAGTTGATGAGATCAGCGCTCTATAAGGTTATCTGCTGTTGAGTGGGCACATCACATACAATGACACCTCGGATCCTAACTCTCACCAAACATACTCTCAACTTTTTTCCCAGAAAAATGTCTTTGCATTGAGGACTTTTTTAAATTGCAAAATTTCTGGAAATTCCGTTTTCTTTGTCGCTCTGCTCGCAGCTACCAACTCTTCTGAGATATCCTTACTATTCTTCGCTGTCATTACTAATCCATCGAAGAAAATAATGCCTACGCACCTCGAAAATTTGCTAGATTGTTGAATTCGTGGATTCTGAACAATAACAAGTTGTATCTTAATTGGAGAGACCTGCCTACATGGGCCATTACGTTTTAGAAGTTCGCTGTTTGCTCATTTCAAGCAATGTCACCATCGTCCCGTCAGTAATAAACCGCTTTGACTCTTCACTAGACTCCCAGTAGAGGAAGCGATGGTGTGGCACGAGTGATTTTTTCACCGCGTGGGTATGAAAAAAGAGTGATGCAGTGCAGTGGCATGCACTCACATATCGCTACCTTCTTCGCCGTTGACGTGCTCCAGTCGTCCTTTATGCTCACTGACGGTAGTAGTTGATGGTTGCCAACTCGCCCTTCTACCGCCCTTTTTCGATTGCGGCTTTCGACGCTGACATACCGAAGCACGTGATCTACAAACATCGTTTGCTGGTGACGTTACGCGCTGCGACATTTTGAGGAGACGAGTGCCAGCAGAATTCATCACTGCAGTTCACGATAGTCCCACTTGGGTCCCAACCGCTAGCTTCACCGCGCCGCTCCTCTGACCGTGACTTGCTTTCAATTAGTAGGGTTGCTTCTTTTATTGCACTTGCTCTCACAGAAAGTTTTGTTGAGAGTATTTGGAGGATTTGTGTCATCAGAGAAACTTCAGCTGCAAGAACTCTTTGTTGCCACAAAAATGTGGCTGTGCTCAAGTCTTTAAGCAATTGAAATACGCACCGAAGGCAAAATTGTCATTTATACATGTTGTCACATCAACAACGACAACGGATCATAGCAGATTTTATTTTGGAAGAAAAAGACAAACTCAAGAACAAGAGTTTTACACCATACCTGTGCACCAAGAGTTAGAACTACCAAAGGCTGCAACAAGAACAAAATGAAACCAACTCCATCTTAATACCAGGCCTTGTTTAGGTGATAGCCAAGATATCGTCAGTGTTTTTTTTTCTGTATATTTTTTGTACGGTAGAGACGAAGTGAAGCACGGGCAATTGTGTAGGCAGCTGTGCTCGGTGGCGCGTAGCGATAGTTGTCGAGGAGGGCCGTGTATTGCATTGCCTGCACCTCTCATCGCTGCAGTTCGCGATGGTCCCACCTTGACTGCAAGTGCCATGATGATGATTGATGATATGATATGCTATGATTGATGATTCACAGACGTTTTCAAATCTTCCGGGCCATTTTCTAGTGTGACACTGTAACTATTGGCTTGGATAATTTGTGGCCGTTTTCATCGTTACTTAAAGGCATCACCTCACGAATCTGGAGTGGTAGGGATTTCCGGTGGAGTATTCGTATACGGGATCGTAGATTATTGATAGAAGGGTGATTCTGTCCATTTCTTCCTAATTGCCGTAGAAAACGGCCCGGAAGATACGGCTTCGAGCGTTCCGGCGCACTATTTCCCACAAGGAGTTCGATTGGAGCGCGCCAGCTTTGTGCACGCGAGCATCTTCCGGGCCGTTTTTTACGGCAATTGAGAAGAAATGGATGGAATTGCAACCCTCTCCATAATCTACTATCCCGTGTACAAATACTCCACCTGAAATCCGCACCACCTCAGATTCGTGGTATGCTGTCTTTAAAAGTGCGCATGAAGGTGAAAAGAACAAAATATTGCCCACCCATGATAGAGAACTAATAGACCAATAGGACTCTCTAACTTTATTGATTATTGTTTTTCATATTAAGAAAAACTAAACTGTCGGGTAGATGAAACAATGCATTTTCAGATTTGCTTTTTTCATTTGATCGAGCTGCTGGACTACCGGCTGCCCGTGCGAATCGTGTCATGTACAAATGGTATCAAATGAGCACTGGGAAAAAGAGCGAAATTTATGGAAAAATACGAGAGAAAAGCAAAAAAAGGTTACGAAGACAGTGTGAGGAGTCGATAAAATTCATTGATTAATGAGTGAAAGACGTTGGGGAAAATAGGAGTAGCATATAATGGAAGATATGCTATTGATTAATCTGCGGCTTTTTGTCCTAACAGAAAATTCAAGAGAAATGATTTCTTCTCCAATCTACGACTGCTCAGTTTGATTTTGGTCTGACCTACTTGATGTGTGTTATCCGTTTTTGAGATCAAAATTCCCAAACCTTTGGAGCGCAAAAACAAACGCCGAGAAAATTTTTTCAAACATTGTTGCTGTGTTTCTTCATGCCCACCACCAATCTCATTTTTTTTGCGGGCCTTGCCGTCTCGATAAAATACAAATAAAAAAACCGAGCAGTCGAAAATAGCTTGCTTTCTGCACTTGGGACTCCACTTAGTGAATCAAATCAAATCAATAAATATGAAGTATAACATTTCAACAACTTGCTATTTTTACCTTCATTTTTAGGTCAAAAAGGCCACGAATAGAAAAAAATCTCAAGTCAGTAGTAGAGTTGAGAGGATCAGATTTATCTCGAAATCAAAAACATGATAGCCGAAGTTTCGAGAAAGTTCTATTTCACTTGGTGACTGAACACCACTTTTTTTACTCCACAATTTCCAAACCCAGGTGATTTCCTGGATTCTGGAGGCTCCTTAATAGTACATTAATGCCTCATCATCATCATCATCATCATCTGGTATTTGAAAATCAATAATTGGCTGGAAAATGCGGAAGAAGAATGCAAATAATACAGTTCCCTTTTTGAGGAATGATTATTTTTATGGCATTCAAATCTTTATGACATTCAACAATTGGCTGTGGTTTACGTCTTCTGTTTATTTTTGGAAGAAAATGGAGAAGTCGAAATTAGAATCTTGCAATACATTTGCTTGAAAAGCTACGACCCCAAAGAGTTACACTTCCTCTTTGGAATTCTAATTCGAAAATTCTTCTCGGAGAAAGTTGTCATACTATTTGTCTATCAGTCTTCAACTCCTATTGTGCTTCTGTGAAAAAGATTATTCTAAAACAGTCTTCCAGTTAGGACCGAAATACACTGCACCGTGTGTGGCTACACATTGTAGGCGCGAGCTGTCTCCATGGCAACAGCAGTGGTGCCGCGCGCGTCCCTGCATCATCTGCATGGCATCTTCTCTCCGCGGAGCCAACTTCCCTCTATTATGGAACAGAGGTAAGTGCAGTGGTTTACTCTGGATCCTCAAGAGCAAAACACACAAAAAGCAAATGTGAAGTTCTCGTGATTTCAATTTGGATCGAGTTAGGAAGAACGCTCCGATTTACCCGTAACCAGTGACTGCTTCGAGAAATTGGGATAGGACGAAAGTCGAGTGCATCTTTTTTTCAGCTAAGTGAACGAGCATAATATAAAATCTTTCAGCACTGTCCCTTACTGCTAACGCACATACAAGTCGAAGCGACACAAAGGAGGTAGCGGGGGCGATCGAGGTAGAACCCTCGCTAGTTCCACTCTTTTCTGTATTTCCAAGTAGAGTTAGCGAATGTCTCACCTCAGTTGCAATCGCTGGGTTCACTTCATCACTTCGAATTCACAACTGTAGCAAGTTTCAGGTCATTCTGACTCGACAGTAGACCCGGACACCTTACGTGAATATCGGGTTTTATGAGGTGAGGACGGCAATTGCCTGTTGAATTGTGCATGTTTGGGCATTTCAACAACGGTTCGCTGAAGACGTTGTTTACGAACGAGATCATGAGTGCGATCGTCTTCGGCGGTGCTCCGGAGTGGACCGGGTTGAGCAGACGGTAAATGTAGATCGAGTAGCTCTCTCCCCTGTAATGCTTCTATTCTTTGTTTCCGGTGCGTGTGGCCTTCTGGTCTTCACGCTTTTTGTCGCTCCCACGACAGGTAGTTTTGCTGACTGGTGATAACAAGGGTCACCAGGTGATCAATACTCCCACTCACTGACCTCGCAGAAACTTTGAAAAATTGCATTACTCTTGCGCGATACCAGTTAATTCTTGCAAATAACCGAACATAAGTCGCCTAAAAGGGCAGTGATCTGCATGAGTGAATCAAGTAACATAAGCCGCCTAAAAGGGTAATAATCTGCATGAGTGACTTAAGTAAGCGATTTCATGAAGACGAAGGAGATGTAGTTTTCAACCGCTGGCAGGTGGCTGTCGCGTGGAGTGGTCTTCTTCTGCAAACACAGGGGAGGTAGCCAGGGTCCCATCGCATAGACGTTTAGTTCGAGGGGATCGCGTTTTTTGGCTGTGTTCTCTACAGGTATGCTTATCTTCGTGATTCGAAATACTATAAACACTTTACCATTTGTCATTCAATAAATCCAGAATATATTTGGACTTGAAAAGAGATATGCGAAGTGATTCACAACCGAACACGCAAATTAAAAATATTCATATTTTATTGTGAACGATGTGTGTTTCGAAGCAATTTCGAACAGCATCATGGAAGTGAACTGTTTTAGGCACGTTCTAAGCGAATTTCCCACCTACGTGTTTTAAGGCAGTTTTGTAAGTAAAGGCTGAACGTTGTGCTTTGTTCCTTTTCATATACATGTATTTCACATATCTTGTTTGTATCCTTGCTGATTTCAAACTAGAAATAAGCAGAAAAGGACACGCTCACTGTGAAAACTGATGAATTATCTAAGTAATTATTATTCCATCAGTAGTTCATGCAGTATTCATGTAACGGCAAAACAAATAAAGCTGAATGTATTGTAGAGCCGCTGTCAAGTCTTCTTCTCGGAGTGACCGTCCATTTGAATGCGTGTTTCGCACCACTTCTGTTTATCGCAGAAATAAGCTGCTTGGTTCTAAAGGTACTGTATAGTTCTTTCTTCTTCTTCTTGCGTTCAACGCTGTTCCACCCATATTTTCAGTACACTCATCTGCATGTAACCTATAAGGTTATCTTAGTCGTCGTACTGTTAGTCCACATTTTAGTGGAGATTGTGCGTCTCCTTCTTGCTGTCGTGGGGAATCTTGGCGAAAAGGTGTGGATTTTACTTCCACCTTCCCTTTTCTGTTCATTGGATTTATATTTTATTTCCTATTATTTGTTTTCTTCAGAAGTTTGTTGGTTTTTATTAGTTGTTTTATTTCTCATGATTGAGTTTATACGCAAAGTGTTTGATTGTCTAGATTAGGCCACCAATGCTATAGTTTTAAAGACTTTTTTGTGGGACTGAGGTCTTCCTTGATAGTGAATCGGAGTGACTAGAACATTTAACGCTCCAGCTTCTCTCAGATCCCCGCAATGTCCGGATTTTGGACGTTGACGGTTGTACTGCAGTTGCCTGTTCTCTTATTCCTCTTACTCAACAATGCGGTGGCTCCTGTTCCGCTGGAAATAATAATGTTGACACTCCACTTAATATTTCTTGTCACGGAGGTACGTTGTTGTTTGTTTACAGTTTAAACTTGTTACCATTAGCAAAGTCTTCAGTAGTCTGTTAGACTCGTATCTAAACTTACACCCGGCTGTGGGAGGCTCCGTCCTTTGGGCCAATGCTAACGCTCTGCGAAATTCAAAATGGTACACCGAGTAACTACTTCCTCTGCTGCTTCAGAGGAGTAAGCCTAGAGAGAGGTAGAAAATGAGCGCCTTACGTTGTTTCACATCTTCTTACCTTAAAACAAACGAGGAGAATATCACAATAAATCTTAATCCAAAAAAGAAAGAAAGTATGATCTCTGAGTTTTAAATTGAGTAAGGGATGGAATCGGAACTTACGCTTTTCGATCCTTATTTTGCAGCTGAGAAACTTTTTTTTTTCAGGTAACTGCATAGCTTATGTTTTCTTTTTCTTCTGTCCAGTTTCTTCTCGTTTTTCCACTAGTTCTTGCATTGATCTTTTTATTTATTATTATCACTTGCTGAACTCGAATTTTCATTCTCTTTCTCGTTTATTACATACTTGTTTTACTTGATTTGACATTTCATTCTATTTGTTTTTACAGGCGAACTTCTTTCAACATAATTAAGTTCACTACCGTTTCCACTTGATTCCAAGAGTATCAAGTATTTACACAATATCTGGAAACCCGCTTTTAACCTCGCTACTGTTCTAGCTTTAGTAACAGGAGAAGAAACGACGTTATGTTCTTCACGTTTTTGTCAATGTTTCTCATTATGAAACAGCATCATCAGATCCGAAGTATTTCAACAGCTTTGATATGATTCCACTTTTTTTTAAGCAGAGCTCTGAGGTTAGGAACTGATAAAATTCGGAAGCACAAATGAATAGCCATACTTTCGCACAGAAAAAAGGGAATTAAATCAAACTTTAGGATTCAGTGTTCAGGAAAGTTTTCACTGTCGGCAAATTTCGCACGTCTGCTTCCTACGGAAAGCGCTAGCCCTAACTTTGAATATGAAGAAAGTTTGCTTTTTCTTTCAGTCTCCAAAATTGGTTGAATAGTAGCAGAAAAAACAAAAAAGGAACAGAAACAAAAAAAAAAGTCGATTGAAAATATTTAGATGTTGAGACTTCAAGTAAATTCTGAAAAGGCTATCTAGTTTTGTCATGGACCGCACTGGAATTCTTTCGTACTTTTTTTCATTATCTTCCGAGTCGGGGTTCCGATAATCGTTCGAGGTAGTGAACACGGAAGTCGTGTACCTTGGAACTAATCTTATGCAGCTTTCCACCGGATGTGCGGCCACTGGTAGCACGCACTTGTCGCTTCCCAGCGTCCTGTACTGGACTGTTGCTGTGCAGGATCACCAGGAGCGACGACATAATCTTTGATCAACACACGAAATATCAAACTGCGACTAAAGCTTGCAGAGCACTACGAATCGTTTTTATATACAAGTATTCATTTCTTTCATTCACTGGGTTTCTTTCAACAATCCAGAACGTCAGCCATGTCTTCGTTGTTGATGTTTCTTTTTTTGTGAGCTAGTATGACGTATTTCACATCATAATAGGTTCCGTTATTGCCTCATATCTATGGTTCTCTCTAAAAACATACTGGACACACCAATAGGATACATACACAGAAGAATGCCAATTTTCCAGGACACGTAATACGCTTGATGAGCGCCGTGCTCATATTTGACAGAGTGATGCCAAATAACACAGCTATGTTATTAACCTCAGTCTCTTACATTTTGTTTAGATCATCGCTGGATTCATCGCTATGAGGGTAATGGCAGCACAGCAGATCAAACTGTTCAAGACGATGATTGAAGAAAGCGAAAAATGAAGCATTCAAGAGACTCTTTAAACGTTCTTATGATCACATGTTCTCAATCAAATTAAGTATGATGCATTGACAAGCAGAAGCAAAAAGCACGAAACGACAGCAATATTATTCCAGAAGTAACATAAGGAGGGTATAAAGAACATTATCAGATTCACTGTCAAACCGTGTATGGAATGTGGCAATCCTGAGCGTAACACATATCTACATTTCTGGATAAACATGATCGAATGAATGATAACTCTGGCTGAGATATATTGCCATAAAGCCGTAACTATAATTATGCAACATTATATGAAAATAACTTAAAATAGTAATAGAACCTATAGCTAATAGCTGACAGGACGGAATCGACCAAACACAACCTATTCGAGCAAAAACCGTGTCGTCTACAGTGGAACGTGATTACTGATAGATTTAGTCATCAGCGCAGTCAGCTCAAGGATTCGAGAATTTCCAACCCTCGATTTTTCAATGCAGTTCTCATTATCCCATCATACACTTCTTTTTGAAGAGGATGGAAGCAATGGCGTCAACGGATTTGCGTTTTCGCTGAAAGCAGAGATCATTATGCGTGTAATACAGTTTCTAGGAAAAGAGGTCATCACAAAAGAATGTGAATTCTTGCTGCTAATTAACTAGGAGTCTGCAACGATTGAGCAATGTTACGCAAACTGATTTCGACTAATCTTTGCCGCCAATTCTTTGCCTCCTGCATTCTTCATTAGATAAATGCAAATGAAAGATCACCGTAAATGGTGGAACAGTGTCGTTGGCGATAGGACTGCTTTCTTTTGAACTTGGAGCTGGCGATGAATCAGTTTCGATGACCTGGAGACATGCCCAAATACCTCTTAATGTATGCAAGGAAACTAAAGTGAACCGACTTCTTCACCAGACGCTATACCAGACTCTGGTCCACTCAACATAATGTCGTTCTCTGTTTTGACGTTCAACTGAGAAAACTCGATGTTGTTGTTGTTAAAAATGCTCTTGCTTTGGTTACTCGGATCCTCGTCGATAGAAGTTGATGGTGTCATCTAAATTCCAATAGTTTACACAAGCAGAGAGCAGAGCATTCTTGTTTCTCGTGATTCTCGAGATGGATGAAGAAAAAATGGAAAAAAAAGGATCTCAGCATCGTATCTTAATGGGCACGTGTAATACTCTTTGGATGTAACTCCCTTTTCAGCTCATGTATTTAATGGTTCTTTTTCACTTTCTGAGTGATGGAAAGAACAGATATTCCAGTGTGTGGCCAAGACGTCTTACAACTGAAATTTTAATTCAAAGTCACATCCTCTGTCACCATTCCCCATAACTAATTCTTTCGTGCACCTAGTGTTGCGGTCTTTGCGCGCGCTACGTGACGAACTGAGGTCAGTGGGTTGTCTAATGCATTCTTTCCTCTGTCTGGTTGTGTTTCCATATCATAGAATATAGCTTCATATGAACATAAAAGTGAAAAGAATGAGGATGGAGTGAGCGATTTCAGGAATAATTCCGGAGCAAAAAACTCTCTGACCACGACTTGGACTTTGTGAAAGATCACAGAGGTCCCTCTGTGAAGGAACTGTGCCATCAACAGAAACAAACGGTAGTAAAAGAGCAATGGAGTCCACAGAAACTGAAATGGAGGAACAATTCATTCATCCTGCGTACTCCATTACTCGCAACTTTATCCCGGGTTGGTCATGCACTGTTTTGCTGCAGCAACACCTCTCGTCTGTCGACAAGGAGGGAGCCAGCGGATCAGGGATTGCGGACCTGCGCGCTGGGTGCATCCAATGGAGCTATTCGCACTAGAGCTCAATGGTTACAACGTCCCGTTCAGGGTGCGTGTAAAGAGGGTCCCGGCGGAATTTCCAGCATGCCCCGGCTATGCCTCGTAAGGGCAATTAGCGATGGTGCGTGTCCTAAAGAGATTCACTTTCGTTGGCACCTAAATAACTGACTCTGCTTACCTACCGCTAATCATACGCTGCATCACCGGCTAGGATATAATTCACTATCTGTTGAATTGTTCTGGAGAATCAGACACATTCACTTCACTAACGTGAGGTGATCTCAATTTAGTAACCGTACCAGAAGCAAGAGAAATCCTCACGTGAAGTTTGAGATAAGGATGTATCTAATAGCTTCAAATTACGTGTATAAAAATTTTCGTTAAAACGAAAAATTTCGAAAGAAAGAAAAGAAAAAAACTTTCGAAAGTAACGGTAATGAAAACTATCGTTATCCTGTAACTCGCAAGCTTTTTTGTAGCCTAATTTATTTCTGGGCAAAGGAACCTTCTGTATCTCTGAATTCTTGAAAATTACAGGAAGGAAAAGAGTTCAAATTTAGTAAGATTTCTAGACTTTCTGAAGGCGATATAAAGACAAACTCACTGCCTTTCTTTATTAGAAAACCATACAAAATCCCATGTACTTCTATCTAATGCTATTATTCTTTGACTTATTCGGTAATTTCGACAGCTCACACCACTCTTCTTTACATATTTCCTTGTAACTGCGCAGTTTTCTGCGTCCCTATGGTAGGAAGGACATCTATGGCGGTTGTCTGCGTCTTCATGAACGACTGGAGCGTGACCTCGTCGAGATATGTTCACGTATCCGCCGGCATATCCACTGGGCACGTTATGTCTCGGACGCATCCGCCGGGACCCTCTTTACCGTTCCCCCCCCCCCCGTTCAGAATGAGCGCCAAGCGTATAAGACCTTAAAAGCGGCTAACTACAATCGAATTACTATTTATAGAAGCCTCACAGGGGGGATGAGTATGTAGTGGAGCTGTTTCAGACGTTAAACGAAGTCTGAAGTGTTAAGAAAGTGATTTTCAACTATCGCTGCCATGGCGGAGAGACCCATCCTCAAACAAAGAACAACATCTTATAGCATGCACCGTATACTTATTGAGTTTGGCAATGGTTTTTTTACCCCTTACAGGCAGCATATCACGAAAGTGACGATGTTGGGATCTCTTCATAGGTAGACATAGTTAAGGGTGTAGTTCAAGAGTGAGTGAGATCACGCTTAACTCCCTGTTAATCTGGAAAAAGCGTGTGAAACTGTGATCCTGTCTCGCAAACTGCGCAACTTGTCACGCTTAACGGAACGATGGGATCCGCGACGAGTCTGGGATCGTGCAGGTAGGACAACTTCCGCTGCATATTTAGACTATATCAGTTGCATTGTAGAAGTTCAACGATGACGGAGTTGTCCGCTTTCTACCGCCTAATAAGTTGCATTGGTGAGGAGCTGCAAAGCTACAAAGCTGTTTCAGACGCCTTTTTTTGGATCGTTGGACGGAATAGGGTGCAATCACGCCTTTACATAATACGTGCACTGCATGCTACACCATTTATTCGTTGAGATCGCAACTTTTGCAATACATTGCCTTTGACGGTGAAATGCAGATTCAAAAAAAAATCCTAGCTCATTTTTTTTTGGTCAGGGTGACAAAATAGCTATGAATTGGGGAGAGAGACCGTCATGCATTTCAAGGCTAAGATCAGTAAATTGTTGTAAATTTCGAAAAAGACATATTTAGAGTGTGTGCTGTTCGATGTTGATGTAACAAACACATGTAACTATATCATAGGCAAAGTGTGAGAGAGGAGAAAAACTCATGGCGGACGTGTGCGAAAAAGGTCCTGCACGCTTTCAGAAATTAAGCAAGAAACAGCATATTTCAGTGCTCTTATCCAACCCATTCCGAAAAAAAAAACCAGAAAAGGAATGGGAGGAAGTGGTGTACGTGGGTGGAACAATTGTGATTGAATTTCATCCAAAGCCTTTGGATCCAATCTTAATTCTTTTCGAATAAATGCACTGTGAAGATCTCCTCGGCGTATATAAGAAATCTTCTGTTGCCCTTAGAAGAAGGGAAATAATACAAAGTGGCAGCACCTCTGTGTCTCCACTTCCCACATGAGCGTTGTGTAGCAGAGGAAGAAGTGTAGGGTTGTTAAGTAGAAACGCATTCAGCCAGTCGGCCGACACTGTCACTTGTGAAGGAGACTGCGACTGTGACTGCAAAGAGAAACGTTTCTTAGAAAATAGCATCACTTCTCGGAAAGCACATGCACTGAACATTGTAGACGAAGAAGACTATCAGTGAAGTGCCCTTATGCTAAACAATCCTCCCCAGCGAAATGCTTGGAAGGGAGTAAAAATTTGTTTTTCAAATAATTAAGCCCCTAGCAGAGCAAGTCGAGTTCGACGTGATAATCAAAGCAAAATCAGTGAAACATACTTCATTATCCACCTAACTTCACATGATGTGAAACTTACGTTCATAAGCTGTGAGAACAGCAAATGAGCAGCGGTGCCTTTCTCCTCCTTCTTTCGGGAGACGTTCTTTTGAGATCTCGGTGAAGTGTGCTCCTCACCACGAAGTTCGGCCTGGGAAAGGGAGCCTGAAGGTCAGCAATTTACCAGATACGCTTCCTCTTCAATTAATGTCATACCGGGTGGCCTGCTGCTTATGGCGATCGCCTTGGCGTCTCCAGGGTGTCCACTTCGCATCATGCTGTTATTGTGGGCATGAAGTTCCTAAAATGAAGACGGTTTCACAGCGATATCGTAGGACATAGAATGCTGCTGATACTTGAATGTTCGCAGTGACTTTAACGGCGAATAACGGCATGTGCACAATTGTTACAATGAAGCCCCATCCCGCGGAAAAAAATAATCCAATTGCGAGAAAATCCAAAACTACTTTGTTTCTGTTGTGATTTTTATGCCTACTACTCATTTTCCAGTAATACGCAGCATCTTACTATTCATCCGCTACAACATGTGGATTTTCTCTTAAATTTGAACAGCAGAGTCCCAAGCAGATCAGCGACGAAGAATGGGCGGTACTTGTTCGGTATTTCTATCTCGTCAAAGTCAAATCACAAGAGTAGCGGATCGCTGGTTTGGTCTCTAGCATCTTTAGAACATATGCCTATGCCTTTAGAACAAAAAGCTTCTTCTCCATCAATCGTTATGGAGTGGGGTTCAGCTATTAATCCTACAAATCTATTTTAATGACGTTTATATCATCTGAATAGACTTTTTTATGGGTTGCTGAGAATTCGAAATATTGTCGAATCTAGATCTGATGTTGTAAAGGCAGTGTTGTTTTGCAAAGTACGTTGTAGAAGGTAGCGTTTTTGCTTACAGAACGTATGCTTATAGAACACTCTTTTGCGGGAACTGGGCACAAAGATCACCTTTCTGAAGATCAGTTACGGCTAACAGAGGACTTGGAAAGCTGTCTGCAGAAGAGTCGTAGTACTGCTGCTAGTCAGCGACAGTGATAGATTCAGAGCAAGAAAGGTCAGAGCAGGATTTTGCTGCTAGCTCACAAATGGAACGAAATAGGTTTGATGTTCATCGACACAAACCATGATCAAAGTTTCAAGGTAGAAGAAGCTTCAACAAATCTGGAGCAGCGGATGGTGCCAACTGTTTTAATCTCGTTATGTTCTCTGAACAGCAAAATTATTATTGTAATTCCTTCACAGATATTGCGAAGTACAATTTCACTAGTCAAAACAGTACGAAGTTTTTTTTTTCCGCACAGATCTTTCGTATTTGTTTTCTTGTGCGAAAAAGAACGAAATTGGGAAATTTGTCCTTAACATTAGAAGTGCTAGTCGCTTAATGCTCAATGTTTTCAAGAACGACAAAAATATGTTGCACAAAACAAAGGACATTGAGGACCTATCGGGTGCTTATTCGGACTCTGTATTATATTTATTTATTACTCTGTATTTATTATCTGACCATGCGTAGGAATTATCTGTTGAATTTAGAAGCTTTCACATCCTTTTCTTTTGTAGTGTTGACTAAATTCAAACAAACGAAAACTACTGTTTTCAAGCACAAAAAAGATGTTTTATCTCTGACTGCGATAGAAAGTTTTGTGTTATAAAGGTAGCAAGGGTGTACGATCACTGGCCGATGCCTTTTCTTATGGAAGCCTCGTAACTCTCTCAGCAGTAATTCTTGACCATATGCTTTCTTTCGCTGTCAACTCTGCGGCGCAGAACTAAAGAAGGTCCCTAAATTTTTTGAGGGCGAGTTTTGCTAGGAGTTTTCGCAAATTCACATTTCAATTCATCCCACATTAGCATCGCTTGAAACTCTTAATTCATGACGATATCGGTATTATGCGCCAACGGAGTGTGGAAGTATGAGCGAATGATAGCGCGTAAGGTTTACACAGCAGCGCTCGTTTTCCATTTCACACATATTTTCGCAGTTTGGCAGATCGAAATTTGTATGGAATAATTCGTCTCCAAAATATGCCTACTGAAAAAGACGAGGCAATAGACGTTTCTTTCTTTTTCCTTTTCGGAAGTTTTAACGCATGTGTCTGCAGCTGGTCCATTATTTCTGATGCTGGAACCAGGATTTGGTAAATGAACTAAACGACTAACCTTTTTGTCTGGGAAGGTCCAGTTGCAGCAGCCACAGGTGAACACTCGGTTTATGGCGTGATGGACACCCATGTGACGACGAACTGTCTCGTGCGCTATAACACATCTTTTGAGTCGCGATCGAGGTAATCTCCTGTTAGATCTGAGCAAAAACCTGGGATTTTCGCATCGCAAAGTTGACAATGCTGGTCATCTCCGTGGAAATTCAAGCGATGTCGATTAAGCGAAGCTGCATGACAAAATGTCTTTCCGCAGTGACCACAGAGAAATTCGCCTGTAAAGGATGAACATTGTCTAATCTTTTGAGAGGTATTTATTCATCAAAGTAAAATGGTAATTCTAGAAAAATATTGGAACAAAGAGAATACGAAATAGTTAAGTGGTAGCTCGACGTAAGGAAAAGATCGAGTTCACTATTCTTTCCTGATCAAATAAAAAAAAGTATGAAAGAGTTTTGGAGAAATATGCACCTCCATAAGGATGAAAAGCTTACGAAGAGGATGGCGAGAGATGATCTTTCCACAGTAACAACGCAATGGAAAAATCATAAATTAGTAAAAGAACATTAGTGATCAGTACTGAGCGCTTTTTATGCGCCTTATCTTTTAGATTTCCAGCCACACAACATGCCACGTGATAATTCAGGTTTCTGTTTCCCGCGTGGAATTATCAAGGTAATGAACTACGTATTTGGGATTGTAATGTGAGATCCACTTATAGTGAGAGGGGTCTATGGCTGTGGCGTTTCACTTCTCATAAAAAATGCTGTTGAGTCGAAATATTCCATCACAATCGTTTGATTTGCGTGTGAAACGCGTCAAGAAGGGGAATTTTTGCCTAATATAAAAAAAATGACAGGGTTTTGAGAATGTATGTAGTGGCGAGAAAGAAGAAGTTTACTTAACCACGGTTGAAGTCGCGCACATGCAGTGTCAGTGGTAGTATGTAACTGGAATTAATTCTGAAAGCTGAAAAATGCTTCAAGCGAACCTTTGATTTTAGAAATTAACATTTCACATTCGGCATCTTCGAGGAGCATGTTGACTTCATACGATATATGTGTAGAACGGTCGAAGAAAAAGAAAACCACATTTTGAAAAAGAATATCGAACCCTTATAATAATCACTCGCGTTGATTTCGGACTACTGTGGGCAGTATTTGTTCTTTTTTTAAGTTCAACCAGAAAACAACTACATCAGGTTGCGGGGAAGGACATGAGGTTGAGATATGGAACAAGCCATATATTAACTAACCATAATAACCTGAAACTTGGTGCGGTTGCGCTGGCTGCGCTAGAAGTGACGCAGTCAAACCAGCGATCTTCGCCTGCTGCAATCGGACAGCGGAGATAAGTGAAAGAGCTACTCGCGACTGCTACCTCCATCGCGTCACTCCAAACACGCAATTCACTGGGAACCAGCTGGAGCTCTAACCATCTCGCGAATCATTTTCCATATCTACACAACCACCCGAGTTTGGTTATGTCTGATTTCTTAAAATTTAAATCAGAAGTTTTAAAAAGGTGATGTTGTCCGGCCCACTGCCAAACCCCAACTTGAACGGGTCGAGTACATAGATGGTGCGTGGAATCTTTGGTTAACAACACTCGGCTTCTTGACGCTGAACTGCCGGACATTGCTGACCTGAGGCACTCGGATCACTCACTCGGTGACGATAGGCAGGTACGTGAGACACTAAGCGTAGCAGGATATGGAACTGTGACGAATGCATGTATTCTACGCCAGCTCCTGCTGTAGATCGAGAAGGTTGGACAGAACTGTGTTCAAGGGCGACACGCCACGACTAAGATGAGGGCAATCGTGTCAGGTAATGATACCAGCACGTCGATTAAGACAGGTAAGTCAGCAATTATATTTGCGACTTATCTGAAATATAGGAAGGTAAAACAACCTGAAGTGAGCTCCCAAGAAAGAATCATTCTGAATCATTGCTACAGAACCGTCAGAACTATGTAGCACAAGAACATAAATCGTTTTTTCACGAAACGCAGCCACATAAATGCGAGACTTTATTTACTATCACAACACGCGCATTGACTCATTTATTATCAACTCTCATTGAAAAAAATGTATAGGTAAGCAATACTACAGTAGTTACGTATTTGCCTAGAAGGGAGAGGAAGCAGAAAAGGTGATTTCTTGGCGTCAAAGGGCAGTGGCCCATCGGGACTGTCAGCTGCAACCCACATACTAGTGATCCCGTGCCAGCCAGGAAAAATCTGGTGCATGTTGCAGCATTATGTGAACAGTAACGTGCAGAGCGTAGTGGTTTCGATCCGCTCGCAGATGATCGGAAGCGGGGCCGGGGGTGTTGGATTCGAGCCTAAGGGCGGAGCTGAGCGCTCTGTTGTACAGATTCGTCTTAAGCAAACATTTAACAGTGGGACGCAGCGATGGTGTGCGATCGTGAGTTTCTGATCGGAATAATATGTGCGCTTATGACAAAAAGTGAACGATAATGCTTTAAATTCGTCCAATTAGTTCGGAATTGATATACCCTTGAATTGATATATATATATATATATATATATATAATGTTATGTTGACGGTCATTTTCTGGGCAAAGTATTACTTTTGAGAAAATTGTATTGTGGTGGTATTCAGCTTTTCTCAGTTCGAATTATGATAACCCTCAAAACTCTTAGATGGCGTTATTAACATGAGTTGTGTCCCTAAGAGACCTCAATGGGACATGAAAACAACTTGTTTTGAAAGAAAGAGAGCTAGTAAATCGTTCAATAATGTTCGCTCGCTTCGTTCGCTTTTGCAACTAAGAAGGAACTGCAAAATACTAAGTGAACAAAGGCTTTTATTGCCTTCAACTACAAAACTTTTGCTTTACTTTACTTTTACTTTTGAAGTAGACGAAGAGAAGAACGTTTCGAACTCTTTAAGATGCTAAAAAAATCCCCTTGAAGAAGTGAAAGTTGCCAAGTTGCAAGAAAACTCCGGATGAATCCAAGCAAGAAATCAGTGTTTGTAGCCTCACAGACAATTCTGACAGCAATTTATCGACCCCAGAGGGATTAGAGGGTTCATAGCCTGGAAATGCATCGAACAACCGACTGCGTTGAGATAGTGGTTACCTCTTACCATTGCGCCATGCACACCCTCTCACTGTATCGTATAGTGCATAGATAAAAAGAGGAGGGAGCAAAGAGGGAGGTAAAGATCACAATCTTTATTCGTCTCCAGTTCTTTAGCCTCTTTAAAATTACGGCTTGATTTTTTTTTAGAAAATGCACCTATACTATACCCCCTAATCCTAAGTCTTAAGAAAACTCAGAAACTATCCATGACAAAGTCTTTCAAAAGTTCCAGAATTCTCCTTCTTTTTTCCTTCTTTTGCTCCTGGAGTAAGTATGATTTATTCGATGGGCGTTACATTAGTTCCAGTTCACAATTAATGCCAAATCGGTACTCAAATCATTCAACATTCTCTTGTAGTAAGTTGTTAGTGAGAAGGTGGTTTCAGCCTATGGATAGCCTATGGATATAGCGGTGTGTGAAAGAAGAAGGGAGTGGAAAAGTAAAAAAAAAGGCACGTTTAGGTTAAATTTGTGTGCTTTGCTTCGCGTGTGAATCCACATCCGTTTTCAAGAGTGGAGAGAGACGTGACTTGTTGGGGAGAAACGTGATTAGTGCACCAGACGCTTTCATTTCCATTTTCTTCACATCTTCTTATGACAAGGTCTTACTCTGCTATCAATTTTGCTCATCTAAAGTCACCGTGTTTTGGAGCGTCTACAAGGGAATGTGGGAAGGATCGCAGAGTAACTTCCGTGAACACTTGCAATGCTTTTACAAGCTACTTATCACAACCCGCTCAAGTATAATTTGAAGGCGACCTTTGGGAAAAAGTTTCACCATAAGATAAGCCATATATTATAGTTTCTTGCTCAAAAACTAAACCAAAGATTCAAGACACATCTACTATCTTTCGAACTTTCGAGAAGTTGGGAGTAAGCATGTCGACAAGACAAACAACCATTTAGTTCAGTACTCGTACGCATTCCTTAGTGGCTGTTACACAAAGAATCAATAAAGACTAAAGATATCATCATCGACACACAGCCATCTAGGTAAAACAACTCTGAACGAGTACATTACTCCTCTTTTCAACACAAAAATAAACATTTCCGAGTAGCCAAGCCTCACTACGTCTCCGAAGGACGAAAGTGAGCCCTATGTAGAATTATTGTGATAAGTTTCTTCTGGCAAAGCTGAGGAACAGTTTTTTTTTCTCCGAAAGAAAGCTATCTATCCAGATGTAACTAGCCAGAAAGATAACTTCTCCTGTGAGAATCTCGGAAATGAGCATGAAAATTCCCCGTAGGCATATTTTGGTTCCTTTCATTGAAAAATCTCAGTGGAAACTAAAAAACGCATTAAAAATCACATGGCAGCTTTATGAAAAGGAGAGAGAACCTAAGAGATGGGAATGCAAAAAAGAGCCAACAAAATTCTTCCTACTTCGTACTTTATAGCATGTAGATGTCACTGAATTACATACACATTTAGAAAAAAGCTATAAACTATACAGAAGAGAATTCTTACTCACACTGAGCTGTGACGTACGTCGTGAACAGAGGTGAATTTCGGGCATTCTTACTGGGCTTTTCGCAGAGAATTTTAGAAAGTCGTTGGGATTATCTGCGATGGGAGGTAGAAAAAGTGCATCCCCGTTGTGCGGTCATACCAAAGAGAGAACACCACAAGAATCGAGTAGAATTGCAAAGAGTCGGAGGATAAACAAACGAAGAGAAGAATACCGCCTTTAGTTCTTTCCCGTGACCTGTTTGACGTATCCAAAAACAAGAGAAGCTAGAACTAAGCTCTGCAAAGGTTAAGATAACCCTACCTTTTAAGTCTGGTCTCTTGAGGTCTGCTTCCGGTCGATACGGCATTGGGCTCCTGAAACATATGTATGTATGCAAAAACCTCGTACAACACATTTCTATCGAAATCACGAACGCACCGCTTGCGATGTCGGAGTTAAGAGCTGAAGAGAGTGTGTGGGTGGAAAAGGGTCAAACTAGCAGCGAGCGCGCTTGGTAATTCGCCCCCACCCAACCCGCAACCGATTTACAGTGTAAGCTCGATCAATGCCCATAATGGGTTGCCCACTTATAGTGACAGCCTGCACAAAGAAAACTCGAAAGAATGCTCGTCGTTAGCAGTGGCGACGTTTGCTCTGCGAGTCTACCAGAACTGAGTCTAAGTGTAAGCATAATAACCATACGTTGAATTTTGCTGGAAAAAAATCCCACTTGAAGAATTTGATTGTGTATCTGAACTTATGTTAGGTAAATCTACAAAATATCAGCTCAGTCTTTAAACAGTTATGGGGCTGTTAAGGAATTTGTATTCCAAGTGCCAATCCCTTCCTCTGCGAACACACTTTCAACAGACTGGAGATATTCCTTCCTGATCTTTTTCAGTGCCCATCTTGAGCACTTTTTCCGTGCCAACTTCCATGTGGAAGTGTCTCGACCGATTGCAACTATCGTGACAGGATATCTACACCTTACCTTTCATTGCCAGACGTCTAGCACCGCCACTGCCTTAGCGCCATGCACCACATTTTAGTCACAATTGCAAACATTTTCCTCCCGTTGGGATAGATTTCAGCCCATGGTAGCCCTTGCTTATTTGTTCTACGGAAGAATGTGAAACTGTAGACGGTCTTAGATTCCCTTTTCTATGCGCGCATTTAGAGATTTTAGTAACTCAACAGCTCCATTTTTACAGTTTTACAGGTGGTCCTTAAAAAGTAAAAGTCGAGCGGAAAACTCAGGTAGCCGAGCCATATCTGCACGCAAAAAAAACTGATCTCAGTTGAGTGTCACAACACCGAACTTAGCTACTCGATAAATGGAGAGTAATAAATTTGTGTGAGGAGACGACGGACGATAGCAATGTGATCGAATCGATGACTGGTTACATTTGGCAGGTCGAGCTTTTACCTATGACTCGCAGGTATCGACCGCCACACCTGTGCCTGACCTTGATGAAACGAGAGAGAGTACGAGACGTGAGACGTCTAGAGTTACAGATACCAACAGCAAAGATTTCAACTGCACCTTGCTGAGTTCGGAGTGCATTTTGAGCGAACTCTCCGCTCCCCACGAACACACTGCATCCCCGCAGCTCACATTTCATTAGAGTGGAATTGCCAGAGCAGAAACTTTCGGCGAAGGGTGACAAAGCTCTTCACGGAGGCTCTACAGTTAATAATAGCTTAGTTCTGAGAATTTTCATGAGATGGAAAGAGGAAGAATAAGATTCAAAATCCCCCTGTCGTATTCTACAAACAGGCAGCAGCCTTTTTCATATTGAACTTGAGTAAAAGAGGTAATAAAACAGTAAGGTAAACTATAAACTTTCTTACCAAATATAGTTACAAGAAAAACAACTGGACTACCAAGAGATGTGAGATAAGGGATAACGTCTGTTTGAAAAGTTCATGGTATCAGGAACGACTGTGGTTTTTCAGCCTTCTCTTCAGAAAGCTCATAGAAATCCATTATAAAACACCAGACTAAGATCTGATTGTTGATTTTAGCAAAGTTTAACTAGCAATATCATACTATCAACATTTTTGCCTCAGAAAAATCTCCAGCATGTGTTAGTGAGGAATCTTTTATTCACTATGGAATCAATCGCTTAGAACTAGTCACAACTAGATATAAAAATTCGTTGTTATCGTATCGAAAGCGCCGAAATTCCCGTAGTGCACATAAGCTTGGGATCAACCGATAATACGGTTCAGGACGCCTTAGAACCACCTCAAACGGACACTGTGCCCTCTCTCCGCTGTCCTGCAGGCTGAAAGAAGCGTCGCAGTAGGCGGGGTACAACAGTTGATAAGTGAGGCATTGATCGTGGAGCGCCCTTTCCCTTGTTCGTGATAATTGGTCTCCTCACCAATCCATAACACATCGTCGGCACTTCCTACTACTACAAAAAACGAGTACGATTTGAGAGGGTTTCGTTTCAGCTAAAGACCTAAACATGTTACGTACTGGGAGGGCAGGCCCCACCAAGCTTATTTAGTGAACAATGCATGAGGGCTTTTCGTAGCACAGAATAGCTGAAGTCGGACATAGGCATGAGGATAATTGGATCTATTTTCTGAACTGACATTCACATTGATGAGCACAAGCATTGAAGAGCATAGTGAAGTGCTTGAAAGAAAAGATCAAGGAGTAGAGGAAGCAGTACGTGTAAATTGTGCGAGAAGTTGGTAGCAACAGAGAGTGGCGATGCGCAGGCGCGGGCAGGCCATTCCGTAATTGGGTGGGGGTCGGCGACAAAAGCTGCTGCGCGCTCCCTTCTCTCGAGGTCAAAGCTGTATTGTACTATCTACGATCGATCTACGAGGCTCTACCCATGCCGATGATACCCGAGTGCCGCACATGCCGGAATCGGCACATTCCCATGCATGATTTCTAGTCGTTTTTATTCTTGAGAACTACCACTAATCTCGTCAGTTCCAAGACGGGGAACCTAAATCCACTGCTATTGAGAATGCAGGAAAGACAATGTTGTGGACATGCGCCAACAGCAACGCCACTGGTAAGAACGCACGAAATCAAATATATAAAGCAGATACACAAACTAGTCTCGCTCTCAGCAAAAAAGAGGACCTTTCGATGGCTTACTATCACGAATGCCATCCGACCTTACTATGAAATTGCAATAAGAGTGAGATCGCAAATATGAGGATTTTTCCAGAGAGAAATGTATAGAGATGTAGAGGGGAAGCACCGCCTCAAGTTACTGTCTAGAAACATCTACGAAAAATGCCTAAACTGTTCTTCTGTATGTCCTGTGTGTTATCTATCTCCAGCTAGACTTGATACACGTCTGATCTACAGGTGTATTGTTCGGAATACTACAAAAAAGTACTGCTATTACAAAATCTACTGCTGGAAATATGCATAGAAGTAGCGGAACAGAGACGAATTTTACAGCGAATTTCAATTTTAAGAGGAGGGAGAGTTGAGTCGATAATTTCTGGGCAGACTTCAGAACAGTACACTTTAAGGATGGAAAACATTTGTACTCATTTGTACAGCAGATAAAGGAATACAGTGCTAGATCAGTGGTTCGTCCATGATCAGCAATACTGAGATGGAAGTGGCTGAATGTAGAGCACTTGACCTTCTGTGATTAGGCTTCGTTTTCAGTACTACACATGCTTCATACTTCTGAAGCAACTTAACAAACATGCGACCGGCTCACACTTGTAACGGTGGAAAGCCGATTATAAGGCTTAATCTACACGACCACCTGTCATTTATTTATTTTTCACGTTCTCTGAAAGCCTAAAAATACAACTGTATGACGAAGCAACAATGACGTCGCCTAAGTGATTTAAGCACAACAAGAACTTAGCTGCAAAGCATACCTTATAACGTGGCAAATGCAATGCTAGTAGCTTCTTCTTTCTGAAAGAATGAGTGTTGTTCACAAATAATTTCACGAGTGGTCGAAACAAGAAGAAAAAGCGAATTGGATCACCGACTGGCGTCAGACTATTTAAAAGAGGAAGAGTGCTGAGTAATCGGCTGCTTGGCGATGAGAATGTCGAAAGCATGGAAGGTCGCGAGTTGAAAGCCCCTCGATGAGGGTTTGCGGTCAAGGACACATGCAGAAAGGAACTGTGCTGCGCTACCATGCACACACAGGCAACGCAGAAATACATCAACATAACTACCTATACGTAAGCTAGCGCAGGTAAAATGGGTGAAGAGAAATGGTGGTGAAGTTCTTGGCTACGCAAAGAAGGACATGTCAAAATGTGCACCAGCCTTCGTCAGGGGAATCGCAAAGCGTTCTGTTATTTAATCTTCTAAGAACACATTCTTCTACCTCCATGGAAAAAGTGGAACACCTGTTCAAGTAAATCCTCTTCTTCCAACAAAACTGGGCCTAGAAAAAAGACAAAAAAGAGAAGGAGGGTGAACATAGAAGGACTTACCAGTTAAAGTTTTGTCGGATTCAGGGGAATCGCAAAGCGTTCTGTTAAGATATAAAAATGAGAAAAGAAATCCACCAAATAATAAAAGTGAGCATTCAACAACATGAAGCTCAGACAATTCACACTTTCGAAGTCCATTAGAGCACTCATACAACATTATGAACGTCAGATGTACTACATATGGGGTTGTCTACGAATAAAAGTCTTATAGGGCACAGAAATGATGAAGTGATTGAGATAATAAACTCCAACTCGAAAGAATCTTAAAAGAGTATGCTAAAACACCATCGCGGACATGTCACAACACTCGGCAGCAATGAATTCAAATTAAAATAACATTAAAACAGATGAAAAAGCGATTCGGAGTGACTGCGCAACCGAACGCTTCACTTACGCACCATTCACTAGGAACATTAGAGAGGAATATCAAATTCTGATAAAGTTGAAGTGCTTCCGTGGCGCAATAGGCAGCGCGTTCGGCTGTTAACCGAAAGGTTGGTGGTTCGAGCCCACCCGGGAGCGGAATGTTTTGAGAGGCCTCGGAATGACTGCACAACCGAATGTTCCACTTATGCCGCATTCACTGGGAATATTAGAGAGGAATAACAAATTCTGCCAAATTTGAACTGCTTCCGTGGCGCAATAGGCAGCGCGTTCGGCTGTTAACCGAAAGGTTGGTGGTTCGAGCCCACCCGGGAGCGGAATGTTTTGAGAGGCCTCGGAATGACTGCACAACCGAATGTTTCACTTATGCAGCATTCACTGGGAATATTAGAAAGGAATAACAAATTCTACCGGGCTGAACAGTGCAAGGCTTCCGTGGCGCAATAGGAAGCGCGTTCGGCTGTTAACCGAAAGGTTAGTGGTTCGAGCCCACCCGGGAGCGGAATGTTTTGAGAGGCCTCGGAATGACTGCACAACCGAATGTTCCACTTATGCCGCATTCACTGGGAATATTAGAGAGGAATAACAAATTCTGCCAAATTTGAACTGCAAGGTTCCGTGGCGCAATAGGCAGCGCGTTCGGCTGTTAACCGAAAGGTTGGTGGTTCGAGCCCACCCGGGAGCGGAATGTTTTGAGAGGCCTCGGAATGACTGCACAACCGAATGTTCCACTTATGCCGCATTCACTGGGAATATTAGAGAGGAATAACAAATTCTGCCAAATTTGAACTGCTTCCGTGGCGCAATAGGCAGCGCGTTCGGCTGTTAACCGAAAGGTTGGTGGTTCGAGCCCACCCGGGAGCGGAATGTTTTGAGAGGCCTCGGAATGACTGCACAACCGAATGTTCCACTTATGCCGCATTCACTGGGAATATTAGAAAGGAATAACAAATTCTACCGGGTTGAACAGTGCAAGGCTTCCGTGGCGCAATAGGCAGCGCGTTCGGCTGTTAACCGAAAGGTTGGTGGTTCGAGCCCACCCGGGAGCGGAATGTTTTGAGAGGCCTCGGAATGACTGCACAACCGAATGTTCCACTTATGCAGCATTCACTGGGAATATTAGAAAGGAATAACAAATTCTACCAAATTTGAACAGTGCTTCCGTGGCGCAATAGGCAGCGCGTTCGGCTGTTAACCGAAAGGTTGGTGGTTCGAGCCCACCCGGGAGCGGAATGTTTTGAGAGGCCTCGGAATGACTGCACAACCGAATGTTCCACTTATGCAGCATTCACTGGGAATATTAGAAAGGAATAACAAATTCTGCTGAACAGTGCAAGGCTTCCGTGGCGCAATAGGCAGCGCGTTCGGCTGTTAACCGAAAGGCTGGTGGTTCGAGCCCAACCGGGAGCGGAATGTTTTGAGAGGCTTCGGAATGACTGCACAACCGAATGTTCCACTTACGCACCATTCACTGGGAATATTAGAGAGGAATAACAAATTCTGCCAAATTTGAACTGCTTCCGTGGCGCAATAGGCAGCGCGTTCGGCTGTTAACCGAAAGGTTGGTGGTTCGAGCCCACCCGGGAGCGGAATGTTTTGAGAGGCCTCGGAATGACTGCACAACCGAATGTTCCACTTATGCCGCATTCACTGGGAATATTAGAAAGGAATAACAAATTCTACCGGGTTGAAAAGTGAAAGGCTTCCGTGGCGCAATAGGCAGCGCGTTCGGCTGTTAACCGAAAGGTTGGTGGTTCGAGCCCACCCGGGAGCGGAATGTTTTGAGAGGCCTCGGAATGACTGCACAACCGAATGTTCCACTTATGCACGCATTCACTGGGAATATTAGAAAGGAATAACAAATTCTGCCAAATTTGAACTGCTTCCGTGGCGCAATAGGCAGCGCGTTCGGCTGTTAACCGAAAGGTTGGTGGTTCGAGCCCACCCGGGAGCGGAATGTTTTGAGAGGCCTCGGAATGACTGCACAACCGAATGTTCCACTTATGCCGCATTCACTGGGAATATTAGAAAGGAATAACAAATTCTACCGGGTTGAACAGTGCAAGGCTTCCGTGGCGCAATAGGCAGCGCGTTCGGCTGTTAACCGAAAGGTTGGTGGTTCGAGCCCACCCGGGAGCGGAATGTTTTGAGAGGCCTCGGAATGACTGCACAACCGAATGTTCCACTTATGCCGCATTCACTGGGAATATTAGAAAGGAATAACAAATTCTGCCAAATTTGAACTGCTTCCGTGGCGCAATAGGCAGCGCGTTCGGCTGTTAACCGAAAGGTTGGTGGTTCGAGCCCACCCGGGAGCGGAATGTTTTGAGAGGCCTCGGAATGACTGCACAACCGAATGTTCCACTTATGCCGCATTCACTGGGAATATTAGAAAGGAATAACAAATTCTGCCAAATTTGAACTGCTTCCGTGGCGCAATAGGCAGCGCGTTCGGCTGTTAACCGAAAGGTTGGTGGTTCGAGCCCACCCGGGAGCGGAATGTTTTGAGAGGCTTCGGAATGACTGCACAACCGAATGTTCCACTTATGCAGCATTCACTGGGAATATTAGAAAGGAATAACAAATTCTGCCAAATTTGAACTGCTTCCGTGGCGCAATAGGCAGCGCGTTCGGCTGTTAACCGAAAGGTTGGTGGTTCGAGCCCACCCGGGAGCGGAATGTTTTGAGAGGCCTCGGAATGACTGCACAACCGAATGTTCCACTTATGCCGCATTCACTGGGAATATTAGAAAGGAATAACAAATTCTGCCAAATTTGAACTGCTTCCGTGGCGCAATAGGCAGCGCGTTCGGCTGTTAACCGAAAGGTTGGTGGTTCGAGCCCACCCGGGAGCGGAATGTTTTGAGAGGCCTCGGAATGACTGCACAACCGAATGTTCCACTTATGCAGCATTCACTGGGAATATTAGAAAGGAATAACAAATTCTGCCAAATTTGAACTGCTTCCGTGGCGCAATAGGCAGCGCGTTCGGCTGTTAACCGAAAGGTTGGTGGTTCGAGCCCACCCGGGAGCGGAATGTTTTGAGAGGCTTCGGAATGACTGCACAACCGAATGTTCCACTTATGCAGCATTCACTGGGAATATTAGAAAGGAATAACAAATTCTACCGGGCTGAACAGTGCAAGGCTTCCGTGGCGCAATAGGCAGCGCGTTCGGCTGTTAACCGAAAGGTTGGTGGTTCGAGCCCACCCGGGAGCGGAATGTTTTGAGAGGCTTCGGAATGACTGCACAACCGAATGTTCCACTTATGCCGCATTCACTGGGAATATTAGAAAGGAATAACAAATTCTGCCAAATTTGAACTGCTTCCGTGGCGCAATAGGCAGCGCGTTCGGCTGTTAACCGAAAGGTTGGTGGTTCGAGCCCACCCGGGAGCGGAATGTTTTGAGAGGCCTCGGAATGACTGCACAACCGAATGTTCCACTTATGCCGCATTCACTGGGAATATTAGAAAGGAATAACAAATTCTGCCCAGTTTGAACAGTGCAAGTTCCGTGGCGCAATAGGCAGCGCGTTCGGCTGTTAACCGAAAGGTTGGTGGTTCGAGCCCACCCGGGAGCGGAATGTTTTGAGAGGCCTCGGAATGACTGCACAACCGAATGTTCCACTTATGCCGCATTCACTGGGAATATTAGAAAGGAATAACAAATTCTGCCAAATTTGAACTGCTTCCGTGGCGCAATAGGCAGCGCGTTCGGCTGTTAACCGAAAGGTTGGTGGTTCGAGCCCACCCGGGAGCGGAATGTTTTGAGAGGCCTCGGAATGACTGCACAACCGAATGTTCCACTTATGCCGCATTCACTGGGAATATTAGAGAGGAATAACAAATTCTGCCAAATTTGAACTGCTTCCGTGGCGCAATAGGCAGCGCGTTCGGCTGTTAACCGAAAGGTTGGTGGTTCGAGCCCACCCGGGAGCGGAATGTTTTGAGAGGCCTCGGAATGACTGCACAACCGAATGTTCCACTTATGCAGCATTCACTGGGAATATTAGAAAGGAATAACAAATTCTACCGGGCTTGAACAGTGCAAGGCTTCCGTGGCGCAATAGGCAGCGCGTTCGGCTGTTAACCGAAAGGTTGGTGGTTCGAGCCCACCCGGGAGCGGAATGTTTTGAGAGGCTTCGGAATGACTGCACAACCGAATGTTCCACTTATGCCGCATTCACTGGGAATATTAGAAAGGAATAACAAATTCTGCCAAATTTGAACTGCTTCCGTGGCGCAATAGGCAGCGCGTTCGGCTGTTAACCGAAAGGTTGGTGGTTCGAGCCCACCCGGGAGCGGAATGTTTTGAGAGGCCTCGGAATGACTGCACAACCGAATGTTCCACTTATGCCGCATTCACTGGGAATATTAGAAAGGAATAACAAATTCTGCCAAATTTGAACTGCTTCCGTGGCGCAATAGGCAGCGCGTTCGGCTGTTAACCGAAAGGTTGGTGGTTCGAGCCCACCCGGGAGCGGAATGTTTTGAGAGGCTTCGGAATGACTGCACAACCGAATGTTCCACTTATGCAGCATTCACTGGGAATATTAGAAAGGAATAACAAATTCTGCCAAATTTGAACTGCTTCCGTGGCGCAATAGGCAGCGCGTTCGGCTGTTAACCGAAAGGTTGGTGGTTCGAGCCCACCCGGGAGCGGAATGTTTTGAGAGGCCTCGGAATGACTGCACAACCGAATGTTCCACTTATGCAGCATTCACTGGGAATATTAGAAAGGAATAACAAATTCTACCGGGTTGAACAGTCAAGGCTTCCGTGGCGCAATAGGCAGCGCGTTCGGCTGTTAACCGAAAGGTTGGTGGTTCGAGCCCACCCGGGAGCGGAATGTTTTGAGAGGCCTCGGAATGACTGCACAACCGAATGTTCCACTTATGCAGCATTCACTGGGAATATTAGAAAGGAATAACAAATTCTACCGGGTTGAACAGTTGCAAGGCTTCCGTGGCGCAATAGGCAGCGCGTTCGGCTGTTAACCGAAAGGTTGGTGGTTCGAGCCCACCCGGGAGCGGAATGTTTTGAGAGGCCTCGGAATGACTGCACAACCGAATGTTCCACTTATGCCGCATTCACTGGGAATATTAGAAAGGAATAACAAATTCTACCAAATTTGAACAGTGCTTCCGTGGCGCAATAGGCAGCGCGTTCGGCTGTTAACCGAAAGGTTGGTGGTTCGAGCCCACCCGGGAGCGGAATGTTTTGAGAGGCCTCGGAATGACTGCACAACCGAATGTTCCACTTATGCCGCATTCACTGGGAATATTAGAAAGGAATAACAAATTCTACCGGGTTGAACAGTGCAAGGCTTCCGTGGCGCAATAGGCAGCGCGTTCGGCTGTTAACCGAAAGGTTGGTGGTTCGAGCCCACCCGGGAGCGGAATGTTTTGAGAGGCCTCGGAATGACTGCACAACCGAATGTTCCACTTATGCCGCATTCACTGGGAATATTAGAAAGGAATAACAAATTCTGCCAAATTTGAACTGCTTCCGTGGCGCAATAGGCAGCGCGTTCGGCTGTTAACCGAAAGGTTGGTGGTTCGAGCCCACCCGGGAGCGGAATGTTTTGAGAGGCCTCGGAATGACTGCACAACCGAATGTTCCACTTATGCCGCATTCACTGGGAATATTAGAAAGGAATAACAAATTCTGCCAAATTTGAACTGCTTCCGTGGCGCAATAGGCAGCGCGTTCGGCTGTTAACCGAAAGGTTGGTGGTTCGAGCCCACCCGGGAGCGGAATGTTTTGAGAGGCCTCGGAATGACTGCACAACCGAATGTTCCACTTATGCCGCATTCACTGGGAATATTAGAAAGGAATAACAAATTCTGCCAAATTTGAAATGCTTCCGTGGCGCAATAGGCAGCGCGTTCGGCTGTTAACCGAAAGGTTGGTGGTTCGAGCCCACCCGGGAGCGGAATGTTTTGAGAGGCCTCGGAATGACTGCACAACCGAATGTTCCACTTATGCAGCATTCACTGGGAATATTAGAAAGGAATAACAAATTCTGCCAAATTTGAACTGCTTCCGTGGCGCAATAGGCAGCGCGTTCGGCTGTTAACCGAAAGGTTGGTGGTTCGAGCCCACCCGGGAGCGGAATGTTTTGAGAGGCCTCGGAATGACTGCACAACCGAATGTTCCACTTATGCCGCATTCACTGGGAATATTAGAAAGGAATAACAAATTCTGCCAAATTTGAACTGCTTCCGTGGCGCAATAGGCAGCGCGTTCGGCTGTTAACCGAAAGGTTGGTGGTTCGAGCCCACCCGGGAGCGGAATGTTTTGAGAGGCCTCGGAATGACTGCACAACCGAATGTTCCACTTATGCAGCATTCACTGGGAATATTAGAAAGGAATAACAAATTCTGCCAAATTTGAACTGCTTCCGTGGCGCAATAGGCAGCGCGTTCGGCTGTTAACCGAAAGGTTGGTGGTTCGAGCCCACCCGGGAGCGGAATGTTTTGAGAGGCTTCGGAATGACTGCACAACCGAATGTTCCACTTATGCAGCATTCACTGGGAATATTAGAAAGGAATAACAAATTCTGCCAAATTTGAATGCTTCCGTGGCGCAATAGGCAGCGCGTTCGGCTGTTAACCGAAAGGTTGGTGGTTCGAGCCCACCCGGGAGCGGAATGTTTTGAGAGGCCTCGGAATGACTGCACAACCGAATGTTCCACTTATGCCGCATTCACTGGGAATATTAGAAAGGAATAACAAATTCTACCGGGTTGAACAGTGCAAGGCTTCCGTGGCGCAATAGGCAGCGCGTTCGGCTGTTAACCGAAAGGTTGGTGGTTCGAGCCCACCCGGGAGCGGAATGTTTTGAGAGGCCTCGGAATGACTGCACAACCGAATGTTCCACTTATGCCGCATTCACTGGGAATATTAGAAAGGAATAACAAATTCTGCCAAATTTGAACTGCTTCCGTGGCGCAATAGGCAGCGCGTTCGGCTGTTAACCGAAAGGTTGGTGGTTCGAGCCCACCCGGGAGCGGAATGTTTTGAGAGGCCTCGGAATGACTGCACAACCGAATGTTCCACTTATGCAGCATTCACTGGGAATATTAGAAAGGAATAACAAATTCTACCGGGCTGAACAGTGCAAGGCTTCCGTGGCGCAATAGGCAGCGCGTTCGGCTGTTAACCGAAAGGTTGGTGGTTCGAGCCCACCCGGGAGCGGAATGTTTTGAGAGGCCTCGGAATGACTGCACAACCGAATGTTCCACTTATGCCGCATTCACTGGGAATATTAGAAAGGAATAACAAATTCTGCCAAATTTGAACTGCTTCCGTGGCGCAATAGGCAGCGCGTTCGGCTGTTAACCGAAAGGTTGGTGGTTCGAGCCCACCCGGGAGCGGAATGTTTTGAGAGGCCTCGGAATGACTGCACAACCGAATGTTCCACTTATGCAGCATTCACTGGGAATATTAGAAAGGAATAACAAATTCTGCCAAATTTGAACTGCTTCCGTGGCGCAATAGGCAGCGCGTTCGGCTGTTAACCGAAAGGTTGGTGGTTCGAGCCCACCCGGGAGCGGAATGTTTTGAGAGGCCTCGGAATGACTGCACAACCGAATGTTCCACTTATGCAGCATTCACTGGGAATATTAGAAAGGAATAACAAATTCTGCCAAATTTGAACTGCTTCCGTGGCGCAATAGGCAGCGCGTTCGGCTGTTAACCGAAAGGTTGGTGGTTCGAGCCCACCCGGGAGCGGAATGTTTTGAGAGGCCTCGGAATGACTGCACAACCGAATGTTCCACTTATGCCGCATTCACTGGGAATATTAGAAAGGAATAACACATTCACCGGGTTGAACAGTGCAAGGCTTCCGTGGCGCAATAGGCAGCGCGTTCGGCTGTTAACCGAAAGGTTGGTGGTTCGAGCCCACCCGGGAGCGGAATGTTTTGAGAGGCCTCGGAATGACTGCACAACCGAATGTTCCACTTATGCCGCATTCACTGGGAATATTAGAAAGGAATAACAAATTCTACCGGGCTGAACAGTGCAAGGCTTCCGTGGCGCAATAGGCAGCGCGTTCGGCTGTTAACCGAAAGGTTGGTGGTTCGAGCCCACCCGGGAGCGGAATGTTTTGAGAGGCCTCGGAATGACTGCACAACCGAATGTTCCACTTATGCCGCATTCACTGGGAATATTAGAAAGGAATAACAAATTCTGCCAAATTTGAACTGCTTCCGTGGCGCAATAGGCAGCGCGTTCGGCTGTTAACCGAAAGGTTGGTGGTTCGAGCCCACCCGGGAGCGGAATGTTTTGAGAGGCCTCGGAATGACTGCACAACCGAATGTTCCACTTATGCCGCATTCACTGGGAATATTAGAAAGGAATAACAAATTCTACCGGGTTGAACAGTGCAAGGCTTCCGTGGCGCAATAGGCAGCGCGTTCGGCTGTTAACCGAAAGGTTGGTGGTTCGAGCCCACCCGGGAGCGGAATGTTTTGAGAGGCCTCGGAATGACTGCACAACCGAATGTTCCACTTATGCCGCATTCACTGGGAATATTAGAAAGGAATAACAAATTCTGCCAAATTTGAACTGCTTCCGTGGCGCAATAGGCAGCGCGTTCGGCTGTTAACCGAAAGGTTGGTGGTTCGAGCCCACCCGGGAGCGGAATGTTTTGAGAGGCCTCGGAATGACTGCACAACCGAATGTTCCACTTATGCAGCATTCACTGGGAATATTAGAAAGGAATAACAAATTCTACCGGGCTGAAATTTGAACTGCTTCCGTGGCGCAATAGGCAGCGCGTTCGGCTGTTAACCGAAAGGTTGGTGGTTCGAGCCCACCCGGGAGCGGAATGTTTTGAGAGGCCTCGGAATGACTGCACAACCGAATGTTCCACTTATGCAGCATTCACTGGGAATATTAGAAAGGAATAACAAATTCTGCCAAATTTGAACTGCTTCCGTGGCGCAATAGGCAGCGCGTTCGGCTGTTAACCGAAAGGTTGGTGGTTCGAGCCCACCCGGGAGCGGAATGTTTTGAGAGGCTTCGGAATGACTGCACAACCGAATGTTCCACTTATGCCGCATTCACTGGGAATATTAGAAAGGAATAACAAATTCTGCCAAATTTGAACTGCTTCCGTGGCGCAATAGGCAGCGCGTTCGGCTGTTAACCGAAAGGTTGGTGGTTCGAGCCCACCCGGGAGCGGAATGTTTTGAGAGGCCTCGGAATGACTGCACAACCGAATGTTCCACTTATGCCGCATTCACTGGGAATATTAGAAAGGAATAACAAATTCTGCCAAATTTGAACTGCTTCCGTGGCGCAATAGGCAGCGCGTTCGGCTGTTAACCGAAAGGTTGGTGGTTCGAGCCCACCCGGGAGCGGAATGTTTTGAGAGGCCTCGGAATGACTGCACAACCGAATGTTCCACTTATGCAGCATTCACTGGGAATATTAGAAAGGAATAACAAATTCTACCGGGTTGAACATGCAGGCTTCCGTGGCGCAATAGGCAGCGCGTTCGGCTGTTAACCGAAAGGTTGGTGGTTCGAGCCCACCCGGGAGCGGAATGTTTTGAGAGGCCTCGGAATGACTGCACAACCGAATGTTCCACTTATGCCGCATTCACTGGGAATATTAGAAAGGAATAACAAATTCTGCCAAATTTGAACTGCTTCCGTGGCGCAATAGGCAGCGCGTTCGGCTGTTAACCGAAAGGTTGGTGGTTCGAGCCCACCCGGGAGCGGAATGTTTTGAGAGGCCTCGGAATGACTGCACAACCGAATGTTCCACTTATGCCGCATTCACTGGGAATATTAGAAAGGAATAACAAATTCTGCCAAATTTGAACAGTGCTTCCGTGGCGCAATAGGCAGCGCGTTCGGCTGTTAACCGAAAGGTTGGTGGTTCGAGCCCACCCGGGAGCGGAATGTTTTGAGAGGCCTCGGAATGACTGCACAACCGAATGTTCCACTTATGCAGCATTCACTGGGAATATTAGAAAGGAATAACAAATTCTACCGGGTTGAACAGTCAAGGCTTCCGTGGCGCAATAGGCAGCGCGTTCGGCTGTTAACCGAAAGGTTGGTGGTTCGAGCCCACCCGGGAGCGGAATGTTTTGAGAGGCCTCGGAATGACTGCACAACCGAATGTTCCACTTATGCCGCATTCACTGGGAATATTAGAAAGGAATAACAAATTCTACCGGGCTGAACAGTGCAAGGCTTCCGTGGCGCAATAGGCAGCGCGTTCGGCTGTTAACCGAAAGGTTGGTGGTTCGAGCCCACCCGGGAGCGGAATGTTTTGAGAGGCCTCGGAATGACTGCACAACCGAATGTTCCACTTATGCCGCATTCACTGGGAATATTAGAAAGGAATAACAAATTCTGCCAAATTTGAAATGCTTCCGTGGCGCAATAGGCAGCGCGTTCGGCTGTTAACCGAAAGGTTGGTGGTTCGAGCCCACCCGGGAGCGGAATGTTTTGAGAGGCCTCGGAATGACTGCACAACCGAATGTTCCACTTATGCAGCATTCACTGGGAATATTAGAAAGGAATAACAAATTCTGCCAAATTTGAACAGTGCTTCCGTGGCGCAATAGGCAGCGCGTTCGGCTGTTAACCGAAAGGTTGGTGGTTCGAGCCCACCCGGGAGCGGAATGTTTTGAGAGGCCTCGGAATGACTGCACAACCGAATGTTCCACTTATGCCGCATTCACTGGGAATATTAGAAAGGAATAACAAATTCTGCCAAATTTGAACAGTGCAAGTTCCGTGGCGCAATAGGCAGCGCGTTCGGCTGTTAACCGAAAGGTTGGTGGTTCGAGCCCACCCGGGAGCGGAATGTTTTGAGAGGCCTCGGAATGACTGCACAACCGAATGTTCCACTTATGCCGCATTCACTGGGAATATTAGAAAGGAATAACAAATTCTGCCAAATTTGAAATGCTTCCGTGGCGCAATAGGCAGCGCGTTCGGCTGTTAACCGAAAGGTTGGTGGTTCGAGCCCACCCGGGAGCGGAATGTTTTGAGAGGCCTCGGAATGACTGCACAACCGAATGTTCCACTTATGCAGCATTCACTGGGAATATTAGAAAGGAATAACAAATTCTGCCAAATTTGAACTGCTTCCGTGGCGCAATAGGCAGCGCGTTCGGCTGTTAACCGAAAGGTTGGTGGTTCGAGCCCACCCGGGAGCGGAATGTTTTGAGAGGCCTCGGAATGACTGCACAACCAAGTTCCACTTACATAACCTCGGAATGACTGCACAACCGAATGTTCCACTTATGCAGCATTCACTGGGAATATTAGAAAGGAATAACAAATTCTACCAAGTTTGAACAGTGCTTCCGTGGCGCAATAGGCAGCGCGTTCGGCTGTTAACCGAAAGGTTGGTGGTTCGAGCCCACCCGGGAGCGGAATGTTTTGAGAGGCTTCGGAATGACTGCACAACCGAATGTTCCACTTATGCAGCATTCACTGGGAATATTAGAAAGGAATAACAAATTCTGCCAAATTTGAACTGCTTCCGTGGCGCAATAGGCAGCGCGTTCGGCTGTTAACCGAAAGGTTGGTGGTTCGAGCCCACCCGGGAGCGGAATGTTTTGAGAGGCTTCGGAATGACTGCACAACCGAATGTTCCACTTATGCCGCATTCACTGGGAATATTAGAAAGGAATAACAAATTCTGCCAAATTTGAACTGCTTCCGTGGCGCAATAGGCAGCGCGTTCGGCTGTTAACCGAAAGGTTGGTGGTTCGAGCCCACCCGGGAGCGGAATGTTTTGAGAGGCCTCGGAATGACTGCACAACCGAATGTTCCACTTATGCAGCATTCACTGGGAATATTAGAAAGGAATAACAAATTCTACCGGGCTGAACAGTGCAAGGCTTCCGTGGCGCAATAGGCAGCGCGTTCGGCTGTTAACCGAAAGGTTGGTGGTTCGAGCCCACCCGGGAGCGGAATGTTTTGAGAGGCCTCGGAATGACTGCACAACCGAATGTTCCACTTATGCCGCATTCACTGGGAATATTAGAAAGGAATAACAAATTCTGCCAAATTTGAACTGCTTCCGTGGCGCAATAGGCAGCGCGTTCGGCTGTTAACCGAAAGGTTGGTGGTTCGAGCCCACCCGGGAGCGGAATGTTTTGAGAGGCCTCGGAATGACTGCACAACCGAATGTTCCACTTATGCACGCATTCACTGGGAATATTAGAAAGGAATAACAAATTCTGCCAAATTTGAACTGCTTCCGTGGCGCAATAGGCAGCGCGTTCGGCTGTTAACCGAAAGGTTGGTGGTTCGAGCCCACCCGGGAGCGGAATGTTTTGAGAGGCCTCGGAATGACTGCACAACCGAATGTTCCACTTATGCAGCATTCACTGGGAATATTAGAAAGGAATAACAAATTCTACCGGGTTGAACAGTGCAAGGCTTCCGTGGCGCAATAGGCAGCGCGTTCGGCTGTTAACCGAAAGGTTGGTGGTTCGAGCCCACCCGGGAGCGGAATGTTTTGAGAGGCCTCGGAATGACTGCACAACCGAATGTTCCACTTATGCCGCATTCACTGGGAATATTAGAAAGGAATAACAAATTCTGCCAAATTTGAACTGCTTCCGTGGCGCAATAGGCAGCGCGTTCGGCTGTTAACCGAAAGGTTGGTGGTTCGAGCCCACCCGGGAGCGGAATGTTTTGAGAGGCCTCGGAATGACTGCACAACCGAATGTTCCACTTATGCCGCATTCACTGGGAATATTAGAAAGGAATAACAAATTCTACCGGGTTGAACAGTGCAAGGCTTCCGTGGCGCAATAGGCAGCGCGTTCGGCTGTTAACCGAAAGGTTGGTGGTTCGAGCCCACCCGGGAGCGGAATGTTTTGAGAGGCCTCGGAATGACTGCACAACCGAATGTTCCACTTATGCCGCATTCACTGGGAATATTAGAAAGGAATAACAAATTCTGCCAAATTTGAACTGCTTCCGTGGCGCAATAGGCAGCGCGTTCGGCTGTTAACCGAAAGGTTGGTGGTTCGAGCCCACCCGGGAGCGGAATGTTTTGAGAGGCCTCGGAATGACTGCACAACCGAATGTTCCACTTATGCAGCATTCACTGGGAATATTAGAAAGGAATAACAAATTCTGCCAAGTTGAACTGCTTCCGTGGCGCAATAGGCAGCGCGTTCGGCTGTTAACCGAAAGGTTGGTGGTTCGAGCCCACCCGGGAGCGGAATGTTTTGAGAGGCCTCGGAATGACTGCACAACCGAATGTTCCACTTATGCCGCATTCACTGGGAATATTAGAAAGGAATAACAAATTCTGCCAAATTTGAACTGCTTCCGTGGCGCAATAGGCAGCGCGTTCGGCTGTTAACCGAAAGGTTGGTGGTTCGAGCCCACCCGGGAGCGGAATGTTTTGAGAGGCCTCGGAATGACTGCACAACCGAATGTTCCACTTATGCCGCATTCACTGGGAATATTAGAAAGGAATAACAAATTCTACCGGGCTGAACAGTGCAAGGCTTCCGTGGCGCAATAGGCAGCGCGTTCGGCTGTTAACCGAAAGGTTGGTGGTTCGAGCCCACCCGGGAGCGGAATGTTTTGAGAGGCCTCGGAATGACTGCACAACCGAATGTTCCACTTATGCCGCATTCACTGGGAATATTAGAAAGGAATAACAAATTCTGCCAAATTTGAAATGCTTCCGTGGCGCAATAGGCAGCGCGTTCGGCTGTTAACCGAAAGGTTGGTGGTTCGAGCCCACCCGGGAGCGGAATGTTTTGAGAGGCCTCGGAATGACTGCACAACCGAATGTTCCACTTATGCAGCATTCACTGGGAATATTAGAAAGGAATAACAAATTCTGCCAAATTTGAACTGCTTCCGTGGCGCAATAGGCAGCGCGTTCGGCTGTTAACCGAAAGGTTGGTGGTTCGAGCCCACCCGGGAGCGGAATGTTTTGAGAGGCCTCGGAATGACTGCACAACCGAATGTTCCACTTATGCCGCATTCACTGGGAATATTAGAAAGGAATAACAAATTCTACCGGGTTGAACAGTGCAAGGCTTCCGTGGCGCAATAGGCAGCGCGTTCGGCTGTTAACCGAAAGGTTGGTGGTTCGAGCCCACCCGGGAGCGGAATGTTTTGAGAGGCCTCGGAATGACTGCACAACCGAATGTTCCACTTATGCCGCATTCACTGGGAATATTAGAAAGGAATAACAAATTCTGCCAAATTTGAACTGCTTCCGTGGCGCAATAGGCAGCGCGTTCGGCTGTTAACCGAAAGGTTGGTGGTTCGAGCCCACCCGGGAGCGGAATGTTTTGAGAGGCCTCGGAATGACTGCACAACCGAATGTTCCACTTATGCCGCATTCACTGGGAATATTAGAAAGGAATAACAAATTCTACCAAATTTGAACGTGCTTCCGTGGCGCAATAGGCAGCGCGTTCGGCTGTTAACCGAAAGGTTGGTGGTTCGAGCCCACCCGGGAGCGGAATGTTTTGAGAGGCCTCGGAATGACTGCACAACCGAATGTTCCACTTATGCAGCATTCACTGGGAATATTAGAAAGGAATAACAAATTCTACCGGGTTGAACAGTGCAAGGCTTCCGTGGCGCAATAGGCAGCGCGTTCGGCTGTTAACCGAAAGGTTGGTGGTTCGAGCCCACCCGGGAGCGGAATGTTTTGAGAGGCCTCGGAATGACTGCACAACCGAATGTTCCACTTATGCCGCATTCACTGGGAATATTAGAAAGGAATAACAAATTCTGCCAAATTTGAACAGTGCAAGGCTTCCGTGGCGCAATAGGCAGCGCGTTCGGCTGTTAACCGAAAGGTTGGTGGTTCGAGCCCACCCGGGAGCGGAATGTTTTGAGAGGCCTCGGAATGACTGCACAACCGAATGTTCCACTTATGCAGCATTCACTGGGAATATTAGAAAGGAATAACAAATTCTACCGGGTTGAACATGCAAGGCTTCCGTGGCGCAATAGGCAGCGCGTTCGGCTGTTAACCGAAAGGTTGGTGGTTCGAGCCCACCCGGGAGCGGAATGTTTTGAGAGGCCTCGGAATGACTGCACAACCGAATGTTCCACTTATGCCGCATTCACTGGGAATATTAGAAAGGAATAACAAATTCTGCCAAATTTGAACTGCTTCCGTGGCGCAATAGGCAGCGCGTTCGGCTGTTAACCGAAAGGTTGGTGGTTCGAGCCCACCCGGGAGCGGAATGTTTTGAGAGGCCTCGGAATGACTGCACAACCGAATGTTCCACTTATGCCGCATTCACTGGGAATATTAGAAAGGAATAACAAATTCTGCCAAATTTGAACTGCTTCCGTGGCGCAATAGGCAGCGCGTTCGGCTGTTAACCGAAAGGTTGGTGGTTCGAGCCCACCCGGGAGCGGAATGTTTTGAGAGGCCTCGGAATGACTGCACAACCGAATGTTCCACTTATGCAGCATTCACTGGGAATATTAGAAAGGAATAACAAATTCTGCCAAATTTGAACTGCTTCCGTGGCGCAATAGGCAGCGCGTTCGGCTGTTAACCGAAAGGTTGGTGGTTCGAGCCCACCCGGGAGCGGAATGTTTTGAGAGGCCTCGGAATGACTGCACAACCGAATGTTCCACTTATGCAGCATTCACTGGGAATATTAGAGAGGAATAACAAATTCTGCCAAATTTGAACTGCTTCCGTGGCGCAATAGGCAGCGCGTTCGGCTGTTAACCGAAAGGTTGGTGGTTCGAGCCCACCCGGGAGCGGAATGTTTTGAGAGGCCTCGGAATGACTGCACAACCGAATGTTCCACTTATGCCGCATTCACTGGGAATATTAGAAAGGAATAACAAATTCTGCCAAATTTGAACTGCTTCCGTGGCGCAATAGGCAGCGCGTTCGGCTGTTAACCGAAAGGTTGGTGGTTCGAGCCCACCCGGGAGCGGAATGTTTTGAGAGGCCTCGGAATGACTGCACAACCGAATGTTCCACTTATGCAGCATTCACTGGGAATATTAGAAAGGAATAACAAATTCTGCCAAATTTGAACTGCTTCCGTGGCGCAATAGGCAGCGCGTTCGGCTGTTAACCGAAAGGTTGGTGGTTCGAGCCCACCCGGGAGCGGAATGTTTTGAGAGGCCTCGGAATGACTGCACAACCGAATGTTCCACTTATGCCGCATTCACTGGGAATATTAGAAAGGAATAACAAATTCTGCCAAATTTGAACTGCTTCCGTGGCGCAATAGGCAGCGCGTTCGGCTGTTAACCGAAAGGTTGGTGGTTCGAGCCCACCCGGGAGCGGAATGTTTTGAGAGGCCTCGGAATGACTGCACAACCGAATGTTCCACTTATGCCGCATTCACTGGGAATATTAGAAAGGAATAACAAATTCTACCGGGTTGAACAGTGCAAGGCTTCCGTGGCGCAATAGGCAGCGCGTTCGGCTGTTAACCGAAAGGTTGGTGGTTCGAGCCCACCCGGGAGCGGAATGTTTTGAGAGGCCTCGGAATGACTGCACAACCGAATGTTCCACTTATGCCGCATTCACTGGGAATATTAGAAAGGAATAACAAATTCTGCCAAATTTGAACTGCTTCCGTGGCGCAATAGGCAGCGCGTTCGGCTGTTAACCGAAAGGTTGGTGGTTCGAGCCCACCCGGGAGCGGAATGTTTTGAGAGGCCTCGGAATGACTGCACAACCGAATGTTCCACTTATGCCGCATTCACTGGGAATATTAGAAAGGAATAACAAATTCTACCAGGTTGAACAGTGCAAGGCTTCCGTGGCGCAATAGGCAGCGCGTTCGGCTGTTAACCGAAAGGTTGGTGGTTCGAGCCCACCCGGGAGCGGAATGTTTTGAGAGGCTTCGGAATGACTGCACAACCGAATGTTCCACTTATGCAGCATTCACTGGGAATATTAGAAAGGAATAACAAATTCTACCAAATTTGAACAGTGCAAGGCTTCCGTGGCGCAATAGGCAGCGCGTTCGGCTGTTAACCGAAAGGTTGGTGGTTCGAGCCCACCCGGGAGCGGAATGTTTTGAGAGGCCTCGGAATGACTGCACAACCGAATGTTCCACTTATGCCGCATTCACTGGGAATATTAGAAAGGAATAACAAATTCTACCGGGTTGAACAGTGCAAGGCTTCCGTGGCGCAATAGGCAGCGCGTTCGGCTGTTAACCGAAAGGTTGGTGGTTCGAGCCCACCCGGGAGCGGAATGTTTTGAGAGGCCTCGGAATGACTGCACAACCGAATGTTCCACTTATGCAGCATTCACTGGGAATATTAGAAAGGAATAACAAATTCTACCGGGCTGAACAGTGCAAGGCTTCCGTGGCGCAATAGGCAGCGCGTTCGGCTGTTAACCGAAAGGTTGGTGGTTCGAGCCCACCCGGGAGCGGAATGTTTTGAGAGGCTTCGGAATGACTGCACAACCGAATGTTCCACTTATGCAGCATTCACTGGGAATATTAGAAAGGAATAACAAATTCTGCCAAATTTGAACTGCTTCCGTGGCGCAATAGGCAGCGCGTTCGGCTGTTAACCGAAAGGTTGGTGGTTCGAGCCCACCCGGGAGCGGAATGTTTTGAGAGGCCTCGGAATGACTGCACAACCGAATGTTCCACTTATGCCGCATTCACTGGGAATATTAGAAAGGAATAACAAATTCTGCCAAATTTGAACTGCTTCCGTGGCGCAATAGGCAGCGCGTTCGGCTGTTAACCGAAAGGTTGGTGGTTCGAGCCCACCCGGGAGCGGAATGTTTTGAGAGGCCTCGGAATGACTGCACAACCGAATGTTCCACTTATGCCGCATTCACTGGGAATATTAGAGAGGAATAACAAATTCTGCCAAATTTGAACTGCTTCCGTGGCGCAATAGGCAGCGCGTTCGGCTGTTAACCGAAAGGTTGGTGGTTCGAGCCCACCCGGGAGCGGAATGTTTTGAGAGGCCTCGGAATGACTGCACAACCGAATGTTCCACTTATGCCGCATTCACTGGGAATATTAGAAAGGAATAACAAATTCTACCGGGTTGAACAGTGCAAGGCTTCCGTGGCGCAATAGGCAGCGCGTTCGGCTGTTAACCGAAAGGTTGGTGGTTCGAGCCCACCCGGGAGCGGAATGTTTTGAGAGGCCTCGGAATGACTGCACAACCGAATGTTCCACTTATGCCGCATTCACTGGGAATATTAGAAAGGAATAACAAATTCTGCCAAATTTGAACTGCTTCCGTGGCGCAATAGGCAGCGCGTTCGGCTGTTAACCGAAAGGTTGGTGGTTCGAGCCCACCCGGGAGCGGAATGTTTTGAGAGGCCTCGGAATGACTGCACAACCGAATGTTCCACTTATGCCGCATTCACTGGGAATATTAGAGAGGAATAACAAATTCTGCCAAATTTGAACTGCTTCCGTGGCGCAATAGGCAGCGCGTTCGGCTGTTAACCGAAAGGTTGGTGGTTCGAGCCCACCCGGGAGCGGAATGTTTTGAGAGGCCTCGGAATGACTGCACAACCGAATGTTCCACTTATGCAGCATTCACTGGGAATATTAGAAAGGAATAACAAATTCTACCGAAGTTTGAACAGTGCTTCCGTGGCGCAATAGGCAGCGCGTTCGGCTGTTAACCGAAAGGTTGGTGGTTCGAGCCCACCCGGGAGCGGAATGTTTTGAGAGGCTTCGGAATGACTGCACAACCGAATGTTCCACTTATGCAGCATTCACTGGGAATATTAGAAAGGAATAACAAATTCTGCCAAATTTGAACTGCTTCCGTGGCGCAATAGGCAGCGCGTTCGGCTGTTAACCGAAAGGTTGGTGGTTCGAGCCCACCCGGGAGCGGAATGTTTTGAGAGGCTTCGGAATGACTGCACAACCGAATGTTCCACTTATGCCGCATTCACTGGGAATATTAGAAAGGAATAACAAATTCTGCCAAATTTGAACTGCTTCCGTGGCGCAATAGGCAGCGCGTTCGGCTGTTAACCGAAAGGTTGGTGGTTCGAGCCCACCCGGGAGCGGAATGTTTTGAGAGGCCTCGGAATGACTGCACAACCGAATGTTCCACTTATGCCGCATTCACTGGGAATATTAGAAAGGAATAACAAATTCTGCCAAATTTGAACTGCTTCCGTGGCGCAATAGGCAGCGCGTTCGGCTGTTAACCGAAAGGTTGGTGGTTCGAGCCCACCCGGGAGCGGAATGTTTTGAGAGGCCTCGGAATGACTGCACAACCGAATGTTCCACTTATGCCGCATTCACTGGGAATATTAGAAAGGAATAACAAATTCTACCGGGTTGAACAGTGCAAGGCTTCCGTGGCGCAATAGGCAGCGCGTTCGGCTGTTAACCGAAAGGTTGGTGGTTCGAGCCCACCCGGGAGCGGAATGTTTTGAGAGGCCTCGGAATGACTGCACAACCGAATGTTCCACTTATGCCGCATTCACTGGGAATATTAGAAAGGAATAACAAATTCTGCCAAATTTGAACAGTGCAAGGCTTCCGTGGCGCAATAGGCAGCGCGTTCGGCTGTTAACCGAAAGGTTGGTGGTTCGAGCCCACCCGGGAGCGGAATGTTTTGAGAGGCCTCGGAATGACTGCACAACCGAATGTTCCACTTATGCCGCATTCACTGGGAATATTAGAAAGGAATAACAAATTCTGCCAAATTTGAACTGCTTCCGTGGCGCAATAGGCAGCGCGTTCGGCTGTTAACCGAAAGGTTGGTGGTTCGAGCCCACCCGGGAGCGGAATGTTTTGAGAGGCCTCGGAATGACTGCACAACCGAATGTTCCACTTATGCCGCATTCACTGGGAATATTAGAAAGGAATAACAAATTCTACCGGGCTGAACAGTGCAAGGCTTCCGTGGCGCAATAGGCAGCGCGTTCGGCTGTTAACCGAAAGGTTGGTGGTTCGAGCCCACCCGGGAGCGGAATGTTTTGAGAGGCCTCGGAATGACTGCACAACCGAATGTTCCACTTATGCCGCATTCACTGGGAATATTAGAAAGGAATAACAAATTCTGCCAAATTTGAACTGCTTCCGTGGCGCAATAGGCAGCGCGTTCGGCTGTTAACCGAAAGGTTGGTGGTTCGAGCCCACCCGGGAGCGGAATGTTTTGAGAGGCCTCGGAATGACTGCACAACCGAATGTTCCACTTATGCAGCATTCACTGGGAATATTAGAAAGGAATAACAAATTCTGCCAAATTTGAACTGCTTCCGTGGCGCAATAGGCAGCGCGTTCGGCTGTTAACCGAAAGGTTGGTGGTTCGAGCCCACCCGGGAGCGGAATGTTTTGAGAGGCCTCGGAATGACTGCACAACCGAATGTTCCACTTATGCCGCATTCACTGGGAATATTAGAAAGGAATAACAAATTCTACCGGGTTGAACAGTGCAAGGCTTCCGTGGCGCAATAGGCAGCGCGTTCGGCTGTTAACCGAAAGGTTGGTGGTTCGAGCCCACCCGGGAGCGGAATGTTTTGAGAGGCCTCGGAATGACTGCACAACCGAATGTTCCACTTATGCAGCATTCACTGGGAATATTAGAAAGGAATAACAAATTCTGCCAAATTTGAACTGCTTCCGTGGCGCAATAGGCAGCGCGTTCGGCTGTTAACCGAAAGGTTGGTGGTTCGAGCCCACCCGGGAGCGGAATGTTTTGAGAGGCCTCGGAATGACTGCACAACCGAATGTTCCACTTATGCAGCATTCACTGGGAATATTAGAAAGGAATAACAAATTCTGCCAAATTTGAACTGCTTCCGTGGCGCAATAGGCAGCGCGTTCGGCTGTTAACCGAAAGGTTGGTGGTTCGAGCCCACCCGGGAGCGGAATGTTTTGAGAGGCCTCGGAATGACTGCACAACCGAATGTTCCACTTATGCCGCATTCACCGGGAATATTAGAGAGGAAGCGCGTTCGGCTGTTAACCGAAAGGTTGGTGGTTAGAGCCCACCCGGGAGCGGAATGTTTTGAGAGGCCTCGGAATGACTGCACAACCGAATGTTCCACTTATGCCGCATTCACTGGGAATATTAGAAAGGAATAACAAATTCTGCCAAATTTGAACTGCTTCCGTGGCGCAATAGGCAGCGCGTTCGGCTGTTAACCGAAAGGTTGGTGGTTCGAGCCCACCCGGGAGCGGAATGTTTTGAGAGGCCTCGGAATGACTGCACAACCGAATGTTCCACTTATGCCGCATTCACTGGGAATATTAGAAAGGAATAACAAATTCTACCGGGTTGAACAGTGCAAGGCTTCCGTGGCGCAATAGGCAGCGCGTTCGGCTGTTAACCGAAAGGTTGGTGGTTCGAGCCCACCCGGGAGCGGAATGTTTTGAGAGGCCTCGGAATGACTGCACAACCGAATGTTCCACTTATGCCGCATTCACTGGGAATATTAGAAAGGAATAACAAATTCTGCCAAATTTGAACTGCTTCCGTGGCGCAATAGGCAGCGCGTTCGGCTGTTAACCGAAAGGTTGGTGGTTCGAGCCCACCCGGGAGCGGAATGTTTTGAGAGGCCTCGGAATGACTGCACAACCGAATGTTCCACTTATGCAGCATTCACTGGGAATATTAGAAAGGAATAACAAATTCTGCCGAATTTGAACTGCTTTCGTGGCGCAATAGGCAGCGCGTTCGGCTGTTAACCGAAAGGTTGGTGGTTCGAGCCCACCCGGGAGCGGAATGTTTTGAGAGGCCTCGGAATGACTGCACAACCGAATGTTCCACTTATGCAGCATTCACTGGGAATATTAGAAAGGAATAACAAATTCTGCCAAATTTGAACTGCTTCCGTGGCGCAATAGGCAGCGCGTTCGGCTGTTAACCGAAAGGTTGGTGGTTCGAGCCCACCCGGGAGCGGAATGTTTTGAGAGGCCTCGGAATGACTGCACAACCGAATGTTCCACTTATGCAGCATTCACTGGGAATATTAGAAAGGAATAACAAATTCTGCCAAATTTGAACTGCTTCCGTGGCGCAATAGGCAGCGCGTTCGGCTGTTAACCGAAAGGTTGGTGGTTCGAGCCCACCCGGGAGCGGAATGTTTTGAGAGGCCTCGGAATGACTGCACAACCGAATGTTCCACTTATGCCGCATTCACTGGGAATATTAGAGAGGAATAACAAATTCTGCCAAATTTGAACTGCTTCCGTTGCGCAACAGGCAGCGCGTTCGGCTGTTAACCGAAAGGTTGGTGGTTCGAGCCCACCCGGGAGCGGAATGTTTTGAGAGGCCTCGGAATGACTGCACAACCGAATGTTCCACTTATGCCGCATTCACTGGGAATATTAGAAAGGAATAACAAATTCTACCGGGTTGAACAGTGCAAGGCTTCCGTGGCGCAATAGGCAGCGCGTTCGGCTGTTAACCGAAAGGTTGGTGGTTCGAGCCCACCCGGGAGCGGAATGTTTTGAGAGGCCTCGGAATGACTGCACAACCGAATGTTCCACTTATGCCGCATTCACTGGGAATATTAGAAAGGAATAACAAATTCTGCCAAATTTGAACTGCTTCCGTGGCGCAATAGGCAGCGCGTTCGGCTGTTAACCGAAAGGTTGGTGGTTCGAGCCCACCCGGGAGCGGAATGTTTTGAGAGGCCTCGGAATGACTGCACAACCGAATGTTCCACTTATGCAGCATTCACTGGGAATATTAGAAAGGAATAACAAATTCTACCGGGTTGAACAGTGCAAGGCTTCCGTGGCGCAATAGGCAGCGCGTTCGGCTGTTAACCGAAAGGTTGGTGGTTCGAGCCCACCCGGGAGCGGAATGTTTTGAGAGGCTTCGGAATGACTGCACAACCGAATGTTCCACTTATGCAGCATTCACTGGGAATATTAGAAAGGAATAACAAATTCTGCCAAATTTGAACTGCTTCCGTTTCGCAATAGGCAGCGCGTTCGGCTGTTAACCGAAAGGTTGGTGGTTCGAGCCCACCCGGGAGCGGAATGTTTTGAGAGGCCTCGGAATGACTGCACAACCGAATGTTCCACTTATGCCGCATTCACTGGGAATATTAGAAAGGAATAACAAATTCTACCGGGCTTGAACAGTGCAAGGCTTCCGTGGCGCAATAGGCAGCGCGTTCGGCTGTTAACCGAAGGGTTGGTGGTTCGAGCCCACCCGGGAGCGGAATGTTTTGAGAGGCCTCGGAATGACTGCACAACCGAATGTTCCACTTATGCCGCATTCACTGGGAATATCAGAAAGGAATAACAAATTCTGCCAAATTTGAACTGCTTCCGTGGCGCAATAGGCAGCGCGTTCGGCTGTTAACCGAAAGGTTGGTGGTTCGAGCCCACCCGGGAGCGGAATGTTTTGAGAGGCCTCGGAATGACTGCACAACCGAATGTTCCACTTATGCAGCATTCACTGGGAATATTAGAAAGGAATAACAAATTCTACCGGGTTGAACAGTTCAAGGCTTCCGTGGCGCAATAGGCAGCGCGTTCGGCTGTTAACCGAAAGGTTGGAGGTTCGAGCCCACCCGGGAGCGGAATGTTTTGAGAGGCTTCGGAATGACTGCACAACCGAATGTTCCACTTATGCAGCATTCACTGGGAATATTAGAAAGGAATAACAAATTCTACCGAATTTGAACAAGGCTTCCATGGCGCAATAGGCAGCGCGTTCGGCTGTTAACCGAAAGGTTGGTGGTTCGAGCCCACCCGGGAGCGGAATGTTTTGAGAGGCTTCGGAATGACTGCACAACCGAATGTTCCACTTATGCCGCATTCACTGGGAATATTAGAAAGGAATAACAAATTCTGCCAAATTTGAACTGCTTCCGTTTCGCAATAGGCAGCGCGTTCGGCTGTTAACCGAAAGGTTGGTGGTTAGAGCCCACCCGGGAGCGGAATGTTTTGAGAAGCCTCGGAATGACTGCACAACCGAATGTTCCACTTATGCCGCATTCACTGGGAATATTAGAGAGGAATAACAAATTCTGCCAAATTTGAACTGCTTCCGTGGCGCAATAGGCAGCGCGTTCGGCTGTTAACCGAAAGGTTGGCGGTTCGAGCCCACCCGGGAGCGGAATGTTTTGAGAGGCCTCGGAATGACTGCACAACCGAATGTTCCACTTATGCAGCATTCACTGGGAATATTAGAAAGCAACAACAAAATTCTACCGGGCTGAACAGTGCAAGGCTTCGTGGCGCAATAGGCAGCGTTCGGCTGTTAACCGAAAGGTTGGTGGTTCGAGCTCACCCGGAGCGGAATGTTTTGAGAGGCCTCGGAATGACTGCACAACCGAATGTTCCACTTATGCCGCATTCACTGGGAATATTAGAGAGGAATAACAAATTCTGCCAAATTTGAACTGCTTCCGTGGCGCAATAGGCAGCGCGTTCGGCTGTTAACCGAAAGGTTGGCGGTTCGAGCCCACCCGGGAGCGGAATGTTTTGAGAGGCCTCGGAATGACTGGCACAACCGAATGTTCCACTTATGCCGCATTCACTGGGAATATTAGAAAGGAATAACAAATTCTGCCAAATTTGAACTGCTTCCGTGGCGCAATAGGCAGCGCGCGTTCGGCTGTTAACCGAA